>NW_027363382.1:0-600000 GCF_046119375.1 Phyllobates terribilis | reverse complement strand
TCCTTTCATTCAGTCAGTAGCTTCAAACATTTCTGGACGTTTTTCAATGGCAAAAATCAATGAATATTGTAAATGCACAAACAGTAATTTCTCCACATTGCAAGGTGCAATTCTGAAATTTTTTGCTTTTTCCTGCTCCTCTTAGCATGATAAAGAAGATTCAAAGAGAGTGAGATGCCAGCTCTTTTCATTCAGTCAGCAGCTTCAAACATTTCTGGACGTTTTTCAATGGCAAAAAATTTATGAATATTGTAAATGCACAAACAGTAATTTCTCCACATTGCAAGGTGCAATTCTGAAATTTTTTGCTTTTTCCTGCTCCTCTTAGCATGATAAAGAAGATTCAAAGAGACTGAGATGCCAGCTCTTTTCATTCAGTCAGTAGCTTCAAACATTTCTGGTATATGAATAACATGATGTTTTTCAATGGCAAAAATCAATGAATATTGTAAATGCACAAACAGTAATTTCTCCACATTGCAAGGTGCAATTCTGAAATTTTTTGCTTTTTCCTGCTCCTCTTAGCATGATAAAGAAGATTCAAACAGAGTGGGATGCCAGTTCTTTTCATTCAGTCAGTAGCTTCAAATATTTCTGGTATATGAATAACATGATGTTTTTCAATGGCAAAAATCAATGAATATTGTAAATGCACAAACAGTAATTTCTCCGCATTGCAAGGTGCAATTCTGAAATTTTTTGTTTTTTCCTGCTCCTCTTAGCATGATAAAGAAGATTCAAAGAGATTGAGATGCCAGCTCCTTTCATTCAGTCAGTAGCTTCAAACATTTCTGGACGTTTTTCAATGGCAAAAATCAATGAATATTGTAAAAGCTCAAACAGTAATTTCTCCACATTGCAAGGTGCAATTCTGAAATTTTTTGCTTTTTCCTGCTCCTCTTAGCATGATAAAGAAGATTCAAAGAGAGTGAGATGCCAGCTCTTTTCATTCAGTCAGTAGCTTCAAACATTTCTGGTATATGAATAACATGATGTTTTTCAATGGCAAAAATCAATGAATATTGTAAATGCACAAACAGTAATTTCTCCGCATTGCAAGGTGCAATTCTGAAATTTTTTGCTTTTTCCTGCTCCTCTTAGCATGATAAAGAAGATTCAAAGAGAGTGAGATGCCAGCTCCTTTCATTCAGTCAGTAGCTTCAAACATTTCTGGACGTTTTTCAATGGCAAAAATCAATGAATATTGTAAATGCACAAACAGTAATTTCTCCACATTGCAAGGTGCAATTCTGAAATTTTTTGGTTTTTCCTGCTCCTCTTAGCAAGATAAAGAAGATTCAAAGAGAGTGAGATGCCAGCTCTTTTCATTCAGTCAGTAGCTTCAAACATTTCTGGTATATGAATAGCATGATGTTTTTCTATGGCAAAAATCAATGAATATTGTAAATGCACAAACAGTAATTTCTCCGCATTGCAAGGTGCAATTCTGAAATTTTTTGCTTTTTCCTGCTCCTCTTAGCATGATAAAGAAGATTCAAAGAGAGTGAGATGCCAGCTCCTTTCATTCAGTCAGTAGCTTCAAACATTTCTGGACGTTTTTCTAATGCAAAAATCAATGAATATTGTAAATGCACAAACAGTAATTTCTCCACATTGCAAGATGCAATTCTGAAATTTTTTGCTTTTTCCTGCTCCTCTTAGCATGATAAAGAAGATTCAAAGAGAGTGAGATGCCAGCTCTTTTCATTCAGTCAGTAGCTTCAAACAATTCTGGTATATGAATAACATGATGTTTTTCAATGGCAAAAATCAATGAATATTGTAAATGCACAAACAGTAATTTCTCCGCATTGCAAGGTGCAATTCTGAAATTTTTTGCTTTTTCCTGCTCCGCATAGCATGATAAAGAAGATTCAAAGAGAGTGAGATGCCAGCTCCTTTCATTCAGTCAGTAGCTTCAAACATTTCTGGACGTTTTTCAATGGCAAAAATCAATGAATATTGTAAATGCACAAACAGTAATTTCTCCACATTGCAAGGTGCAATTCGGAAATTTTTTGCTTTTTCCTGCTCCTCTTAGCATGATAAAGAAGATTCAAAGAGAGTGAGATGCCAGCTCTTTTCATTCAGTCAGTAGCTTCAAATATTTCTGGTATATGAATAACATGATGTTTTTCAATGGCAAAAATCAATGAATATTGTAAATGCACAAACAGTAATTTCTCCACATTGCAAGGTGCAATTCGGAAATTTTTTGCTTTTTCCTGCTCCTCTTAGCATGATAAAGAAGATTCAAAGAGAGTGAGATGCCAGCTCTTTTCATTCAGTCAGTAGCTTCAAATATTTCTGGTATATGAATAACATGATGTTTTTCAATGGCAAAAATCAATGAATATTGTAAATGCACAAACAGTAATTTCTCCGCATTGCAAGGTGCAATTCTGAAATTTTTTGCTTTTTCCTGCTCCTCTTAGCATGATAAAGAAAATTCAAAGAGAGTGAGATGCCAGCTCCTTTCATTCAGTCAGTAGCTTCAAACATTTCTGGACGTTTTTCAATGGCAAAAATCTATGAATATTGTAAATGCACAAACAGTAATTTCTCCACATTGCAAGGTGCAATTCGGAAATTTTTTGCTTTTTCCTGCTCCTCTTAGCATGATAAAGAAGATTCAAAGAGAGTGAGATGCCAGCTCTTTTCATTCAGTCAGTAGCTTCAAATATTTCTGGTATATGAATAACATGATGTTTTTCAATGGCAAAAATCAATGAATATTGTAAATGCACAAACAGTAATTTCTCCACATTGCAAGGTGCAATTCTGAAATTTTTTGCTTTTTCCTGCTCCTCTTAGCATGATAAAGAAGATTCAAAGAGAGTGGGATGCCAGCTCTTTTCATTCAGTCAGTAGCTTCAAATATTTCTGGTATATGAATAACATGATGTTTTTCAATGGCAAAAATCAATGAATATTGTAAATGCACAAACAGTAATTTCTCCGCATTGCAAGGTGCAATTCTGAAATTTTTTGTTTTTTCCTGCTCCTCTTAGCATGATAAAGAATATTCAAAGAGATTGAGATGCCAGCTCCTTTCATTCAGTCAGTAGCTTTAAACATTTCTGGACGTTTTTCAATGGCAAAAATCAATGAATATTGTAAAAGCTCAAACAGTAATTTCTCCACATTGCAAGGTGCAATTCTGAAATTTTTTGCTTTTTCCTGCTCCTCTTAGCATGATAAAGAAGATTAAAAGAGAGTGAGATGCCAGCTCTTTTCATTCAGTCAGTAGCTTCAAACATTTCTGGTATATGAATAACATGATGTTTTTCAATGGCAAAAATCCATGAATATTGTAAATGCACAAACAGTAATTTCTCCGCATTGCAAGGTGCAATTCTGAAATTTTTTGCTTTTTCCTGCTCCTCTTAGCATGATAAAGAAGATTCAAAGAGAGTGAGATGCCAGCTCCTTTCATTCAGTCAGTAGCTTCAAACATTTCTGGACGTTTTTCAATGGCAAAAATCTATGAATATTGTAAATGCACAAACAGTAATTTCTCCACATTGCAAGGTGCAATTCTGAAATTTTTTGCTTTTTCCTGCTCCTCTTAGCATGATAAAGAATATTCAAAGAGAGTGAGATGCCAGCTCTTTTCATTCAGTCAGTAGCTTCAAACATTTCTGGTATATGAATAACATGATGTTTTTCAATGGCAAAAATCAATGAATATTGTAAATGCACAAACAGTAATTTCTCCGCATTGCAAGGTGCAATTCTGAAATTTTTTGCTTTTTCCTGCTCCTCTTAGCATGATAAAGAAGATTCAAAGAGAGTGAGATGCCAGCTCCTTTCATTCAGTCAGTAGCTTCAAACATTTCTGGACGTTTTTCAATGGCAAAAATCAATGAATATTGTAAATGCACAAACAGTAATTTCTCCACATTGCAAGGTGCAATTCTGAAATTTTTTGCTTTTTCCTGCTCCTCTTAGCAAGATAAAGAAGATTCAAAGAGAGTGAGATGCCAGCTCTTTTCATTCAGTCAGTAGCTTCAAACATTTCTGGTATATGAATAGCATGATGTTTTTCTATGGCAAAAATCAATGAATATTGTAAATGCACAAACAGTAATTTCTCCGCATTGCAAGGTGCAATTCTGAAATTTTTTGCTTTTTCCTGCTCCTCTTAGCATGATAAAGAAGATTCAAAGAGAGTGAGATGCCAGCTCCTTTCATTCAGTCAGTAGCTTCAAACATTTCTGGACATTTTTCAATGGCAAAAATCAATGAATATTGTAAATGCACAAACAGTAATTTCTCCACATTGCAAGGTGCAATTCTGAAATTTTTTTTGTTTTTTTCCTGCTCCTCTTAGCATGATAAAGAAGATTCAAAGAGAGTGAGATGCCAGCTCTTTTCATTCAGTCAGTAGCTTCAAACATTTCTGGTATATGAATAACATGATGTTTTTCAATGGCAAAAATCAATGAATATTGTAAATGCACAAACAGTAATTTATCCGCATTGCAAGGTGCAATTCTGAAATTTTTTGCTTTTTCCTGCTCCTCTTAGCATGATAAAGAAGATTCAAAGAGAGTGAGATGCCAGCTCCTTTCATTCAGTCAGTAGCTTCAAACATTTCTGGATGTTTTTCAATGTCAAAAATCAATGAATATTGTAAATGCACAAACAGTAATTTCTCCACATTGCAAGGTGCAATTCTGAAATTTTTTGCTTTTTCCTGCTCCTCTTAGCATGATAAAGAAGATTCAAAGAGAGTGAGATGCCAGCTCTTTTCATTCAGTCAGTAGCTTCAAACCTTTCTGGTACATGAATAACATGATGTTTTTCAATGGCAAAAATCAATGAATATTGTAAATGCACAAACAGTAATTTTTCCGCATTGCAAGGTGCAATTCTGAAATTTTTTGCTTTTTCCTGCTCCTCTTAGCATGATAAAGAAGATTCAAAGAGAGTGAGATGCCAGCTCCTTTCATTCAGTCAGTAGCTTCAAATATTTCTGGACGTTTTTCAATGGAAAAAATCAATGAATATTGTAAATGCACAAACAGTAATTTCTCCACATTGCAAGGTGCAATTCTGAAATTTTTTGGTTTTTCCTGCTCCTCTTAGCAAGATAAAGAAGATTCAAAGAGAGTGAGATGCCAGCTCTTTTCATTCAGTCAGTAGCTTCAAACATTTCTGGTATATGAATAACATGATGTTTTTCAATGGCAAAAATCAATGAATATTGTAAATGCACAAACAGTAATTTCTCCGCATTGCAAGGTGCAATTCTGAAATTTTTTGCTTTTTCCTGCTCCTCTTAGCATGATAAAGAAGATTCAAAGAGAGTGAGATGCCAGCTCCTTTCATTCAGTCAGTAGCTTCAAACATTTCTGGACGTTTTTCAAAGGCAAAAATCAATGAATATTGTAAATGCACAAACAGTAATTTCTCCACATTGCAAGGTGCAATTCTGAAATTTTTTGCTTTTTCCTGCTCCTCTTAGCATGATAAAGAAGATTCAAAGAGAGTGAGATGCCAGCTCCTTTCATTCAGTCAGTAGCTTCAAACATTTCTGGACGTTTTTCAAAGGCAAAAATCAATGAATATTGTAAATGCACAAACAGTAAATTCTCCACATTGCAAGATGCAATTCTGAAATTTTTTGCTTTTTCCTGCTCCTCTTAGCATGATAAAGAAGATTCAAAGAGAGTGAGATGCCAGCTCTTTTCATTCAGTCAGTAGCTTCAAACATTTCTGGTATATGAATAACATGATGTTTTTCAATGGCAAAAATCAATGAATATTGTAAATGCACAAACAGTAATTTCTCCGCATTGCAAGGTGCAATTCTGAAATTTTTTGCTTTTTCCTGCTCCTCTTAGCATGATAAAGAAGATTCAAAGAGAGTGAGATGCCAGCTCCTTTCATTCAGTCAGTAGCTTCAAACATTTCTGGACGTTTTTCAATGGCAAAAATCAATGAATATTGTAAATGCACAAACAGTAATTTCTCCACATTGCAAGATGCAATTCTGAAATTTTTTGCTTTTTCCTGCTCCTCTTAGCATGATAAAGAAGATTCAAAGAGAGTGAGATGCCAGCTCTTTTCATTCAGTCAGTACCTTCAAACAATTCTGGTATATGAATAACATGATGTTTTTCAATGGCAAAAATCAATGAATATTGTAAATGCACAAACAGTAATTTCTCCACATTGCAAGGTGCAATTCGGAAATTTTTTGCTTTTTCCTGCTCCTCTTAGCATGATAAAGAAGATTCAAAGAGAGTGAGATGCCAGCTCTTTTCATTCAGTCAGTAGCTTCAAACATTTCTGGTATATGAATAACATGATGTTTTTCAATGGCAAAAATCAATGAATATTGTAAATGCACAAACAGTAATTTCTCCGCATTGCAAGGTGCAATTCTGAAATTTTTTGCTTTTTCCTGCTCCGCATAGCATGATAAAGAAGATTCAAAGAGAGTGAGATGCCAGCTCCTTTCATTCAGTCAGTAGCTTCAAACATTTCTGGACGTTTTTCAATGGCAAAAATCAATGAATATTGTAAATGCACAAACAGTAATTTCTCCACATTGCAAGGTGCAATTCGGAAATTTTTTGCTTTTTCCTGCTCCTCTTAGCATGATAAAGAAGATTCAAAGAGAGTGAGATGCCAGCTCTTTTCATTCAGTCAGTAGCTTCAAACATTTCTGGTATATGAATAACATGATGTTTTTCAATGGCAAAAATCAATGAATATTGTAAATGCACAAACAGTAATTTCTCCGCATTGCAAGGTGCAATTCTGAAATTTTTCTCTTTTTCCTGCTCCTCTTAGCATGATAAAGAAGATTCAAAGAGATTGAGATGCCAGCTCCTTTCATTCAGTCAGTAGCTTCAAACATTTCTGGACATTTTTCAATGGCAAAAATCAATGAATATTGTAAATGCACAAACAGTAATTTCTCCACATTGCAAGGTGCAATTCTGAAATTTTTTGCTTTTTCCTGCTCCTCTTAGCATGATAAAGAAGATTCAAAGAGAGTGAGATGCCAGCTCTTTTCATTCAGTCAGTAGCTTCAAACATTTCTGGTATATGAATAACATGATGTTTTTCAATGGCAAAAATCAATGAATATTGTAAATGAACAAACAGTAATTTCTCCGCATTGCAAGGTGCAATTCTGAAATTTTTTGCTTTTTCCTGCTCCTCTTAGCATGATAAAGAAGATTCAAAGAGAGTGAGATGCCAGCTCCTTTCATTCAGTCAGTAGCTTCAAACATTTCTGGACGTTTTTCAATGGCAAAAATCTATGAATATTGTAAATGCACAAACAGTAATTTCTCCACATTGCAAGGTGCAATTCTGAAATTTTTTGCTTGTTCCTGCTCCTCTTAGCATGATAAAGAAGATTCAAAGAGAGTGGGATGCCAGCTCTTTTCATTCAGTCAGTAGCTTCAAATATTTCTGGTATATGAATAACATGATGTTTTTCAATGGCAAAAATCAATGAATATTGTAAATGCACAAACAGTAATTTCTCCGCATTGCAAGGTGCAATTCTGAAATTTTTTGCTTTTTCCTGCTCCGCTTAGCATGATAAAGAAGATTCGAAGAGATTGAGATGCCAGCTCCTTTCATTCAGTCAGTAGCTTCAAACATTTCTGGACATTTTTCAATGGCAAAAATCAATGAATATTGTAAATGCACAAACAGTAATTTCTCCACATTGCAAGGTGCAATTCTGAAATTTTTTGCTTTTTCCTGCTCCTCTTAGCATGATAAAGAAGATTCAAAGAGAGTGAGATGCCAGCTCTTTTCATTCAGTCAGTAGCTTCAAACATTTCTGGTATATGAATAACATGATGTTTTTCAATGGCAAAAATCAATGAATATTGTAAATGCACAAACAGTAATTTCTCCGCATTGCAAGGTGCAATTCTGAAATTTTTTGATTTTTCCTGCTCCTCTTAGCATGATAAAGAAGATTCAAAGAGAGTGAGATGCCAGCTCCTTTCATTCAGTCAGCAGCTTCAAACATTTCTGGACGTTTTTCAATGGCAAAAATCTATGAATATTGTAAATGCACAAACATTAATTTCTCCACATTGCAAGGTGCAATTCTGAAATTTTTTGCTTTTTCCTGCTCCTGTTAGCATGATAAAGAAGATTCAAAGAGAGTGAGATGCCAGCTCTTTTCATTCAGTCAGTAGCTTCAAACATTTCTGGTATATGAATAACATGATGTTTTTCAATGGCAAAAATCAATGAATATTGTAAATGCACAAACAATAATTTCTCCACATTGCAAGGTGCAATTCTGAAATTTTTTGCTTTTTCCTGCTCCTCTTAGCATGATAAAGAAGATTCAAAGAGAGTGAGATGCCAGCTCTTTTCATTCAGTCAGTAGCTTCAAACATTTCTGGTATATGAATAACATGATGTTTTTCAATGGCAAAAATCAATGAATATTGTAAATGCACAAACAGTAATTTCTCCGCATTGCAAGGTGCAATTCTGAAATTTTTTGATTTTTCCTGCTCCTCTTAGCATGATAAAGAAGATTCAAAGAGAGTGAGATGCCAGCTCCTTTCATTCAGTCAGCAGCTTCAAACATTTCTGGACGTTTTTCAATGGCAAAAATCTATGAATATTGTAAATGCACAAACATTAATTTCTCCACATTGCAAGGTGCAATTCTGAAATTTTTTGCTTTTTCCTGCTCCTGTTAGCATGATAAAGAAGATTCAAAGAGAGTGAGATGCCAGCTCTTTTCATTCAGTCAGTAGCTTCAAACATTTCTGGTATATGAATAACATGATGTTTTTCAATGGCAAAAATCAATGAATATTGTAAATGCACAAACAATAATTTCTCCACATTGCAAGGTGCAATTCTGAAATTTTTTGCTTTTTCCTGCTCCTCTTAGCATGATAAAGAAGATTCAAAGAGAGTGGGATGCCAGCTCTTTTCATTCAGTCAGTAGCTTCAAATATTTCTGGTATATGAATAACATGATGTTTTTCAATGGCAAAAATCAATGAATATTGTAAATGCACAAACAGTAATTTCTCCGCATTGCAAGGTGCAATTCTGAAATGTTTTGCTTTTTCCTGCTCCTCTTAGCATGATAAAGAAGATTCAAAGAGAGTGAGATGCCAGCTCCTTTCATTCAGTCAGTAGCTTCAAACATTTCTGGACGTTTTTCAATGGCAAAAATCAATGAATATTGTAAATGCACAAACAGTAATTTCTCCACATTGCAAGGTGCAATTCTGAAATTTTTTGCTTTTTCCTGCTCCTCTTAGCATGATAAAGAAGATTCAAAGAGAGTGAGATGCCAGCTCTTTTCATTCAGTCAGTAGCTTCAAACATTTCTGGTATATGAATAACATGATGTTTTTCAATGGCAAAAATCAATGAATATTGTAAATGCACAAACAGTAATTTCTCCGCATTGCAAGATGCAATTCTGAAATTTTTTGCTTTTTCCTGCTCCTCTTAGCATGATAAAGAAGATTCAAAGAGAGTGAGATGCCAGCTCCTTTCATTCAGTCAGTAGCTTCAAACATTTCTGGACGTTTTTCAATGGCAAAAATCAATGAATATTGTAAATGCACAAACAGTAATTTCTCCACATTGCAAGGTGCAATTCTGAAATTTTTTGCTTGTTCCTGCTCCTCTTAGCATGATAAAGAAGATTCAAAGAGAGTGGGATGCCAGCTCTTTTCATTCAGTCAGTAGCTTCAAATATTTCTGGTATATGAATAACATGATGTTTTTCAATGGCAAAAATCAATGAATATTGTAAATGCACAAACAGTAATTTCTCCGCATTCCAAGGTGCAATTCTGAAATTTTTTGCTTTTTCCTGCTCCTCTTAGCATGATAAAGAAGATTCAAAGAGATTGAGATTCCAGCTCCTTTCATTCAGTCAGTAGCTTCAAACATTTCTGGACATTTTTCAATGGCAAAAATCAATGAATAATGTAAATGCACAAATAGTAATTTCTCCACATTGCAAGGTGCAATTCTGAAATTTTTTGCTTTTTCCTGCTCCTCTTAGCATGATAAAGAAGATTCAAAGAGAGTGAGATGCCAGCTCTTTTCATTCAGTCAGTAGCTTCAAACATTTCTGGTATATGAATAACATGATGTTTTTCAATGGCAAAAATCAATGAATATTGTAAATGCACAAACAGTAATTTCTCCGCATTGCAAGGTGCAATTCTGAAATTTTTTGCTTTTTCCTGCTCCTCTTAGCATGATAAAGAAGATTCAAAGAGAGTGAGATGCCAGCTCCTTTCATTCAGTCAGTAGCTTCAAACATTTCTGGACGTTTTTCAATGGCAAAAATCTATGAATATTGTAAATGCACAAACAGTAATTTCTCCACATTGCAAGGTGCAATTCTGAAATTTTTTGCTTTTTCCTGCTCCTCTTAGCATGATAAAGAAGATTCAAAGAGAGTGAGATGCCAGCTCTTTTCATTCAGTCAGTAGCTTCAAACATTTCTGGTATATGAATAACATGATGTTTTTCAATGGCAAAAATCAATGAATATTGTAAATGCACAAACAGTAATTTCTCCGCATTGCAAGGTGCAATTCTGAAATGTTTTGCTTTTTCCTGCTCCTCTTAGCATGATAAAGAAGATTCAAAGAGAGTGAGATGCCAGCTCCTTTCATTCAGTCAGTAGCTTCAAACATTTCTGGACGTTTTTCAATGGCAAAAATCAATGAATATTGTAAATGCACAAACAGTAATTTCTCCACATTGCAAGGTGCAATTCTGAAATTTTTTGCTTGTTCCTGCTCCTCTTAGCATGATAAAGAAGATTCAAAGAGAGTGGGAAGCCAGCTCTTTTCATTCAGTAAGTAGCTTCAAATATTTCTGGTATATGAATAACATGATGTTTTTCAATGGCAAAAATCAATGAATATTGTAAATGCACAAACAGTAATTTCTCCGCATTCCAGGGTGCAATTCTGAAATTTTTTGCTTTTTCCTGCTCCTCTTAGCATGATAAAGAAGATTCAAAGAGATTGAGATTCCATCTCCTTTCATTCAGTCAGTAGCTTCAAACATTTCTGGACATTTTTCAATGGCAAAAATCAATGAATAATGTAAATGCACAAATAGTAATTTCTCCACATTGCAAGGTGCAATTCTGAAATTTTTTGCTTTTTCCTGCTCCTCTTAGCATGATAAAGAAGATTCAAAGAGAGTGAGATGCCAGCTCTTTTCATTCAGTCAGTAGCTTCAAACATTTCTGGTATATGAATAACATGATGTTTTTCAATGGCAAAATTCAATGAATATTGTAAATGCACAAACAGTAATTTCTCCGCATTGCAAGGTGCAATTCTGAAATTTTTTGATTTTTCCTGCTCCTCTTAGCATGATAAAGAAGATTCAAAGAGAGTGAGATGCCAGCTCCTTTCATTCAGTCAGCAGCTTCAAACATTTCTGGACGTTTTTCAATGGCAAAAATCTATGAATATTGTAAATGCACAAACAGTAATTTCTCCACATTGCAAGGTGCAATTCTGAAATTTTTTGCTTTTTCCTGCTCCTGTTAGCATGATAAAGAAGATTCAAAGAGAGTGAGATGCCAGCTCTTTTCATTCAGTCAGTAGCTTCAAACATTTCTGGTATATGAATAACATGATGTTTTTCAATGGCAAAAATCAATGAATATTGTAAATGCACAAACAATAATTTCTCCACATTGCAAGGTGCAATTCTGAAATTTTTTGCTTTTTCCTGCTCCTCTTAGCATGATAAAGAAGATTCAAAGAGAGTGGGATGCCAGCTCTTTTCATTCAGTCAGTAGCTTCAAATATTTCTGGTATATGAATAACATGATGTTTTTCAATGGCAAAAATCAATGAATATTGTAAATGCACAAACAGTAATTTCTCCGCATTGCAAGGTGCAATTTTGAAATTTTTTGCTTTTTCCTGCTCCTCTTAGCATGATAAAGAAGATTCAAAGAGATTGAGATGCCAGCTCCTTTCATTCAGTCAGTAGCTTCAAACATTTCTGGACGTTTTTCAATGGCAAAAATCCATGAATATTGTAAATGCACAAACAGAAATTTCTCCACATTGCAAGGTGCAATTCTGAAATTTTTTGCTTTTTCCTGCTCCTCTTAGCATGATAAAGAAGATTCAAAGAGAGTGAGATGCCAGCTCTTTTCATTCAGTCAGTAGCTTCAAACATTTCTGGTATATGAATAACATGATGTTTTTCAATGGCAAAAATCAATGAATATTGTAAATGCACAAACAGTAATTTCTCCGCATTGCAAGGTGCAATTCTGAAATGTTTTGCTTTTTCCTGCTCCTCTTAGCATGATAAAGAAGATTTAAAGAGAGTGAGATGCCAGCTCCTTTCATTCAGTCAGTAGCTTCAAACATTTCTGGACGTTTTTCAATGGCAAAAATCAATGAATATTGTAAATGCACAAACAGTAATTTCTCCACATTGCAAGGTGCAATTCTGAAATTTTTTGCTTGTTCCTGCTCCTCTTAGCATGATAAAGAAGTTTCAAAGAGAGTGGGATGCCAGCTCTTTTCATTCAGTCAGTAGCTTCAAATATTTCTGGTATATGAATAACATGATGTTTTTCAATGGCAAAAATCAATGAATATTGTAAATGCACAAACAGTAATTTCTCCGCATTCCAAGGTGCAATTCTGAAATTTTTTGCTTTTTCCTGCTCCTCTTAGCATGATAAAGAAGATTCAAAGAGATTGAGATTCCAGCTCCTTTCATTCAGTCAGTAGCTTCAAACATTTCTGGACATTTTTCAATGGCAAAAATCAATGAATAATGTAAATGCACAAATAGTAATTTCTCCACATTGCAAGGTGCAATTCTGAAATTTTTTGCTTTTTCCTGCTCCTCTTAGCATGATAAAGAAGATTCAAAGAGAGTGAGATGCCAGCTCTTTTCATTCAGTCAGTAGCTTCAAACATTTCTGGTATATAAATAACATGATGTTTTTCAATGGCAAAAATCAATGAATATTGTAAATGCACAAACAGTAATTTCTCCGCATTGCAAGGTGCAATTCTGAAATTTTTTGCTTTTTCCTGCTCCTCTTAGCATGATAAAGAAGATTCAAAGAGAGTGAGATGCCAGCTCCTTTCATTCAGTCAGTAGCTTCAAACATTTCTGGACGTTTTTCAATGGCAAAAATCTATGAATATTGTAAATGCACAAACAGTAATTTCTCCACATTGCAAGGTGCAATTCTGAAATTTTTTGCTTTTTCCTGCTCCTCTTAGCATGATAAAGAAGATTCAAAGAGAGTGAGATGCCAGCTCTTTTCATTCAGTCAGTAGCTTCAAACATTTCTGGTATATGAATAACATGATGTTTTTCAATGGCAAAAATCAATGAATATTGTAAATGCACAAACAGTAATTTCTCCGCATTGCAAGGTGCAATTCTGAAATGTTTTGCTTTTTCCTGCTCCTCTTAGCATGATAAAGAAGATTCAAAGAGAGTGAGATGCCAGCTCCTTTCATTCAGTCAGTAGCTTCAAACATTTCTGGACGTTTTTCAATGGCAAAAATCCATGAATATTGTAAATGCACAAACAGTAATTTCTCCACATTGCAAGGTGCAATTCTGAAATTTTTTGCTTTTTCCTGCTCCTCTTAGCATGATAAAGAATATTCAAAGAGAGTGGGATGCCAGCTCTTTTCATTCAGTAAGTAGCTTCAAATATTTCTGGTATATGAATAACATGATGTTTTTCAATGGCAAAAATCAATGAATATTGTAAATGCACAAACAGTAATTTCTCCGCATTCCAGGGTGCAGTTCTGAAATTTTTTGCTTTTTCCTGCTCATCTTAGCATGATAAAGAAGATTCAAAGAGATTGAGATTGCATCTCCTTTCATTCAGTCAGTAGCTTCAAACATTTCTGGACATTTTTCAATGGAAAAAAATCAATGAATAATGTAAATGCACAAATAGTAATTTCTCCACATTGCAAGGTGCAATTCTGAAATTTTTTGCATTTTCCTGCTCCTCTTAGCATGATAAAGAAGATTCAAAGAGAGTGAGATGCCAGCTCTTTTCATTCAGTCAGTAGCTTCAAACATTTCTGGTATATGAATAACATGATGTTTTTCAATGGCAAAAATCAATGAATATTGTAAATGCACAAACAGTAATTTCTCCGCATTGCAAGGTGCAATTCTGAAATTTTTTGCTTTTTCCTGCTCCTCTTAGCATGATAAAGAAGATTCAAAGAGAGTGAGATGCCAGCTCCTTTCATTCAGTCAGTAGCTTCAAACATTTCTGGACGTTTTTCAATGGCAAAAATCAATGAATATTGTAAATGCACAAACAGTAATTTCTCCACATTGCAAGGTGCAATTCTGAAATTTTTTGCTTGTTCCTGCTCCTCTTAGCATGATAAAGAAGATTCAAAGAGAGTGGGATGCCAGCTCTTTTCATTCAGTCAGTAGCTTCAAATATTTCTGGTATATGAATAACATGATGTTTTTCAATGGCAAAAATCAATGAATATTGTAAATGCACAAACAGTAATTTCTCCGCATTCCAAGGTGCAATTCTGAAATTTTTTGCTTTTTCCTGCTCCTCTTAGCATGATAAAGAAGATTCAAAGAGATTGAGATTCCAGCTCCTTTCATTCAGTCAGTAGCTTCAAACATTTCTGGACATTTTTCAATGGCAAAAAACAATGAATAATGTAAATGCACAAATAGTAATTTCTCCACATTGCAAGGTGCAATTCTGAAATTTTTTGCTTTTTCCTGCTCCTCTTAGCATGATAAAGAAGATTCAAAGAGAGTGAGATGCCAGCTCTTTTCATTCAGTCAGTAGCTTCAAACATTTCTGGTATATGAATAACATGATGTTTTTCAATGGCAAAAATCAATGAATATTGTAAATGCACAAACAGTAATTTCTCCGCATTGCAAGGTGCAATTCTGAAATTTTTTGCTTTTTCCTGCTCCTCTTAGCATGATAAAGAAGATTCAAAGAGAGTGAGATGCCAGCTCCTTTCATTCAGTCAGTAGCTTCAAACATTTCTGGACGTTTTTCAATGGCAAAAATCTATGAATATTGTAAATGCACAAACAGTAATTTCTCCACATTGCAAGGTGCAATTCTGAAATTTTTTGCTTTTTCCTGCTCCTCTTAGCATGATAAAGAAGATTCAAAGAGAGTGAGATGCCAGCTCTTTTCATTCAGTCAGTAGCTTCAAACATTTCTGGTATATTAATAACATGATGTTTTTCAAAGGCAAAAATCAATGAATATTGTAAATGCACAAACAGTAATTTCTCCGCATTGCAAGGTGCAATTCTGAAATGTTTTGCTTTTTCCTGCTCCTCTTAGCATGATAAAGAAGATTCAAAGAGAGTGAGATGCCAGCTCCTTTCATTCAGTCAGTAGCTTCAAACATTTCTGGACGTTTTTCAATGGCAAAAATCAATGAATATTGTAAATGCACAAACAGTAATTTCTCCACATTGCAAGGTGCAATTCTGAAATTTTTTGCTTGTTCCTGCTCCTCTTAGCATGATAAAGAAAATTCAAAGAGAGTGGGATGCCAGCTCTTTTCATTCAGTCAGTAGCTTCAAATATTTCTGGTATATGAATAACATGATGTTTTTCAATGGCAAAAATCAATGAATATTATAAATGCACAAACAGTAATTTCTCCGCATTGCAAGGTGCAATTCTGAAATTTTTTGCTTTTTCCTGCTCCTCTTAGCATGATAAAGAAGATTCAAAGAGATTGAGATGCCAGCTCCTTTCATTCAGTCAGTAGCTTCAAACATTTCTGGACATTTTTCAATGGCAAAAATCAATGAATATTGTAAATGCACAAACAGTAATTTCTCCACATTGCAAGGTGCAATTCTGAATTTTTTTGCTTTTTCCTGCTCCTCTTAGCATGATAAAGAAGATTCAAAGAGAGTGAGATGCCAGCTCTTTTCATTCAGTCAGTAGCTTCAAACATTTCTGGTATATGAATAACATGATGTTTTTCAATGGCAAAAATCAATGAATATTGTAAATGCACAAACAGTAATTTCTCCGCATTGCAAGGTGCAATTCTGAAATTTTTTGCTTTTTCCTGCTCCTCTTAGCATGATAAAGAAGATTCAAAGAGAGTGAGATGCCAGCTCCTTTCATTCAGTCAGTAGCTTCAAACATTTCTGGACGTTTTTCAATGGCAAAAATCTATGAATATTGTAAATGCACAAACAGTAATTTCTCCACATTGCAAGGTGCAATTCTGAAATTTTTTGCTTTTTCCTGCTCCTGTTAGCATGATAAAGAAGATTCAAAGAGAGTGAGATGCCAGCTCTTTTCATTCAGTCAGTAGCTTCAAACATTTCTGGTATATGAATAACATGATGTTTTTCAATGGCAAAAATCAATGAATATTGTAAATGCACAAACAATAATTTCTCCACATTGCAAGGTGCAATTCGGAAATTTTTTGCTTTTTCCTGCTCCTCTTAGCATGATAAAGAAGATTCAAAGAGAGTGGGATGCCAGCTCTTTTCATTCAGTCAGTAGCTTCAAATATTTCTGGTATATGAATAACATGATGTTTTTCAATGGCAAAAATCAATGAATATTGTAAATGCACAAACAGTAATTTCTCCGCATTGCAAGGTGCAATTCTGAAATTTTTTGCTTTTTCCTGCTCCTCTTAGCATGATAAAGAAAATTCAAAGAGATTGAGATGCCAGCTCCTTTCATTCAGTCAGTAGCTTCAAACATTTCTGGACGTTTTTCAATGGCAAAAATCAATGAATATTGTAAATGCACAAACAGAAATTTCTCCACATTGCAAGGTGCAATTCTGAAATTTTTTGCTTTTTCCTGCTCCTCTTAGCATGATAAAGAAGATTCAAAGAGAGTGAGATGCCAGCTCTTTTCATTCAGTCAGTAGCTTCAAACATTTCTGGTATATGAATAACATGATGTTTTTCAATGGCAAAAATCAATGAATATTGTAAATGCACAAACAGTAATTTCTCCGCATTGCAAGGTGCAATTCTGAAATGTTTTGCTTTTTCCTGCTCCTCTTAGCATGATAAAGAAGATTCAAAGAGAGTGAGATGCCAGCTCCTTTCATTCAGTCAGTAGCTTCAAACATTTCTGGACGTTTTTCAATGGCAAAAATCAATGAATATTGTAAATGCACAAACAGTAATTTCTCCACATTGCAAGGTGCAATCCTGAAATTTTTTGCTTGTTCCTGCTCCTCTTAGCATGATAAAGAAGATTCAAAGAGAGTGGGATGCCAGCTCTTTTCATTCAGTCAGTAGCTTCAAATATTTCTGGTATATAAATAACATGATGTTTTTCAATGGCAAAAATCAATGAATATTGTAAATGCACAAACAGTAATTTCTCCGCATTCCAAGGTGCAATTCTGAAATTTTTTGCTTTTTCCTGCTCCTCTTAGCATGATAAAGAAGATTCAAAGAGATTGAGATTCCAGCTCCTTTCATTCAGTCAGTAGCTTCAAACATTTCTGGACATTTTTCAATGGCAAAAATCAATGAATAATGTAAATGCACAAATAGTAATTTCTCCACATTGCAAGGTGCAATACTGAAATTTTTTGCTTTTTCCTGCTCCTCTTAGCATGATAAAGAAGATTCAAAGAGAGTGAGATGCCAGCTCTTTTCATTCAGTCAGTAGCTTCAAACATTTCTGGTATATGAATAACATGATGTTTTTCAATGGCAAAAATCAATGAATATTGTAAATGCACAAACAGTAATTTCTCCGCATTGCAAGGTGCAATTCTGAAATTTTTTGCTTTTTCCTGCTCCTCTTAGCATGATAAAGAAGATTCAAAGAGAGTGAGATGCCAGCTCCTTTCATTCAGTCAGTAGCTTCAAACATTTCTGGACGTTTTTCAATGGCAAAAATCTATGAATATTGTAAATGCACAAGCAGTAATTTCTCCACATTGCAAGGTGCAATTCGGAAATTTTTTGCTTTTTCCTGCTCCTCTTAGCATGATAAAGAAGATTCAAAGAGAGTGAGATGCCAGCTCTTTTCATTCAGTCAGTAGCTTCAAACATTTCTGGTATATTAATAACATGATGTTTTTCAAAGGCAAAAATCAATGAATATTGTAAATGCACAAACAGTAATTTCTCCACATTGCAAGGTGCAATTCTGAAATGTTTTGCTTTTTCCTGCTCCTCTTAGCATGATAAAGAAGATTCAAAGAGAGTGAGATGCCAGCTCCTTTCATTCAGTCAGTAGCTTCAAACATTTCTGGACGTTTTTCAATGGCAAAAATCAATGAATATTGTAAATGCACAAACAGTAATTTCTCCACATTGCAAGGTGCAATTCTGAAATTTTTTGCTTTTTCCTGCTCCTCTTAGCATGATAAAGAAGATTCAAAGAGAGTGAGATGCCAGCTCTTTTCATTCAGTCAGTAGCTTCAAACATTTCTGGTATATGAATAACATGATGTTTTTCAATGGCAAAAATCAATGAATATTGTAAATGCACAAACAGTAATTTCTCCGCATTGCAATGTGCAATTCTGAAATTTTTTGCTTTTTCCTGCTCCTCTTAGGATGATAAAGAAGATTCATAAAGAGTGAGATGCCAGCTCTTTCATTCAGTCAGTAGCTTCAAACATTTCTGGACGTTTTTCAATGGCAAAAATCAATTAATATTGTAAATGCACAAACAGTAAATTCTCCACATTGCAAGGTGCAATTCTGAAATTTTTTGCTTTTTCCTGCTCCTCTTAGCATGATAAAGAAGATTCAAAGAGAGTGAGATGCCAGCTCTTTTCATTCAGTCAGTAGCTTCAAACATTTCTGGTATATGAATAACATGATGTTTTTCAATGGCAAAAATCAATGAATATTGTAAATGCACACACAGTAATTTCTCCACATTGCAAGGTGCAATTCTGAAATTTTTTGCTTTTTCCTGCTCCTCTTAGCATGATAAAGAAGATTCAAAGAGAGTGAGATGCCAGCTCTTTTCATTCAGTCAGTAGCTTCAAACATTTCTGGTATATGAATAACATGACGTTTTTCAATGGCAAAAATCAATGAATATTGTAAATGCACAAAGAGTAATTTCTCCACAATGCAAGGTGCAATTCTGAAATTTTTTGCTTTTTCCTGCTCCTCTTAGCATGATAAAGAAGATTCAAAGAGAGTGAGATGCCAGCTCTTTTCATTCAGTCAGTAGCTTCAAACATTTCTGGTATATGAATAAGATAATGTTTTTCAATGGTAAAAATCAATGAATATTGTAAATGCACAAACAGTAATTTCTCCGCATTGCAAGGTGCAATTCTGAAATTTTTTGCTTTTTCCTGCTACTCTTAGCATGATAAAGAAGATTTAAAGAGAGTGAGATGCCAGCTCCTTTCATTCAGTCAGCAGCTTCAAACATTTCTGGATGTTTTTCAATGGCAAAAATCAATGAATATTGTAAATGCACAAACAGTAATTTCTCCACATTGCAAGGTGCAATTCTGAAATTTTTTGCTTTTTCTTGCTCCTCTTAGCATAATAAAGAAGATTCAAAGAGAGTGAGATGCCAGCTCCTTTCATTCAGTCAGTAGCTTCAAACATTTCTGGACGTTTTTCAATGGCAAAAATCAATGAATATTGTAAATGCACAAACAGTAATTTCTCCACATTGCAAGGTGCAATTCTGAATTTTTTTGCTTTTTCCTTCTCCTCTTAGCATTTTAAAGAAGATTCAAAGAGAGTGAGATGCCAGCTCTTTTCATTCAGTCAGTAGCTTCAAACATTTCTGGTATATGAATAACATGATGTTTTTCAATGGCAAAAATCAATGAATATTGTAAATGCACAAACAGTAATTTCTCCGCATTGCAAGGTGCAATTCTGAAATTTTTTGCTTTTTCCTGCTCCTCTTAGCATGATAAAGAAGATTCAAAAAGAGTGAGATTCCAGCTCCTTTCATTCAGTCAGTAGCTTCAAACATTTCTGGACGTTTTTCAATGGCAAAAATCAATGAATATTGTAAATGCACAAACAGTAATTTCTCCACATTGCAAGGTGCAATTCTGAAATTTTTTGCTTTTTCCTGCTCCTCTTAGCATGATAAAGAAGATTCAAAGAGAGTGAGATGCCAGCTCTTTTCATTCAGTCAGTAGCTTCAAACATTTCTGGTATATGAATAACATGATGTTTTTCAATGGCAAAAATCAATGAATATTGTAAATGCACAAACAGTAATTTCTCCGCATTGCAATGTGCAATTCTGAAATTTTTTGCTTTTTCCTGCTCCTCTTAGGATGATAAAGAAGATTCATAAAGAGTGAGATGCCAGCTCCTTTCATTCAGTGAGTAGCTTCAAACATTTCTGGACGTTTTTCAATGGCAAAAATCAATGAATATTGTAAATGCACAAACAGTAAATTCTCCACATTGCAAGGTGCAATTCTGAAATTTTTTGCTTTTTCCTGCTCCTCTTAGCATGATAAAGAAGATTCAAAGAGAGTGAGATGCCAGCTCTTTTCATTCAGTCAGTAGCTTCAAACATTTCTGGTATATGAATAACATGATGTTTTTCAATGGAAAAATCAATGAATATTGTAAATGCACAAACAGTAATTTCTCCGCATTGCAAGGTGCAATTCTGAAATTTTTTGCTTTTTCCTGCTCCTCTTAGCATGATAAAGAAGATTCAAAGAGAGTGAGATGCCAGCTCCTTTCATTCAGTCAGTAGCTTCAAACATTTCTGGACGTTTTTCAATGGCAAAAATCAATGAATATTGTAAATTCACACACAGTAATTTCTCCACATTGCAAGGTGCAATTCTGAAATTTTTTGCTTTTTCCTGCTTCTCTTAGCATGATAAAGAAGATTCAAAGAGAGTGAGATGCCAGCTCTTTTCATTCAGTCAGTAGCTTCAAACATTTCTGGTATATGAATAACATGATGTTTTTCAATGGCAAAAATCAATGAATATTGTAAATGCACAAACAGTAATTTCTCCGCATTGCAAGGTGCAATTCTGAAATTTTTTGCTTTTTCCTGCTCCTCTTAGCATGATAAAGAAGATTCAAAGAGAGTGAGATGCCAGCTCCTTTCATTCAGTCAGTAGCTTCAAACATTTCTGGATGTTTTTCAATGGCAAAAATCAATGAATATCGTAAATGCACAAACAGTAATTTCTCCACATTGCAAGGTGCAATTCTGAAATTTTTTGCTTTTTCCTGCTCCTCTTAGCATAATAAAGAAGATTCAAAGAGAGTGAGATGCCAGCTCCTTTCATTCAGTCAGTAGCTTCAAACATTTATGGACGTTTTTCAATGGCAAAAATCAATGAATATTGTAAATGCACAAACAGTAATTTCTCCACATTGCAAGGTGCAATTCTGAATTTTTTTGCTTTTTCCTGCTCCTCTTAGCATTTTAAAGAAGATTCAAAGAGAGTGAGATGCCAGCTCTTTTCATTCAGTCAGTAGCTTCAAACATTTCTGGTATATGAATAACATGATGTTTTTCAATGGCAAAAATCAATGAATATTGTAAATGCACAAACAGTAATTTCTCCGCATTGCAAGGTGCAATTCTGAAATTTTTTGCTTTTTCCTGCTCCTCTTAGCATGATAAAGAAGATTCAAAAAGAGTGAGATTCCAGCTCCTTTCATTCAGTCAGTAGCTTCAAACATTTCTGGACGTTTTTCAATGGCAAAAATCAATGAATATTGTAAATGCACAAACAGTAATTTCTCCACATTGCAAGGTGCAATTCTGAAATTTTTTGCTTTTTCCTGCTCCTCTTAGCATGATAAAGAAGATTCAAAGAGAGTGAGATGCCAGCTCTTTTCATTCAGTCAGTAGCTTCAAACATTTCTGGTATATGAATAACATGATATTTTTCAATGGCAAAAATCAATGAATATTGTAAATGCACAAACAGTAATTTCTCCGCATTGCAATGTGCAATTCTGAAATTTTTTGCTTTTTCCTGCTCCTCTTAGGATGATAAAGAAGATTCATAAAGAGTGAGATGCCAGCTCCTTTCATTCAGTCAGTAGCTTCAAACATTTCTGGACGTTTTTCAATGGCAAAAATCAATGAATATTGTAAATGCACAAACAGTAAATTCTCCACATTGCAAGGTGCAATTCTGAAATTTTTTGCTTTTTCCTGCTCCTCTTAGCATGATAAAGAAGATTCAAAGAGAGTGAGATGCCAGCTCTTTTCATTCAGTCAGTAGCTTCAAACATTTCTGGTATATGAATAACATGATGTTTTTCAATGGCAAAAATCAATGAATATTGTAAATGCACAAACAGTAATTTCTCCGCATTGCAAGGTGCAATTCTGAAATTTTTTGCTTTTTCCTGCTCCTCTTAGCATGATAAAGAAGATTCAAAGAGAGTGAGATGCCAGCTCCTTTCATTCAGTCAGTAGCTTCAAACATTTCTGGATGTTTTTCAATGGCAAAAATCATTGAATATTGTAAATGCACAAACAGTAATTTCTCCACATTGCAAGGTGCAATTCTGAGATTTTTTGCTTTTTCCTGCTCCTCTTAGCATGATAAAGAAGATTCAAAGAGAGTGAGATGCCAGCTCTTTTCATTCAGTCAGTAGCTTCAAACATTTCTGGTATATGAATAACATGACGTTTTTCAATGGCAAAAATCAATGAATATTGTAAATGCACAAAGAGTAATTTCTCCACATTGCAAGGTGCAATTCTGAAATTTTTTGCTTTTTCCTGCTCCTCTTAGCATGATAAAGAAGATTCAAAGAGAGTGAGATGCCAGCTCTTTTCATTCAGTCAGTAGCTTCAAACATTTCTGGTATATGAATAAGATAATGTTTTTTAATGGTAAAAATCAATGAATATTGTAAATGCACAAACAGTAATTTCTCCGCATTGCAAGGTGCAATTCTGAAATTTTTTGCTTTTTCCTGCTACTCTTAGCATGATAAAGAAGATTTAAAGAGAGTGAGATGCCAGCTCCTTTCATTCAGTCAGCAGCTTCAAACATTTCTGGATGTTTTTCAATGGCAAAAATCAATGAATATTGTAAATGCACAAACAGTAATTTCTCCACATTGCAAGGTGCAATTCTGAAATTTTTTGCTTTTTCCTGCTCCTCTTAGCATGATAAAGAAGATTCAAAGAGAGTGAGATGCCAGCTCCTTTCATTCAGTCAGTAGCTTCAAACATTTCTGGACGTTTTTCAATGGCAAAAATCAATGAATATTGTAAATGCACAAACAGTAATTTCTCCACATTGCAAGGTGCAATTCTGAATTTTTTTGCTTTTTCCTGCTCCTCTTAGCATTTTAAAGAAGATTCAAAGAGAGTGAGATGCCAGCTCTTTTCATTCAGTCAGTAGCTTCAAACATTTCTGGTATATGAATAACATGATGTTTTTCAATGGCAAAAATCAATGAATATTGTAAATGCACAAACAGTAATTTCTCCGCATTGCAAGGTGCAATTCTGAAATTTTTTGCTTTTTCCTGCTCCTCTTAGCATGATAAATAAGATTCAAAGAGAGTGAGATGCCAGATCCTTTCATTCAGTCAGTAGCTTCAAACATTTCTGGACGTTTTTCAATGGCAAAAATCAATGAATATTGTAAATGCACAAACAGTAATTTCTCCACATTGCAAGGTGCAATTCTGAAATTTTTTGCTTTTTCCTGCTCCTCTTAGCATGATAAAGAAGATTCAAAGAGAGTGAGATGCCAGCTCTTTTCATTCAGTCAGTAGCTTCAAACATTTCTGGTATATGAATAACATGATGTTTTTCAATGGCAAAAATCAATGAATATTGTAAATGCACAAACAGTAATTTCTCCGCATTGCAAGGTGCAATTCTGAAATTTTTTGCTTTTTCCTGCTCCTCTTAGCATGATAAATAAGATTCAAAGAGAGTGAGATGCCAGCTCCTTTCATTCAGTCAGTAGCTTCAAACATTTCTGGACGTTTTTCAATGGCAAAAATCAATGAATATTGTAAATGCACAAACAGTAATTTCTCCACATTGCAAGGTGCAATTCTGAAATTTTTTGCTTTTTCCTGCTCCTCTTAGCATGATAAAGAAGATTCAAAGAGAGTGAGATGCCAGCTCTTTTCATTCAGTCAGTAGCTTCAAACATTTCTGGTATATGAATAACATGATGTTTTTCAATGGCAAAAATCAATGAATATTGTAAATGCACAAACAGTAATTTCTCCGCATTGCAAGGTGCAATTCTGAAATTTTTTGCTTTTTCCTGCTCCTCTTAGCATGATAAAGAAGATTCAAAGAGAGTGAGATGCCAGCTCCTTTCATTCAGTCCGTAGCTTCAAACATTTCTGGACGTTTTTCAATGGCAAAAATCAATGAATATTGTAAATGCACAAACAGTAATTTCTCCACATTGCAAGGTGCAATTCAGAAATTTTTTGCTTTTTCCTGCTCCTCTTAGCATGATAAAGAAGATTCAAAGAGAGTGAGATGCCAGCTCTTTTCATTCAGTCAGTAGCTTCAAACATTTCTGGTATATGAATAACATGATGTTTTTCAATGGCAAAAATCAATGAATATAGTAAATGCACAATCAGTAATTTCTCCGCATTGCAAGGTGCAATTCTGAAATTTTTTGCTTTTTCCTGCTCCTCTTAGCATGATAAAGAAGATTCAAAGAGAGTGAGATGCCAGCTCCTTTCATTCAGTCAGTAGCTTCAAACATTTCTGGACGCTTTTCAATGGCAAAAATCAATGAATATTGTAAGTGCACAAACAATAATTTCTCCACATTGCAAGGTGCAATTCTGAAATTTTTTGCTTTTTCCTGCTCCTCTTAGCATGATAAAGAAGATTCAAAGACAGTGAGATGCCAGCTCTTTTCATTCAGTCAGTAGCTTCAAACATTTCTGGTATATGAATAACATGATGTTTTTCAATGGCAAAAATCAATGAATATTGTAAATGCACAAACAGTAATTTCTCCGCATTGCAAGGTGTAATTCTGAATTTTTTTGCTTTTTCCTGCTCCTCTTAGCATGATAAAGAAGATTCAAAGAGAGTGAGATGCCAGCTCCTTTCATTCAGTCAGTAGCTTCAAACATTTCTGGATGTTTTTCAATGGCAAAAATCAATGAATATTGTAAATGCACAAACAGTAATTTCTCCACATTGCAAGGTGCAATTCTGAAATTTTTTGCTTTTTCCTGCTCCTCTTAGCATGATAAAGAAGATTCAAAGAGATTGAGATACCAGCTCTTTTCATTCAGTCAGTAGCGTCAAACATTTCTGGTATATGAATAACATGATGTTTTTCAATGGCAAAAATCAATGAATATTGTAAATGCACAAACAGTAATTTCTCCGCATTGCAAGGTGCAATTCTGAAATTTTTTGCTTTTTCCTGCTCCTCTTAGCATGATAAAGAAGATTCAAATAGAGTGAGATGCCAGCTCCTTTCATTCAGTCAGTAGCTTCAAACATTTCTGGACGTTTTTCAATGGCAAAAATCAATGAATATTGTAAATGCACAAACAGTAATTTCTCCACATTGCAAGGTGCAATTCTGAAATTTTTTGCTTTTTCCTGCTCCTCTTAGCATGATAAAGAAGATTCAAAGAGAGTGAGATGCCAGCTCCTTTCATTCAGTCAGTAGCTACAAACATTTCTGGTATATGAATAACATGATGTTTTTCAATGGCAAAAATCAATGAATATTGTAAATGCACAAACAGTAATTTCTGCGCATTGCAAGGTGCAATTCTGAAATTTTTTGCTTTTTCCTGCTCCTCTTAGCATGATAAAGAAGATTCAAAGAGAGTGAGAGGCCAGCTCCTTTCATTCAGTCAGTAGCTTCAAACATTTCTGGACGTTTTTCAATGGCAAAAATCAATGAATATTGTAAATGCACAAACAGTAATTTCTCCACATTGCAAGGTGCAATTCTGAAATTTTTTGCTTTTTCCTGCTCCTCTTAGCATGATAAAGAAGATTCAAAGAGAGTGAGATGCCAGCTCTTTTCATTCAGTCAGTAGCTTCAAACATTTCTGGTATATGAATAACATGATGTTTTTCAATGGCAAAAATCAATGAATATTGTAAATGCACAAACAGTTATTTCTCCGCATTGCAAGGTGCAATTCTGAAATTTTTTGCTTTTTCCTGCTCCTCTTAGCATGATAAAGAAGATTCAAAGAGAGTGAGATGCCAGCTCCTTTCATTCAGTCAGTAGCTTCAAACATTTCTGGTATATGAATAACATGATGTTTTTCAATGGCAAAAATCAATGAATATTGTAAATGCACAAACAGTTATTTCTCCGCATTGCAAGGTGCAATTCTGAAATTTTTTGCTTTTTCCTGCTCCTCTTAGCATGATAAAGAAGATTCAAAGAGAGTGAGATACCAGCTCTTTTCATTCAGTCAGTAGCTTCAAACATTTCTGGTATATGAATAACATGATGTTTTTCAATGGCAAAAATCAATGAATATTGTAAATGCACAAACAGTAATTTCTCCGCATTGCAAGGTGCAATTCTGAAATTTTTTGCTTTTTCCTGCTCCTCTTAGCATGATAAAGAAGATTCAAAGAGAGTGAGATGCCAGCTCCTTTCATTCAGTCAGTAGCTTCAAACATTTCTGGACGTTTTTCAATGGCAAAAATCAATGAATATTGTAAATGCACAAACAGTAATTTCTCCACATTGCAAGGTGCAATTCTGAAATTTTTTGCTTTTTCCTGCTCCTCTTAGCATGATAAAGAAGATTCAAAGAGAGTGAGATACCAGCTCTTTTCATGCAGTCAGTAGCTTCAAACATTTCTGGTATATGAATAACATGATGTTTTTCAATGGCAAAAATCAATGAATATTGTAAATGCACAAACAGTTATTTCTCCGCATTGCAAGGTGCAATTCTGAAATTTTTTGCTTTTTCCTGCTCCTCTTAGCATGATAAAGAAGATTCAAAGAGAGTGAGATACCAGCTCTTTTCATTCAGTCAGTAGCTTCAAACATTTCTGGTATATGAATAACATGATGTTTTTCAATGGCAAAAATCAATGAATATTGTAAATGCACAAACAGTAATTTCTCCGCATTGCAAGGTGCAATTCTGAAATTTTTTGCTTTTTCCTGCTCCTCTTAGCATGATAAAGAAGATTCAAAGAGAGTGAGATGCCAGCTCCTTTCATTCAGTCAGTAGCTTCAAACATTTCTGGACGTTTTTCAATGGCAAAAATCAATGAATATTGTAAATGCACAAACAGTAATTTCTCCACATTGCAAGGTGCAATTCTGAAATTTTTTGCTTTTTCCTGCTCCTCTTAGCATGATAAAGAAGATTCAAAGAGAGTGAGATACCAGCTCTTTTCATGCAGTCAGTAGCTTCAAACATTTCTGGTATATGAATAACATGATGTTTTTCAATGGCAAAAATCAATGAATATTGTAAATGCACAAACAGTAATTTCTCCGCATTGCAAGGTGCAATTCTGAAATTTTTTGCTTTTTCCTGCTCCTCTTAGCATGATAAAGAAGATTCAAAGAGAGTGAGATGCCAGCTCCTTTCATTCAGTCAGTAGCTTCAAACATTTCTGGATGTTTTTCAATGGCAAAAATCAATGAATATTGTAAATGCACAAACAGTAATTTCTCCACATTGCAAGGTGCAATTCTGAAATTTTTTGCTTTTTCCTGCTCCTCTTAGCATGGTAAAGAATATTCAAAGAGAGTGAGATGCCAGCTCTTTTCATTCAGTCAGTAGCTTCAAACATTTCTGGTATCTGAATAACATGATGTTTTTCAATGGCAAAAATCAATGAATATAGTAAATGCACAAACAGTAATTTCTCCGCATTGCAAGGTGCAATTTTGAAATTTTTTGCTTTTTCCTGCTCCTCTTAGCATGATAAAGAAGATTCAAAGAGAGTGAGATGCCATCTCCTTTCATTCAGTCAGTAGCTTCAAACATTTCTGGACGTTTTTCAATGGCAAAAATCAATGAATATTGTAAATGCACAAACAGTAATTTCTCCACATTGCAAGGTGCAATTCTGAAATTTTTTGCTTTTTCCTGCTCCTCTTAGCATGATAAAGAAGATTCAAAGAGAGTGAGATGCCAGCTCCTTTCATTCAGTCAGTAGCTACAAACATTTCTGGTATATGAATAACATGATGTTTTTCAATGGCAAAAATCAATGAATATTGTAAATGCACAAACAGTAATTTCTGCGCATTGCAAGGTGCAATTCTGAAATTTTTTGCTTTTTCCTGCTCCTCTTAGCATGATAAAGAAGATTCAAAGAGAGTGAGATGCCAGCTCCTTTCATTCAGTCAGTAGCTTCAAACATTTCTGGACGTTTTTCAATGGCAAAAATCAATGAATATTGTAAATGCACAAACAGTAATTTCTCCACATTGCAAGGTGCAATTCTGAAATTTTTTGCTTTTTCCTGCTCCTCTTAGCATGATAAAGAAGATTCAAAGAGAGTGAGATGCCAGCTCTTTTCATTCAGTCAGTGGCTTCAAACATTTCTGGTATATGAATAACATGATGTTTTTCAATGGCAAAAATCAATGAATATTGTAAATGCACAAACAGTAATTTCTCCGCATTGCAAGGTGCAATTCTGAAATTTTTTGCTTTTTCCTGCTCCTCTTAGCATGATAAAGAAGATTCAAAGAGAGTGAGATGCCAGCTCTTTTCATTCAGTCAGTAGCTTCAAACATTTCTGGTATATGAATAACATGATGTTTTTCAATGGCAAAAATCAATGAATATTGTAAATGCACAAACAGTAATTTCTCCGCATTGCAAGGTGCAATTCTGAAATTTTTTGCTTTTTCCTGCTCCTCTTAGCATGATAAAGAAGATTCAAAGAGAGTGAGATGCCAGCTCCTTTCATTCAGTCCGTAGCTTCAAACATTTCTGGACGTTTTTCAATGGCAAAAATCAATGAATATTGTAAATGCACAAACAGTAATTTCTCCACATTGCAAGGTGCAATTCAGAAATTTTTTGCTTTTTCCTGCTCCTCTTAGCATGATAAAGAAGATTCAAAGAGAGTGAGATGCCAGCTCTTTTCATTCAGTCAGTAGCTTCAAACATTTCTGGTATATGAATAACATGATGTTTTTCAATGGCAAAAATCAATGAATATAGTAAATGCACAATCAGTAATTTCTCCGCATTGCAAGGTGCAATTCTGAAATTTTTTGCTTTTTCCTGCTCCTCTTAGCATGATAAAGAAGATTCAAAGAGCGTGAGATGCCAGCTCCTTTCATTCAGTCAGTAGCTTCAAACATTTCTGGACGCTTCTCAATGGCAAAAATCAATGAATATTGTAAGTGCACAAACAATAATTTCTCCACATTGCAAGGTGCAATTCTGAAATTTTTTGCTTTTTCCTGCTCCTCTTAGCATGATAAAGAAGATTCAAAGACAGTGAGATGCCAGCTCTTTTCATTCAGTCAGTAGCTTCAAACATTTCTGGTATATGAATAACATGATGTTTTTCAATGGCAAAAATCAATGAATATTGTAAATGCACAAACAGTAATTTCTCCGCATTGCAAGGTGTAATTCTGAATTTTTTTGCTTTTTCCTGCTCCTCTTAGCATGATAAAGAAGATTCAAAGAGAGTGAGATGCCAGCTCCTTTCATTCAGTCAGTAGCTTCAAACATTTCTGGACGTTTTTCAATGGCAAAAATCAATGAATATTGTAAATGCACAAACAGTAATTTCTCCACATTGCAAGGTGCAATTCTGAAATTTTTTGCTTTTTCCTGCTCCTCTTAGCATGATAAAGAAGATTCAAAGAGATTGAGATACCAGCTCTTTTCATTCAGTCAGTAGCGTCAAACATTTCTGGTATATGAATAACATGATGTTTTTCAATGGCAAAAATCAATGAATATTGTAAATGCACAAACAGTAATTTCTCCGCATTGCAAGGTGCAATTCTGAAATTTTTTGCTTTTTCCTGCTCCTCTTAGCATGATAAAGAAGATTCAAAGAGAGTGAGATGCCAGCTCCTTTCATTCAGTCAGTAGCTTCAAACATTTCTGGACGTTTTTCAATGGCAAAAATCAATGAATATTGTAAATGCACAAACAGTAATTTCTCCACATTGCAAGGTGCAATTCTGAAATTTTTTGCTTTTTCCTGCTCCTCTTAGCATGATAAAGAAGATTCAAAGAGAGTGAGATGCCAGCTCCTTTCATTCAGTCAGTAGCTACAAACATTTCTGGTATATGAATAACATGATGTTTTTCAATGGCAAAAATCAATGAATATTGTAAATGCACAAACAGTAATTTCTGCGCATTGCAAGGTGCAATTCTGAAATTTTTTGCTTTTTCCTGCTCCTCTTAGCATGATAAAGAAGATTCAAAGAGAGTGAGAGGCCAGCTCCTTTCATTCAGTCAGTAGCTTCAAACATTTCTGGACGTTTTTCAATGGCAAAAATCAATGAATATTGTAAATGCACAAACAGTAATTTCTCCACATTGCAAGGTGCAATTCTGAAATTTTTTGCTTTTTCCTGCTCCTCTTAGCATGATAAAGAAGATTCAAAGAGAGTGAGATGCCAGCTCTTTTCATTCAGTCAGTAGCTTCAAACATTTCTGGTATATGAATAACATGATGTTTTTCAATGGCAAAAATCAATGAATATTGTAAATGCACAAACAGTTATTTCTCCGCATTGCAAGGTGCAATTCTGAAATTTTTTGCTTTTTCCTGCTCCTCTTAGCATGATAAAGAAGATTCAAAGAGAGTGAGATGCCAGCTCCTTTCATTCAGTCAGTAGCTTCAAACATTTCTGGTATATGAATAACATGATGTTTTTCAATGGCAAAAATCAATGAATATTGTAAATGCACAAACAGTTATTTCTCCGCATTGCAAGGTGCAATTCTGAAATTTTTTGCTTTTTCCTGCTCCTCTTAGCATGATAAAGAAGATTCAAAGAGAGTGAGATACCAGCTCTTTTCATTCAGTCAGTAGCTTCAAACATTTCTGGTATATGAATAACATGATGTTTTTCAATGGCAAAAATCAATGAATATTGTAAATGCACAAACAGTAATTTCTCCGCATTGCAAGGTGCAATTCTGAAATTTTTTGCTTTTTCCTGCTCCTCTTAGCATGATAAAGAAGATTCAAAGAGAGTGAGATGCCAGCTCCTTTCATTCAGTCAGTAGCTTCAAACATTTCTGGACGTTTTTCAATGGCAAAAATCAATGAATATTGTAAATGCACAAACAGTAATTTCTCCACATTGCAAGGTGCAATTCTGAAATTTTTTGCTTTTTCCTGCTCCTCTTAGCATGATAAAGAAGATTCAAAGAGAGTGAGATACCAGCTCTTTTCATGCAGTCAGTAGCTTCAAACATTTCTGGTATATGAATAACATGATGTTTTTCAATGGCAAAAATCAATGAATATTGTAAATGCACAAACAGTTATTTCTCCGCATTGCAAGGTGCAATTCTGAAATTTTTTGCTTTTTCCTGCTCCTCTTAGCATGATAAAGAAGATTCAAAGAGAGTGAGATACCAGCTCTTTTCATTCAGTCAGTAGCTTCAAACATTTCTGGTATATGAATAACATGATGTTTTTCAATGGCAAAAATCAATGAATATTGTAAATGCACAAACAGTAATTTCTCCGCATTGCAAGGTGCAATTCTGAAATTTTTTGCTTTTTCCTGCTCCTCTTAGCATGATAAAGAAGATTCAAAGAGAGTGAGATGCCAGCTCCTTTCATTCAGTCAGTAGCTTCAAACATTTCTGGACGTTTTCCAATGGCAAAAATCAATGAATATTGTAAATGCACAAACAGTAATTTCTCCACATTGCAAGGTGCAATTCTGAAATTTTTTGCTTTTTCCTGCTCCTCTTAGCATGATAAAGAAGATTCAAAGAGAGTGAGATACCAGCTCTTTTCATGCAGTCAGTAGCTTCAAACATTTCTGGTATATGAATAACATGATGTTTTTCAATGGCAAAAATCAATGAATATTGTAAATGCACAAACAGTAATTTCTCCGCATTGCAAGGTGCAATTCTGAAATTTTTTGCTTTTTCCTGCTCCTCTTAGCATGATAAAGAAGATTCAAAGAGAGTGAGATGCCAGCTCCTTTCATTCAGTCAGTAGCTTCAAACATTTCTGGATGTTTTTCAATGGCAAAAATCAATGAATATTGTAAATGCACAAACAGTAATTTCTCCACATTGCAAGGTGCAATTCTGAAATTTTTTGCTTTTTCCTGCTCCTCTTAGCATGGTAAAGAATATTCAAAGAGAGTGAGATGCCAGCTCTTTTCATTCAGTCAGTAGCTTCAAACATTTCTGGTATCTGAATAACATGATGTTTTTCAATGGCAAAAATCAATGAATATAGTAAATGCACAAACAGTAATTTCTCCGCATTGCAAGGTGCAATTTTGAAATTTTTTGCTTTTTCCTGCTCCTCTTAGCATGATAAAGAAGATTCAAAGAGAGTGAGATGCCATATCCTTTCATTCAGTCAGTAGCTTCAAACATTTCTGGACGTTTTTCAATGGCAAAAATCAATGAATATTGTAAATGCACAAACAGTAATTTCTCCACATTGCAAGGTGCAATTCTGAAATTTTTTGCTTTTTCCTGCTCCTCTTAGCATGATAAAGAAGATTCAAAGAGAGTGAGATGCCAGCTCCTTTCATTCAGTCAGTAGCTACAAACATTTCTGGTATATGAATAACATGATGTTTTTCAATGGCAAAAATCAATGAATATTGTAAATGCACAAACAGTAATTTCTGCGCATTGCAAGGTGCAATTATGAAATTTTTTGCTTTTTCCTGCTCCTCTTAGCATGATAAAGAAGATTCAAAGAGAGTGAGATGCCAGCTCCTTTCATTCAGTCAGTAGCTTCAAACATTTCTGGACGTTTTTCAATGGCAAAAATCAATGAATATTGTAAATGCACAAACAGTAATTTCTCCACATTGCAAGGTGCAATTCTGAAATTTTTTGCTTTTTCCTGCTCCTCTTAGCATGATAAAGAAGATTCAAAGAGAGTGAGATGCCAGCTCTTTTCATTCAGTCAGTGGCTTCAAACATTTCTGGTATATGAATAACATGATGTTTTTCAATGGCAAAAATCAATGAATATTGTAAATGCACAAACAGTAATTTCTCCGCATTGCAAGGTGCAATTCTGAAATTTTTTGCTTTTTCCTGCTCCTCTTAGCATGATAAAGAAGATTCAAAGAGAGTGAGATACCAGCTCTTTTCATTCAGTCAGTAGCTTCAAACATTTCTGGTATATGAATAACATGATGTTTTTCAATGGCAAAAATCAATGAATATTGTAAATGCACAAACAGTAATTTCTCCGCATTGCAAGGTGCAATTCTGAAATTTTTTGCTTTTTCCTGCTCCTCTTAGCATGATAAAGAAGATTCAAAGAGAGTGAGATGCCAGCTCCTTTCATTCAGTCAGTAGCTTCAAACATTTCTGGACGTTTTTCAATGGCAAAAATCAATGAATATTGTAAATGCACAAACAGTAATTTCTCCACATTGCAAGGTGCAATTCTGAAATTTTTTGCTTTTTCCTGCTCCTCTTAGCATGATAAAGAAGATTCAAAGAGAGTGAGATGCCAGCTCCTTTCATTCAGTCAGTAGCTTCAAACATTTCTGGACGTTTTTCAATGGCAAAAATCTATGAATATTGTAAATGGACAAACAGTAATTTCTCCACATTGCAAGGTGCAATTCTGAAATTTTTTGCTTTTTCCTGCTCCTCTTAGCATGATAAAGAATATTCAAAGAGAGTGAGATGCCAGCTCTTTTCATTCAGTCAGTAGCTTCAAACATTTCTGGTATATGAATAACATGATGTTTTTCAATGGCAAAAATCAATGAATATAGTAAATGCACAAACAGTAATTTCTTCGCATTGCAAGGTGCAATTTTGAAATTTTTTGCTTTTTCCTGCTCCTCTTAGCATGATAAAGAAGATTCAAAGAGAGTGAGATGCCAGCTCCTTTCATTCAGTCAGTAGCTTCAAACATTTCTGGACGTTTTTCAATGGCAAAAATCAATGAATATTGTAAATGCACAAACAGTAATTTCTCCGCATTGCAAGGTGCAATTTTGAAATTTTTTGCTTTTTCCTGCTCCTCTTAGCATGATAAAGAAGATTCAAAGAGAGTGAGATGCCAGCTCCTTTCATTCAGTCAGTAGCTTCAAACATTTCTGGACGTTTTTCAATGGCAAAAATCAATGAATATTGTAAATGCACAAACAGTAATTTCTCCACATTGCAAGGTGCAATTCTGAAATTTTTTGCTTTTTCCTGCTCCTCTTAGCATGATAAAGAAGATTCAAAGAGAGTGAGATGCCAGCTCCTTTCATTCAGTCAGTAGCTACAAACATTTCTGGTATATGAATAACATGATGTTTTTCAATGGCAAAAATCAATGAATATTGTAAATGCGCAAACAGTAATTTCTGCGCATTGCAAGGTGCAATTCTGAAATTTTTTGCTTTTTCCTGCTCCTCTTAGCATGATAAAGAAGATTCAAAGAGAGTGAGATGCCAGCTCCTTTCATTCAGTCAGTAGCTTCAAACATTTCTGGACGTTTTTCAATGGCAAAAATCAATGAATATTGTAAATGCACAAACAGTAATTTCTCCACATTGCAAGGTGCAATTCTGAAATTTTTTGATTTTTCCTGCTCCTCTTAGCATAATAAAGAAGATTCAAAGAGAGTGAGATGCCAGCTCTTTTCATTCAGTCAGTAGCTTCAAACATTTCTGGTATATGAATAACATGATGTTTTTCAATGGCAAAAATCAATGAATATTGTAAATGCACAAACAGTAATTTCTCCGCATTGCAAGGTGCAATTCTGAAATTTTTTGCTTTTTCCTGCTCCTCTTAGCATGATAAAGAAGATTCAAAGAGAGTGAGATACCAGCTCTTTTCATTCAGTCAGTAGCTTCAAACATTTCTGGTATATGAATAACATGATGTTTTTCAATGGCAAAAATCAATGAATATTGTAAATGCACAAACAGTAATTTCTCCGCATTGCAAGGTGCAATTCTGAAATTTTTTGCTTTTTCCTGCTCCTCTTAGCATGATAAAGAAGATTCAAAGAGAGTGAGATGCCAGCTCCTTTCATTCAGTCAGTAGCTTCAAACATTTCTGGACGTTTTTCAATGGCAAAAATCAATGAATATTGTAAATGCACAAACAGTAATTTCTCCACATTGCAAGGTGCAATTCTGAAATTTTTTGCTTTTTCCTGCTCCTCTTAGCATGATAAAGAATATTCAAAGAGAGTGAGATGCCAGCTCTTTTCATTCAGTCAGTAGCTTCAAACATTTCTGGTATATGAATAACATGATGTTTTTCAATGGCAAAAATCAATGAATATAGTAAATGCACAAACAGTAATTTCTCCGCATTGCAAGGTGCAATTTTGAAATTTTTTGCTTTTTCCTGCTCCTCTTAGCATGATAAAGAAGATTCAAAGAGAGTGAGATGCCATCTCCTTTCATTCAGTCAGTAGCTTCAAACATTTCTGGACGTTTTTCAATGGCAAAAATCAATGAATATTGTAAATGCACAAACAGTAATTTCTCCACATTGCAAGGTGCAATTCTGAAATTTTTTGCTTTTTCCTGCTCCTCTTAGCATGATAAAGAAGATTCAAAGAGAGTGAGATGCCAGCTCCTTTCATTCAGTCAGTAGCTACAAACATTTCTGGTATATGAATAACATGATGTTTTTCAATGGCAAAAATCAATGAATATTGTAAATGCACAAACAGTAATTTCTGCGCATTGCAAGGTGCAATTCTGAAATTTTTTGCTTTTTCCTGCTCCTCTTAGCATGATAAAGAAGATTCAAAGAGAGTGAGATGCCAGCTCCTTTCATTCAGTCAGTAGCTTCAAACATTTCTGGACGTTTTTCAATGGCAAAAATCAATGAATATTGTAAATGCACAAACAGTAATTTCTCCACATTGCAAGGTGCAATTCTGAAATTTTTTGCTTTTTCCTGCTCCTCTTAGCATGATAAAGAAGATTCAAAGAGAGTGAGATGCCAGCTCCTTTCATTCAGTCAGTAGCTACAAACATTTCTGGTATATGAATAACATGATGTTTTTCAATGGCAAAAATCAATGAATATTGTAAATGCGCAAACAGTAATTTCTGCGCATTGCAAGGTGCAATTCTGAAATTTTTTGCTTTTTCCTGCTCCTCTTAGCATGATAAAGAAGATTCAAAGAGAGTGAGATGCCAGCTCCTTTCATTCAGTCAGTAGCTTCAAACATTTCTGGACGTTTTTCAATGGCAAAAATCAATGAATATTGTAAATGCACAAACAGTAATTTCTCCACATTGCAAGGTGCAATTCTGAAATTTTTTGATTTTTCCTGCTCCTCTTAGCATAATAAAGAAGATTCAAAGAGAGTGAGATGCCAGCTCTTTTCATTCAGTCAGTAGCTTCAAACATTTCTGGTATATGAATAACATGATGTTTTTCAATGGCAAAAATCAATGAATATTGTAAATGCACAAACAGTAATTTCTCCGCATTGCAAGGTGCAATTCTGAAATTTTTTGCTTTTTCCTGCTCCTCTTAGCATGATAAAGAAGATTCAAAGAGAGTGAGATACCAGCTCTTTTCATTCAGTCAGTAGCTTCAAACATTTCTGGTATATGAATAACATGATGTTTTTCAATGGCAAAAATCAATGAATATTGTAAATGCACAAACAGTAATTTCTCCGCATTGCAAGGTGCAATTCTGAAATTTTTTGCTTTTTCCTGCTCCTCTTAGCATGATAAAGAAGATTCAAAGAGAGTGAGATGCCAGCTCCTTTCATTCAGTCAGTAGCTTCAAACATTTCTGGACGTTTTTCAATGGCAAAAATCAATGAATATTGTAAATGCACAAACAGTAATTTCTCCACATTGCAAGGTGCAATTCTGAAATTTTTTGCTTTTTCCTGCTCCTCTTAGCATGATAAAGAATATTCAAAGAGAGTGAGATGCCAGCTCTTTTCATTCAGTCAGTAGCTTCAAACATTTCTGGTATATGAATAACATGATGTTTTTCAATGGCAAAAATCAATGAATATAGTAAATGCACAAACAGTAATTTCTCCGCATTGCAAGGTGCAATTTTGAAATTTTTTGCTTTTTCCTGCTCCTCTTAGCATGATAAAGAAGATTCAAAGAGAGTGAGATGCCATCTCCTTTCATTCAGTCAGTAGCTTCAAACATTTCTGGACGTTTTTCAATGGCAAAAATCAATGAATATTGTAAATGCACAAACAGTAATTTCTCCACATTGCAAGGTGCAATTCTGAAATTTTTTGCTTTTTCCTGCTCCTCTTAGCATGATAAAGAAGATTCAAAGAGAGTGAGATGCCAGCTCCTTTCATTCAGTCAGTAGCTACAAACATTTCTGGTATATGAATAACATGATGTTTTTCAATGGCAAAAATCAATGAATATTGTAAATGCACAAACAGTAATTTCTGCGCATTGCAAGGTGCAATTCTGAAATTTTTTGCTTTTTCCTGCTCCTCTTAGCATGATAAAGAAGATTCAAAGAGAGTGAGATGCCAGCTCCTTTCATTCAGTCAGTAGCTTCAAACATTTCTGGACGTTTTTCAATGGCAAAAATCAATGAATATTGTAAATGCACAAACAGTAATTTCTCCACATTGCAAGGTGCAATTCTGAAATTTTTTGCTTTTTCCTGCTCCTCTTAGCATGATAAAGAAGATTCAAAGAGAGTGAGATGCCAGCTCTTTTCATTCAGTCAGTGGCTTCAAACATTTCTGGTATATGAATAACATGATGTTTTTCAATGGCAAAAATCAATGAATATTGTAAATGCACAAACAGTAATTTCTCCGCATTGCAAGGTGCAATTCTGAAATTTTTAGCTTTTTCCTGCTCCTCTTAGCATGATAAAGAAGATTCAAAGAGAGTGAGATACCAGCTCTTTTCATTCAGTCAGTAGCTTCAAACATTTCTGGTATATGAATAACATGATGTTTTTCAATGGCAAAAATCAATGAATATTGTAAATGCACAAACAGTAATTTCTCCGCATTGCAAGGTGCAATTCTGAAATTTTTTGCTTTTTCCTGCTCCTCTTAGCATGATAAAGAAGATTCAAAGAGAGTGAGATGCCAGCTCCTTTCATTCAGTCAGTAGCTTCAAACATTTCTTGACGTTTTTCAATGGCAAAAATCAATGAATATTGTAAATGCACAAACAGTAATTTCTCCACATTGCAAGGTGCAATTCTGAAATTTTTTGCTTTTTCCTGCTCCTCTTAGCATGATAAAAAAGATTCAAAGAGAGTGAGATGCCAGCTCCTTTCATTCAGTCAGTAGCTTCAAACATTTCTGGACGTTTTTCAATGGCAAAAATCTATGAATATTGTAAATGGACAAACAGTAATTTCTCCACATTGCAAGGTGCAATTCTGAAATTTTTTGCTTTTTCCTGCTCCTCTTAGCATGATAAAGAATATTCAAAGAGAGTGAGATGCCAGCTCTTTTCATTCAGTGAGTAGCTTCAAACATTTCTGGTATATGAATAACATGATGTTTTTCAATGGCAAAAATCAATGAATATAGTAAATGCACAAACAGTAATTTCTCCGCATTGCAAGGTGCAATTTTGAAATTTTTTGCTTTTTCCTGCTCCTCTTAGCATGATAAAGAAGATTCAAAGAGAGTGAGATGCCAGCTCCTTTCATTCAGTCAGTAGCTTCAAACATTTCTGGACGTTTTTCAATGGCAAAAATCAATGAATATTGTAAATGCACAAACAGTAATTTCTCCGCATTGCAAGGTGCAATTTTGAAATTTTTTGCTTTTTCCTGCTCCTCTTAGCATGATAAAGAAGATTCAAAGAGAGTGAGATGCCAGCTCCTTTCATTCAGTCAGTAGCTTCAAACATTTCTGGACGTTTTTCAATGGCAAAAATCAATGAATATTGTAAATGCACAAACAGTAATTTCTCCGCATTGCAAGGTGCAATTTTGAAATTTTTTGCTTTTTCCTGATCCTCTTAGCATGATAAAGAAGATTCAAAGAGAGTGAGATGCCAGCTCCTTTCATTCAGTCAGTAGCTTCAAACATTTCTGGACGTTTTTCAATGGCAAAAATCAATGAATATTGTAAATGCACAAACAGTAATTTCTCCGCATTGCAAGGTGCAATTTTGAAATTTTTTGCTTTTTCCTGCTCCTCTTAGCATGATAAAGAAGATTCAAAGAGAGTGAGATGCCAGCTCCTTTCATTCAGTCAGTAGCTTCAAACATTTCTGGACGTTTTTCAATGGCAAAAATCAATGAATATTGTAAATGCACAAACAGTAATTTCTGCGCATTGCAAGGTGCAATTCTGAAATTTTTTGCTTTTTCCTGCTCCTCTTAGCATGATAAAGAAGATTCAAAGAGAGTGAGATGCCAGCTCCTTTCATTCAGTCAGTAGCTTCAAACATTTCTGGACGTTTTTCAATGGCAAAAATCAATGAATATTGTAAATGCACAAACAGTAATTTCTCCACATTGCAAGGTGCAATTCTGAAATTTTTTGCTTTTTCCTGCTCCTCTTAGCATGATAAAGAAGATTCAAAGAGAGTGAGATGCCAGCTCTTTTCATTCAGTCAGTGGCTTCAAACATTTCTGGTATATGAATAACATGATGTTTTTCAATGGCAAAAATCAATGAATATTGTAAATGCACAAACAGTAATTTCTCCGCATTGCAAGGTGCAATTCTGAAATTTTTTGCTTTTTCCTGCTCCTCTTAGCATGATAAAGAAGATTCAAAGAGAGTGAGATACCAGCTCTTTTCATTCAGTCAGTAGCTTCAAACATTTCTGGTATATGAATAACATGATGTTTTTCAATGGCAAAAATCAATGAATATTGTAAATGCACAAACAGTAATTTCTCCGCATTGCAAGGTGCAATTCTGAAATTTTTTGCTTTTTCCTGCTCCTCTTAGCATGATAAAGAAGATTCAAAGAGAGTGAGATGCCAGCTCCTTTCATTCAGTCAGTAGCTTCAAACATTTCTTGACGTTTTTCAATGGCAAAAATCAATGAATATTGTAAATGCACAAACAGTAATTTCTCCACATTGCAAGGTGCAATTCTGAAATTTTTTGCTTTTTCCTGCTCCTCTTAGCATGATAAAAAAGATTCAAAGAGAGTGAGATGCCAGCTCCTTTCATTCAGTCAGTAGCTTCAAACATTTCTGGACGTTTTTCAATGGCAAAAATCTATGAATATTGTAAATGGACAAACAGTAATTTCTCCACATTGCAAGGTGCAATTCTGAAATTTTTTGCTTTTTCCTGCTCCTCTTAGCATGATAAAGAATATTCAAAGAGAGTGAGATGCCAGCTCTTTTCATTCAGTGAGTAGCTTCAAACATTTCTGGTATATGAATAACATGATGTTTTTCAATGGCAAAAATCAATGAATATAGTAAATGCACAAACAGTAATTTCTCCGCATTGCAAGGTGCAATTTTGAAATTTTTTGCTTTTTCCTGCTCCTCTTAGCATGATAAAGAAGATTCAAAGAGAGTGAGATGCCAGCTCCTTTCATTCAGTCAGTAGCTTCAAACATTTCTGGACGTTTTTCAATGGCAAAAATCAATGAATATTGTAAATGCACAAACAGTAATTTCTCCGCATTGCAAGGTGCAATTTTGAAATTTTTTGCTTTTTCCTGCTCCTCTTAGCATGATAAAGAAGATTCAAAGAGAGTGAGATGCCAGCTCCTTTCATTCAGTCAGTAGCTTCAAACATTTCTGGACGTTTTTCAATGGCAAAAATCAATGAATATTGTAAATGCACAAACAGTAATTTCTCCACATTGCAAGGTGCAATTCTGAAATTTTTTGCTTTTTCCTGCTCCTCTTAGCATGGTAAAGAAGATTCAAAGAGAGTGAGATGCCAGCTCCTTTCATTCAGTCAGTAGCTTCAAACATTTCTGGACGTTTTTCAATGGCAAAAATCAATGAATATTGTAAATGCACAAACAGTAATTTCTCCACATTGCAAGGTGCAATTCTGAAATTTTTTGCTTTTTCCTGCTCCTCTTAGCATGATAAAGAAGATTCAAAGAGAGTGAGATGCCAGCTCCTTTCATTCAGTCAGTAGCTACAAACATTTCTGGTATATGAATAACATGATGTTTTTCAATGGCAAAAATCAATGAATATTGTAAATGCGCAAACAGTAATTTCTGCGCATTGCAAGGTGCAATTCTGAAATTTTTTGCTTTTTCCTGCTCCTCTTAGCATGATAAAGAAGATTCAAAGAGAGTGAGATGCCAGCTCCTTTCATTCAGTCAGTAGCTTCAAACATTTCTGGACGTTTTTCAATGGCAAAAATCAATGAATATTGTAAATTCACAAACAGTAATTTCTCCACATTGCAAGGTGCAATTCTGAAATTTTTTGATTTTTCCTGCTCCTCTTAGCATAATAAAGAAGATTCAAAGAGAGTGAGATGCCAGCTCTTTTCATTCAGTCAGTAGCTTCAAACATTTCTGGTATATGAATAACATGATGTTTTTCAATGGCAAAAATCAATGAATATTGTAAATGCACAAACAGTAATTTCTCCGCATTGCAAGGTGCAATTCTGAAATTTTTTGCTTTTTCCTGCTCCTCTTAGCATGATAAAGAAGATTCAAAGAGAGTGAGATACCAGCTCTTTTCATTCAGTCAGTAGCTTCAAACATTTCTGGTATATGAATAACATGATGTTTTTCAATGGCAAAAATCAATGAATATTGTAAATGCACAAACAGTAATTTCTCCGCATTGCAAGGTGCAATTCTGAAATTTTTTGCTTTTTCCTGCTCCTCTTAGCATGATAAAGAAGATTCAAAGAGAGTGAGATGCCAGCTCCTTTCATTCAGTCAGTAGCTTCAAACATTTCTGGACGTTTTTCAATGGCAAAAATCAATGAATATTGTAAATGCACAAACAGTAATTTCTCCACATTGCAAGGTGCAATTCTGAAATTTTTTGCTTTTTCCTGCTCCTCTTAGCATGATAAAGAAGATTCAAAGAGAGTAAGATGCCAGCTCTTTTAATTCAGTCAGTAGCTTCAAACATATCTGGTATATGAATAACATGATGTTTTTCAATGGCAAAAATCAATGAATATTGTAAATGCACAAACAGTTATTTCTCCGCATTGCAAGGTGCAATTCTGAAATTTTTTGCTTTTTCCTGCTCCTCTTAGCATGATAAAGAAGATTCAAAGAGAGTGAGATACCAGCTCTTTTCATTCAGTCAGTAGCTTCAAACATTTCTGGTATATGAATAACATGATGTTTTTCAATGGCAAAAATCAATGAATATTGTAAATGCACAAACAGTAATTTCTCCGCATTGCAAGGTGCAATTCTGAAATTTTTTGCTTTTTCCTGCTCCTCTTAGCATGATAAAGAAGATTCAAAGAGAGTGAGATGCCAGCTCCTTTCATTCAGTCAGTAGCTTCAAACATTTCTGGACGTTTTTCAATGGCAAAAATCAATGAATATTGTAAATGCACAAACAGTAATTTCTCCACATTGCAAGGTGCAATTCTGAAATTTTTTGCTTTTTCCTGCTCCTCTTAGCATGATAAAGAAGATTCAAAGAGAGTGAGATACCAGCTCTTTTCATTCAGTCAGTAGCTTCAAACATTTCTGGTATATGAATAACATGATGTTTTTCAATGGCAAAAATCAATGAATATTGTAAATGCACAAACAGTAATTTCTCCGCATTGCAAGGTGCAATTCTGAAATTTTTTGCTTTTTCCTGCTCCTCTTAGCATGATAAAGAAGATTCAAAGAGAGTGAGATGCCAGCTCCTTTCATTCAGTCAGTAGCTTCAAACATTTCTGGACGTTTTTCAATGGCAAAAATCAATGAATATTGTAAATGCACAAACAGTAATTTCTCCACATTGCAAGGTGCAATTCTGAAATTTTTTGCTTTTTCCTGCTCCTCTTAGCATGATAAAGAATATTCAAAGAGAGTGAGATGCCAGCTCTTTTCATTCAGTCAGTAGCTTCAAACATTTCTGGTATATGAATAACATGATGTTTTTCAATGGCAAAAATCAATGAATATTGTAAATGCACAAACAGCAATTTCTCCACATTGCAAGGTGCAATTCTGAAATTTTTTGCTTTTTCCTGCTCCTCTTAGCATGATAAAGAATATTCAAAGAGAGTGAGATGCCAGCTCTTTTCATTCAGTCAGTAGCTTCAAACATTTCTGGTATATGAATAACATGATGTTTTTCAATGGCAAAAATCAATGAATATAGTAAATGCACAAACAGTAATTTCTCCGCATTGCAAGGTGCAATTTTGAAATTTTTTGCTTTTTCCTGCTCCTCCTAGCATGATAAAGAAGATTCAAAGAGAGTGAGATGCCAGCTCCTTTCATTCAGTCAGTAGCTTCAAACATTTCTGGACGTTTTTCAATGGCAAAAATCAATGAATATTGTAAATGCACAAACAGTAATTTCTCCACATTGCAAGGTGCAATTCTGAAATTTTTTGCTTTTTCCTGCTCCTCTTAGCATGATAAAGAAGATTCAAAGAGAGTGAGATGCCAGCTCCTTTCATTCAGTCAGTAGCTACAAATATTTCTGGTATATGAATAACATGATGTTTTTCAATGGCAAAAATCAATGAATATTGTAAATGCACAAACAGTAATTTCTGCGCATTGCAAGGTGCAATTCTGAAATTTTTTGCTTTTTCCTGCTCCTCTTAGCATGATAAAGAAGATTCAAAGAGAGTGAGATGCCAGCTCCTTTCATTCAGTCAGTAGCTTCAAACATTTCTGGACATTTTTCAATGGCAAAAATCAATGAATATTGTAAATGCACAAACAGTAATTTCTCCACATTGCAAGGTGCAATTCTGAAATTTTTTGCTTTTTCCTGCTCCTCTTAGCATGATAAAGAATATTCAAAGAGAGTGAGATGCCAGCTCTTTTCATTCAGTCAGTAGCTTCAAACATTTCTGGTATATGAATAACATGATGTTTTTCAATGGCAAAAATCAATGAATATTGTAAATGCACAAACAGTAATTTCTCCGCATTGCAAGGTGCAATTCTGAAATTTTTTGCTTTTTCCTGCTCCTCTTAGCATGATAAAGAAGATTCAAAGAGAGTGAGATGCCAGCTACTTTCATTCAGTCAGTAGCTTCAAACATTTCTGGACGTTTTTCAATGGCAAAAATCAATGAATATTGTAAATGCACAAACAGTAATTTCTCCACATTGCAAGGTGCAATTCTGAAATTTTTTGCTTTTTCCTGCTCCTCTTAGCATGATAAAGAAGATTCAAAGAGAGTGAGATGCCAGCTCTTTTCATTCAGTCAGTAGCTTCAAACATTTCTGGTATATGAATAACATGATGTTTTTCAATGGCAAAAATCAATGAATATTGTAAATGCACAAACAGTAATTTCTCCGCATTGCAAGGTGCAATTCTGAAATTTTTTGCTTTTTCCTGCTCCTCTTAGCATGATAAAGAAGATTCAAAGAGAGTGAGATACCAGCTCTTTTCATTCAGTCAGTAGCTTCAAACATTTCTGGTATATGAATAACATGATGTTTTTCAAAGGCAAAAATCAATGAATATTGTAAATGCACAAACAGTAATTTCTCCGCATTGCAAGGTGCAATTCTGAAATTTTTTGCTTTTTCCTGCTCCTCTTAGCATGATAAAGAAGATTCAAAGAGAGTGAGATGCCAGCTCCTTTCATTCAGTCAGTAGCTTCAAACATTTCTGGACGTTTTTCAATGGCAAAAATCAATGAATATTGTAAATGCACAAACAGTAATTTCTCCACATTGCAAGGTGCAATTCTGAAATTTTTTGCTTTTTCCTGCTCCTCTTAGCATGATAAAGAAGATTCAAAGAGAGTGAGATGCCAGCTCCTTTCATTCAGTCAGTAGCTTCAAACATTTCTGGTATATGAATAACATGATGTTTTTCAAAGGCAAAAATCAATGAATATTGTAAATGCACAAACAGTAATTTCTCCGCATTGCAAGGTGCAATTCTGAAATTTTTTGCTTTTTCCTGCTCCTCTTAGCATGATAAAGAAGATTCAAAGAGAGTGAGATGCCAGCTCCTTTCATTCAGTCAGTAGCTTCAAACATTTCTGGACGTTTTTCAATGGCAAAAATCAATGAATATTGTAAATGCACAAACAGTAATTTCTCCACATTGCAAGGTGCAATTCTGAAATTTTTTGCTTTTTCCTGCTCCTCTTAGCATGATAAAGAAGATTCAAAGAGAGTGAGATGCCAGCTCCTTTCATTCAGTCAGTAGCTTCAAACATTTCTGGACGTTTTTCAATGGCAAAAATCTATGAATATTGTAAATGGACAATCAGTAATTTCTCCACATTGCAAGGTGCAATTCTGAAATTTTTTGCTTTTTCCTGCTCCTCTTAGCATGATAAAGAAGATTCAAAGAGAGTGAGATACCAGCTCTTTTCATTCAGTCAGTAGCTTCAAACATTTCTGGTATATGAATAACATGATGTTTTTCAATGGCAAAAATCAATGAATATTGTAAATGCACAAACAGTAATTTCTCCGCATTGCAAGGTGCAATTCTGAAATTTTTTGCTTTTTCCTGCTCCTCTTAGCATGATAAAGAAGATTCAAAGAGAGTGAGATGCCAGCTCCTTTCATTCAGTCAGTAGCTTCAAACATTTCTGGACGTTTTTCAATGGCAAAAATCAATGAATATTGTAAATGCACAAACAGTAATTTCTCCACATTGCAAGGTGCAATTCTGAAATTTTTTGCTTTTTCCTGCTCCTCTTAGCATGATAAAGAATATTCAAAGAGAGTGAGATGCCAGCTCTTTTCATTCAGTCAGTAGCTTCAAACATTTCTGGTATATGAATAACATGATGTTTTTCAATGGCAAAAATCAATGAATATAGTAAATGCACAAACAGTAATTTCTCCGCATTGCAAGGTGCAATTTTGAAATTTTTTGCTTTTTCCTGCTCCTCCTAGCATGATAAAGAAGATTCAAAGAGAGTGAGATGCCAGCTCCTTTCATTCAGTCAGTAGCTTCAAACATTTCTGGACGTTTTTCAATGGCAAAAATCAATGAATATTGTAAATGCACAAACAGTAATTTCTCCACATTGCAAGGTGCAATTCTGAAATTTTTTGCTTTTTCCTGCTCCTCTTAGCATGATAAAGAAGATTCAAAGAGAGTGAGATGCCAGCTCCTTTCATTCAGTCAGTAGCTACAAATATTTCTGGTATATGAATAACATGATGTTTTTCAATGGCAAAAATCAATGAATATTGTAAATGCACAAACAGTAATTTCTGCGCATTGCAAGGTGCAATTCTGAAATTTTTTGCTTTTTCCTGCTCCTCTTAGCATGATAAAGAAGATTCAAAGAGAGTGAGATGCCAGCTCCTTTCATTCAGTCAGTAGCTTCAAACATTTCTGGACATTTTTCAATGGCAAAAATCAATGAATATTGTAAATGCACAAACAGTAATTTCTCCACATTGCAAGGTGCAATTCTGAAATTTTTTGCTTTTTCCTGCTCCTCTTAGCATGATAAAGAATATTCAAAGAGAGTGAGATGCCAGGTCTTTTCATTCAGTCAGTAGCTTCAAACATTTCTGGTATATGAATAACATGATGTTTTTCAATGGCAAAAATCAATGAATATTGTAAATGCACAAACAGTAATTTCTCCGCATTGCAAGGTGCAATTCTGAAATTTTTTGCTTTTTCCTGCTCCTCTTAGCATGATAAAGAAGATTCAAAGAGAGTGAGATGCCAGCTCCTTTCATTCAGTCAGTAGCTTCAAACATTTCTGGACGTTTTTCAATGGCAAAAATCAATGAATATTGTAAATGCACAAACAGTAATTTCTCCACATTGCAAGGTGCAATTCTGAAATTTTTTGCTTTTTCCTGCTCCTCTTAGCATGATAAAGAAGATTCAAAGAGAGTGAGATGCCAGCTCTTTTCATTCAGTCAGTAGCTTCAAACATTTCTGGTATATGAATAACATGATGTTTTTCAATGGCAAAAATCAATGAATATTGTAAATGCACAAACAGTAATTTCTCCGCATTGCAAGGTGCAATTCTGAAATTTTTTGCTTTTTCCTGCTCCTCTTAGCATGATAAAGAAGATTCAAAGAGAGTGAGATACCAGCTCTTTTCATTCAGTTAGTAGCTTCAAACATTTCTGGTATATGAATAACATGATGTTTTTCAAAGGCAAAAATCAATGAATATTGTAAATGCACAAACAGTAATTTCTCCGCATTGCAAGGTGCAATTCTGAAATTTTTTGCTTTTTCCTGCTCCTCTTAGCATGATAAAGAAGATTCAAAGAGAGTGAGATGCCAGCTCCTTTCATTCAGTCAGTAGCTTCAAACATTTCTGGACGTTTTTCAATGGCAAAAATCAATGAATATTGTAAATGCACAAACAGTAATTTCTCCACATTGCAAGGTGCAATTCTGAAATTTTTTGCTTTTTCCTGCTCCTCTTAGCATGATAAAGAAGATTCAAAGAGAGTGAGATGCCAGCTCCTTTCATTCAGTCAGTAGCTTCAAACATTTCTGGACGTTTTTCAATGGCAAAAATCTATGAATATTGTAAATGGACAAACAGTAATTTCTCCACATTGCAAGGTGCAATTCTGAAATTTTTTGCTTTTTCCTGCTCCTCTTAGCATGATAAAGAAGATTCAAAGAGAGTGAGATACCAGCTCTTTTCATTCAGTCAGTAGCTTCAAACATTTCTGGTATATGAATAACATGATGTTTTTCAATGGCAAAAATCAATGAATATAGTAAATGCACAAACAGTAATTTCTCCGCATTGCAAGGTGCAATTCTGAAATTTTTTGCTTTTTCCTGCTCCTCTTAGCATGATAAAGAAGATTCAAAGAGAGTGAGATGCCAGCTCCTTTCATTCAGTCAGTAGCTTCAAACATTTCTGGACGTTTTTCAATGGCAAAAATCAATGAATATTGTAAATGCACAAACAGTAATTTCTCCACATTGCAAGGTGCAATTCTGAAATTTTTTGCTTTTTCCTGCTCCTCTTAGCATGATAAAGAAGATTCAAAGAGAGTGAGATGCCAGCTCCTTTCATTCAGTCAGTAGCTTCAAACATTTCTGGACGTTTTTCAATGGCAAAAATCTATGAATATTGTAAATGGACAAACAGTAATTTCTCCACATTGCAAGGTGCAATTCTGAAATTTTTTGCTTTTTCCTGCTCCTCTTAGCATGATAAAGAAGATTCAAAGAGAGTGAGATACCAGCTCTTTTCATTCAGTCAGTAGCTTCAAACATTTCTGGTATATGAATAACATGATGTTTTTCAATGGCAAAAATCAATGAATATAGTAAATGCACAAACAGTAATTTCTCCGCATTGCAAGGTGCAATTCTGAAATTTTTTGCTTTTTCCTGCTCCTCTTAGCATGATAAAGAAGATTCAAAGAGCGTGAGATGCCAGCTCCTTTCATTCAGTCAGTAGCTTCAAACATTTCTGGACGTTTTTCAATGGCAAAAATCAATGAATATTGTAAATGCACAAACAGTAATTTCTCCACATTGCAAGGTGCAATTCTGAAATTTTTTGCTTTTTCCTGCTCCTCTTAGCATGATAAAGAAGATTCAAAGAGAGTGAGATGCCAGCTCCTTTCATTCAGTCAGTAGCTACAAACATTTCTGGTATATGAATAACATGATGTTTTTCAATGGCAAAAATCAATGAATATTGTAAATGGACAAACAGTAATTTCTGCGCATTGCAAGGTGCAATTCTGAAATTTTTTGCTTTTTCCTGCTCCTCTTAGCATGATAAAGAAGATTCAAAGAGAGTGAGATGCCAGCTCCTTTCATTCAGTCAGTAGCTTCAAACATTTCTGGACGTTTTTCAATGGCAAAAATCAATGAATATTGTAAATGCACAAAGAGTAATTTCTCCACATTGCAAGGTGCAATTCTGAAATTTTTTGCTTTTTCCTGCTCCTCTTAGCATGATAAAGAAGATTCAAAGAGAGTGAGATGCCAGCTCTTTTCATTCAGTCAGTAGCTTCAAACATTTCTGGTATATGAATAACATGATGTTTTTCAATGGCAAAAATCAATGAATATTGTAAATGCACAAACAGTAATTTCTCCGCATTGCAAGGTGCAATTCTGAATTTTTTTGCTTTTTCCTGCTCCTCTTAGCATGATAAAGAAGATTCAAAGAGAGTGAGATGCCAGCTCTTTTCATTCAGTCAGTAGCTTCAAACATTTCTGGTATATGAATAACATGATGTTTTTCAATGGCAAAAATCAATGAATATTGTAAATGCACAAACAGTAATTTCTCCGCATTGCAAGGTGCAATTCTGAAATTTTTTGCTTTTTCCTGCTCCTCTTAGCATGATAAAGAAGATTCAAAGAGAGTGAGATGCCAGCTCCTTTCATTCAGTCAGTAGCTTCAAACATTTCTGGATGTTTTTCAATGGAAAAAATCAATGAATATTGTAAATGCACAAACAGTAATTTCTCCACATTGCAAGGTGCAATTCTGAAATTTTTTGCTTTTTCCTGCTCCTCTTAGCATGATAAAGAAGATTCAAAGAGAGTGAGATACCAGCTCTTTTCATTCAGTCAGTAGCTTCAAACATTTCTGGTATATGAATAACATGATGTTTTTCAATGGCAAAAATCAATGAATATTGTAAATGCACAAACAGTAATTTCTCCGCATTGCAAGGTGCAATTCTGAAATTTTTTGCTTTTTCCTGCTCCTCTTAGCATGATAAAGAAGATTCAAAGAGAGTGAGATGCCAGCTCCTTTCATTCAGTCAGTAGCTTCAAACATTTCTGGACGTTTTTCAATGGCAAAAATCAATGAATATTGTAAATGCACAAACAGTAATTTCTCCACATTGAAAGGTGCAATTCTGAAATTTTTTGCTTTTTCCTGCTCCTCTTAGCATGATAAAGAATATTCAAAGAGAGTGAGATGCCAGCTCTTTTCATTCAGTCAGTAGCTTCAAACATTTCTGGTATATGAATAACATGATGTTTTTCAATGGCAAAAATCAATGAATATAGTAAATGCACAAACAGTAATTTCTCCGCATTGCAAGGTGCAATTTTGAAATTTTTTGCTTTTTCCTGCTCCTCTTAGCATGATAAAGAAGATTCAAAGAGAGTGAGATGCCAGCTCCTTTCATTCAGTCAGTAGCTTCAAACATTTCTGGACGTTTTTCAATGGCAAAAATCAATGAATATTGTAAATGCACAAACAGTAATTTCTCCACATTGCAAGGTGCAATTCTGAAATTTTTCGCTTTTTCCTGCTCCTCTTAGCATGATAAAGAAGATTCAAAGAGAGTGAGATGCCATCTCCTTTCATTCAGTCAGTAGCTACAAACATTTCTGGTATATGAATAACATGATGTTTTTCAATGGCAAAAATCAATGAAAATTGTAAATGGACAAACAGTAATTTCTGCGCATTGCAAGGTGCAATTCTGAAATTTTTTGCTTTTTCCTGCTCCTCTTAGCATGATAAAGAAGATTCAAAGAGAGTGAGATGCCAGCTCCTTTCATTCAGTCAGTAGCTTCAAACATTTCTGGACGTTTTTCAATGGCAAAAATCAATGAATATTGTAAATGCACAAACAGTAATTTCTCCACATTGCAAGGTGCAATTCTGAAATTTTTTGCTTTTTCCTGCTCCTCTTAGCATGATAAAGAAGATTCAAAGAGAGTGAGATGCCAGCTCCTTTCATTCAGTCAGTAGCTTCAAACATTTCTGGACGTTTTTCAATGGCAAAAATCAATGAATATTGTAAATGCACAAACAGTAATTTCTCCACATTGAAAGGTGCAATTCTGAAATTTTTTGCTTTTTCCTGCTCCTCTTAGCATGATAAAGAATATTCAAAGAGAGTGAGATGCCAGCTCTTTTCATTCAGTCAGTAGCTTCAAACATTTCTGGTATATGAATAACATGATGTTTTTCAATGGCAAAAATCAATGAATATAGTAAATGCACAAACAGTAATTTCTCCGCATTGCAAGGTGCAATTTTGAAATTTTTTGCTTTTTCCTGCTCCTCTTAGCATGATAAAGAAGATTCAAAGAGAGTGAGATGCCAGCTCCTTTCATTCAGTCAGTAGCTTCAAACATTTCTGGACGTTTTTCAATGGCAAAAATCAATGAATATTGTAAATGCACAAACAGTAATTTCTCCACATTGCAAGGTGCAATTCTGAAATTTTTTGCTTTTTCCTGCTCCTCTTAGCATGATAAAGAAGATTCAAAGAGAGTGAGATGCCATCTCCTTTCATTCAGTCAGTAGCTACAAACATTTCTGGTATATGAATAACATGATGTTTTTCAATGGCAAAAATCAATGAATATTGTAAATGGACAAACAGTAATTTCTGCGCATTGCAAGGTGCAATTCTGAAATTTTTTGCTTTTTCCTGCTCCTCTTAGCATGATAAAGAAGATTCAAAGAGAGTGAGATGCCAGCTCCTTTCATTCAGTCAGTAGCTTCAAACATTTCTGGACGTTTTTCAATGGCAAAAATCAATGAATATTGTAAATGCACAAACAGTAATTTCTCCACATTGCAAGGTGCAATTCTGAAATTTTTTGCTTTTTCCTGCTCCTCTTAGCATGATAAAGAAGATTCAAAGAGAGTGAGATGCCAGCTCTTTTCATTCAGTCAGTAGCTTCAAACATTTCTGTTATATGAATAACATGATGTTTTTCAATGGCAAAAATCAATGAATATTGTAAATGCACAAACAGTAATTTCTCCGCATTGCAAGGTGCAATTCTGAATTTTTTTGCTTTTTCCTGCTCCTCTTAGCATGATAAAGAAGATTCAAAGACAGTGAGATTCCAGCTCTTTTCATTCAGTCAGTAGCTTCAAACATTTCTGGTATATGAATAACATGATGTTTTTCAATGGCAAAAATCAATGAATATTGTAAATGCACAAACAGTAATTTCTCTGCATTGCAAGGTGCAATTCTGAAATTTTTTGCTTTTTCCTGCTCCTCTTAGCATGATAAAGAAGATTCAAAGAGAGTGAGATGCCAGCTCCTTTCATTCAGTCAGTAGCTTCAAACATTTCTGGATGTTTTTCAATGGCAAAAATCAATGAATATTGTAAATGCACAAACAGTAATTTCTCCACATTGCAAGGTGCAATTCTGAAATTTTTTGCTTTTTCCTGCTCCTCTTAGCATGATAAAGAAGATTCAAAGAGAGTGAGATACCAGCTCTTTTCATTCAGTCAGTAGCTTCAAACATTTCTGGTATATGAATAACATGATGTTTTTCAATGGCAAAAATCAATGAATATTGTAAATGCACAAACAGTAATTTCTCCGCATTGCAAGGTGCAATTCTGAAATTTTTTGCTTTTTCCTGCTCCTCTTAGCATGATAAAGAAGATTCAAAGAGAGTGAGATGCCAGCTCCTTTCATTCAGTCAGTAGCTTCAAACATTTCTGGACGTTTTTCAATGGCAAAAATCAATGAATATTGTAAATGCACAAACAGTAATTTCTCCACATTGCAAGGTGCAATTCTGAAATTTTTTGCTTTTTCCTGCTTCTCTTAGCATGATAAAGAATATTCAAAGAGAGTGAGATGCCAGCTCTTTTCATTCAGTCAGTAGCTTCAAACATTTCTGGTATATGAATAACATGATGTTTTTCAATGGCAAAAATCAATGAATATAGTAAATGCACAAACAGTAATTTCTCCGCATTGCAAGGTGCAATTCTGAAATTTTTTGCTTTTTCCTGCTCCTCTTAGCATGATAAAGAAGATTCAAAGAGAGTGAGATGCCAGCTCCTTTCATTCAGTCAGTAGCTTCAAACATTTCTGGACGTTTTTCAATGGCAAAAATCAATGAATATTGTAAATGCACAAACAGTAATTTCTCCGCATTGCAAGGTGCAATTCTGAAATTTTTTGCTTTTTCCTGCTCCTCTTAGCATGATAAAGAAGATTCAAAGAGAGTGAGATGCCAGCTCCTTTCATTCAGTCAGTAGCTTCAAACATTTCTGGACGTTTTTCAATGGCAAAAATCAATGAATATTGTAAATGCACAAACAGTAATTTCTCCACATTGCAAGGTGCAATTCTGAAATTTTTTGCTTTTTCCTGCTCCTCTTAGCATGATAAAGAAGATTCAAAGAGAGTGAGATACCAGCTCTTTTCATTCAGTCAGTAGCTTCAAACATTTCTGGTATATGAATAACATGATGTTTTTCAATGGCAAAAATCAATGAATATTGTAAATGCACAAACAGTAATTTCTCCGCATTGCAAGGTGCAATTCTGAAATTTTTTGCTTTTTCCTGCTCCTCTTAGCATGATAAAGAAGATTCAAAGAGAGTGAGATGCCAGCTCCTTTCATTCAGTCAGTAGCTTCAAACATTTCTGGACGTTTTTCAATGGCAAAAATCAATGAATATTGTAAATGCACAAACAGTAATTTCTCCACATTGCAAGGTGCAATTCTGAAATTTTTTGCTTTTTCCTGCTCCTCTTAGCATGATAAAGAATATTCAAAGAGAGTGAGATGCCATCTCTTTTCATTCAGTCAGTAGCTTCAAACATTTCTGGTATATGAATAACATGATGTTTTTCAATGGCAAAAATCAATGAATATAGTAAATGCACAAACAGTAATTTCTCCGCATTGCAAGGTGCAATTTTGAAATTTTTTGCTTTTTCCTGCTCCTCCTAGCATGATAAAGAAGATTCAAAGAGAGTGAGATGCCAGCTCCTTTCATTCAGTCAGTAGCTTCAAACATTTCTGGACGTTTTTCAATGGCAAAAATCAATGAATATTGTAAATGCACAAACAGTAATTTCTCCACATTGCAAGGTGCAATTCTGAAATTTTTTGCTTTTTCCTGCTCCTCTTAGCATGATAAAGAAGATTCAAAGAGAGTGAGATGCCAGCTCCTTTCATTCAGTCAGTAGCTACAAATATTTCTGGTATATGAATAACATGATGTTTTTCAATGGCAAAAATCAATGAATATTGTAAATGCACAAACAGTAATTTCTGCGCATTGCAAGGTGCAATTCTGAAATTTTTTGCTTTTTCCTGCTCCTCTTAGCATGATAAAGAAGATTCAAAGAGAGTGAGATGCCAGCTCCTTTCATTCAGTCAGTAGCTTCAAACATTTCTGGACATTTTTCAATGGCAAAAATCAATGAATATTGTAAATGCACAAACAGTAATTTCTCCACATTGCAAGGTGCAATTCTGAAATTTTTTGCTTTTTCCTGCTCCTCTTAGCATGATAAAGAAGATTCAAAGAGAGTGAGATGCCATCTCCTTTCATTCAGTCAGTAGCTACAAACATTTCTGGTATATGAATAACATGATGTTTTTCAATGGCAAAAATCAATGAAAATTGTAAATGGACAAACAGTAATTTCTGCGCATTGCAAGGTGCAATTCTGAAATTTTTTGCTTTTTCCTGCTCCTCTTAGCATGATAAAGAAGATTCAAAGAGAGTGAGATGCCAGCTCCTTTCATTCAGTCAGTAGCTTCAAACATTTCTGGACGTTTTTCAATGGCAAAAATCAATGAATATTGTAAATGCACAAACAGTAATTTCTCCACATTGCAAGGTGCAATTCTGAAATTTTTTGCTTTTTCCTGCTCCTCTTAGCATGATAAAGAAGATTCAAAGAGAGTGAGATGCCAGCTCCTTTCATTCAGTCAGTAGCTTCAAACATTTCTGGACGTTTTTCAATGGCAAAAATCAATGAATATTGTAAATGCACAAACAGTAATTTCTCCACATTGAAAGGTGCAATTCTGAAATTTTTTGCTTTTTCCTGCTCCTCTTAGCATGATAAAGAATATTCAAAGAGAGTGAGATGCCAGCTCTTTTCATTCAGTCAGTAGCTTCAAACATTTCTGGTATATGAATAACATGATGTTTTTCAATGGCAAAAATCAATGAATATTGTAAATGCACAAACAGTAATTTCTCTGCATTGCAAGGTGCAATTCTGAAATTTTTTGCTTTTTCCTGCTCCTCTTAGCATGATAAAGAAGATTCAAAGAGAGTGAGATGCCAGCTCCTTTCATTCAGTCAGTAGCTTCAAACATTTCTGGATGTTTTTCAATGGCAAAAATCAATGAATATTGTAAATGCACAAACAGTAATTTCTCCACATTGCAAGGTGCAATTCTGAAATTTTTTGCTTTTTCCTGCTCCTCTTAGCATGATAAAGAAGATTCAAAGAGAGTGAGATACCAGCTCTTTTCATTCAGTCAGTAGCTTCAAACATTTCTGATATATGAATAACATGATGTTTTTCAATGGCAAAAATCAATGAATATTGTAAATGCACAAACAGTAATTTCTCCGCATTGCAAGGTGCAATTCTGAAATTTTTTGCTTTTTCCTGCTCCTCTTAGCATGATAAAGAAGATTCAAATAGAGTGAGATGCCAGCTCCTTTCATTCAGTCAGTAGCTTCAAACATTTCTGGACGTTTTTCAATGGCAAAAATCAATGAATATTGTAAATGCACAAACAGTAATTTCTCCACATTGCAAGGTGCAATTCTGAAATTTTTTGCTTTTTCCTGCTCCTCTTAGCATGATAAAGAATATTCAAAGAGAGTGAGATGCCAGCTCTTTTCATTCAGTCAGTAGCTTCAAACATTTCTGGTATATGAATAACATGATGTTTTTCAATGGCAAAAATCAATGAATATAGTAAATGCACAAACAGTAATTTCTCCGCATTGCAAGGTGCAATTCTGAAATTTTTTGCTTTTTCCTGCTCCTCTTAGCATGATAAAGAAGATTCAAAGAGAGTGAGATGCCAGCTCCTTTCATTCAGTCAGTAGCTTGAAACATTTCTGGACGTTTTTCAATGGCAAAAATCAATGAATATTGTAAATGCACAAACAGTAATTTCTCCGCATTGCAAGGTGCAATTCTGAAATTTTTTGCTTTTTCCTGCTCCTCTTAGCATGATAAAGAAGATTCAAAGAGAGTGAGATGCCAGCTCCTTTCATTCAGTCAGTAGCTTCAAACATTTCTGGACGTTTTTCAATGGCAAAAATCAATGAATATTGTAAATGCACAAACAGTAATTTCTCCACATTGCAAGGTGCAATTCTGAAATTTTTTGCTTTTTCCTGCTCCTCTTAGCATGATAAAGAAGATTCAAAGAGAGTGAGATACCAGCTCTTTTCATTCAGTCAGTAGCTTCAAACATTTCTGGTATATGATCAACATGATGTTTTTCAATGGCAAAAATCAATGAATATTGTAAATGCACAAACAGTAATTTCTCCGCATTGCAAGGTGCAATTCTGAAATTTTTTGCTTTTTCCTGCTCCTCTTAGCATGATAAAGAAGATTCAAAGAGAGTGAGATGCCAGCTCCTTTCATTCAGTCAGTAGCTTCAAACATTTCTGGACGTTTTTCAATGGCAAAAATCAATGAATATTGTAAATGCACAAACAGTAATTTCTCCACATTGCAAGGTGCAATTCTGAAATTTTTTGCTTTTTCCTGCTCCTCTTAGCATGATAAAGAATATTCAAAGAGAGTGAGATGCCATCTCTTTTCATTCAGTCAGTAGCTTCAAACATTTCTGGTATATGAATAACATGATGTTTTTCAATGGCAAAAATCAATGAATATAGTAAATGCACAAACAGTAATTTCTCCGCATTGCAAGGTGCAATTTTGAAATTTTTTGCTTTTTCCTGCTCCTCCTAGCATGATAAAGAAGATTCAAAGAGAGTGAGATGCCAGCTCCTTTCATTCAGTCAGTAGCTTCAAACATTTCTGGACGTTTTTCAATGGCAAAAATCAATGAATATTGTAAATGCACAAACAGTAATTTCTCCACATTGCAAGGTGCAATTCTGAAATTTTTTGCTTTTTCCTGCTCCTCTTAGCATGATAAAGAAGATTCAAAGAGAGTGAGATGCCAGCTCCTTTCATTCAGTCAGTAGCTACAAATATTTCTGGTATATGAATAACATGATGTTTTTCAATGGCAAAAATCAATGAATATTGTAAATGCACAAACAGTAATTTCTGCGCATTGCAAGGTACAATTCTGAAATTTTTTGCTTTTTCCTGCTCCTCTTAGCATGATAAAGAAGATTCAAAGAGAGTGAGATGCCAGCTCCTTTCATTCAGTCAGTAGCTTCAAACATTTCTGGACATTTTTCAATGGCAAAAATCAATGAATATTGTAAATGCACAAACAGTAATTTCTCCACATTGCAAGGTGCAATTCTGAAATTTTTTGCTTTTTCCTGCTCCTCTTAGCATGATAAAGAAGATTCAAAGAGAGTGAGATGCCATCTCCTTTCATTCAGTCAGTAGCTACAAACATTTCTGGTATATGAATAACATGATGTTTTTCAATGGCAAAAATCAATGAAAATTGTAAATGGACAAACAGTAATTTCTGCGCATTGCAAGGTGCAATTCTGAAATTTTTTGCTTTTTCCTGCTCCTCTTAGCATGATAAAGAAGATTCAAAGAGAGTGAGATGCCAGCTCCTTTCATTCAGTCAGTAGCTTCAAACATTTCTGGACGTTTTTCAATGGCAAAAATCAATGAATATTGTAAATGCACAAACAGTAATTTCTCCACATTGCAAGGTGCAATTCTGAAATTTTTTGCTTTTTCCTGCTCCTCTTAGCATGATAAAGAAGATTCAAAGAGAGTGAGATGCCAGCTCCTTTCATTCAGTCAGTAGCTTCAAACATTTCTGGACGTTTTTCAATGGCAAAAATCAATGAATATTGTAAATGCACAAACAGTAATTTCTCCACATTGAAAGGTGCAATTCTGAAATTTTTTGCTTTTTCCTGCTCCTCTTAGCATGATAAAGAATATTCAAAGAGAGTGAGATGCCAGCTCTTTTCATTCAGTCAGTAGCTTCAAACATTTCTGGTATATGAATAACATGATGTTTTTCAATGGCAAAAATCAATGAATATAGTAAATGCACAAACAGTAATTTCTCCGCATTGCAAGGTGCAATTTTGAAATTTTTTGCTTTTTCCTGCTCCTCTTAGCATGATAAAGAAGATTCAAAGAGAGTGAGATGCCAGCTCCTTTCATTCAGTCAGTAGCTTCAAACATTTCTGGACGTTTTTCAATGGCAAAAATCAATGAATATTGTAAATGCACAAACAGTAATTTCTCCACATTGCAAGGTGCAATTCTGAAATTTTTTGCTTTTTCCTGCTCCTCTTAGCATGATAAAGAAGATTCAAAGAGAGTGAGATGCCATCTCCTTTCATTCAGTCAGTAGCTACAAACATTTCTGGTATATGAATAACATGATGTTTTTCAATGGCAAAAATCAATGAATATTGTAAATGGACAAACAGTAATTTCTGCGCATTGCAAGGTGCAATTCTGAAATTTTTTGCTTTTTCCTGCTCCTCTTAGCATGATAAAGAAGATTCAAAGAGAGTGAGATGCCAGCTCCTTTCATTCAGTCAGTAGCTTCAAACATTTCTGGACGTTTTTCAATGGCAAAAATCAATGAATATTGTAAATGCACAAACAGTAATTTCTCCACATTGCAAGGTGCAATTCTGAAATTTTTTGCTTTTTCCTGCTCCTCTTAGCATGATAAAGAAGATTCAAAGAGAGTGAGATGCCAGCTCTTTTCATTCAGTCAGTAGCTTCAAACATTTCTGTTATATGAATAACATGATGTTTTTCAATGGCAAAAATCAATGAATATTGTAAATGCACAAACAGTAATTTCTCCGCATTGCAAGGTGCAATTCTGAATTTTTTTGCTTTTTCCTGCTCCTCTTAGCATGATAAAGAAGATTCAAAGACAGTGAGATTCCAGCTCTTTTCATTCAGTCAGTAGCTTCAAACATTTCTGGTATATGAATAACATGATGTTTTTCAATGGCAAAAATCAATGAATATTGTAAATGCACAAACAGTAATTTCTCTGCATTGCAAGGTGCAATTCTGAAATTTTTTGCTTTTTCCTGCTCCTCTTAGCATGATAAAGAAGATTCAAAGAGAGTGAGATTCCAGCTCCTTTCATTCAGTCAGTAGCTTCAAACATTTCTGGATGTTTTTCAATGGCAAAAATCAATGAATATTGTAAATGCACAAACAGTAATTTCTCCACATTGCAAGGTGCAATTCTGAAATTTTTTGCTTTTTCCTGCTCCTCTTAGCATGATAAAGAAGATTCAAAGAGAGTGAGATACCAGCTCTTTTCATTCAGTCAGTAGCTTCAAACATTTCTGGTATATGAATAACATGATGTTTTTCAATGGCAAAAATCAATGAATATTGTAAATGCACAAACAGTAATTTCTCCGCATTGCAAGGTGCAATTCTGAAATTTTTTGCTTTTTCCTGCTCCTCTTAGCATGATAAAGAAGATTCAAAGAGAGTGAGATGCCAGCTCCTTTCATTCAGTCAGTAGCTTCAAACATTTCTGGACGTTTTTCAATGGCAAAAATCAATGAATATTGTAAATGCACAAACAGTAATTTCTCCACATTGCAAGGTGCAATTCTGAAATTTTTTGCTTTTTCCTGCTCCTCTTAGCATGATAAAGAATATTCAAAGAGAGTGAGATGCCAGCTCTTTTCATTCAGTCAGTAGCTTCAAACATTTCTGGTATATGAATAACATGATGTTTTTCAATGGCAAAAATCAATGAATATAGTAAATGCACAAACAGTAATTTCTCCGCATTGCAAGGTGCAATTCTGAAATTTTTTGCTTTTTCCTGCTCCTCTTAGCATGATAAAGAAGATTCAAAGAGAGTGAGATGCCAGCTCCTTTCATTCAGTCAGTAGCTTCAAACATTTCTGGACGTTTTTCAATGGCAAAAATCAATGAATATTGTAAATGCACAAACAGTAATTTCTCCGCATTGCAAGGTGCAATTCTGAAATTTTTTGCTTTTTCCTGCTCCTCTTAGCATGATAAAGAAGATTCAAAGAGAGTGAGATGCCAGCTCCTTTCATTCAGTCAGTAGCTTCAAACATTTCTGGACGTTTTTCAATGGCAAAAATCAATGAATATTGTAAATGCACAAACAGTAATTTCTCCACATTGCAAGGTGCAATTCTGAAATTTTTTGCTTTTTCCTGCTCCTCTTAGCATGATAAAGAAGATTCAAAGAGAGTGAGATACCAGCTCTTTTCATTCAGTCAGTAGCTTCAAACATTTCTGGTATATGAATAACATGATGTTTTTCAATGGCAAAAATCAATGAATATTGTAAATGCACAAACAGTAATTTCTCCGCATTGCAAGGTGCAATTCTGAAATTTTTTGCTTTTTCCTGCTCCTCTTAGCATGATAAAGAAGATTCAAAGAGAGTGAGATGCCAGCTCCTTTCATTCAGTCAGTAGCTTCAAACATTTCTGGACGTTTTTCAATGGCAAAAATCAATGAATATTGTAAATGCACAAACAGTAATTTCTCCACATTGCAAGGTGCAATTCTGAAATTTTTTGCTTTTTCCTGCTCCTCTTAGCATGATAAAGAATATTCAAAGAGAGTGAGATGCCATCTCTTTTCATTCAGTCAGTAGCTTCAAACATTTCTGGTATATGAATAACATGATGTTTTTCAATGGCAAAAATCAATGAATATAGTAAATGCACAAACAGTAATTTCTCCGCATTGCAAGGTGCAATTTTGAAATTTTTTGCTTTTTCCTGCTCCTCCTAGCATGATAAAGAAGATTCAAAGAGAGTGAGATGCCAGCTCCTTTCATTCAGTCAGTAGCTTCAAACATTTCTGGACGTTTTTCAATGGCAAAAATCAATGAATATTGTAAATGCACAAACAGTAATTTCTCCACATTGCAAGGTGCAATTCTGAAATTTTTTGCTTTTTCCTGCTCCTCTTAGCATGATAAAGAAGATTCAAAGAGAGTGAGATGCCAGCTCCTTTCATTCAGTCAGTAGCTACAAATATTTCTGGTATATGAATAACATGATGTTTTTCAATGGCAAAAATCAATGAATATTGTAAATGCACAAACAGTAATTTCTGCGCATTGCAAGGTGCAATTCTGAAATTTTTTGCTTTTTCCTGCTCCTCTTAGCATGATAAAGAAGATTCAAAGAGAGTGAGATGCCAGCTCCTTTCATTCAGTCAGTAGCTTCAAACATTTCTGGACATTTTTCAATGGCAAAAATCAATGAATATTGTAAATGCACAAACAGTAATTTCTCCACATTGCAAGGTGCAATTCTGAAATTTTTTGCTTTTTCCTGCTCCTCTTAGCATGATAAAGAATATTCAAAGAGAGTGAGATGCCAGCTCTTTTCATTCAGTCAGTAGCTTCAAACATTTCTGGTATATGAATAACATGATGTTTTTCAATGGCAAAAATCAATGAATATTGTAAATGCACAAACAGTAATTTCTCCGCATTGCAAGGTGCAATTCTGAAATTTTTTGCTTTTTCCTGCTCCTCTTAGCATGATAAAGAAGATTCAAAGAGAGTGAGATGCCAGCTCCTTTCATTCAGTCAGTAGCTTCAAGCATTTCTGGACGTTTTTCAATGGCAAAAATCAATGAATATTGTAAATGCACAAACAGTAATTTCTCCACATTGCAAGGTGCAATTCTGAAATTTTTTGCTTTTTCCTGCTCCTCTTAGCATGATAAAGAAGATTCAAAGAGAGTGAGATGCCAGCTCTTTTCATTCAGTCAGTAGCTTCAAACATTTCTGGTATATGAATAACATGATGTTTTTCAATGGCAAAAATCAATGAATATTGTAAATGCACAAACAGTAATTTCTCCGCATTGCAAGGTGCAATTCTGAAATTTTTTGCTTTTTCCTGCTCCTCTTAGCATGATAAAGAAGATTCAAAGAGAGTGAGATACCAGCTCTTTTCATTCAGTCAGTAGCTTCAAACATTTCTGGTATATGAATAACATGATGTTTTTCAAAGGCAAAAATCAATGAATATTGTAAATGCACAAACAGTAATTTCTCCGCATTGCAAGGTGCAATTCTGAAATTTTTTGCTTTTTCCTGCTCCTCTTAGCATGATAAAGAAGATTCAAAGAGAGTGAGATGCCAGCTCCTTTCATTCAGTCAGTAGCTTCAAACATTTCTGGACGTTTTTCAATGGCAAAAATCAATGAATATTGTAAATGCACAAACAGTAATTTCTCCACATTGCAAGGTGCAATTCTGAAATTTTTTGCTTTTTCCTGCTCCTCTTAGCATGATAAAGAATATTCAAAGAGAGTGAGATGCCAGCTCTTTTCATTCAGTCAGTAGCTTCAAACATTTCTGGTATATGAATAACATGATGTTTTTCAATGGCAAAAATCAATGAATATAGTAAATGCACAAACAGTAATTTCTCCGCATTGCAAGGTGCAATTTTGAAATTTTTTGCTTTTTCCTGCTCCTCTTAGCATGATAAAGAAGATTCAAAGAGAGTGAGATGCCAGCTCCTTTCATTCAGTCAGTAGCTTCAAACATTTCTGGACGTTTTTCAATGGCAAAAATCAATGAATATTGTAAATGCACAAACAGTAATTTCTCCACATTGCAAGGTGCAATTCTGAAATTTTTTGCTTTTTCCTGCTCCTCTTAGCATGATAAAGAAGATTCAAAGAGAGTGAGATACCAGCTCTTTTCATTCAGTCAGTAGCTTCAAACATTTCTGGTATATGAATAACATGATGTTTTTCAAAGGCAAAAATCAATGAATATTGTAAATGCACAAACAGTAATTTCTCCGCATTGCAAGGTGCAATTCTGAAATTTTTTGCTTTTTCCTGCTCCTCTTAGCATGATAAAGAAGATTCAAAGAGAGTGAGATGCCAGCTCCTTTCATTCAGTCAGTAGCTTCAAACATTTCTGGACGTTTTTCAATGGCAAAAATCAATGAATATTGTAAATGCACAAACAGTAATTTCTCCACATTGCAAGGTGCAATTCTGAAATTTTTTGCTTTTTCCTGCTCCTCTTAGCATGATAAAGAATATTCAAAGAGAGTGAGATGCCAGCTCTTTTCATTCAGTCAGTAGCTTCAAACATTTCTGGTATATGAATAACATGATGTTTTTCAATGGCAAAAATCAATGAATATAGTAAATGCACAAACAGTAATTTCTCCGCATTGCAAGGTGCAATTTTGAAATTTTTTGCTTTTTCCTGCTCCTCTTAGCATGATAAAGAAGATTCAAAGAGAGTGAGATGCCAGCTCCTTTCATTCAGTCAGTAGCTTCAAACATTTCTGGACGTTTTTCAATGGCAAAAATCAATGAATATTGTAAATGCACAAACAGTAATTTCTCCACATTGCAAGGTGCAATTCTGAAATTTTTTGCTTTTTCCTGCTCCTCTTAGCATGATAAAGAAGATTCAAAGAGAGTGAGATGCCAGCTCCTTTCATTCAGTCAGTAGCTACAAACATTTCTGGTATATGAATAACATGATGTTTTTCAATGGCAAAAATCAATGAATATTGTAAATGGACAAACAGTAATTTCTGCGCATTGCAAGGTGCAATTCTGAAATTTTTTGCTTTTTCCTGCTCCTCTTAGCATGATAAAGAAGATTCAAAGAGAGTGAGATGCCAGCTCTTTTCATTCAGTCAGTAGCTTCAAACATTTCTGGACGTTTTTCAATGGCAAAAATCAATGAATATTGTAAATGCACAAACAGTAATTTCTCCACATTGCAAGGTGCAATTCTGAAATTTTTTGCTTTTTCCTGCTCCTCTTAGCATGATAAAGAAGATTCAAAGAGAGTGAGATGCCAGCTCTTTTCATTCAGTCAGTAGCTTCAAACATTTCTGGTATATGAATAACATGATGTTTTTCAATGGCAAAAATCAATGAATATTGTAAATGCACAAACAGTAATTTCTCCGCATTGCAAGGTGCAATTCTGAATTTTTTTGCTTTTTCCTGCTCCTCTTAGCATGATAAAGAAGATTCAAAGAGAGTGAGATGCCAGCTCTTTTCATTCAGTCAGTAGCTTCAAACATTTCTGGTATATGAATAACATGATGTTTTTCAATGGCAAAAATCAATGAATATTGTAAATGCACAAACAGTAATTTCTCCGCATTGCAAGGTGCAATTCTGAAATTTTTTGCTTTTTCCTGCTCCTCTTAGCATGATAAAGAAGATTCAAAGAGAGTGAGATGCCAGCTCCTTTCATTCAGTCAGTAGCTTCAAACATTTCTGGATGTTTTTCAATGGCAAAAATCAATGAATATTGTAAATGCACAAACAGTAATTTCTCCACATTGCAAGGTGCAATTCTGAAATTTTTTGCTTTTTCCTGCTCCTCTTAGCATGATAAAGAAGATTCAAAGAGAGTGAGATGCCAGCTCCTTTCATTCAGTCAGTAGCTGCAAATATTTCTGGTATATGAATAACATGATGTTTTTCAATGGCAAAAATCAATGAATATTGTAAATGCACAAACAGTAATTTCTGCGCATTGCAAGGTGCAATTCTGAAATTTTTTGCTTTTTCCTGCTCCTCTTAGCATGATAAAGAAGATTCAAAGAGAGTGAGATGCCAGCTCCTTTCATTCAGTCAGTAGCTTCAAACATTTCTGGACATTTTTCAATGGCAAAAATCAATGAATATTGTAAATGCACAAACAGTAATTTCTCCACATTGCAAGGAGCAATTCTGAAATTTTTTGCTTTTTCCTGCTCCTCTTAGCATGATAAAGAATATTCAAAGAGAGTGAGATGCCAGCTCTTTTCATTCAGTCAGTAGCTTCAAACATTTCTGGTATATGAATAACATGATGTTTTTCAATGGCAAAAATCAATGAATATTGTAAATGCACAAACAGTAATTTCTCCGCATTGCAAGGTGCAATTCTGAAATTTTTTGCTTTTTCCTGCTCCTCTTAGCATGATAAAGAAGATTCAAAGAGAGTGAGATGCCAGCTCCTTTCATTCAGTCAGTAGCTTCAAACATTTCTGGACGTTTTTCAATGGCAAAAATCAATGAATATTGTAAATGCACAAACAGTAATTTCTCCACATTGCAAGGTGCAATTCTGAAATTTTTTGCTTTTTCCTGCTCCTCTTAGCATGATAAAGAAGATTCAAAGAGAGTGAGATGCCAGCTCTTTTCATTCAGTCAGTAGCTTCAAACATTTCTGGTATATGAATAACATGATGTTTTTCAATGGCAAAAATCAATGAATATTGTAAATGCACAAACAGTAATTTCTCCGCATTGCAAGGTGCAATTCTGAAATTTTTTGCTTTTTCCTGCTCCTCTTAGCATGATAAAGAAGATTCAAAGAGAGTGAGATACCAGCTCTTTTCATTCAGTCAGTAGCTTCAAACATTTCTGGTATATGAATAACATGATGTTTTTCAAAGGCAAAAATCAATGAATATTGTAAATGCACAAACAGTAATTTCTCCGCATTGCAAGGTGCAATTCTGAAATTTTTTGCTTTTTCCTGCTCCTCTTAGCATGATAAAGAAGATTCAAAGAGAGTGAGATGCCAGCTCCTTTCATTCAGTCAGTAGCTTCAAACATTTCTGGACGTTTTTCAATGGCAAAAATCAATGAATATTGTAAATGCACAAACAGTAATTTCTCCACATTGCAAGGTGCAATTCTGAAATTTTTTGCTTTTTCCTGCTCCTCTTAGCATGATAAAGAAGATTCAAAGAGAGTGAGATGCCAGCTCCTTTCATTCAGTCAGTAGCTTCAAACATTTCTGGACGTTTTTCAATGGCAAAAATCTATGAATATTGTAAATGGACAAACAGTAATTTCTCCACATTGCAAGGTGCAATTCTGAAATTTTTTGCTTTTTCCTGCTCCTCTTAGCATGATAAAGAAGATTCAAACAGAGTGAGATACCAGCTCTTTTCATTCAGTCAGTAGCTTCAAACATTTCTGGTATATGAATAACATGATGTTTTTCAATGGCAAAAATCAATGAATATTGTAAATGCACAAACAGTAATTTCTCCGCATTGCAAGGTGCAATTCTGAAATTTTTTGCTTTTTCCTGCTCCTCTTAGCATGATAAAGAAGATTCAAAGAGAGTGAGATGCCAGCTCCTTTCATTCAGTCAGTAGCTTCAAACATTTCTGGACGTTTTTCAATGGCAAAAATCAATGAATATTGTAAATGCACAAACAGTAATTTCTCCACATTGCAAGGTGCAATTCTGAAATTTTTTGCTTTTTCCTGCTCCTCTTAGCATGATAAAGAATATTCAAAGAGAGTGAGATGCCAGCTCTTTTCATTCAGTCAGTAGCTTCAAACATTTCTGGTATATGAATAACATGATGTTTTTCAATGGCAAAAATCAATGAATATAGTAAATGCACAAACAGTAATTTCTCCGCATTGCAAGGTGCAATTTTGAAATTTTTTGCTTTTTCCTGCTCCTCTTAGCATGATAAAGAAGATTCAAAGAGAGTGAGATGCCAGCTCCTTTCATTCAGTCAGTAGCTTCAAACATTTCTGGACGTTTTTCAATGGCAAAAATCAATGAATATTGTAAATGCACAAACAGTAATTTCTCCACATTGCAAGGTGCAATTCTGAAATTTTTTGCTTTTTCCTGCTCCTCTTAGCATGATAAAGAAGATTCAAAGAGAGTGAGATGCCAGCTCCTTTCATTCAGTCAGTAGCTACAAACATTTCTGGTATATGAATAACATGATGTTTTTCAATGGCAAAAATCAATGAATATTGTAAATGGACAAACAGTAATTTCTGCGCATTGCAAGGTGCAATTCTGAAATTTTTTGCTTTTTCCTGCTCCTCTTAGCATGATAAAGAAGATTCAAAGAGAGTGAGATGCCAGCTCCTTTCATTCAGTCAGTAGCTTCAAACATTTCTGGACGTTTTTCAATGGCAAAAATCAATGAATATTGTAAATGCACAAACAGTAATTTCTCCACATTGCAAGGTGCAATTCTGAAATTTTTTGCTTTTTCCTGCTCCTCTTAGCATGATAAAGAAGATTCAAAGAGAGTGAGATGCCAGCTCTTTTCATTCAGTCAGTAGCTTCAAACATTTCTGGTATATGAATAACATGATGTTTTTCAATGGCAAAAATCAATGAATATTGTAAATGCACAAACAGTAATTTCTCCGCATTGCAAGGTGCAATTCTGAATTTTTTTGCTTTTTCCTGCTCCTCTTAGCATGATAAAGAAGATTCAAAGAGAGTGAGATGCCAGCTCTTTTCATTCAGTCAGTAGCTTCAAACATTTCTGGTATATGAATAACATGATGTTTTTCAATGGCAAAAATCAATGAATATTGTAAATGCACAAACAGTAATTTCTCCGCATTGCAAGGTGCAATTCTGAAATTTTTTGCTTTTTCCTGCTCCTCTTAGCATGATAAAGAAGATTCAAAGAGAGTGAGATGCCAGCTCCTTTCATTCAGTCAGTAGCTTCAAACATTTCTGGATGTTTTTCAATGGCAAAAATCAATGAATATTGTAAATGCACAAACAGTAATTTCTCCACATTGCAAGGTGCAATTCTGAAATTTTTTTGCTTTTTCCTGCTCCTCTTAGCATGATAAAGAAGATTCAAAGAGAGTGAGATACCAGCTCTTTTCATTCAGTCAGTAGCTTCAAACATTTCTGGTATATGAATAACATGATGTTTTTCAATGGCAAAAATCAATGAATATTGTAAATGCACAAACAGTAATTTCTCCGCATTGCAAGGTGCAATTCTGAAATTTTTTGCTTTTTCCTGCTCCTCTTAGCATGATAAAGAAGATTCAAAGAGAGTGAGATGCCAGCTCCTTTCATTCAGTCAGTAGCTTCAAACATTTCTGGATGTTTTTCAATGGCAAAAATCAATGAATATTGTAAATGCACAAACAGTAATTTCTCCACATTGAAAGGTGCAATTCTGAAATTTTTTGCTTTTTCCTGCTCCTCTTAGCATGATAAAGAATATTCAAAGAGAGTGAGATGCCAGCTCTTTTCATTCAGTCAGTAGCTTCAAACATTTCTGGTATATGAATAACATGATGTTTTTCAATGGCAAAAATCAATGAATATAGTAAATGCACAAACAGTAATTTCTCCGCATTGCAAGGTGCAATTTTGAAATTTTTTGCTTTTTCCTGCTCCTCTTAGCATGATAAAGAAGATTCAAAGAGAGTGAGATGCCAGCTCCTTTCATTCAGTCAGTAGCTTCAAACATTTCTGGACGTTTTTCAATGGCAAAAATCAATGAATATTGTAAATGCACAAACAGTAATTTCTCCACATTGCAAGGTGCAATTCTGAAATTTTTAGCTTTTTCCTGCTCCTCTTAGCATGATAAAGAAGATTCAAAGAGAGTGAGATGCCATCTCCTTTCATTCAGTCAGTAGCTACAAACATTTCTGGTATATGAATAACATGATGTTTTTCAATGGCAAAAATCAATGAATATTGTAAATGGACAAACAGTAATTTCTGCGCATTGCAAGGTGCAATTCTGAAATTTTTTGCTTTTTCCTGCTCCTCTTAGCATGATAAAGAAGATTCAAAGAGAGTGAGATGCCAGCTCCTTTCATTCAGTCAGTAGCTTCAAACATTTCTGGACGTTTCTCAATGGCAAAAATCAATGAATATTGTAAATGCACAAACAGTAATTTCTCCACATTGCAAGGTGCAATTCTGAAATTTTTTGCTTTTTCCTGCTCCTCTTAGCATGATAAAGAAGATTCAAAGAGAGTGAGATGCCAGCTCTTTTCATTCAGTCAGTAGCTTCAAACATTTCTGTTATATGAATAACATGATGTTTTTCAATGGCAAAAATCAATGAATATTGTAAATGCACAAACAGTAATTTCTCCGCATTGCAAGGTGCAATTCTGAATTTTTTTGCTTTTTCCTGCTCCTCTTAGCATGATAAAGAAGATTCAAAGAGAGTGAGATGCCAGCTCTTTTCATTCAGTCAGTAGCTTCAAACATTTCTGGTATATGAATAACATGATGTTTTTCAATGGCAAAAATCAATGAATATTGTAAATGCACAAACAGTAATTTCTCTGCATTGCAAGGTGCAATTCTGAAATTTTTTGCTTTTTCCTGCTCCTCTTAGCATGATAAAGAAGATTCAAAGAGAGTGAGATGCCAGCTCCTTTCATTCAGTCAGTAGCTTCAAACATTTCTGGATGTTTTTCAATGGCAAAAATCAATGAATATTGTAAATGCACAAACAGTAATTTCTCTGCATTGCAAGGTGCAATTCTCTAATTTTTTGCTTTTTCCTGCTCCTCTTAGCATGATAAAGAAGATTCAAAGAGAGTGAGATGCCAGCTCCTTTCATTCAGTCAGTAGCTTCAAACATTTCTGGATGTTTTTCAATGGCAAAAATCAATGAATATTGTAAATGCACAAACAGTAATTTCTCCACATTGCAAGGTGCAATTCTGAAATTTTTTGCTTTTTCCTGCTCCTCTTAGCATGATAAAGAAGATTCAAAGAGAGTGAGATGCCAGCTCCTTTCATTCAGTCAGTAGCTTCAAACATTTCTGGACGTTTTTCAATGGCAAAAATCAATGAATATTGTAAATGCACAAACAGTAATTTCTCCACATTGCAAGGTGCAATTCTGAAATTTTTTGCTTTTTCCTGCTCCTCTTAGCATGATAAAGAATATTCAAAGAGAGTGAGATGCCAGCTCTTTTCATTCAGTCAGTAGCTTCAAACATTTCTGGTATATGAATAACATGATGTTTTTCAATGGCAAAAATCAATGAATATAGTAAATGCACAAACAGTAATTTCTCCGCATTGCAAGGTGCAATTCTGAAATTTTTTGCTTTTTCCTGCTCCTCTTAGCATGATAAAGAAGATTCAAAGAGAGTGAGATGCCAGCTCCTTTCATTCAGTCAGTAGCTTCAAACATTTCTGGACGTTTTTTAATGGCAAAAATCAATGACTATTGTAAATGCACAAACTGTATTTTCTCCACATTGCAAGGTGCAATTCTGAAATTTTTTGCTTTTTCCTGCTCCTCTTAGCATGATAAAGAAGATTCAAAGAGAGTGAGATGCCAGCTCTTTTCATTCAGTCAGTAGCTACAAACATTTCTGGTATATGAATAACATGATGTTTTTCAATGGCAAAAATCAATGAATATTGTAAATGCACAAACAGTAATTTCTGCGCATTGCAAGGTGCAATTCTGAAATTTTTTGCTTTTTCCTGCTCCTCTTAGCATGACAAAGAAGATTCAAAGAGAGTGAGAAGCCAGCTACTTTCATTCAGTCAGTAGCTTCAAACATTTCTGGACGTTTTTCAATGGCAAAAATCAATGAATATTGTAAATGCACAAACAGTAATTTCTCCACATTGCAAGGTGCAATTCTGAAATTTTTTGCTTTTTCCTGCTCCTCTTAGCATGATAAAGAATATTCAAAGAGAGTGAGATGCCAGCTCTTTTCATTCAGTCAGTAGCTTCAAGCATTTCTGGTATATGAATAACATGATGTTTTTCAATGGCAAAAATCAATGAATATTGTAATTGCACAAACAGTAATTTCTCCGCATTGCAAGGTGCAATTCTGAAATTTTTTGCTTTTTCCTGATCCTCTTAGCATGATAAAGAAGATTCAAAGAGAGTGAGATGCCAGCTCCTTTCATTCAGTCAGTAGCTTCAAACATTTCTGGACGTTTTTCAATGGCAAAAATCAATGAATATTGTAAATGCACAAACAGTAATTTCTCCACATTGCAAGGTGCAATTTTGAAATTTTTTGCTTTTTCCTGCTCCTCTTAGCATGATAAAGAAGATTCAAAGAGAGTGAGATGCCAGCTCTTTTCATTCAGTCAGTAGCTTCAAACATTTCTGGTATATGAATAACATGATGTTTTTCAATGGCAAAAATCAATGAATATTGTAAATGCACAAACAGTAATTTCTCCGCATTGCAAGGTGCAATTCTGAAATTTTTTGCTTTTTCCTGCTCCTCTTAGCATGATAAAGAAGATTCAAAGAGAGTGAGATGCCAGCTCCCTTCATTCAGTCAGTAGCTTCAAACATTTTTGGATGTTTTTCAATGGCAAAAATCAATGAATATTGTAAATGCACAAACAGTAATTTCTCCACATTGCAAGGTGCAATTCTGAAATTTTTTGCTTTTTCCTGCTCCTCTTAGCATGATAAAGAAGATTCAAAGAGAGTGAGATGCCAGCTCTTTTCATTCAGTCAGTAGCTTCAAACATTTCTGGTATATGAATAACATGATGTTTTTCAATGGCAAAAATCAATGAATATAGTAAATGCACAAACAGTAATTTCTCCGCATTGCAAGTTGCAATTCTGAAATTTTTTGCTTTTTCCTGCTCCTCTTAGCATGATAAAGAAGATTCAAAGAGAGTGAGATGCCAGCTCCTTTCATTCAGTCAGTAGCTTCAAACATTTCTGGAAGTTTTTCAATGGCAAAAATCAATGAATATTGTAAATGCACAAACAGTAATTTCTCCACATTGCAAGGTGCAATTCTGAAATTTTTTGCTTTTTCCTGCTCCTCTTAGCATGATAAAGAAGATTCAAAGAGAGTGAGATGCCAGCTCTTTTCATTCAGTCAGTAGCTTCAAACATTTCTGGATGTTTTTCAATGGCAAAAATCAATGAATATTGTAAATGCACAAACAGTAATTTCTCCACATTGCAAGGTGCAATTCTGAAATTTTTTGCTTTTTCCTGCTCCTCTTAGCATGATAAAGAAGATTCAAAGAGAGTGAGATGCCAGCTCTTTTCATTCAGTCAGTAGCTTCAAACATTTCTGGTATATGAATAACATGATGTTTTTCAATGGCAAAAATCAATGAATATTGTAAATACACAAACAGCAATTTCTCCGCATTGCAAGGTGCAATTCTGAAATTTTTTGCTTTTTCCTGATCCTCTTAGCATGATAAAGAAGATTCAAAGAGAGTGAGATGCCAGCTCCTTTCATTCAGTCAGTAGCTTCAAACATTTCTGGACGTTTTTCAATGGCAAAAATCAATGAATATTGTAAATGCACAAACAGTAATTTCTCCACATTGCAAGGTGCAATTTTGAAATTTTTTGCTTTTTCCTGCTCCTCTTAGCATGATAAAGAAGATTCAAAGAGAGTGAGATGCCAGCTCTTTTCATTCAGTCAGTAGCTTCAAACATTTCTGGTATATGAATAACATGATGTTTTTCAATGGCAAAAATCAATGAATATTGTAAATGCACAAACAGTAATTTCTCCGCATTGCAAGGTGCAATTCTGAAATTTTTTTCTTTTTCCTGCTCCTCTTAGCATGATAAAGAAGATTCAAAGAGAGTGAGATGCCAGCTCCTTTCATTCAGTCAGTAGCTTCAAACATTTTTGGATGTTTTTCAATGGCAAAAATCAATGAATATTGTAAATGCACAAACAGTAATTTCTCCACATTGCAAGGTGCAATTCTGAAATTTTTTGCTTTTTCCTGCTCCTCTTAGCATGATAAAGAAGATTCAAAGAGAGTGAGATGCCAGCTCTTTTCATTCAGTCAGTAGCTTCAAACATTTCTGGTATATGAATAACATGATGTTTTTCAATGGCAAAAATCAATGAATATAGTAAATGCACAAACAGTAATTTCTCCGCATTGCAAGTTGCAATTCTGAAATTTTTTGCTTTTTCCTGCTCCTCTTAGCATGATAAAGAAGATTCAAAGAGAGTGAGATGCCAGCTCCTTTCATTCAGTCAGTAGCTTCAAACATTTCTGGAAGTTTTTCAATGGCAAAAATCAATGAATATTGTAAATGCACAAACAGTAATTTCTCCACATTGCAAGGTGCAATTCTGAAATTTTTTGCTTTTTCCTGCTCCTCTTAGCATGATAAAGAAGATTTAAAGAGAGTGAGATGCCAGCTCTTTTCATTCAGTCAGTAGCTTCAAACATTTCTGGTATATGAATAACATGATGTTTTTCAATGGCAAAAATCAATGAATATTGTACATGCACAAACAGTAATTTCTCCGCATTGCAAGGTGCAATTCTGAAATTTTTTGCTTTTTCCTGCTCCTCTTAGCATGATAAAGAAGATTCAAAGAGAGTGAGATGCCAGCTCCTTTCATTCAGTCAGTAGCTTCAAACATTTCTGGACGTTTTTCAATGGCAAAAATCAATGAATATTGTAAATGCACAAACAGTAATTTCTCCACATTGCAAGGTGCAATTCTGAAATTTTTTGCTTTTTCCTGCTCCTCTTAGCATGATAAAGAAGATTCAAAGAGAGTGAGATGCCAGCTCTTTTCATTCAGTCAGTAGCTTCAAACATTTCTGGTATATGAATAACATGATGTTTTTCAATGGCAAAAATCAATGAATATTGTAAATACACAAACAGCAATTTCTCCGCATTGCAAGGTGCAATTCTGAAATTTTTTGCTTTTTCCTGCTCCTCTTAGCATGATAAAGAAGATTCAAAGAGAGTGAGATGCCAGCTCCTTTCATTCAGTCAGTAGCTTCAAACATTTCTGGACATTTTTCAATGGCAAAAATCAATGAATATTGTAAATGCACAAACAGTAATTTCTCCACATTGCAAGGTGCAATTCTGAAATTTTTTGCTTTTTCCTGCTCCTTTTAGCATGATAAAGAAGATTCAAAGAGAGTGAGATGCCAGCTCTTTTCATTCAGTCAGTAGCTTCAAACATTTCTGGTATATGAATAACATGATGTTTTTCAATGGCAAAAATCAATGAATATTGTAAATGCACAAACAGTAATTTCTCCGCATTGCAAGGTGCAATTCTGAAATTTTTTGCTTTTTCCTGCTCCTCTTAGCATGATAAAGAAGATTCAAAGAGAGTGAGATGCCAGCTCCTTTCATTCAGTCAGTAGCTTCAAACATTTCTGGATGTTTTTCAATGGCAAAAATCAATGAATATTGTAAATGCACAAACAGTAATTTCTCCACATTGCAAGGTGCAATTCTGAAATTTTTTGCTTTTTCCTGCTCCTCTTAGCATGATAAAGAAGATTCAAAGAGAGTGAGATGCCAGCTCTTTTCATTCAGTCAGTAGCTTCAAACATTTCTGGTATATGAATAACATGATGTTTTTCAATGGCAAAAATCAATGAATATAGTAAATGCACAAACAGTAATTTCTCCGCATTGCAAGGTGCAATTCTGAAATTTTTTGCTTTTTCCTGCTCCTCTTAGCATGATAAAGAAGATTCAAAGAGAGTGAGATGCCAGCTCCTTTCATTCAGTCAGTAGCTTCAAACATTTCTGGAAGTTTTTCAATGGCAAAAATCAATGAATATTGTAAATGCACAAACAGTAATTTCTCCGCATTGCAAGGTGCAATTCTGAAATTTTTTGCTTTTTCCTGCTCCTCTTAGCATGATAAAGAAGATTCAAAGAGAGTGAGATGCCAGCTCCTTTCATTCAGTCAGTAGCTTCAAACATTTCTGGACGTTTTTCAATGGCAAAAATCAATGAATATTGTAAATGCACAAACAGTAATTTCTCCACATTGCAAGGTGCAATTTTGAAATTTTTTGCTTTTTCCTGCTCCTTTTAGCATGATAAAGAAGATTCAAAGAGAGTGAGATGCCAGCTCTTTTCATTCAGTCAGTAGCTTCAAACATTTCTGGTATATGAATAACATGATGTTTTTCAATGGCAAAAATCAATGAATATTGTAAATGCACAAACAGTAATTTCTCCGCATTGCAAGGTGCAATTCTGAAATTTTTTGCTTTTTCCTGCTCCACTTAGCATGATAAAGAAGATTCAAAGAGAGTGAGATGCCAGCTCCTTTCATTCAGTCAGTAGCTTCAAACATTTCTGGATGTTTTTCAATGGCAAAAATCAATGAATATTGTAAATGCACAAACAGTAATTTCTCCACATTGCAAGGTGCAATTCTGAAATTTTTTGCTTTTTCCTGCTCCTCTTAGCATGATAAAGAAGATTCAAAGAGAGTGAGATGCCAGCTCTTTTCATTCAGTCAGTAGCTTCAAACATTTCTGGTATATGAATAACATGATGTTTTTCAATGGCAAAAATCAATGAATATAGTAAATGCACAAACAGTAATTTCTCCGCATTGCAAGGTGCAATTCTGAAATTTTTTGCTTTTTCCTGCTCCTCTTAGCATGATAAAGAAGATTCAAAGAGAGTGAGATGCCAGCTCCTTTCATTCAGTCAGTAGCTTCAAACATTTCTGGAAGTTTTTCAATGGCAAAAATCAATGAATATTGTAAATGCACAAACAGTAATTTCTCCACATTGCAAGGTGCAATTCTGAAATTTTTTGCTTTTTCCTGCTCCTCTTAGCATGATAAAGAAGATTCAAAGAGAGTGAGTTGCCAGCTCTTTTCATTCAGTCAGTAGCTTCAAACATTTCTGGTATATGAATAACATGATGTTTTTCAATGGCAAAAATCAATGAATATTGTACATGCACAAACAGTAATTTCTGCGCATTGCAAGGTGCAATTCTGAAATTTTTTGCTTTTTCCTGCTCCTCTTAGCATGATAAAGAAGATTCAAAGAGAGTGAGATGCCAGCTCCTTTCATTCAGTCAGTAGCTTCAAACATTTCTGGACGTTTTTCAATGGCAAAAATCAATGAATATTGTAAATGCACAAACAGTAATTTCTCCACATTGCAAGGTGCAATTCTGAAATTTTTTGCTTTTTCCTGCTCCTCTTAGCATGATAAAGAAGATTCAAAGAGAGTGAGATGCCAGCTCTTTTCATTCAGTCAGTAGCTTCAAACATTTCTGGTATATGAATAACATGATGTTTTTCAATGGCAAAAATCAATGAATATTGTAAATACACAAACAGCAATTTCTCCGCATTGCAAGGTGCAATTCTGAAATTTTTTGCTTTTTCCTGCTCCTCTTAGCATGATAAAGAAGATTCAAAGAGAGTGAGATGCCAGCTCCTTTCATTCAGTCAGTAGCTTCAAACATTTCTGGACATTTTTCAATGGCAAAAATCAATGAATATTGTAAATGCACAAACAGTAATTTCTCCACATTGCAAGGTGCAATTCTGAAATTTTTTGCTTTTTCCTGCTCCTCTTAGCATGATAAAGAAGATTCAAAGAGAGTGAGATGCCAGCTCTTTTCATTCAGTCAGTAGCTTCAAACATTTCTGGTATATGAATAACATGATGTTTTTCAATGGCAAAAATCAATGAATATTGTAAATGCACAAACAGTAATTTCTCCGCATTGCAAGGTGCAATTCTGAAATTTTTTGCTTTTTCCTGCTCCTCTTAGCATGATAAAGAAGATTGAAAGAGAGTGAGATGCCAGCTCCTTTCATTCAGTCAGTAGCATCAAACATTTCTGGACGTTTTTCAATGGCAAAAATCAATGAATATTGTAAATGCACAAACAGTAATTTCTCCACATTGCAAGGTGCAATTCGGAAATTTTTTGCTTTTTCCTGCTCCTCTTAGCATGATAAAGAAGATTCAAAGAGAGTGAGATGCCAGCTCTTTTCATTCAGTCAGTAGCTTCAAACATTTCTGGTATATGAATAACATGATGTTTTTCAATGGCAAAAATCAATGAATATTGTAAATGCACAAACAGTAATTTCTCCGCATTGCAAGGTGCAATTCTGAAATTTTTTGCTTTTTCCTGCTCCTCTTAGCATGATAAAGAAGATTCAAAGAGAGTGAGATGCCAGCTCCTTTCATTCAGTCAGTAGCTTCAAACATTTCTGGATGTTTTTCAATGGCAAAAATCAATGAATATTGTAAATGCACAAACAGTAATTTCTCCACATTGCAAGGTGCAATTCTGAAATTTTTTGCTTTTTCCTGCTCCTCTTAGCATGATAAAGAAGATTCAAAGAGAGTGAGATGCCAGCTCTTTTCATTCAGTCAGTAGCTTCAAACATTTCTGGTATATGAATAACATGATGTTTTTCAATGGCAAAAATCAATGAATATAGTAAATGCACAAACAGTAATTTCTCCGCATTGCAAGGTGCAATTCTGAAATTTTTTGCTTTTTCCTGCTCCTCTTAGCATGATAAAGAAGATTCAAAGAGAGTGAGATGCCAGCTCCTTTCATTCAGTCAGTAGCTTCAAACATTTCTGGAAGTTTTTCAATGGCAAAAATCAATGAATATTGTACATGCACAAACAGTAATTTCTCCGCATTGCAAGGTGCAATTCTGAAATTTTTTGCTTTTTCCTGCTCCTCTTAGCATGATAAAGAAGATTCAAAGAGAGTGAGATGCCAGCTCCTTTCATTCAGTCAGTAGCTTCAAACATTTGTGGACGTTTTTCAATGGCAAAAATCAATGAATATTGTAAATGCACAAACAGTAATTTCTCCACATTGCAAGGTGCAATTCTGAAATTTTTTGCTTTTTCCTGCTCCTCTTAGCATGATAAAGAAGATTCAAAGAGAGTGAGATGCCAGCTCTTTTCATTCAGTCAGTAGCTTCAAACATTTCTGGTATATGAATAACATGATGTTTTTCAATGGCAAAAATCAATGAATATTGTAAATACACAAACAGCAATTTCTCCGCATTGCAAGGTGCAATTCTGAAATTTTTTGCTTTTTCCTGCTCCTCTTAGCATGATAAAGAAGATTCAAAGAGAGTGAGATGCCAGCTCCTTTCATTCAGTCAGTAGCTTCAAACATTTCTGGACATTTTTCAATGGCAAAAATCAATGAATATTGTAAATGCACAAACAGTAATTTCTCCACATTGCAAGGTGCAATTCTGAAATTTTTTGCTTTTTCCTGCTCCTCTTAGCATGATAAAGAAGATTCAAAGAGAGTGAGATGCCAGCTCTTTTCATTCAGTCAGTAGCTTCAAACATTTCTGGTATATGAATAACATGATGTTTTTCAATGGCAAAAATCAATGAATATTGTAAATGCACAAACAGTAATTTCTCCGCATTGCAAGGTGCAATTCTGAAATTTTTTGCTTTTTCCTGCTCCTCTTAGCATGATAAAGAAGATTCAAAGAGAGTGAGATGCCAGCTCTTTTCATTCAGTCAGTAGCTTCAAACATTTCTGGTATATGAATAACAGGATGTTTTTCAATGGCAAAAATCAATGAATATTGTAATTGCACAAACAGTAATTTCTCCGCATTGCAAGGTGCAATTCTGAAATTTTTTGCTTTTTCCTGATCCTCTTAGCATGATAAAGAAGATTCAAAGAGAGTGAGATGCCAGCTCCTTTCATTCAGTCAGTAGCTTCAAACATTTCTGGACGTTTTTCAATGGCAAAAATCAATGAATATTGTAAATGCACAAACAGTAATTTCTCCACATTGCAAGGTGCAATTTTGAAATTTTTTGCTTTTTCCTGCTCCTCTTAGCATGATAAAGAAGATTCAAAGAGAGTGAGATGCCAGCTCTTTTCATTCAGTCAGTAGCTTCAAACATTTCTGGTATATGAATAACATGATGTTTTTCAATGGCAAAAATCAATGAATATTGTAAATGCACAAACAGTAATTTCTCCGCATTGCAAGGTGCAATTCTGAAATTTTTTGCTTTTTCCTGCTCCTCTTAGCATGATAAAGAAGATTCAAAGAGAGTGAGATGCCAGCTCCTTTCATTCAGTCAGTAGCTTCAAACATTTCAGGATGTTTTTCAATGGCAAAAATCAATGAATATAGTAAATGCACAAACAGTAATTTCTCCGCATTGCAAGGTGCAATTCTGAAATTTTTTGCTTTTTCCTGCTCCTCTTAGCATGATAAAGAAGATTCAAAGAGAGTGAGATGCCAGCTCCTTTCATTCAGTCAGTAGCTTCAAACATTTCTGGAAGTTTTTCAATGGCAAAAATCAATGAATATTGGAAATGCACAAACAGTAATTTCTCCACATTGCAAGGTGCAATTCTGAAATTTTTTGCTTTTTCCTGCTCCTCTTAGCATGATAAAGAAGATTCAAAGAGAGTGAGATGCCAGCTCTTTTCATTCAGTCAGTAGCTTCAAACATTTCTGGTATATGAATAACATGATGTTTTTCAATGGCAAAAATCAATGAATATTGTAAATGCACAAACAGTAATTTCTCCGCATTGCAAGGTGCAATTCTGAAATTCTTTGCTTTTTCCTGCTCCTCTTAGCATGATAAAGAAGATTCAAAGAGAGTGAGATGCCAGCTCCTTTCATTCAGTCAGTAGCTTCAAACATTTCTGGACGTTTTTCAATGGCAAAAATCAATGAATATTATAAATGCACAAACAGTAATTTCTCCACATTGCAAGGTGCAATTCTGATATTTTTTGCTTTTTCCTGCTCCTCTTAGCATGATAAAGAAGATTCAAAGAGAGTGAGATGCCAGCTCTTTTCATTCAGTCAGTAGCTTCAAACATTTCTGGTATATGAATAACATGATGTTTTTCAATGGCAAAAATCAATGAATATTGTAAATGCACAAACAGTAATTTCTCCGCATTGCAAGGTGCAATTCTGAAATTTTTTGCTTTTTCCTGCTCCTCTTAGCATGATAAAGAAGATTCAAAGAGAGTGAGATGCCAGCTCCTTTCATTCAGTCAGTAGCTTCAAACATTTCTGGACGTTTTTCAATGGCAAAAATCAATGAATATTGTAAATGCACAAACAGTAATTTCTCCACATTGCAAGGTGCAATTCTGAAATTTTTTGCCTTTTCCTGCTCCTCTTAGCATGATAAAGAAGATTCAAAGAGAGTGAGATGCCACCTCTTTTCATTCAGTCAGTAGCTTCAAGCTTTTCTGGTATATGAATAACATGATGTTTTTCAATGGCAAAAATCAATGAATATTGTAATTGCACAAACAGTAATTTCTCCGCATTGCAAGGTGCAATTCTGAAATTTTTTGCTTTTTCCTGATCCTCTTAGCATGATAAAGAAGATTCAAAGAGAGTGAGATGCCAGCTCCTTTCATTCAGTCAGTAGCTTCAAACATTTCTGGACGTTTTTCAATGGCAAAAATCAATGAATATTGTAAATGCACAAACAGTAATTTCTCCACATTGCAAGGTGCAATTTTGAAATTTTTTGCTTTTTCCTGCTCCTCTTAGCATGATAAAGAAGATTCAAAGAGAGTGAGATGCCAGCTCTTTTCATTCAGTCAGTAGCTTCAAACATTTCTGGTATATGAATAACATGATGTTTTTCAATGGCAAAAATCAATGAATATTGTAAATGCACAAACAGTAATTTCTCCGCATTGCAAGGTGCAATTCTGAAATTTTTTGCTTTTTCCTGCTCCTCTTAGCATGATAAAGAAGATTCAAAGAGAGTGAGATGCCAGCTCCTTTCATTCAGTCAGTAGCTTCAAACATTTCAGGATGTTTTTCAATGGCAAAAATCAATGAATATAGTAAATGCACAAACAGTAATTTCTCCGCATTGCAAGGTGCAATTCTGAAATTTTTTGCTTTTTCCTGCTCCTCTTTGCATGATAAAGAAGATTCAAAGAGAGTGAGATGCCAGCTCCTTTCATTCAGTCAGTAGCTTCAAACATTTCTGGAAGTTTTTCAATGGCAAAAATCAATGAATATTGTAAATGCACAAACAGTAATTTCTCCACATTGCAAGGTGCAATTCTGAAATTTTTTGCTTTTTCCTGCTCCTCTTAGCATGATAAAGAAGATTCAAAGAGAGTGAGATGCCAGCTCTTTTCATTCAGTCAGTAGCTTCAAACATTTCTGGTATATGAATAACATGATGTTTTTCAATGGCAAAAATCAATGAATATTGTAAATGCACAAACAGTAATTTCTCCGCATTGCAAGGTGCAATTCTGAAATTCTTTGCTTTTTCCTGCTCCTCTTAGCATGATAAAGAAGATTCAAAGAGAGTGAGATGCCAGCTCCTTTCATTCAGTCAGTAGCTTCAAACATTTCTGGACGTTTTTCAATGGCAAAAATCAATGAATATTATAAATGCACAAACAGTAATTTCTCCACATTGCAAGGTGCAATTCTGATATTTTTTGCTTTTTCCTGCTCCTCTTAGCATGATAAAGAAGATTCAAAGAGAGTGAGATGCCAGCTCTTTTCATTCAGTCAGTAGCTTCAAACATTTCTGGTATATGAATAACATGATGTTTTTCAATGGCAAAAATCAATGAATATTGTAAATGCACAAACAGTAATTTCTCCGCATTGCAAGGTGCAATTCTGAAATTTTTTGCTTTTTCCTGCTCCTCTTAGCATGATAAAGAAGACTCAAAGAGAGTGAGATGCCAGCTCCTTTCATTCAGTCAGTAGCTTCAAACATTTCTGGACGTTTTTCAATGGCAAAAATCAATGAATATTGTAAATGCACAAACAGTAATTTCTCCACATTGCAAGGTGCAATTCTGAAATTTTTTGCTTTTACCTGCTCCTCTTAGCATGATAAAGAAGATTCAAAGAGAGTGAGATGCCAGCTCTTTTCATTCAGTCAGTAGCTTCAAACATTTCTGGTATATGAATAACATGATGTTTTTCAATGGCAAAAATCAATGAATATTGTAAATGCACAAACAGTAATTTCTCCGCATTGCAAGGTGCAATTCTGAAATTTTTTCCTTTTTCCTGCTCCTCTTAGCATGATAAAGAAGATTCAAAGAGAGTGAGATGCCAGCTCTTTTCATTCAGTCAGTAGCTTCAAACATTTCTGGTATATGAATAACATGATGTTTTTCAATGGCAAAAATCAATGAATATTGTAAATGCACAAACAGTAATTTCTCCGCATTGCAAGGTGCAATTCTGAAATTTTTTGCTTTTTCCTGCTCCTCTTAGCATGATAAAGAAGATTCAAAGAGAGTGAGATGCCAGCTCCTTTCATTCAGTCAGTAGCTTCAAACATTTCTGGACGTTTTTCAATGGCAAAAATCAATGAATATTGTAAATGCACAAACAGTAATTTCTCCACATTGCAAGGTGCAATTCTGAAATTTTTTGCTTTTTCCTGCTCCTCTTAGCATGATAAAGAAGATTCAAAGAGAGTGAGATGCCAGCTCTTTTCATTCAGTCAGTAGCTTCAAACATTTCTGGTATATGAATAACATGATGTTTTTCAATGGCAAAAATCAATGAATATTGTAAATGCACAAACAGTAATTTCTCCGCATTGCAAGGTGCAATTCTGAAATTCTTTGCTTTTTCCTGCTCCTCTTAGCATGATAAAGAAGATTCAAAGAGAGTGAGATGCCAGCTCCTTTCATTCAGTCAGTAGCTTCAAACATTTCTGGACGTTTTTCAATGGCAAAAATCAATGAATATTATAAATGCACAAACAGTAATTTCTCCACATTGCAAGGTGCAATTCTGATATTTTTTGCTTTTTCCTGCTCCTCTTAGCATGATAAAGAAGATTCAAAGAGAGTGAGATGCCAGCTCTTTTCATTCAGTCAGTAGCTTCAAACATTTCTGGTATATGAATAACATGATGTTTTTCAATGGCAAAAATCAATGAATATTGTAAATGCACAAACAGTAATTTCTCCGCATTGCAAGGTGCAATTCTGAAATTTTTTGCTTTTTCCTGCTCCTCTTAGCATGATAAAGAAGATTCAAAGAGAGTGAGATGCCAGCTCCTTTCATTCAGTCAGTAGCTTCAAACATTTCTGGACGTTTTTCAATGGCAAAAATCAATGAATATTGTAAATGCACAAACAGTAATTTCTCCACATTGCAAGGTGCAATTCTGAAATTTTTTGCTTTTACCTGCTCCTCTTAGCATGATAAAGAAGATTCAAAGAGAGTGAGATGCCAGCTCTTTTCATTCAGTCAGTAGCTTCAAACATTTCTGGTATATGAATAACATGATGTTTTTCAATGGCAAAAATCAATGAATATTGTAAATGCACAAACAGTAATTTCTCCGCATTGCAAGGTGCAATTCTGAAATTTTTTCCTTTTTCCTGCTCCTCTTAGCATGATAAAGAAGATTCAAAGAGAGTGAGATGCCAGCTCTTTTCATTCAGTCAGTAGCTTCAAACATTTCTGGTATATGAATAACATGATGTTTTTCAATGGCAAAAATCAATGAATATTGTAAATGCACAAACAGTAATTTCTCCGCATTGCAAGGTGCAATTCTGAAATTTTTTGCTTTTTCCTGCTCCTCTTAGCATGATAAAGAAGATTCAAAGAGAGTGAGATGCCAGCTCCTTTCATTCAGTCAGTAGCTTCAAACATTTCTGGACGTTTTTCAATGGCAAAAATCAATGAATATTGTAAATGCACAAACAGTAATTTCTCCACATTGCAAGGTGCAATTCTGAAATTTTTTGCTTTTTCCTGCTCCTCTTAGCATGATAAAGAAGATTCAAAGAGAGTGAGATGCCAGCTCTTTTCATTCAGTCAGTAGCTTCAAACATTTCTGGTATATGAATAACATGATGTTTTTCAATGGCAAAAATCAATGAATATTGTAAATGCACAAACAGTAATTTCTCCGCATTGCAAGGTGCAATTCTGAAATTCTTTGCTTTTTCCTGCTCCTCTTAGCATGATAAAGAAGATTCAAAGAGAGTGAGATGCCAGCTCCTTTCATTCAGTCAGTAGCTTCAAACATTTCTGGACGTTTTTCAATGGCAAAAATCAATGAATATTATAAATGCACAAACAGTAATTTCTCCACATTGCAAGGTGCAATTCTGATATTTTTTGCTTTTTCCTGCTCCTCTTAGCATGATAAAGAAGATTCAAAGAGAGTGAGATGCCAGCTCTTTTCATTCAGTCAGTAGCTTCAAACATTTCTGGTATATGAATAACATGATGTTTTTCAATGGCAAAAATCAATGAATATTGTAAATGCACAAACAGTAATTTCTCCGCATTGCAAGGTGCAATTCTGAAATTTTTTGCATTTTCCTGCTCCTCTTAGCATGATAAAGAAGATTCAAAGAGAGTGAGATGCCAGCTCCTTTCATTCAGTCAGTAGCTTCAAACATTTCTGGACGTTTTTCAATGGCAAAAATCAATGAATATTGTAAATGCACAAACAGTAATTTCTCCACATTGCAAGGTGCAATTCTGAAATTTTTTGCTTTTACCTGCTCCTCTTAGCATGATAAAGAAGATTCAAAGAGAGTGAGATGCCAGCTCTTTTCATTCAGTCAGTAGCTTCAAACATTTCTGGTATATGAATAACATGATGTTTTTCAATGGCAAAAATCAATGAATATTGTAAATGCACAAACAGTAATTTCTCCGCATTGCAAGGTGCAATTCTGAAATTTTTTGCTTTTTCCTGCTCCTCTTAGCATGATAAAGAAGATTCAAAGAGAGTGAGATGCCAGCTCCTTTCATTCAGTCAGTAGCTTCAAACATTTCTGGACGTTTTTCAATGGCAAAAATCAATGAATATTGTAAATGCACAAACAGTAATTTCTCCACATTGCAAGGTGCAATTCTGAATTTTTTTGCTTTTTCCTGCTCCTCTTAGCATGATAAAGAAGATTCAAAGAGAGTGAGATGCCAGCTCTTTTCATTCAGTCAGTAGCTTCAAACATTTCTGGTATATGAATAACATGATGTTTTCAATGGCAAAAATCAATGAATATTGTAAATGCACAAACAGTAATTTCTCCGCATTGCAAGGTGCAATTCTGAAATTTTTTCCTTTTTCCTGCTCCTCTTAGCATGATAAAGAAGATTCAAAGAGAGTGAGATGCCAGCTCCTTTCATTCAGTCAGTAGCTTCGAACATTTCTGGACGTTTTTCAATGGCAAAAATCAATGAATATTGTAAATGCACAAACAGTAATTTCTCCACATTGCAAGGTGCAATTCTGAATTTTTTTGCCTTTTCCTGCTCCTCTTAGCATGATAAAGAAGATTCAAAGAGAGTGAGATGCCAGCTCTTTTCATTCAGTCAGTAGCTTCAAGCTTTTCTGGTATATGAATAACATGATGTTTTTCAATGGCAAAAATCAATGAATATTGTAAATGCGCAAACAGTAATTTCTCCGCATTGCAAGGTGCAATTCTGAAATTTTTTGCTTTTTCCTGCTCCTCTTAGCATGATAAAGAAGATTCAAAGAGAGTGAGATGCCAGCTCCTTTCATTCAGTCAGTAGCTTCAAACATTTCTGGACGTTTTTCAATGGCAAAAATCAATGAATAATGTAAATGCACAAACAGTAATTTCTCCACATTGCAAGGTGCAATTCTGAATTTTTTTGCTTTTTCCTGCTCCTCTTAGCATGATAAAGAAGATTCAAAGAGAGTGAGATGCCAGCTCTTTTCATTCAGTCAGTAGCTTCAAACATTTCTGGTATATGAATAACATGATGTTTTTCAAGGGCAAAAATCAATGAATATTGTAAATGCACAAACAGTAATTTCTCCGCATTGCAAGGTGCAATTCTGAAATTTTTTGCTTTTTCCTGCTCCTCTTAGCATGATAAAGAAGATTCAAAGAGAGTGAGATGCCAGCTCCTTTCATTCAGTCAGTAGCTTCGAACATTTCTGGACGTTTTTCAATGGCAAAAATCAATGAATATTGTAAATGCACAAACAGTAATTTCTCCACATTGCAAGGTGCAATTCTGAATTTTTTTGCCTTTTCCTGCTCCTCTTAGCATGATAAAGAAGATTCAAAGAGAGTGAGATGCCAGCTCTTTTCATTCAGTCAGTAGCTTCAAACTTTTCTGGTATATGAATAACATGATGTTTTTCAATGGCAAAAATCAATGAATATTGTAAATGCACAAACAGTAATTTCTCCGCATTGCAAGGTGCAATTCTGAAATTTTTTGCTTTTTCCTTCTCCTCTTAGCATGATAAAGAAGATTCAAAGAGAGTGAGATGCCAGCTCCTTTCATTCAGTCAGTAGCTTCAAACATTTCTGGACGTTTTACAATGGCAAAAATCAATGAATATTGTAAATGCACAAACAGTAATTTCTCCACATTGCAAGGTGCAATTCTGAAATTTTTTGCTTTTTCCTGCTCCTCTTAGCATGATAAAGAAGATTCAAAGAGAGTGAGATGCCAGCTCTTTTCATTCAGTCAGTAGCTTCAAACATTTCTGGTATATGAATAACATGATGTTTTTCAATGGCAAAAATCAATGAATATTGTAAATGCACAAACAATAATTTCTCCGCATTGCAAGGTGTAATTCTGAAATTTTTTGCTTTTTCCTGCTCCTCTTAGCATGATAGAGAAGATTCAAAGAGAGTGAGATGTCAGCTCCTTTCATTCAGTCAGTAGCTTCAAACATTTCTGGACGTTTTTCAATGGCAAAAATCAATGAATATTGTAAATGCACAAACATTAATTTCTCCACATTGCAAGGTGCAATTCTGAATTTTTTTGCTTTTTCCTGCTCCTCTTAGCATGATAAAGAAGATTCAAAGAGAGTGAGATGCCAGCTCTTTTCATTCAGTCAGTAGCTTCAAACATTTCCGGTATATGAATAACATGATGTTTTTCAATGGCAAAAATCAATGAATATTGTAAATGCACAAACAGTAATTTCTCCGCATTGCAAGGTGCAATTCTGAAATTTTTTGCTTTTTCCTGCTCCTCTTAGCATGATAAAGAAGATTCAAAGAGAGTGAGATGCCAGCTCTTTTCATTCAGTCAGTAGCTTCAAACATTTCTGGTATATGAATAACATGATGTTTTTCAATGGCAAAAATCAATGAATATTGTAAATGCACAAACAGTAATTTCTCCGCATTGCAAGGTGCAATTCTGAAATTTTTTGCTTTTTCCTTCTCCTCTTAGCATGATAAAGAAGATTCAAAGAGAGTGAGATGCCAGCTCCTTTCATTCAGTCAGTAGCTTCAAACATTTCTGGACGTTTTTCAATGGTAAAAATCAATGAATATTGTAAATGCACAAACAGTAATTTCTCCACATTGCAAGGTGCAATTCTGAAATTGTTTGCTTTTTCCTGCTCCTCTTAGCATGATAAAGAAGATTCAAAGAGAGTGAGATGCCAGCTCTTTTCATTCAGTCAGTAGCTTCAAACATTTCTGGTATATGAATAACATGATGTTTTTCAATGGCAAAAATCAATGAATATTGTAAATGCACAAACAGTAATTTCTCCGCATTGCAAGGTGCAATTCTGAAATTTTTTGCTTTTTCCTGCTCCTCTTAACATGATAAAGAAGATTCAAAGAGAGTGAGATGCCAGCTCCTTTCATTCAGTCAGTAGCTTCAAACATTTCTGGACGTTTTTCAATGGCAAAAATCAATGAATATTGTAAATGCACAAACAGTAATTTCTCCACATTGCAAGGTGCAATTCTGAAATTTTTTGCTTTTTCCTGCTCCTCTTAGCATGATAAAGAAGATTCAAAGAGAGTGAGATGCCAGCTCTTTTCATTCAGTCAGTAGCTTCAAACATTTCTGGTCTATGAATAACATGATGTTTTTCAATGGCAAAAATCAATGAATATTGTAAATGCACAAACAGTAATTTCTCCACATTGCAAGGTGCAATTCTGAAATTTTTTGCTTTTTCCTGCTCCTCTTAGCATGATAAAGAAGATTCAAAGAGAGTGAGATGCCAGCTCTTTTCATTCAGTCAGTAGCTTCAAACATTTCTGGTATATGAATAACATGATGTTTTTCAAAGGCAAAAATCAATGAATATTGTAAATGCACAAACAATAATTTCTCCGCATTGCAAGGTGTAATTCTGAAATTTTTTGCTTTTTCCTGCTCCTCTTAGCATGATAAAGAAGATTCAAAGAGAGTGAGATGTCAGCTCCTTTCATTCAGTCAGTAGCTTCAAACATTTCTGGACGTTTTTCAATGGCAAAAATCAATGAATATTGTAAATGCACAAACATTAATTTCTCCACATTGCAAGGTGCAATTCTGAATTTTTTTGCTTTTTCCTGCTCCTCTTAGCATGATAAAGAAGATTCAAAGAGAGTGAGATGCCAGCTCTTTTCATTCAGTCAGTAGCTTCAAACATTTCTGGTATATGAATAACATGATGTTTTTCAATGGCAAAAATCAATGAATATTGTAAATGCACAAACAGTAATTTCTCCGCATTGCAAGGTGCAATTCTGAAATTTTTTGCTTTTTCCTGCTCCTCTTAGCATGATAAAGAAGATTCAAAGAGAGTGAGATGCCAGCTCTTTTCATTCAGTCAGTAGCTTCAAACATTTCTGGTATATGAATAACATGATGTTTTTCAATGGCAAAAATCAATGAATATTGTAAATGCACAAACAGTAATTTCTCCGCATTGCAAGGTGCAATTCTGAAATTTTTTGCTTTTTCCTGCTCCTCTTAGCATGATAAAGAAGATTCAAAGAGAGTGAGATGCCAGCTCCTTTCATTCAGTCAGTAGCTTCAAACATTTCTGGACGTTTTTCAATGGTAAAAATCAATGAATATTGTAAATGCACAAACAGTAATTTCTCCACATTGCAAGGTGCAATTCTGAAATTGTTTGCTTTTTCCTGCTCCTCTTAGCATGATAAAGAAGATTCAAAGAGAGTGAGATGCCAGCTCTTTTCATTCAGTCAGTAGCTTCAAACATTTCTGGTATATGAATAACATGATGTTTTTCAATGGCAAAAATCAATGAATATTGTAAATGCACAAACAGTAATTTCTCTGCATTGCAAGGTGCAATTCTGAAATTTTTTGCTTTTTCCTGCTCCTCTTAACATGATAAAGAAGATTCAAAGAGAGTGAGATGCCAGCTCCTTTCATTCAGTCAGTAGCTTCAAACATTTCTGGACGTTTTTCAATGGCAAAAATCAATGAATATTGTAAATGCACAAACAGTAATTTCTCCACATTGCAAGGTGCAATTCTGAAATTTTTTGCTTTTTCCTGCTCCTCTTAGCATGATAAAGAAGATTCAAAGAGAGTGAGATGCCAGCTCTTTTCATTCAGTCAATAGCTTCAAACATTTCTTGTATATGAATAACATGATGTTTTTCAATGGCAAAAATCAATGAATATTGTAAATGCACAAACAGTAATTTCTCCACATTGCAAGGTGCAATTCTGAAATTTTTTGCTTTTTCCTGCTCCTCTTAGCATGATAAAGAAGATTCAAAGAGAGTGAGATGCCAGCTTTTTTCATTCAGTCAGTAGCGTCAAACATTTCTGGTATATGAATAACATGATGTTTTTCAATGGCAAAAATCAATGAATATTGTAAATGCACAAACAATAATTTCTCCGCATTGCAAGGTGTAATTCTGAAATTTTTTGCTTTTTCCAGCTCCTCTTAGCATGATAAAGAAGATTCAAAGAGAGTGAGATGTCAGCTCCTTTCATTCAGTCAGTAGCTTCAAACATTTCTGGACGTTTTTCAATGGCAAAAATCAATGAATATTGTAAATGCACAAACAGTAATTTCTCCACATTGCAAGGTGCAATTCTGAAATTTTTTGCTTTTTCCTGCTCCTCTTAGCATGATAAAGAAGATTCAAAGAGAGTGAGATGCCAGCTCTTTTCATTCAGTCAGTAGCTTCAAACATTTCTGGTATATGAATAACATGATGTTTTTCAATGGCAAAAATCAATGAATATAGTAAATGCACAAACAGTAATTTCTCCGCATTGCAAGGTGCAATTCTGAAATTTTTTGCTTTTTCCTGCTCCTCTTAGCATGATAAAGAAGATTCAAAGAGAGTGAGATGCCAGCTCCTTTCATTCAGTCAGTAGCTTCAAACATTTCTGGAAGTTTTTCAATGGCAAAAATCAATGAATATTGTAAATGCACAAACAGTAATTTCTCCACATTGCAAGGTGCAATTCTGAAATTTTTTGCTTTTTCCTGCTCCTCTTAGCATGATAAAGAAGATTCAAAGAGAGTGAGTTGCCAGCTCTTTTCATTCAGTCAGTAGCTTCAAACATTTCTGGTATATGAATAACATGATGTTTTTCAATGGCAAAAATCAATGAATATTGTACATGCACAAACAGTAATTTCTCCGCATTGCAAGGTGCAATTCTGAAATTTTTTGCTTTTTCCTGCTCCTCTTAGCATGATAAAGAAGATTCAAAGAGAGTGAGATGCCAGCTCCTTTCATTCAGTCAGTAGCTTCAAACATTTCTGGACGTTTTTCAATGGCAAAAATCAATGAATATTGTAAATGCACAAACAGTAATTTCTCCACATTGCAAGGTGCAATTCTGAAATTTTTTGCTTTTTCCTGCTCCTCTTAGCATGATAAAGAAGATTCAAAGAGAGTGAGATGCCAGCTCTTTTCATTCAGTCAGTAGCTTCAAACATTTCTGGTATATGAATAACATGATGTTTTTCAATGGCAAAAATCAATGAATATTGTAAATACACAAACAGCAATTTCTCCGCATTGCAAGGTGCAATTCTGAAATTTTTTGCTTTTTCCTGCTCCTCTTAGCATGATAAAGAAGATTCAAAGAGAGTGAGATGCCAGCTCCTTTCATTCAGTCAGTAGCTTCAAACATTTCTGGACATTTTTCAATGGCAAAAATCAATGAATATTGTAAATGCACAAACAGTAATTTCTCCACATTGCAAGGTGCAATTCTGAAATTTTTTGCTTTTTCCTGCTCCTCTTAGCATGATAAAGAAGATTCAAAGAGAGTGAGATGCCAGCTCTTTTCATTCAGTCAGTAGCTTCAAACATTTCTGGTATATGAATAACATGATGTTTTTCAATGGCAAAAATCAATGAATATTGTAAATGCACAAACAGTAATTTCTCCGCATTGCAAGGTGCAATTCTGAAATTTTTTGCTTTTTCCTGCTCCTCTTAGCATGATAAAGAAGATTCAAAGAGAGTGAGATGCCAGCTCCTTTCATTCAGTCAGTAGCTTCAAACATTTCTGGACGTTTTTCAATGGCAAAAATCAATGAATATTGTAAATGCACAAACAGTAATTTCTCCACATTGCAAGGTGCAATTCGGAAATTTTTTGCTTTTTCCTGCTCCTCTTAGCATGATAAAGAAGATTCAAAGAGAGTGAGATGCCAGCTCTTTTCATTCAGTCAGTAGCTTCAAACATTTCTGGTATATGAATAACATGATGCTTTTCAATGGCAAAAATCAATGAATATTGTAAATGCACAAACAGTAATTTCTCCGCATTGCAAGGTGCAATTCTGAAATTTTTTGCTTTTTCCTGCTACTCTTAGCATGATAAAGAAGATTCAAAGAGAGTGAGATGCCAGCTCCTTTCATTCAGTCAGTAGCTTCAAACATTTCTGGATGTTTTTCAATGGCAAAAATCAATGAATATTGTAAATGCACGAACAGTAATTTCTCCACATTGCAAGGTGCAATTCTGAAATTTTTTGCTTTTTCCTGCTCCTCTTAGCATGATAAAGAAGATTCAAAGAGAGTGAGATGCCAGCTCTTTTCATTCAGTCAGTAGCTTCAAACATTTCTGGTATATGAATAACATGATGTTTTTCAATGGCAAAAATCAATGAATATTGTAAATGCACAAACAGTAATTTCTCCGCATTGCAAGGTGCAATTCTGAAATTTTTTCCTTTTTCCTGCTCCTCTTAGCATGATAAAGAAGATTCAAAGAGAGTGAGATGCCAGCTCTTTTCATTCAGTCAGTAGCTTCAAACATTTCTGGTATATGAATAACATGATGTTTTTCAATGGCAAAAATCAATGAATATTGTAAATGCACAAACAGTAATTTCTCCGCATTGCAAGGTGCAATTCTGAAATTTTTTGCTTTTTCCTGATCCTCTTAGCTTGATAAAGAAGATTCAAAGAGAGTGAGATGCCAGCTCCTTTCATTCAGTCAGTAGCTTCAAACATTTCTGGACGTTTTTCAATGGCAAAAATCAATGAATATTGTAAATGCACAAACAGTAATTTCTCCACATTGCAAGGTGCAATTTTGAAATTTTTTGCTTTTTCCTGCTCCTCTTAGCATGATAAAGAAGATTCAAAGAGAGTGAGATGCCAGCTCTTTTCATTCAGTCAGTAGCTTCAAACGTTTCTGGTATATGAATAACATGATGTTTTTCAATGGCAAAAATCAATGAATATTGTAAATGCACAAACAGTAATTTCTCCGCATTGCAAGGTGCAATTCTGAAATTTTTTGCTTTTTCCTGCTCCTCTTAGCATGATAAAGAAGATTCAAAGAGAGTGAGATGCCAGCTCCTTTCATTCAGTCAGTAGCTTCAAACATTTCAGGATGTTTTTCAATGGCAAAAATCAATGAATATAGTAAATGCACAAACAGTAATTTCTCCGCATTGCAAGGTGCAATTCTGAAATTTTTTGCTTTTTCCTGCTCCTCTTAGCATGATAAAGAAGATTCAAAGAGAGTGAGATGCCAGCTCCTTTCATTCAGTCAGTAGCTTCAAACATTTCTGGAAGTTTTTCAATGGCAAAAATCAATGAATATTGTAAATGCACAAACAGTAATTTCTCCACATTGCAAGGTGCAATTCTGAAATTTTTTGCTTTTTCCTGCTCCTCTTAGCATGATAAAGAAGATTCAAAGAGAGTGAGATGCCAGCTCTTTTCATTCAGTCAGTAGCTTCAAACATTTCTGGTATATGAATAACATGATGTTTTTCAATGGCAAAAATCAATGAATATTGTAAATGCACAAACAGTAATTTCTCCGCATTGCAAGGTGCAATTCTGAAATTCTTTGCTTTTTCCTGCTCCTCTTAGCATGATAAAGAAGATTCAAAGAGAGTGAGATGCCAGCTCCTTTCATTCAGTCAGTAGCTTCAAACATTTCTGGACGTTTTTCAATGGCAAAAATCAATGAATATTATAAATGCACAAACAGTAATTTCTCCACATTGCAAGGTGCAATTCTGATATTTTTTGCTTTTTCCTGCTCCTCTTAGCATGATAAAGAAGATTCAAAGAGAGTGAGATGCCAGCTCTTTTCATTCAGTCAGTAGCTTCAAACATTTCTGGTATATGAATAACATGATGTTTTTCAATGGCAAAAATCAATGAATATTGTAAATGCACAAACAGTAATTTCTCCGCATTGCAAGGTGCAATTCTGAAATTTTTTGCTTTTTCCTGCTCCTCTTAGCATGATAAAGAAGATTCAAAGAGAGTGAGATGCCAGCTCCTTTCATTCAGTCAGTAGCTTCAAACATTTCTGGACGTTTTTCAATGGCAAAAATCAATGAATATTGTAAATGCACAAACAGTAATTTCTCCACATTGCAAGGTGCAATTCTGAAATTTTTTGCTTTTACCTGCTCCTCTTAGCATGATAAAGAAGATTCAAAGAGAGTGAGATGCCAGCTCTTTTCATTCAGTCAGTAGCTTCAAACATTTCTGGTATATGAATAACATGATGTTTTTCAATGGCAAAAATCAATGAATATTGTAAATGCACAAACAGTAATTTCTCCGCATTGCAAGGTGCAATTCTGAAATTTTTTCCTTTTTCCTGCTCCTCTTAGCATGATAAAGAAGATTCAAAGAGAGTGAGATGCCAGCTCTTTTCATTCAGTCAGTAGCTTCAAACATTTCTGGTATATGAATAACATGATGTTTTTCAATGGCAAAAATCAATGAATATTGTAAATGCACAAACAGTAATTTCTCCGCATTGCAAGGTGCAATTCTGAAATTTTTTGCTTTTTCCTGCTCCTCTTAGCATGATAAAGAAGATTCAAAGAGAGTGAGATGCCAGCTCCTTTCATTCAGTCAGTAGCTTCAAACATTTCTGGAAGTTTTTCAATGGCAAAAATCAATGAATATTGTAAATGCACAAACAGTAATTTCTCCACATTGCAAGGTGCAATTCTGAATTTTTTTGCTTTTTCCTGCTCCTCTTAGCATGATAAAGAAGATTCAAAGAGAGTGAGATGCCAGCTCTTTTCATTCAGTCAGTAGCTTCAAACATTTCTGGTATATGAATAACATGATGTTTTCAATGGCAAAAATCAATGAATATTGTAAATGCACAAACAGTAATTTCTCCGCATTGCAAGGTGCAATTCTGAAATTTTTTCCTTTTTCCTGCTCCTCTTAGCATGATAAAGAAGATTCAAAGAGAGTGAGATGCCAGCTCCTTTCATTCAGTCAGTAGCTTCGAACATTTCTGGACGTTTTTCAATGGCAAAAATCAATGAATATTGTAAATGCACAAACAGTAATTTCTCCACATTGCAAGGTGCAATTCTGAATTTTTTTGCCTTTTCCTGCTCCTCTTAGCATGATAAAGAAGATTCAAAGAGAGTGAGATGCCAGCTCTTTTCATTCAGTCAGTAGCTTCAAGCTTTTCTGGTATATGAATAACATGATGTTTTTCAATGGCAAAAATCAATGAATATTGTAAATGCACAAACAGTAATTTCTCCGCATTGCAAGGTGCAATTCTGAAATTTTTTGCTTTTTCCTGCTCCTCTTAGCATGATAAAAAAGATTCAAAGAGAGTGAGATGCCAGCTCCTTTCATTCAGTCAGTAGCTTCAAACATTTCTGGACGTTTTTCAATGGCAAAAATCAATGAATAATGTAAATGCACAAACAGTAATTTCTCCACATTGCAAGGTGCAATTCTGAATTTTTTTGCTTTTTCCTGCTCCTCTTAGCATGATAAAGAAGATTCAAAGAGAGTGAGATGCCAGCTCTTTTCATTCAGTCAGTAGCTTCAAACATTTCTGGTATATGAATAACATGATGTTTTTCAAGGGCAAAAATCAATGAATATTGTAAATGCACAAACAGTAATTTCTCCGCATTGCAAGGTGCAATTCTGAAATTTTTTGCTTTTTCCTGCTCCTCTTAGCATGATAAAGAAGATTCAAAGAGAGTGAGATGCCAGCTCCTTTCATTCAGTCAGTAGCTTCGAACATTTCTGGACGTTTTTCAATGGCAAAAATCAATGAATATTGTAAATGCACAAACAGTAATTTCTCCACATTGCAAGGTGCAATTCTGAATTTTTTTGCCTTTTCCTGCTCCTCTTAGCATGATAAAGAAGATTCAAAGAGAGTGAGATGCCAGCTCTTTTCATTCAGTCAGTAGCTTCAAACTTTTCTGGTATATGAATAACATGATGTTTTTCAATGGCAAAAATCAATGAATATTGTAAATGCACAAACAGTAATTTCTCCGCATTGCAAGGTGCAATTCTGAAATTTTTTGCTTTTTCCTTCTCCTCTTAGCATGATAAAGAAGATTCAAAGAGAGTGAGATGCCAGCTCCTTTCATTCAGTCAGTAGCTTCAAACATTTCTGGACGTTTTACAATGGCAAAAATCAATGAATATTGTAAATGCACAAACAGTAATTTCTCCACATTGCAAGGTGCAATTCTGAAATTTTTTGCTTTTTCCTGCTCCTCTTAGCATGATAAAGAAGATTCAAAGAGAGTGAGATGCCAGCTCTTTTCATTCAGTCAGTAGCTTCAAACATTTCTGGTATATGAATAACATGATGTTTTTCAATGGCAAAAATCAATGAATATTGTAAATGCACAAACAATAATTTCTCCGCATTGCAAGGTGTAATTCTGAATTTTTTTGCTTTTTCCTGCTCCTCTTAGCATGATAAAGAAGATTCAAAGAGAGTGAGATGTCAGCTCCTTTCATTCAGTCAGTAGCTTCAAACATTTCTGGACGTTTTTCAATGGCAAAAATCAATGAATATTGTAAATGCACAAACATTAATTTCTCCACATTGCAAGGTGCAATTCTGAATTTTTTTGCTTTTTCCTGCTCCTCTTAGCATGATAAAGAAGATTCAAAGAGAGTGAGATGCCAGCTCTTTTCATTCAGTCAGTAGCTTCAAACATTTCCGGTATATGAATAACATGATGTTTTTCAATGGCAAAAATCAATGAATATTGTAAATGCACAAACAGTAATTTCTCCGCATTGCAAGGTGCAATTCTGAAATTTTTTGCTTTTTCCTGCTCCTCTTAGCATGATAAAGAAGATTCAAAGAGAGTGAGATGCCAGCTCTTTTCATTCAGTCAGTAGCTTCAAACATTTCTGGTATATGAATAACATGATGTTTTTCAATGGCAAAAATCAATGAATATTGTAAATGCACAAACAGTAATTTCTCCGCATTGCAAGGTGCAATTCTGAAATTTTTTGCTTTTTCCTGCTCCTCTTAGCATGATAAAGAAGATTCAAAGAGAGTGAGATGCCAGCTCCTTTCATTCAGTCAGTAGCTTCAAACATTTCTGGACGTTTTTCAATGGTAAAAATCAATGAATATTGTAAATGCACAAACAGTAATTTCTCCACATTGCAAGGTGCAATTCTGAAATTGTTTGCTTTTTCCTGCTCCTCTTAGCATGATAAAGAAGATTCAAAGAGAGTGAGATGCCAGCTCTTTTCATTCAGTCAGTAGCTTCAAACATTTCTGGTATATGAATAACATGATGTTTTTCAATGGCAAAAATCAATGAATATTGTAAATGCACAAACAGTAATTTCTCCGCATTGCAAGGTGCAATTCTGAAATTTTTTGCTTTTTCCTGCTCCTCTTAACATGATAAAGAAGATTCAAAGAGAGTGAGATGCCAGCTCCTTTCATTCAGTCAGTAGCTTCAAACATTTCTGGACGTTTTTCAATGGCAAAAATCAATGAATATTGTAAATGCACAAACAGTAATTTCTCCACATTGCAAGGTGCAATTCTGAAATTTTTTGCTTTTACCTGCTCCTCTTAGCATGATAAAGAAGATTCAAAGAGAGTGAGATGCCAGCTCTTTTCATTCAGTCAGTAGCTTCAAACATTTCTGGTATATGAATAACATGATGTTTTTCAATGGCAAAAATCAATGAATATTGTAAATGCACAAACAGTAATTTCTCCGCATTGCAAGGTGCAATTCTGAAATTTTTTCCTTTTTCCTGCTCCTCTTAGCATGATAAAGAAGATTCAAAGAGAGTGAGATGCCAGCTCTTTTCATTCAGTCAGTAGCTTCAAACATTTCTGGTATATGAATAACATGATGTTTTTCAATGGCAAAAATCAATGAATATTGTAAATGCACAAACAGTAATTTCTCCGCATTGCAAGGTGCAATTCTGAAATTTTTTGCTTTTTCCTGCTCCTCTTAGCATGATAAAGAAGATTCAAAGAGAGTGAGATGCCAGCTCCTTTCATTCAGTCAGTAGCTTCAAACATTTCTGGAAGTTTTTCAATGGCAAAAATCAATGAATATTGTAAATGCACAAACAGTAATTTCTCCACATTGCAAGGTGCAATTCTGAATTTTTTTGCTTTTTCCTGCTCCTCTTAGCATGATAAAGAAGATTCAAAGAGAGTGAGATGCCAGCTCTTTTCATTCAGTCAGTAGCTTCAAACATTTCTGGTATATGAATAACATGATGTTTTCAATGGCAAAAATCAATGAATATTGTAAATGCACAAACAGTAATTTCTCCGCATTGCAAGGTGCAATTCTGAAATTTTTTCCTTTTTCCTGCTCCTCTTAGCATGATAAAGAAGATTCAAAGAGAGTGAGATGCCAGCTCCTTTCATTCAGTCAGTAGCTTCGAACATTTCTGGACGTTTTTCAATGGCAAAAATCAATGAATATTGTAAATGCACAAACAGTAATTTCTCCACATTGCAAGGTGCAATTCTGAATTTTTTTGCCTTTTCCTGCTCCTCTTAGCATGATAAAGAAGATTCAAAGAGAGTGAGATGCCAGCTCTTTTCATTCAGTCAGTAGCTTCAAGCTTTTCTGGTATATGAATAACATGATGTTTTTCAATGGCAAAAATCAATGAATATTGTAAATGCACAAACAGTAATTTCTCCGCATTGCAAGGTGCAATTCTGAAATTTTTTGCTTTTTCCTTCTCCTCTTAGCATGATAAAGAAGATTCAAAGAGAGTGAGATGCCAGCTCCTTTCATTCAGTCAGTAGCTTCAAACATTTCTGGACGTTTTTCAATGGCAAAAATCAATGAATAATGTAAATGCACAAACAGTAATTTCTCCACATTGCAAGGTGCAATTCTGAATTTTTTTGCTTTTTCCTGCTCCTCTTAGCATGATAAAGAAGATTCAAAGAGAGTGAGATGCCAGCTCTTTTCATTCAGTCAGTAGCTTCAAACATTTCTGGTATATGAATAACATGATGTTTTTCAAGGGCAAAAATCAATGAATATTGTAAATGCACAAACAGTAATTTCTCCGCATTGCAAGGTGCAATTCTGAAGTTTTTTGCTTTTTCCTGCTCCTCTTAGCATGATAAAGAAGATTCAAAGAGAGTGAGATGCCAGCTCCTTTTATTCAGTCAGTAGCTTCGAACATTTCTGGACGTTTTTCAATGGCAAAAATCAATGAATATTGTAAATGCACAAACAGTAATTTCTCCACATTGCAAGGTGCAATTCTGAATTTTTTTGCCTTTTCCTGCTCCTCTTAGCATGATAAAGAAGATTCAAAGAGAGTGAGATGCCAGCTCTTTTCATTCAGTCAGTAGCTTCAAACTTTTCTGGTATATGAATAACATGATGTTTTTCAATGGCAAAAATCAATGAATATTGTAAATGCACAAACAGTAATTTCTCCGCATTGCAAGGTGCAATTCTGAAATTTTTTGCTTTTTCCTTCTCCTCTTAGCATGATAAAGAAGATTCAAAGAGAGTGAGATGCCAGCTCCTTTCATTCAGTCAGTAGCTTCAAACATTTCTGGACGTTTTACAATGGCAAAAATCAATGAATATTGTAAATGCACAAACAGTAATTTCTCCACATTGCAAGGTGCAATTCTGAAATTTTTTGCTTTTTCCTGCTCCTCTTAGCATGATAAAGAAGATTCAAAGAGAGTGAGATGCCAGCTCTTTTCATTCAGTCAGTAGCTTCAAACATTTCTGGTATATGAATAACATGATGTTTTTCAATGGCAAAAATCAATGAATATTGTAAATGCACAAACAATAATTTCTCCGCATTGCAAGGTGTAATTCTGAAATTTTTTGCTTTTTCCTGCTCCTCTTAGCATGATAAAGAAGATTCAAAGAGAGTGAGATGTCATCTCCTTTCATTCAGTCAGTAGCTTCAAACATTTCTGGACGTTTTTCAATGGCAAAAATCAATGAATATTGTAAATGCACAAACATTAATTTCTCCACATTGCAAGGTGCAATTCTGAATTTTTTTGCTTTTTCCTGCTCCTCTTAGCATGATAAAGAAGATTCAAAGAGAGTGAGATGCCAGCTCTTTTCATTCAGTCAGTAGCTTCAAACATTTCCGGTATATGAATAACATGATGTTTTTCAATGGCAAAAATCAATGAATATTGTAAATGCACAAACAGTAATTTCTCCGCATTGCAAGGTGCAATTCTGAAATTTTTTGCTTTTTCCTGCTCCTCTTAGCATGATAAAGAAGATTCAAAGAGAGTGAGATGCCAGCTCTTTTCATTCAGTCAGTAGCTTCAAACATTTCTGGTATATGAATAACATGATGTTTTTCAATGGCAAAAATCAATGAATATTGTAAATGCACAAACAGTAATTTCTCCGCATTGCAAGGTGCAATTCTGAAATTTTTTGCTTTTTCCTGCTCCTCTTAGCATGATAAAGAAGATTCAAAGAGAGTGAGATGCCAGCTCCTTTCATTCAGTCAGTAGCTTCAAACATTTCTGGACGTTTTTCAATGGTAAAAATCAATGAATATTGTAAATGCACAAACAGTAATTTCTCCACATTGCAAGGTGCAATTCTGAAATTGTTTGCTTTTTCCTGCTCCTCTTAGCATGATAAAGAAGATTCAAAGAGAGTGAGATGCCAGCTCTTTTCATTCAGTCAGTAGCTTCAAACATTTCTGGTATATGAATAACATGATGTTTTTCAATGGCAAAAATCAATGAATATTGTAAATGCACAAACAGTAATTTCTCCGCATTGCAAGGTGCAATTCTGAAATTTTTTGCTTTTTCCTGCTCCTCTTAACATGATAAAGAAGATTCAAAGAGAGTGAGATGCCAGCTCCTTTCATTCAGTCAGTAGCTTCAAACATTTCTGGACGTTTTTCAATGGCAAAAATCAATGAATATTGTAAATGCACAAACAGTAATTTCTCCACATTGCAAGGTGCAATTCTGAAATTTTTTGCTTTTACCTGCTCCTCTTAGCATGATAAAGAAGATTCAAAGAGAGTGAGATGCCAGCTCTTTTCATTCAGTCAGTAGCTTCAAACATTTCTGGTATATGAATAACATGATGTTTTTCAATGGCAAAAATCAATGAATATTGTAAATGCACAAACAATAATTTCTCCGCATTGCAAGGTGTAATTCTGAAATTTTTTGCTTTTTCCTGCTCCTCTTAGCATGATAAAGAAGATTCAAAGAGAGTGAGATGTCAGCTCCTTTCATTCAGTCAGTAGCTTCAAACATTTCTGGACGTTTTTCAATGGCAAAAATCAATGAATATTGTAAATGCACAAACATTAATTTCTCCACATTGCAAGGTGCAATTCTGAATTTTTTTGCTTTTTCCTGCTCCTCTTAGCATGATAAAGAAGATTCAAAGAGAGTGAGATGCCAGCTCTTTTCATTCAGTCAGTAGCTTCAAACATTTCTGGTATATGAATAACATGATGTTTTTCAATGGCAAAAATCAATGAATATTGTAAATGCACAAACAGTAATTTCTCCGCATTGCAAGGTGCAATTCTGAAATTTTTTGCTTTTTCCTGCTCCTCTTAGCATGATAAAGAAGATTCAAAGAGAGTGAGATGCCAGCTCTTTTCATTCAGTCAGTAGCTTCAAACATTTCTGGTATATGAATAACATGATGTTTTTCAATGGCAAAAATCAATGAATATTGTAAATGCACAAACAGTAATTTCTCCGCATTGCAAGGTGCAATTCTGAAATTTTTTGCTTTTTCCTGCTCCTCTTAGCATGATAAAGAAGATTCAAAGAGAGTGAGATGCCAGCTCCTTTCATTCAGTCAGTAGCTTCAAACATTTCTGGACGTTTTTCAATGGTAAAAATCAATGAATATTGTAAATGCACAAACAGTAATTTCTCCACATTGCAAGGTGCAATTCTGAAATTGTTTGCTTTTTCCTGCTCCTCTTAGCATGATAAAGAAGATTCAAAGAGAGTGAGATGCCAGCTCTTTTCATTCAGTCAGTAGCTTCAAACATTTCTGGTATATGAATAACATGATGTTTTTCAATGGCAAAAATCAATGAATATTGTAAATGCACAAACAGTAATTTCTCTGCATTGCAAGGTGCAATTCTGAAATTTTTTGCTTTTTCCTGCTCCTCTTAAGATGATAAAGAAGATTCAAAGAGAGTGAGATGCCAGCTCCTTTCATTCAGTCAGTAGCTTCAAACATTTCTGGACGTTTTTCAATGGCAAAAATCAATGAATATTGTAAATGCACAAACAGTAATTTCTCCACATTGCAAGGTGCAATTCTGAAATTTTTTGCTTTTTCCTGCTCCTCTTAGCATGATAAAGAAGATTCAAAGAGAGTGAGATGCCAGCTCTTTTCATTCAGTCAATAGCTTCAAACATTTCTGGTATATGAATAACATGATGTTTTTCAATGGCAAAAATCAATGAATATTGTAAATGCACAAACAGTAATTTCTCCACATTGCAAGGTGCAATTCTGAAATTTTTTGCTTTTTCCTGCTCCTCTTAGCATGATAAAGAAGATTCAAAGAGAGTGAGATGCCAGCTTTTTTCATTCAGTCAGTAGCTTCAAACATTTCTGGTATATGAATAACATGATGTTTTTCAATGGCAAAAATCAATGAATATTGTAAATGCACAAACAGTAATTTCTCCGCATTGCAAGGTGCAATTCTGAATTTTTTTGATTTTTCCTGCTCCTCTTAGCATGATAAAGAAGATTCAAAGAGAGTGAGATGCCAGCTCTTTTCATTCAGTCAGTAGCTTCAAACATTTCTGGTATATGAATAACATGATGTTTTTCAATGGCAAAAATCAATGAATATTGTAAATGCACAAACAATAATTTCTCCGCATTGCAAGGTGTAATTCTGAAATTTTTTGCTTTTTCCTGCTCCTCTTAGCATGATAAAGAAGATTCAAAGAGAGTGAGATGTCAGCTCCTTTCATTCAGTCAGTAGCTTCAAACATTTCTGGACGTTTTTCAATGGCAAAAATCAATGAATATTGTAAATGCACAAACATTAATTTCTCCACATTGCAAGGTGCAATTCTGAATTTTTTTGCTTTTTCCTGCTCCTCTTAGCATGATAAAGAAGATTCAAAGAGAGTGAGATGCCAGCTCTTTTCATTCAGTCAGTAGCTTCAAACATTTCTGGTATATGAATAACATGATGTTTTTCAATGGCAAAAATCAATGAATATTGTAAATGCACAAACAGTAATTTCTCCGCATTGCAAGGTGCAATTCTGAAATTTTTTGCTTTTTCCTGCTCTTCTTAGCATGATAAAGAAGATTCAAAGAGAGTGAGATGCCAGCTCCTTTCATTCAGTCAGTAGCTTCAAACATTTCTGGACGTTTTTCAATGGTAAAAATCAATGAATATTGTAAATGCACAAACAGTAATTTCTCCACATTGCAAGGTGCAATTCTGAAATTGTTTGCTTTTTCCTGCTCCTCTTAGCATGATAAAGAAGATTCAAAGAGAGTGAGATGCCAGCTCTTTTCATTCAGTCAGTAGCTTCAAACATTTCTGGTATATGAATAACATGATGTTTTTCAATGGCAAAAATCAATGAATATTGTAAATGCACAAACAGTAATTTCTCCGCATTGCAAGGTGCAATTCTGAAATTTTTTGCTTTTTCCTGCTCCTCTTAACATGATAAAGAAGATTCAAAGAGAGTGAGATGCCAGCTCCTTTCATTCAGTCAGTAGCTTCAAACATTTCTGGACGTTTTTCAATGGCAAAAATCAATGAATATTGTAAATGCACAAACAGTAATTTCTCCACATTGCAAGGTGCAATTCTGAAATTTTTTGCTTTTTCCTGCTCCTCTTAGCATGATAAAGAAGATTCAAAGAGAGTGAGATGCCAGCTCTTTTCATTCAGTCAGTAGCTTCAAACATTTCTGGTATATGAATAACATGATGTTTTTCAATGGCAAAAATCAATGAATATTGTAAATGCACAAACAGTAATTTCTCCACATTGCAAGGTGCAATTCTGAAATTTTTTGCTTTTTCCTGCTCCTCTTAGCATGATAAAGAAGATTCAAAGAGAGTGAGATGCCAGCTTTTTTCATTCAGTCAGTAGCTTCAAACATTTCTGGTATATGAATAACATGATGTTTTTCAATGGCAAAAATCAATGAATATAGTAAATGCACAAACAGTAATTTCTCCGCATTGCAAGGTGCAATTCTGAATTTTTTTGATTTTTCCTGCTCCTCTTAGCATGATAAAAAAGATTCAAAGAGAGTGAAATGCCAGCTCCTTTCATTCAGTCAGTAGCTTCAAACATTTCTGGACGTTTTTCAATGGCAAAAATCAATGAATATTGTAAATGCACAAACAGTAATTTCTCCACATTGCAAGGTGCAATTCTGAAATTTTTTGCTTTTTTCTACTCCTCTTAGCATGATAAAGAAGATTCAAAGAGAGTGAGATGCCAGCTCTTTTCATTCAGTCAGTAGCTTCAAACATTTATGGTATATGAATAACATGATGTTTTTCAATGGCAAAAATCAATGAATATTGTAAATGCACAACAGTAATTTCTCCGCATTGCAAGGTGCAATTCTGAAATTTTTTGCTTTTCCTGCTCCTCTTAGCATGATAAAGGATATTCAAAGAGAGTGAGATGCCAGCTCCTTTCATTCAGTCAGTAGCTTCAAACATTTCTGGACGTTTTTCAATGGCAAAAATCAATGAATATTGTAAATGCACAAACAGTAATTTCTCCACATTGCAAGGTGCAATTCTGAAATTTTTTGCTTTTTCCTGCTCCTCTTAGCATGATAAAGAAGATTCAAAGAGAGTGAGATGCCAGCTCTTTTCATTCAGTCAGTAGCTTCAAACATTTATGGTATATGAATAACATGATGTTTTTCAATGGCAAAAATCAATGAATATTGTAAATGCACAAACAGTAATTTCTCCGCATTGCAAGGTGCAATTCTGAAATTTTTTGCTTTTTCCTGCTCCTCTTAGCATGATAAAGAAGATTCAAAGAGAGTGAGATGCCAGCTCCTTTCATTCAGTCAGTAGCTTCAAACATTTCTAGACGTTTTTCAATGGCAAAAATCAATGAATATTGTAAATGCACAAACAGTAATTTCTCCACATTGCAAGGTGCAATTCTGAAATTTTTTGCTTTTTCCTGCTCCTCTTAGCATGATAAAGAAGATTCAAAGAGAGTGAGATGCCAGCTCTTTTCATTCAGTCAGTAGCTTCAAACATTTCTGGTATATGAATAACATGATGTTTTTCAATGGCAAAAATCAATGAATATTGTAAATGCACAAACAGTAATTTCTCCGCATTACAAGGTGCAATTCTGAAATTTTTTGCTTTTTCCTGCTCCTCTTAGCATGATAAAGAAGATTCAAAGAGAGTGAGATGCCAGCTCAATTCATTCAGTCAGTAGCTTCAAACATTTCTGGACGTTTTTCAATGGCAAAAAATCAATGAATATTGCAAATGCACAAACAGTAATTTCTCCACATTGCAAGGTGCAATTCTGAAATTTTTTGCTTTTTCCTGCTCCTCTTAGCATGATAAAGAAGATTCAAAGAGAGTGAGATGCCAGCTCCTTTCATTCAGTCAGTAGCTTCAAACATTTCTGGACGTTTTTCAATGGTAAAAATCAATGAATATTGTAAATGCACAAACAGTAATTTCTCCACATTGCAAGGTGCAATTCTGAAATTGTTTGCTTTTTCCTGCTCCTCTTAGCATGATAAAGAAGATTCAAAGAGAGTGAGATGCCAGCTCTTTTCATTCAGTCAGTAGCTTCAAACATTTCTGGTATATGAATAACATGATGTTTTTCAGTGGCAAAAATCAATGAATATTGTAAATACACAAACAGTAATTTCTCCGCATTGCAAGGTGCAATTCTGAAATTTTTTGCTTTTTCCTGCTCCTCTTAGCATGATAAAGAAGATTCAAAGAGAGTGAGATGCCAGCTCATTTCATTCAGTCAGTAGCTTCAAACATTTCTGGACGTTTTTCAATGGCAAAAATCAATGAATATTGCAAATGCACAAACAGTAATTTCTCCACATTGCAAGGTGCAATTCTGAAATTTTTGCTTTTTCCTGCTCCTCTTAGCATGATAAAGAAGATTCAAAGAGAGTGAGATGCCAGCTCTTTTCATTCAGTCAGTAGCTTCAAACATTTCTGGTATATGAATAACATGATGTTTTTCAATGGCAAAAATCAATGAATATTGTAAATGCACAAACAGTAATTTCTCCGCATTGCAAGGTGCAATTCTGAAATTTTTTGCTTTTTCCTGCTCCTCTTAGCATGATAAAGAAGATTCAAAGAGAGTGAGATGCCAGCTCCTTTCATTCAGTCAGTAGCTTCAAACATTTCTGGACGTTTTTCAATGGCAAAAATCAATGAATATTGTAAATGCACAAACAGTAATTTCTCCACATTGCAAGGTGCAATTCTGAAATTTTTTGCTTTTTCCTGCTCCTCTTAGCATGATAAAGAAGATTCAAAGAGAGTGAGATGCCAGCTCTTTTCATTCAGTCAATAGCTTCAAACATTTCTGGTATATGAATAACATGATGTTTTTCAATGGCAAAAATCAATGAATATTGTAAATGCACAAACAGTAATTTCTCCACATTGCAAGGTGCAATTCTGAAATTTTTTGCTTTTTCCTGCTCCTCTTAGCATGATAAAGAAGATTCAAAGAGAGTGAGATGCCAGCTTTTTTCATTCAGTCAGTAGCTTCAAACATTTCTGGTATATGAATAACATGATGTTTTTCAATGGCAAAAATCAATGAATATTGTAAATGCACAAACAGTAATTTCTCCGCATTGCAAGGTGCAATTCTGAATTTTTTTGATTTTTCCTGCTCCTCTTAGCATGATAAAGAAGATTCAAAGAGAGTGAGATGCCAGCTCTTTTCATTCAGTCAGTAGCTTCAAACATTTCTGGTATATGAATAACATGATGTTTTTCAATGGCAAAAATCAATGAATATTGTAAATGCACAAACAATAATTTCTCCGCATTGCATGGTGTAATTCTGAAATTTTTTGCTTTTTCCTGCTCCTCTTAGCATGATAAAGAAGATTCAAAGAGAGTGAGATGTCAGCTCCTTTCATTCAGTCAGTAGCTTCAAACATTTCTGGACGTTTTTCAATGGCAAAAATCAATGAATATTGTAAATGCACAAACATTAATTTCTCCACATTGCAAGGTGCAATTCTGAATTTTTTTGCTTTTTCCTGCTCCTCTTAGCATGATAAAGAAGATTCAAAGAGAGTGAGATGCCAGCTCTTTTCATTCAGTCAGTAGCTTCAAACATTTCTGGTATATGAATAACATGATGTTTTTCAATGGCAAAAATCAATGAATATTGTAAATGCACAAACAGTAATTTCTCCGCATTGCAAGGTGCAATTCTGAAATTTTTTGCTTTTTCCTGCTCTTCTTAGCATGATAAAGAAGATTCAAAGAGAGTGAGATGCCAGCTCCTTTCATTCAGTCAGTAGCTTCAAACATTTCTGGACGTTTTTCAATGGTAAAAATCAATGAATATTGTAAATGCACAAACAGTAATTTCTCCACATTGCAAGGTGCAATTCTGAAATTGTTTGCTTTTTCCTGCTCCTCTTAGCATGATAAAGAAGATTCAAAGAGAGTGAGATGCCAGCTCTTTTCATTCAGTCAGTAGCTTCAAACATTTCTGGTATATGAATAACATGATGTTTTTCAATGGCAAAAATCAATGAATATTGTAAATGCACAAACAGTAATTTCTCCGCATTGCAAGGTGCAATTCTGAAATTTTTTGCTTTTTCCTGCTCCTCTTAACATGATAAAGAAGATTCAAAGAGAGTGAGATGCCAGCTCCTTTCATTCAGTCAGTAGCTTCAAACATTTCTGGACGTTTTTCAATGGCAAAAATCAATGAATATTGTAAATGCACAAACAGTAATTTCTCCACATTGCAAGGTGCAATTCTGAAATTTTTTGCTTTTTCCTGCTCCTCTTAGCATGATAAAGAAGATTCAAAGAGAGTGAGATGCCAGCTCTTTTCATTCAGTCAGTAGCTTCAAACATTTCTGGTATATGAATAACATGATGTTTTTCAATGGCAAAAATCAATGAATATTGTAAATGCACAAACAGTAATTTCTCCACATTGCAAGGTGCAATTCTGAAATTTTTTGCTTTTTCCTGCTCCTCTTAGCATGATAAAGAAGATTCAAAGAGAGTGAGATGCCAGCTTTTTTCATTCAGTCAGTAGCTTCAAACATTTCTGGTATATGAATAACATGATGTTTTTCAATGGCAAAAATCAATGAATATAGTAAATGCACAAACAGTAATTTCTCCGCATTGCAAGGTGCAATTCTGAATTTTTTTGATTTTTCCTGCTCCTCTTAGCATGATAAAAAAGATTCAAAGAGAGTGAAATGCCAGCTCCTTTCATTCAGTCAGTAGCTTCAAACATTTCTGGACGTTTTTCAATGGCAAAAATCAATGAATATTGTAAATGCACAAACAGTAATTTCTCCACATTGCAAGGTGCAATTCTGAAATTTTTTGCTTTTTTCTACTCCTCTTAGCATGATAAAGAAGATTCAAAGAGAGTGAGATGCCAGCTCTTTTCATTCAGTCAGTAGCTTCAAACATTTATGGTATATGAATAACATGATGTTTTTCAATGGCAAAAATCAATGAATATTGTAAATGCACAACAGTAATTTCTCCGCATTGCAAGGTGCAATTCTGAAATTTTTTGCTTTTCCTGCTCCTCTTAGCATGATAAAGGATATTCAAAGAGAGTGAGATGCCAGCTCCTTTCATTCAGTCAGTAGCTTCAAACATTTCTGGACGTTTTTCAATGGCAAAAATCAATGAATATTGTAAATGCACAAACAGTAATTTCTCCACATTGCAAGGTGCAATTCTGAAATTTTTTGCTTTTTCCTGCTCCTCTTAGCATGATAAAGAAGATTCAAAGAGAGTGAGATGCCAGCTCTTTTCATTCAGTCAGTAGCTTCAAACATTTATGGTATATGAATAACATGATGTTTTTCAATGGCAAAAATCAATGAATATTGTAAATGCACAAACAGTAATTTCTCCGCATTGCAAGGTGCAATTCTGAAATTTTTTGCTTTTTCCTGCTCCTCTTAGCATGATAAAGAAGATTCAAAGAGAGTGAGATGCCAGCTCCTTTCATTCAGTCAGTAGCTTCAAACATTTCTAGACGTTTTTCAATGGCAAAAATCAATGAATATTGTAAATGCACAAACAGTAATTTCTCCACATTGCAAGGTGCAATTCTGAAATTTTTTGCTTTTTCCTGCTCCTCTTAGCATGATAAAGAAGATTCAAAGAGAGTGAGATGCCAGCTCTTTTCATTCAGTCAGTAGCTTCAAACATTTCTGGTATATGAATAACATGATGTTTTTCAATGGCAAAAATCAATGAATATTGTAAATGCACAAACAGTAATTTCTCCGCATTACAAGGTGCAATTCTGAAATTTTTTGCTTTTTCCTGCTCCTCTTAGCATGATAAAGAAGATTCAAAGAGAGTGAGATGCCAGCTCAATTCATTCAGTCAGTAGCTTCAAACATTTCTGGACGTTTTTCAATGGCAAAAAATCAATGAATATTGCAAATGCACAAACAGTAATTTCTCCACATTGCAAGGTGCAATTCTGAAATTTTTTGCTTTTTCCTGCTCCTCTTAGCATGATAAAGAAGATTCAAAGAGAGTGAGATGCCAGCTCTTTTCATTCAGTCAGTAGCTTCAAACATTTCTGGTATATGAATAACATGATGTTTTTCAATGGCAAAAATCAATGAATATTGTAAATACACAAACAGTAATTTCTCCGCATTGCAAGGTGCAATTCTGAAATTTTTTGCTTTTTCCTGCTCCTCTTAGCATGATAAAGAAGATTCAAAGAGAGTGAGATGCCAGCTCCTTTCATTCAGTCAGTAGCTTCAAACATTTCTGGACGTTTTTCAATGGCAAAAATCAATGAATATTGCAAATGCACAAACAGTAATTTCTCCACATTGCAAGGTGCAATTCTGAAATTTTTTGCTTTTTCCTGCTCCTCTTAGCATGATAAAGAAGATTCAAAGAGAGTGAGATGCCAGCTCTTTTCATTCAGTCAGTAGCTTCAAACATTTCTGGTATATGAATAACATGATGTTTTTCAGTGGCAAAAATCAATGAATATTGTAAATACACAAACAGTAATTTCTCCGCATTGCAAGGTGCAATTCTGAAATTTTTTGCTTTTTCCTGCTCCTCTTAGCATGATAAAGAAGATTCAAAGAGAGTGAGATGCCAGCTCATTTCATTCAGTCAGTAGCTTCAAACATTTCTGGACGTTTTTCAATGGCAAAAATCAATGAATATTGCAAATGCACAAACAGTAATTTCTCCACATTGCAAGGTGCAATTCTGAAATTTTTTGCTTTTTCCTGCTCCTCTTAGCATGATAAAGAAGATTCAAAGAGAGTGAGATGCCAGCTCTTTTCATTCAGTCAGTAGCTTCAAACATTTCTGGTATATGAATAACATGATGTTTTTCAATGGCAAAAATCAATGAATATTGTAAATACACAAACAGTAATTTCTCCGCATTGCATGGTGCAATTCTGAAATTTTTTGCTTTTTCCTGCTCCTCTTAGCATGATAAAGAAGATTCAAAGAGAGTGAGATGCCAGCTCCTTTCATTCAGTCAGTAGCTTCAAACATTTCTGGTATATGAATAACATGATGTTTTTCAATGGCAAAAATCAATGAATATTGTAAATGCACAAACAGTAATTTCTCCGCATTGCAAGGTGCAATTCTGAAATTTTTTGCTTTTTCCTGCTCCTCTTAGCATGATAAAGAAGATTCAAAGAGAGTGAGATGCCAGCTCCTTTCATTCAGTCAGTAGCTTCAAACATTTCTGGACGTTTTTCAATGGTAAAAATCAATGAATATTGTAAATGCACAAACAGTAATTTCTCCACATTGCAAGGTGCAATTCTGAAATTGTTTGCTTTTTCCTGCTCCTCTTAGCATGATAAAGAAGATTCAAAGAGAGTGAGATGCCAGCTCTTTTCATTCAGTCAGTAGCTTCAAACATTTCTGGTATATGAATAACATGATGTTTTTCAGTGGCAAAAATCAATGAATATTGTAAATACACAAACAGTAATTTCTCCGCATTGCAAGGTGCAATTCTGAAATTTTTTGCTTTTTCCTGCTCCTCTTAGCATGATAAAGAAGATTCAAAGAGAGTGAGATGCCAGCTCATTTCATTCAGTCAGTAGCTTCAAACATTTCTGGACGTTTTTCAATGGCAAAAATCAATGAATATTGCAAATGCACAAACAGTAATTTCTCCACATTGCAAGGTGCAATTCTGAAATTTTTGCTTTTTCCTGCTCCTCTTAGCATGATAAAGAAGATTCAAAGAGAGTGAGATGCCAGCTCTTTTCATTCAGTCAGTAGCTTCAAACATTTCTGGTATATGAATAACATGATGTTTTTCAATGGCAAAAATCAATGAATATTGTAAATGCACAAACAGTAATTTCTCCGCATTGCAAGGTGCAATTCTGAAATTTTTTGCTTTTTCCTGCTCCTCTTAGCATGATAAAGAAGATTCAAAGAGAGTGAGATGCCAGCTCCTTTCATTCAGTCAGTAGCTTCAAACATTTCTGGACGTTTTTCAATGGCAAAAATCAATGAATATTGTAAATGCACAAACAGTAATTTCTCCACATTGCAAGGTGCAATTCTGAAATTTTTTGCTTTTTCCTGCTCCTCTTAGCATGATAAAGAAGATTCAAAGAGAGTGAGATGCCAGCTCTTTTCATTCAGTCAATAGCTTCAAACATTTCTGGTATATGAATAACATGATGTTTTTCAATGGCAAAAATCAATGAATATTGTAAATGCACAAACAGTAATTTCTCCACATTGCAAGGTGCAATTCTGAAATTTTTTGCTTTTTCCTGCTCCTCTTAGCATGATAAAGAAGATTCAAAGAGAGTGAGATGCCAGCTTTTTTCATTCAGTCAGTAGCTTCAAACATTTCTGGTATATGAATAACATGATGTTTTTCAATGGCAAAAATCAATGAATATTGTAAATGCACAAACAGTAATTTCTCCGCATTGCAAGGTGCAATTCTGAATTTTTTTGATTTTTCCTGCTCCTCTTAGCATGATAAAGAAGATTCAAAGAGAGTGAGATGCCAGCTCTTTTCATTCAGTCAGTAGCTTCAAACATTTCTGGTATATGAATAACATGATGTTTTTCAATGGCAAAAATCAATGAATATTGTAAATGCACAAACAATAATTTCTCCGCATTGCATGGTGTAATTCTGAAATTTTTTGCTTTTTCCTGCTCCTCTTAGCATGATAAAGAAGATTCAAAGAGAGTGAGATGTCAGCTCCTTTCATTCAGTCAGTAGCTTCAAACATTTCTGGACGTTTTTCAATGGCAAAAATCAATGAATATTGTAAATGCACAAACATTAATTTCTCCACATTGCAAGGTGCAATTCTGAATTTTTTTGCTTTTTCCTGCTCCTCTTAGCATGATAAAGAAGATTCAAAGAGAGTGAGATGCCAGCTCTTTTCATTCAGTCAGTAGCTTCAAACATTTCTGGTATATGAATAACATGATGTTTTTCAATGGCAAAAATCAATGAATATTGTAAATGCACAAACAGTAATTTCTCCGCATTGCAAGGTGCAATTCTGAAATTTTTTGCTTTTTCCTGCTCCTCTTAGCATGATAAAGAAGATTCAAAGAGAGTGAGATGCCAGCTCCTTTCATTCAGTCAGTAGCTTCAAACATTTCTGGACGTTTTTCAATGGTAAAAATCAATGAATATTGTAAATGCACAAACAGTAATTTCTCCACATTGCAAGGTGCAATTCTGAAATTGTTTGCTTTTTCCTGCTCCTCTTAGCATGATAAAGAAGATTCAAAGAGAGTGAGATGCCAGCTCTTTTCATTCAGTCAGTAGCTTCAAACATTTCTGGTATATGAATAACATGATGTTTTTCAATGGCAAAAATCAATGAATATTGTAAATGCACAAACAGTAATTTCTCCGCATTGCAAGGTGCAATTCTGAAATTTTTTGCTTTTTCCTGCTCCTCTTAACATGATAAAGAAGATTCAAAGAGAGTGAGATGCCAGCTCCTTTCATTCAGTCAGTAGCTTCAAACATTTCTGGACGTTTTTCAATGGCAAAAATCAATGAATATTGTAAATGCACAAACAGTAATTTCTCCACATTGCAAGGTGCAATTCTGAAATTTTTTGCTTTTTCCTGCTCCTCTTAGCATGATAAAGAAGATTCAAAGAGAGTGAGATGCCAGCTCTTTTCATTCAGTCAGTAGCTTCAAACATTTCTGGTATATGAATAACATGATGTTTTTCAATGGCAAAAATCAATGAATATTGTAAATGCACAAACAGTAATTTCTCCGCATTGCAAGGTGCAATTCTGAAATTTTTTGCTTTTTCCTGCTCCTCTTAGCATGATAAAGAAGATTCAAAGAGAGTGAGATGCCAGCTCCTTTCATTCAGTCAGTAGCTTCAAACATTTCTGGACGTTTTTCAATGGCAAAAATCAATGAATATTGTAAATGCACAAACAGTAATTTCTCCACATTGCAAGGTGCAATTCTGAAATTTTTTGCTTTTTCCTGCTCCTCTTAGCATGATAAAGAAGATTCAAAGAGAGTGAGATGCCAGCTCTTTTCATTCAGTCAATAGCTTCAAACATTTCTGGTATATGAATAACATGATGTTTTTCAATGGCAAAAATCAATGAATATTGTAAATGCACAAACAGTAATTTCTCCACATTGCAAGGTGCAATTCTGAAATTTTTTGCTTTTTCCTGCTCCTCTTAGCATGATAAAGAAGATTCAAAGAGAGTGAGATGCCAGCTTTTTTCATTCAGTCAGTAGCTTCAAACATTTCTGGTATATGAATAACATGATGTTTTTCAATGGCAAAAATCAATGAATATTGTAAATGCACAAACAGTAATTTCTCCGCATTGCAAGGTGCAATTCTGAATTTTTTTGATTTTTCCTGCTCCTCTTAGCATGATAAAGAAGATTCAAAGAGAGTGAGATGCCAGCTCTTTTCATTCAGTCAGTAGCTTCAAACATTTCTGGTATATGAATAACATGATGTTTTTCAATGGCAAAAATCAATGAATATTGTAAATGCACAAACAATAATTTCTCCGCATTGCATGGTGTAATTCTGAAATTTTTTGCTTTTTCCTGCTCCTCTTAGCATGATAAAGAAGATTCAAAGAGAGTGAGATGTCAGCTCCTTTCATTCAGTCAGTAGCTTCAAACATTTCTGGACGTTTTTCAATGGCAAAAATCAATGAATATTGTAAATGCACAAACATTAATTTCTCCACATTGCAAGGTGCAATTCTGAATTTTTTTGCTTTTTCCTGCTCCTCTTAGCATGATAAAGAAGATTCAAAGAGAGTGAGATGCCAGCTCTTTTCATTCAGTCAGTAGCTTCAAACATTTCTGGTATATGAATAACATGATGTTTTTCAATGGCAAAAATCAATGAATATTGTAAATGCACAAACAGTAATTTCTCCGCATTGCAAGGTGCAATTCTGAAATTTTTTGCTTTTTCCTGCTCCTCTTAGCATGATAAAGAAGATTCAAAGAGAGTGAGATGCCAGCTCCTTTCATTCAGTCAGTAGCTTCAAACATTTCTGGACGTTTTTCAATGGTAAAAATCAATGAATATTGTAAATGCACAAACAGTAATTTCTCCACATTGCAAGGTGCAATTCTGAAATTGTTTGCTTTTTCCTGCTCCTCTTAGCATGATAAAGAAGATTCAAAGAGAGTGAGATGCCAGCTCTTTTCATTCAGTCAGTAGCTTCAAACATTTCTGGTATATGAATAACATGATGTTTTTCAATGGCAAAAATCAATGAATATTGTAAATGCACAAACAGTAATTTCTCCGCATTGCAAGGTGCAATTCTGAAATTTTTTGCTTTTTCCTGCTCCTCTTAGCATGATAAAGAAGATTCAAAGAGAGTGAGATGCCAGCTCCTTTCATTCAGTCAGTAGCTTCAAACATTTCTGGACGTTTTTCAATGGTAAAAATCAATGAATATTGTAAATGCACAAACAGTAATTTCTCCACATTGCAAGGTGCAATTCTGAAATTGTTTGCTTTTTCCTGCTCCTCTTAGCATGATAAAGAAGATTCAAAGAGAGTGAGATGCCAGCTCTTTTCATTCAGTCAGTAGCTTCAAACATTTCTGGTATATGAATAACATGATGTTTTTCAATGGCAAAAATCAATGAATATTGTAAATGCACAAACAGTAATTTCTCCGCATTGCAAGGTGCAATTCTGAAATTTTTTGCTTTTTCCTGCTCCTCTTAACATGATAAAGAAGATTCAAAGAGAGTGAGATGCCAGCTCCTTTCATTCAGTCAGTAGCTTCAAACATTTCTGGACGTTTTTCAATGGCAAAAATCAATGAATATTGTAAATGCACAAACAGTAATTTCTCCACATTGCAAGGTGCAATTCTGAAATTTTTTGCTTTTTCCTGCTCCTCTTAGCATGATAAAGAAGATTCAAAGAGAGTGAGATGCCAGCTCTTTTCATTCAGTCAGTAGCTTCAAACATTTCTGGTATATGAATAACATGATGTTTTTCAGTGGCAAAAATCAATGAATATTGTAAATGCACAAACAGTAATTTCTCCACATTGCAAGGTGCAATTCTGAAATTTTTTGCTTTTTCCTGCTCCTCTTAGCATGATAAAGAAGATTCAAAGAGAGTGAGATGCCAGCTTTTTTCATTCAGTCAGTAGCTTCAAACATTTCTGGTATATGAATAACATGATGTTTTTCAATGGCAAAAATCAATGAATATTGTAAATTCACAAACAGTAATTTCTCCGCATTGCAAGGTGCAATTCTGAATTTTTTTGATTTTTCCTGCTCCTCTTAGCATGATAAAGAAGATTCAAAGAGAGTGAGATGCCAGCTCTTTTCATTCAGTCAGTAGCTTCAAACATTTCTGGTATATGAATAACATGATGTTTTTCAATGGCAAAAATCAATGAATATTGTAAATGCACAAACAATAATTTCTCCGCATTGCAAGGTGTAATTCTGAAATTTTTTGCTTTTTCCTGCTCCTCTTAGCATGATAAAGAAGATTCAAAGAGAGTGAGATGTCAGCTCCTTTCATTCAGTCAGTAGCTTCAAACATTTCTGGACGTTTTTCAATGGCAAAAATCAATGAATATTGTAAATGCACAAACATTAATTTCTCCATATTGCAAGGTGCAATTCTGAATTTTTTTGCTTTTTCCTGCTCCTCTTAGCATGATAAAGAAGATTCAAAGAGAGTGAGATGCCAGCTCTTTTCATTCAGTCAGTAGCTTCAAACATTTCTGGTATATGAATAACATGATGTTTTTCAATGGCAAAAATCAATGAATATTGTAAATGCACAAACAGTAATTTCTCCGCATTGCAAGGTGCAATTCTGAAATTTTTTGCTTTTTCCTGCTCCTCTTAGCATGATAAAGAAGATTCAAAGAGAGTGAGATGCCAGCTCCTTTCATTCAGTCAGTAGCTTCAAACATTTCTGGACGTTTTTCAATGGTAAAAATCAATGAATATTGTAAATGCACAAACAGTAATTTCTCCACATTGCAAGGTGCAATTCTGAAATTGTTTGCTTTTTCCTGCTCCTCTTAGCATGATAAAGAAGATTCAAAGAGAGTGAGATGCCAGCTCTTTTCATTCAGTCAGTAGCTTCAAACATTTCTGGTATATGAATAACATGATGTTTTTCAATGGCAAAAATCAATGAATATTGTAAATGCACAAACAGTAATTTCTCCGCATTGCAAGGTGCAATTCTGAAATTTTTTGCTTTTTCCTGCTCCTCTTAACATGATAAAGAAGATTCAAAGAGAGTGAGATGCCAGCTCCTTTCATTCAGTCCGTAGCTTCAAACATTTCTGGACGTTTTTCAATGGCAAAAATCAATGAATATTGTAAATGCACAAACAGTAATTTCTCCACATTGCAAGGTGCAATTCTGAAATTTTTTGCTTTTTCCTGCTCCTCTTAGCATGATAAAGAAGATTCAAAGAGAGTGAGATGCCAGCTCTTTTCATTCAGTCAGTAGCTTCAAACATTTCTGGTATATGAATAACATGATGTTTTTCAATGGCAAAAATCAATGAATATTGTAAATGCACAAACAGTAATTTCTCCACATTGCAAGGTGCAATTCTGAAATTTTTTGCTTTTTCCTGCTCCTCTTAGCATGATAAAGAAGATTCAAAGAGAGTGAGATGCCAGCTTTTTTCATTCAGTCAGTAGCTTCAAACATTTCTGGTATATGAATAACATGATGTTTTTCAATGGCAAAAATCAATGAATATTGTAAATGCACAAACAGTAATTTCTCCGCATTGCAAGGTGCAATTCTGAATTTTTTTGATTTTTCCTGCTCCTCTTAGCATGATAAAAAAGATTCAAAGAGAGTGAGATGCCAGCTCCTTTCATTCAGTCAGTAGCTTCAAACATTTCTGGACGTTTTTCAATGGCAAAAATCAATGAATATTGTAAATGCACAAACAGTAATTTCTCCACATTGCAAGGTGCAATTCTTAAATTTTTTGCTTTTTTCTACTCCTCTTAGCATGATAAAGAAGATTCAAAGAGAGTGAGATGCCAGCTCTTTTCATTCAGTCAGTAGCTTCAAACATTTCTGGTATATGAATAACATGATGTTTTTCAATGGCAAAAATCAATGAATATTGTAAATGCACAACAGTAATTTCTCCGCATTGCAAGGTGCAATTCTGAAATTTTTTGCTTTTCCTGCTCCTCTTAGCATGATAAAGAATATTCAAAGAGAGTGAGATGCCAGCTCCTTTCATTCAGTCAGTAGCTTCAAACATTTCTGGACGTTTTTCAATGGCAAAAATCAATGAATATTGTAAATGCACAAACAGTAATTTCTCCACATTGCAAGGTGCAATTCTGAAATTTTTTGCTTTTTCCTGCTCCTCTTAGCATGATAAAGAAGATTCAAAGAGAGTGAGATGCCAGCTCTTTTCATTCAGTCAGTAGCTTCAAACATTTATGGTATATGAATAACATGATGTTTTTCAATGGCAAAAATCAATGAATATTGTAAATGCACAAACAGTAATTTCTCCGCATTGCAAGGTGCAATTCTGAAATTTTTTGCTTTTTCCTGCTCCTCTTAGCATGATAAAGAAGATTCAAAGAGAGTGAGATGCCAGCTCCTTTCATTCAGTCAGTAGCTTCAAACATTTCTGGACGTTTTTCAATGGCAAAAATCAATGAATATTGTAAATGCACAAACAGTAATTTCTCCACATTGCAAGGTGCAATTCTGAAATTTTTTGCTTTTTCCTGCTCCTCTTAGCATGATAAAGAAGATTCAAAGAGAGTGAGATGCCAGCTCTTTTCATTCAGTCAGTAGCTTCAAACATTTCTGGTATATGAATAACATGATGTTTTTCAATGGCAAAAATCAATGAATATTGTAAATGCACAAACAGTAATTTCTCCGCATTACAAGGTGCAATTCTGAAATTTTTTGCTTTTTCCTGCTCCTCTTAGCATGATAAAGAAGATTCAAAGAGAGTGAGATGCCAGCTCAATTCATTCAGTCAGTAGCTTCAAACATTTCTGGACGTTTTTCAATGGCAAAAAATCAATGAATATTGCAAATGCACAAACAGTAATTTCTCCACATTGCAAGGTGCAATTCTGAAATTTTTTGCTTTTTCCTGCTCCTCTTAGCATGATAAAGAAGATTCAAAGAGAGTGAGATGCCAGCTCTTTTCATTCAGTCAGTAGCTTCAAACATTTCTGGTATATGAATAACATGATGTTTTTCAATGGCAAAAATCAATGAATATTGTAAATACACAAACAGTAATTTCTCCGCATTGCATGGTGCAATTCTGAAATTTTTTGCTTTTTCCTGCTCCTCTTAGCATGATAAAGAAGATTCAAAGAGAGTGAGATTCCAGCTCCTTTCATTCAGTCAGTAGCTTCAAACATTTCTGGTATATGAATAACATGATGTTTTTCAATGGCAAAAATCAATGAATATTGTAAATGCACAAACAGTAATTTCTCCGCATTGCAAGGTGCAATTCTGAAATTTTTTGCTTTTTCCTGCTCCTCTTAGCATGATAAAGAAGATTCAAAGAGAGTGAGATGCCAGCTCCTTTCATTCAGTCAGTAGCTTCAAACATTTCTGGACGTTTTTCAATGGCAAAAATCAATGAATATTGTAAATGCACAAACAGTAATTTCTCCACATTGCAAGGTGCAATTCTGAAATTTTTTGCTTTTTCCTGCTCCTCTTAGCATGATAAAGAAGATTCAAAGAGAGTGAGATGCCAGCTCTTTTCATTCAGTCAGTAGCTTCAAACATTTCTGGTATATGAATAACATGATGTTTTTCAATGGCAAAAATCAATGAATATTGTAAATGCACAAACAGTAATTTCTCCGCATTGCAAGGTGCAATTCTGAAATTTTTTGCTTTTTCCTGCTCCTCTTAGCATGATAAAGAAGATTCAAAGAGAGTGAGATGCCAGCTCCTTTCATTCAGTCAGTAGCTTCAAACATTTCTGGACGTTTTTCAATGGCAAAAATCAATAAATATTGTAAATGCACAAACGGTAATTTCTCCACATTGCAAGGTGCAATTCTGAAATTTTTTGCTTTTTCCTGCTCCTCTTAGCATGATAAAGAAGATTCAAAGAGAGTGAGATGCCAGCTCTTTTCATTCAGTCAGTAGCTTCAAACATTTCTGGTATATGAATAACATGATGTTTTTCAATGGCAAAAATCAATGAATATTGTAAATGCACAAACAGTAATTTCTCCGCATTGCAAGGTGCAATTCTGAAATTTTTTGCTTTTTCCTGCTCCTCTTAGCATGATAAAGAAGATTCAAAGAGAGTGAGATGCCAGCTCCTTTCATTCAGTCAGTAGCTTCAAACATTTCTGGACGTTTTTCAATGGCAAAAATCAATGAATATTGTAAATGCACAAACAGTAATTTCTCCACATTGCAAGGTGCAATTCTGAAATTTTTTGCTTTTTCCTGCTCCTCTTAGCATGATAAAGAAGATTCAAAGAGAGTGAGATGCCAGCTCTTTTCATTCAGTCAGTAGCTTCAAACATTTCTGGACATTTTTCAATGGCAAAAATCAATGAATATTGTAAATGCAAAAACAGTAATTTCTCCACATTGCAAGGTGCAATTCTGAATTTTTTTGCTTTTTCCTGCTCCTCTTAGCATGATAAAGAAGATTCAAAGAGATTGAGATGCCAGCTCTTTTCATTCAGTCAGTAACTTCAAACATTTCTGGTATATGAATAACATGATGTTTTTCAATGGCAAAAATCAATGAATATTGTAAATGCACAAACAGTAATTTCTCCGCATTGCAAGGTGCAATTCTGAAATTTTTTGCTTTTTCCTGCTCCTCTTAGCATGATAAAGAAGATTCAAAGAGAGTGAGATGCCAGCTCCTTTCATTCAGTCAGTAGCTTCGAACATTTCTGGACGTTTTTCAGTGGCAAAAATCAATGAATATTGTAAATGCACAAACAGTAATTTCTCCACATTGCAAGGTGCAATTCTGAAATTTTTTGCCTTTTCCTGCTCCTCTTAGCATGATAAAGAAGATTCAAAGAGAGTGAGATGCCAGCTCCTTTCATTCAGTCAGTAGCTTCAAACATTTCTGGACGTTTTTCAATGGCAAAAATCAATGAATATTGTAAATGCAAAAACAGTAATTTCTCCACATTGCAAGGTGCAATTCTGAAATTTTATGCTTTTTCCTGCTCCTCTTAGCATGATAAAGAAGATTCAAAGAGAGTGAGATGCCAGCTCTTTTCATTCAGTCAGTAACTTCAAACATTTCTGGTATATGAATAACATGATGTTTTTCAATGGCAAAAATCAATGAATATTGTAAATACACAAACAGTAATTTCTCCGCATTGCAAGGTGCAATTCTGAAATTTTTTGCTTTTTCCTGCTCCTCTTAGCATGATAAAGAAGATTCAAAGAGAGTGAGATGCCAGCTCATTTCATTCAGTCAGTAGCTTCAAACATTTCTGGACGTTTTTCAATGGCAAAAATCAATGAATATTGCAAATGCACAAACAGTAATTTCTCCACATTGCAAGGTGCAATTCTGAAATTTTTTGCTTTTTCCTGCTCCTCTTAGCATGATAAAGAAGATTCAAAGAGAGTGAGATGCCAGCTCTTTTCATTCAGTCAGTAGCTTCAAACATTTCTGGTATATGAATAACATGATGTTTTTCAATGGCAAAAATCAATGAATATTGTAAATACACAAACAGTAATTTCTCCGCATTGCATGGTGCAATTCTGAAATTTTTTGCTTTTTCCTGCTCCTCTTAGCATGATAAAGAAGATTCAAAGAGAGTGAGATGCCAGCTCCTTTCATTCAGTCAGTAGCTTCAAACATTTCTGGTATATGAATAACATGATGTTTTTCAATGGCAAAAATCAATGAATATTGTAAATGCACAAACAGTAATTTCTCCACATTGCAAGGTGCAATTCTGAAATTTTTTGCCTTTTCCTGCTCCTCTTAGCATGATAAAGAAGATTCAAAGAGAGTGAGATGCCAGCTCCTTTCATTCAGTCAGTAGCTTCAAACATTTCTGGACGTTTTTCAATGGCAAAAATCAATGAATATTGTAAATGCAAAAACAGTAATTTCTCCACATTGCAAGGTGCAATTCTGAAATTTTATGCTTTTTCCTGCTCCTCTTAGCATGATAAAGAAGATTCAAAGAGAGTGAGATGCCAGCTCTTTTCATTCAGTCAGTAACTTCAAACATTTCTGGTATATGAATAACATGATGTTTTTCAATGGCAAAAATCAATGAATATTGTAAATACACAAACAGTAATTTCTCCGCATTGCAAGGTGCAATTCTGAAATTTTTTGCTTTTTCCTGCTCCTCTTAGCATGATAAAGAAGATTCAAAGAGAGTGAGATGCCAGCTCATTTCATTCAGTCAGTAGCTTCAAACATTTCTGGACGTTTTTCAATGGCAAAAATCAATGAATATTGCAAATGCACAAACAGTAATTTCTCCACATTGCAAGGTGCAATTCTGAAATTTTTTGCTTTTTCCTGCTCCTCTTAGCATGATAAAGAAGATTCAAAGAGAGTGAGATGCCAGCTCTTTTCATTCAGTCAGTAGCTTCAAACATTTCTGGTATATGAATAACATGATGTTTTTCAATGGCAAAAATCAATGAATATTGTAAATACACAAACAGTAATTTCTCCGCATTGCATGGTGCAATTCTGAAATTTTTTGCTTTTTCCTGCTCCTCTTAGCATGATAAAGAAGATTCAAAGAGAGTGAGATGCCAGCTCCTTTCATTCAGTCAGTAGCTTCAAACATTTCTGGTATATGAATAACATGATGTTTTTCAATGGCAAAAATCAATGAATATTGTAAATGCACAAACAGTAATTTCTCCGCATTGCAAGGTGCAATTCTGAAATTTTTTGCTTTTTCCTGCTCCTCTTAGCATGATAAAGAAGATTCAAAGAGAGTGAGATGCCAGCTCCTTTCATTCAGTCAGTAGCTTCAAACATTTCTGGACGTTTTTCAATGGCAAAAATCAATGAATATTGTAAATGCACAAACATTAATTTCTCCATATTGCAAGGTGCAATTCTGAATTTTTTTGCTTTTTCCTGCTCCTCTTAGCATGATAAAGAAGATTCAAAGAGAGTGAGATGCCAGCTCTTTTCATTCAGTCAGTAGCTTCAAACATTTCTGGTATATGAATAACATGATGTTTTTCAATGGCAAAAATCAATGAATATTGTAAATGCACAAACAGTAATTTCTCCGCATTGCAAGGTGCAATTCTGAAATTTTTTGCTTTTTCCTGCTCCTCTTAGCATGATAAAGAAGATTCAAAGAGAGTGATATGCCAGCTCCTTTCATTCAGTCAGTAGCTTCAAACATTTCTGGACGTTTTTCAATGGTAAAAATCAATGAATATTGTAAATGCACAAACAGTAATTTCTCCACATTGCAAGGTGCAATTCTGAAATTGTTTGCTTTTTCCTGCTCCTCTTAGCATGATAAAGAAGATTCAAAGAGAGTGAGATGCCAGCTCTTTTCATTCAGTCAGTAGCTTCAAACATTTCTGGTATATGAATAACATGATGTTTTTCAATGGCAAAAATCAATGAATATTGTAAATGCACAAACAGTAATTTCTCCGCATTGCAAGGTGCAATTCTGAAATTTTTTGCTTTTTCCTGCTCCTCTTAACATGATAAAGAAGATTCAAAGAGAGTGAGATGCCAGCTCCTTTCATTCAGTCCGTAGCTTCAAACATTTCTGGACGTTTTTCAATGGCAAAAATCAATGAATATTGTAAATGCACAAACAGTAATTTCTCCACATTGCAAGGTGCAATTCTGAAATTTTTTGCTTTTTCCTGCTCCTCTTAGCATGATAAAGAAGATTCAAAGAGAGTGAGATGCCAGCTCTTTTCATTCAGTCAGTAGCTTCAAACATTTCTGGTATATGAATAACATGATGTTTTTCAATGGCAAAAATCAATGAATATTGTAAATGCACAAACAGTAATTTCTCCACATTGCAAGGTGCAATTCTGAAATTTTTTGCTTTTTCCTGCTCCTCTTAGCATGATAAAGAAGATTCAAAGAGAGTGAGATGCCAGCTTTTTTCATTCAGTCAGTAGCTTCAAACATTTCTGGTATATGAATAACATGATGTTTTTCAATGGCAAAAATCAATGAATATTGTAAATGCACAAACAGTAATTTCTCCGCATTGCAAGGTGCAATTCTGAATTTTTTTGATTTTTCCTGCTCCTCTTAGCATGATAAAAAAGATTCAAAGAGAGTGAGATGCCAGCTCCTTTCATTCAGTCAGTAGCTTCAAACATTTCTGGACGTTTTTCAATGGCAAAAATCAATGAATATTGTAAATGCACAAACAGTAATTTCTCCACATTGCAAGGTGCAATTCTTAAATTTTTTGCTTTTTTCTACTCCTCTTAGCATGATAAAGAAGATTCAAAGAGAGTGAGATGCCAGCTCTTTTCATTCAGTCAGTAGCTTCAAACATTTCTGGTATATGAATAACATGATGTTTTTCAATGGCAAAAATCAATGAATATTGTAAATGCACAACAGTAATTTCTCCGCATTGCAAGGTGCAATTCTGAAATTTTTTGCTTTTCCTGCTCCTCTTAGCATGATAAAGAATATTCAAAGAGAGTGAGATGCCAGCTCCTTTCATTCAGTCAGTAGCTTCAAACATTTCTGGACGTTTTTCAATGGCAAAAATCAATGAATATTGTAAATGCACAAACAGTAATTTCTCCACATTGCAAGGTGCAATTCTGAAATTTTTTGCTTTTTCCTGCTCCTCTTAGCATGATAAAGAAGATTCAAAGAGAGTGAGATGCCAGCTCTTTTCATTCAGTCAGTAGCTTCAAACATTTATGGTATATGAATAACATGATGTTTTTCAATGGCAAAAATCAATGAATATTGTAAATGCACAAACAGTAATTTCTCCGCATTGCAAGGTGCAATTCTGAAATTTTTTGCTTTTTCCTGCTCCTCTTAGCATGATAAAGAAGATTCAAAGAGAGTGAGATGCCAGCTCCTTTCATTCAGTCAGTAGCTTCAAACATTTCTGGACGTTTTTCAATGGCAAAAATCAATGAATATTGTAAATGCACAAACAGTAATTTCTCCACAATGCAAGGTGCAATTCTGAAATTTTTTGCTTTTTCCTGCTCCTCTTAGCATGATAAAGAAGATTCAAAGAGAGTGAGATGCCAGCTCTTTTCATTCAGTCAGTAGCTTCAAACATTTCTGGTATATGAATAACATGATGTTTTTCAATGGCAAAAATCAATGAATATTGTAAATGCACAAACAGTAATTTCTCCGCATTACAAGGTGCAATTCTGAAATTTTTTGCTTTTTCCTGCTCCTCTTAGCATGATAAAGAAGATTCAAAGAGAGTGAGATGCCAGCTCAATTCATTCAGTCAGTAGCTTCAAACATTTCTGGACGTTTTTCAATGGCAAAAAATCAATGAATATTGCAAATGCACAAACAGTAATTTCTCCACATTGCAAGGTGCAATTCTGAAATTTTTTGCTTTTTCCTGCTCCTCTTAGCATGATAAAGAAGATTCAAAGAGAGTGAGATGCCAGCTCTTTTCATTCAGTCAGTAGCTTCAAACATTTCTGGTATATGAATAACATGATGTTTTTCAATGGCAAAAATCAATGAATATTGTAAATACACAAACAGTAATTTCTCCGCATTGCATGGTGCAATTCTGAAATTTTTTGCTTTTTCCTGCTCCTCTTAGCATGATAAAGAAGATTCAAAGAGAGTGAGATTCCAGCTCCTTTCATTCAGTCAGTAGCTTCAAACATTTCTGGTATATGAATAACATGATGTTTTTCAATGGCAAAAATCAATGAATATTGTAAATGCACAAACAGTAATTTCTCCGCATTGCAAGGTGCAATTCTGTAATTTTTTGCTTTTTCCTGCTCCTCTTAGCATGATAAAGAAGATTCAAAGAGAGTGAGATGCCAGCTCCTTTCATTCAGTCAGTAGCTTCAAACATTTCTGGACGTTTTTCAATGGCAAAAATCAATGAATATTGTAAATGCACAAACAGTAATTTCTCCACATTGCAAGGTGCAATTCTGAAATTTTTTGCTTTTTCCTGCTCCTCTTAGCATGATAAAGAAGATTCAAAGAGAGTGAGATGCCAGCTCTTTTCATTCAGTCAGTAGCTTCAAACATTTCTGGTATATGAATAACATGATGTTTTTCAATGGCAAAAATCAATGAATATTGTAAATGCACAAACAGTAATTTCTCCGCATTGCAAGGTGCAATTCTGAAATTTTTTGCTTTTTCCTGCTCCTCTTAGCATGATAAAGAAGATTCAAAGAGAGTGAGATGCCAGCTCCTTTCATTCAGTCAGTAGCTTCAAACATTTCTGGACGTTTTTCAATGGCAAAAATCAATAAATATTGTAAATGCACAAACGGTAATTTCTCCACATTGCAAGGTGCAATTCTGAAATTTTTTGCTTTTTCCTGCTCCTCTTAGCATGATAAAGAAGATTCAAAGAGAGTGAGATGCCAGCTCTTTTCATTCAGTCAGTAGCTTCAAACATTTCTGGTATATGAATAACATGATGTTTTTCAATGGCAAAAATCAATGAATATTGTAAATGCACAAACAGTAATTTCTCCGCATTGCAAGGTGCAATTCTGAAATTTTTTGCTTTTTCCTGCTCCTCTTAGCATGATAAAGAAGATTCAAAGAGAGTGAGATGCCAGCTCCTTTCATTCAGTCAGTAGCTTCAAACATTTCTGGACGTTTTTCAATGGCAAAAATCAATGAATATTGTAAATGCACAAACAGTAATTTCTCCACATTGCAAGGTGCAATTCTGAAATTTTTTGCTTTTTCCTGCTCCTCTTAGCATGATAAAGAAGATTCAAAGAGAGTGAGATGCCAGCTCTTTTCATTCAGTCAGTAGCTTCAAACATTTCTGGTATATGAATAACATGATGTTTTTCAATGGCAAAAATCAATGAATATTGTAAATGCACAAACAGTAATTTCTCCGCATTGCAAGGTGCAATTCTGAAATTTTTTGCTTTTTCCTGCTCCTCTTAGCATGATAAAGAAGATTCAAAGAGAGTGAGATACCAGCTCTTTTCATTCAGTCAGTAGCTTCAAACATTTCTGGTATATGAATAACATGATGTTTTTCAAAGGCAAAAATCAATGAATATTGTAAATGCACAAACAGTAATTTCTCCGCATTGCAAGGTGCAATTCTGAAATTTTTTGCTTTTTCCTGCTCCTCTTAGCATGATAAAGAAGATTCAAAGAGAGTGAGATGCCAGCTCCTTTCATTCAGTCAGTAGCTTCAAACATTTCTGGACGTTTTTCAATGGCAAAAATCAATGAATATTGTAAATGCACAAACAGTAATTTCTCCACATTGCAAGGTGCAATTCTGAAATTTTTTGCTTTTTCCTGCTCCTCTTAGCATGATAAAGAATATTCAAAGAGAGTGAGATGCCAGCTCTTTTCATTCAGTCAGTAGCTTCAAACATTTCTGGTATATGAATAACATGATGTTTTTCAATGGCAAAAATCAATGAATATAGTAAATGCACAAACAGTAATTTCTCCGCATTGCAAGGTGCAATTTTGAAATTTTTTGCTTTTTCCTGCTCCTCTTAGCATGATAAAGAAGATTCAAAGAGAGTGAGATGCCAGCTCCTTTCATTCAGTCAGTAGCTTCAAACATTTCTGGACGTTTTTCAATGGCAAAAATCAATGAATATTGTAAATGCACAAACAGTAATTTCTCCACATTGCAAGGTGCAATTCTGAAATTTTTTGCTTTTTCCTGCTCCTCTTAGCATGATAAAGAAGATTCAAAGAGAGTGAGATGCCAGCTCCTTTCATTCAGTCAGTAGCTACAAACATTTCTGGTATATGAATAACATGATGTTTTTCAATGGCAAAAATCAATGAATATTGTAAATGGACAAACAGTAATTTCTGCGCATTGCAAGGTGCAATTCTGAAATTTTTTGCTTTTTCCTGCTCCTCTTAGCATGATAAAGAAGATTCAAAGAGAGTGAGATGCCAGCTCTTTTCATTCAGTCAGTAGCTTCAAACATTTCTGGACGTTTTTCAATGGCAAAAATCAATGAATATTGTAAATGCACAAACAGTAATTTCTCCACATTGCAAGGTGCAATTCTGAAATTTTTTGCTTTTTCCTGCTCCTCTTAGCATGATAAAGAAGATTCAAAGAGAGTGAGATGCCAGCTCTTTTCATTCAGTCAGTAGCTTCAAACATTTCTGGTATATGAATAACATGATGTTTTTCAATGGCAAAAATCAATGAATATTGTAAATGCACAAACAGTAATTTCTCCGCATTGCAAGGTGCAATTCTGAATTTTTTTGCTTTTTCCTGCTCCTCTTAGCATGATAAAGAAGATTCAAAGAGAGTGAGATGCCAGCTCTTTTCATTCAGTCAGTAGCTTCAAACATTTCTGGTATATGAATAACATGATGTTTTTCAATGGCAAAAATCAATGAATATTGTAAATGCACAAACAGTAATTTCTCCGCATTGCAAGGTGCAATTCTGAAATTTTTTGCTTTTTCCTGCTCCTCTTAGCATGATAAAGAAGATTCAAAGAGAGTGAGATGCCAGCTCATTTCATTCAGTCAGTAGCTTCAAACATTTCTGGACGTTTTTCAATGGCAAAAATCAATGAATATTGCAAATGCACAAACAGTAATTTCTCCACATTGCAAGGTGCAATTCTGAAATTTTTTGCTTTTTCCTGCTCCTCTTAGCATGATAAAGAAGATTCAAAGAGAGTGAGATGCCAGCTCTTTTCATTCAGTCAGTAGCTTCAAACATTTCTGGTATATGAATAACATGATGTTTTTCAATGGCAAAAATCAATGAATATTGTAAATACACAAACAGTAATTTCTCCGCATTGCATGGTGCAATTCTGAAATTTTTTGCTTTTTCCTGCTCCTCTTAGCATGATAAAGAAGATTCAAAGAGAGTGAGATGCCAGCTCCTTTCATTCAGTCAGTAGCTTCAAACATTTCTGGTATATGAATAACATGATGTTTTTCAATGGCAAAAATCAATGAATATTGTAAATGCACAAACAGTAATTTCTCCGCATTGCAAGGTGCAATTCTGAAATTTTTTGCTTTTTCCTGCTCCTCTTAGCATGATAAAGAAGATTCAAAGAGAGTGAGATGCCAGCTCCTTTCATTCAGTCAGTAGCTTCAAACATTTCTGGACGTTTTTCAATGGCAAAAATCAATGAATATTGTAAATGCACAAACATTAATTTCTCCATATTGCAAGGTGCAATTCTGAATTTTTTTGCTTTTTCCTGCTCCTCTTAGCATGATAAAGAAGATTCAAAGAGAGTGAGATGCCAGCTCTTTTCATTCAGTCAGTAGCTTCAAACATTTCTGGTATATGAATAACATGATGTTTTTCAATGGCAAAAATCAATGAATATTGTAAATGCACAAACAGTAATTTCTCCGCATTGCAAGGTGCAATTCTGAAATTTTTTGCTTTTTCCTGCTCCTCTTAGCATGATAAAGAAGATTCAAAGAGAGTGAGATGCCAGCTCCTTTCATTCAGTCAGTAGCTTCAAACATTTCTGGACGTTTTTCAATGGTAAAAATCAATGAATATTGTAAATGCACAAACAGTAATTTCTCCACATTGCAAGGTGCAATTCTGAAATTGTTTGCTTTTTCCTGCTCCTCTTAGCATGATAAAGAAGATTCAAAGAGAGTGAGATGCCAGCTCTTTTCATTCAGTCAGTAGCTTCAAACATTTCTGGTATATGAATAACATGATGTTTTTCAATGGCAAAAATCAATGAATATTGTAAATGCACAAACAGTAATTTCTCCGCATTGCAAGGTGCAATTCTGAAATTTTTTGCTTTTTCCTGCTCCTCTTAACATGATAAAGAAGATTCAAAGAGAGTGAGATGCCAGCTCCTTTCATTCAGTCCGTAGCTTCAAACATTTCTGGACGTTTTTCAATGGCAAAAATCAATGAATATTGTAAATGCACAAACAGTAATTTCTCCACATTGCAAGGTGCAATTCTGAAATTTTTTGCTTTTTCCTGCTCCTCTTAGCATGATAAAGAAGATTCAAAGAGAGTGAGATGCCAGCTCTTTTCATTCAGTCAGTAGCTTCAAACATTTCTGGTATATGAATAACATGATGTTTTTCAATGGCAAAAATCAATGAATATTGTAAATGCACAAACAGTAATTTCTCCACATTGCAAGGTGCAATTCTGAAATTTTTTGCTTTTTCCTGCTCCTCTTAGCATGATAAAGAAGATTCAAAGAGAGTGAGATGCCAGCTTTTTTCATTCAGTCAGTAGCTTCAAACATTTCTGGTATATGAATAACATGATGTTTTTCAATGGCAAAAATCAATGAATATTGTAAATGCACAAACAGTAATTTCTCCGCATTGCAAGGTGCAATTCTGAATTTTTTTGATTTTTCCTGCTCCTCTTAGCATGATAAAAAAGATTCAAAGAGAGTGAGATGCCAGCTCCTTTCATTCAGTCAGTAGCTTCAAACATTTCTGGACGTTTTTCAATGGCAAAAATCAATGAATATTGTAAATGCACAAACAGTAATTTCTCCACATTGCAAGGTGCAATTCTTAAATTTTTTGCTTTTTTCTACTCCTCTTAGCATGATAAAGAAGATTCAAAGAGAGTGAGATGCCAGCTCTTTTCATTCAGTCAGTAGCTTCAAACATTTCTGGTATATGAATAACATGATGTTTTTCAATGGCAAAAATCAATGAATATTGTAAATGCACAACAGTAATTTCTCCGCATTGCAAGGTGCAATTCTGAAATTTTTTGCTTTTCCTGCTCCTCTTAGCATGATAAAGAATATTCAAAGAGAGTGAGATGCCAGCTCCTTTCATTCAGTCAGTAGCTTCAAACATTTCTGGACGTTTTTCAATGGCAAAAATCAATGAATATTGTAAATGCACAAACAGTAATTTCTCCACATTGCAAGGTGCAATTCTGAAATTTTTTGCTTTTTCCTGCTCCTCTTAGCATGATAAAGAAGATTCAAAGAGAGTGAGATGCCAGCTCTTTTCATTCAGTCAGTAGCTTCAAACATTTATGGTATATGAATAACATGATGTTTTTCAATGGCAAAAATCAATGAATATTGTAAATGCACAAACAGTAATTTCTCCGCATTGCAAGGTGCAATTCTGAAATTTTTTGCTTTTTCCTGCTCCTCTTAGCATGATAAAGAAGATTCAAAGAGAGTGAGATGCCAGCTCTTTTCATTCAGTCAGTAGCTTCAAACATTTCTGGTATATGAATAACATGATGTTTTTCAATGGCAAAAATCAATGAATATTGTAAATGCACAAACAGTAATTTCTCCGCATTACAAGGTGCAATTCTGAAATTTTTTGCTTTTTCCTGCTCCTCTTAGCATGATAAAGAAGATTCAAAGAGAGTGAGATGCCAGCTCAATTCATTCAGTCAGTAGCTTCAAACATTTCTGGACGTTTTTCAATGGCAAAAAATCAATGAATATTGCAAATGCACAAACAGTAATTTCTCCACATTGCAAGGTGCAATTCTGAAATTTTTTGCTTTTTCCTGCTCCTCTTAGCATGATAAAGAAGATTCAAAGAGAGTGAGATGCCAGCTCTTTTCATTCAGTCAGTAGCTTCAAACATTTCTGGTATATGAATAACATGATGTTTTTCAATGGCAAAAATCAATGAATATTGTAAATACACAAACAGTAATTTCTCCGCATTGCATGGTGCAATTCTGAAATTTTTTGCTTTTTCCTGCTCCTCTTAGCATGATAAAGAAGATTCAAAGAGAGTGAGATTCCAGCTCCTTTCATTCAGTCAGTAGCTTCAAACATTTCTGGTATATGAATAACATGATGTTTTTCAATGGCAAAAATCAATGAATATTGTAAATGCACAAACAGTAATTTCTCCGCATTGCAAGGTGCAATTCTGAAATTTTTTGCTTTTTCCTGCTCCTCTTAGCATGATAAAGAAGATTCAAAGAGAGTGAGATGCCAGCTCCTTTCATTCAGTCAGTAGCTTCAAACATTTCTGGACGTTTTTCAATGGCAAAAATCAATGAATATTGTAAATGCACAAACAGTAATTTCTCCACATTGCAAGGTGCAATTCTGAAATTTTTTGCTTTTTCCTGCTCCTCTTAGCATGATAAAGAAGATTCAAAGAGAGTGAGATGCCAGCTCTTTTCATTCAGTCAGTAGCTTCAAACATTTCTGGTATATGAATAACATGATGTTTTTCAATGGCAAAAATCAATGAATATTGTAAATGCACAAACAGTAATTTCTCCGCATTGCAAGGTGCAATTCTGAAATTTTTTGCTTTTTCCTGCTCCTCTTAGCATGATAAAGAAGATTCAAAGAGAGTGAGATGCCAGCTCCTTTCATTCAGTCAGTAGCTTCAAACATTTCTGGACGTTTTTCAATGGCAAAAATCAATAAATATTGTAAATGCACAAACGGTAATTTCTCCACATTGCAAGGTGCAATTCTGAAATTTTTTGCTTTTTCCTGCTCCTCTTAGCATGATAAAGAAGATTCAAAGAGAGTGAGATGCCAGCTCTTTTCATTCAGTCAGTAGCTTCAAACATTTCTGGTATATGAATAACATGATGTTTTTCAATGGCAAAAATCAATGAATATTGTAAATGCACAAACAGTAATTTCTCCGCATTGCAAGGTGCAATTCTGAAATTTTTTGCTTTTTCCTGCTCCTCTTAGCATGATAAAGAAGATTCAAAGAGAGTGAGATGCCAGCTCCTTTCATTCAGTCAGTAGCTTCAAACATTTCTGGACGTTTTTCAATGGCAAAAATCAATGAATATTGTAAATGCACAAACAGTAATTTCTCCACATTGCAAGGTGCAATTCTGAAATTTTTTGCTTTTTCCTGCTCCTCTTAGCATGATAAAGAAGATTCAAAGAGAGTGAGATGCCAGCTCTTTTCATTCAGTCAGTAGCTTCAAACATTTCTGGACATTTTTCAATGGCAAAAATCAATGAATATTGTAAATGCAAAAACAGTAATTTCTCCACATTACAAGGTGCAATTCTGAATTTTTTTGCTTTTTCCTGCTCCTCTTAGCATGATAAAGAAGATTCAAAGAGATTGAGATGCCAGCTCTTTTCATTCAGTCAGTAACTTCAAACATTTCTGGTATATGAATAACATGATGTTTTTCAATGGCAAAAATCAATGAATATTGTAAATGCACAAACAGTAATTTCTCCGCATTGCAAGGTGCAATTCTGAAATTTTTTGCTTTTTCCTGCTCCTCTTAGCATGATAAAGAAGATTCAAAGAGAGTGAGATGCCAGCTCCTTTCATTCAGTCAGTAGCTTCGAACATTTCTGGACGTTTTTCAGTGGCAAAAATCAATGAATATTGTAAATGCACAAACAGTAATTTCTCCACATTGCAAGGTGCAATTCTGAAATTTTTTGCCTTTTCCTGCTCCTCTTAGCATGATAAAGAAGATTCAAAGAGAGTGAGATGCCAGCTCCTTTCATTCAGTCAGTAGCTTCAAACATTTCTGGACGTTTTTCAATGGCAAAAATCAATGAATATTGTAAATGCAAAAACAGTAATTTCTCCACATTGCAAGGTGCAATTCTGAAATTTTATGCTTTTTCCTGCTCCTCTTAGCATGATAAAGAAGATTCAAAGAGAGTGAGATGCCAGCTCTTTTCATTCAGTCAGTAACTTCAAACATTTCTGGTATATGAATAACATGATGTTTTTCAATGGCAAAAATCAATGAATATTGTAAATACACAAACAGTAATTTCTCCGCATTGCATGGTGCAATTCTGAAATTTTTTGCTTTTTCCTGCTCCTCTTAGCATGATAAAGAAGATTCAAAGAGAGTGAGATTCCAGCTCCTTTCATTCAGTCAGTAGCTTCAAACATTTCTGGTATATGAATAACATGATGTTTTTCAATGGCAAAAATCAATGAATATTGTAAATGCACAAACAGTAATTTCTCCGCATTGCAAGGTGCAATTCTGAAATTTTTTGCTTTTTCCTGCTCCTCTTAGCATGATAAAGAAGATTCAAAGAGAGTGAGATGCCAGCTCCTTTCATTCAGTCAGTAGCTTCAAACATTTCTGGACGTTTTTCAATGGCAAAAATCAATGAATATTGTAAATGCACAAACAGTAATTTCTCCACATTGCAAGGTGCAATTCTGAAATTTTTTGCTTTTTCCTGCTCCTCTTAGCATGATAAAGAAGATTCAAAGAGAGTGAGATGCCAGCTCTTTTCATTCAGTCAGTAGCTTCAAACATTTCTGGTATATGAATAACATGATGTTTTTCAATGGCAAAAATCAATGAATATTGTAAATGCACAAACAGTAATTTCTCCGCATTGCAAGGTGCAATTCTGAAATTTTTTGCTTTTTCCTGCTCCTCTTAGCATGATAAAGAAGATTCAAAGAGAGTGAGATGCCAGCTCCTTTCATTCAGTCAGTAGCTTCAAACATTTCTGGACGTTTTTCAATGGCAAAAATCAATAAATATTGTAAATGCACAAACGGTAATTTCTCCACATTGCAAGGTGCAATTCTGAAATTTTTTGCTTTTTCCTGCTCCTCTTAGCATGATAAAGAAGATTCAAAGAGAGTGAGATGCCAGCTCTTTTCATTCAGTCAGTAGCTTCAAACATTTCTGGTATATGAATAACATGATGTTTTTCAATGGCAAAAATCAATGAATATTGTAAATGCACAAACAGTAATTTCTCCGCATTGCAAGGTGCAATTCTGAAATTTTTTGCTTTTTCCTGCTCCTCTTAGCATGATAAAGAAGATTCAAAGAGAGTGAGATGCCAGCTCCTTTCATTCAGTCAGTAGCTTCAAACATTTCTGGACGTTTTTCAATGGCAAAAATCAATGAATATTGTAAATGCACAAACAGTAATTTCTCCACATTGCAAGGTGCAATTCTGAAATTTTTTGCTTTTTCCTGCTCCTCTTAGCATGATAAAGAAGATTCAAAGAGAGTGAGATGCCAGCTCTTTTCATTCAGTCAGTAGCTTCAAACATTTCTGGACATTTTTCAATGGCAAAAATCAATGAATATTGTAAATGCAAAAACAGTAATTTCTCCACATTACAAGGTGCAATTCTGAATTTTTTTGCTTTTTCCTGCTCCTCTTAGCATGATAAAGAAGATTCAAAGAGATTGAGATGCCAGCTCTTTTCATTCAGTCAGTAACTTCAAACATTTCTGGTATATGAATAACATGATGTTTTTCAATGGCAAAAATCAATGAATATTGTAAATGCACAAACAGTAATTTCTCCGCATTGCAAGGTGCAATTCTGAAATTTTTTGCTTTTTCCTGCTCCTCTTAGCATGATAAAGAAGATTCAAAGAGAGTGAGATGCCAGCTCCTTTCATTCAGTCAGTAGCTTCGAACATTTCTGGACGTTTTTCAGTGGCAAAAATCAATGAATATTGTAAATGCACAAACAGTAATTTCTCCACATTGCAAGGTGCAATTCTGAAATTTTTTGCCTTTTCCTGCTCCTCTTAGCATGATAAAGAAGATTCAAAGAGAGTGAGATGCCAGCTCCTTTCATTCAGTCAGTAGCTTCAAACATTTCTGGACGTTTTTCAATGGCAAAAATCAATGAATATTGTAAATGCAAAAACAGTAATTTCTCCACATTGCAAGGTGCAATTCTGAAATTTTATGCTTTTTCCTGCTCCTCTTAGCATGATAAAGAAGATTCAAAGAGAGTGAGATGCCAGCTCTTTTCATTCAGTCAGTAACTTCAAACATTTCTGGTATATGAATAACATGATGTTTTTCAATGGCAAAAATCAATGAATATTGTAAATACACAAACAGTAATTTCTCCGCATTGCAAGGTGCAATTCTGAAATTTTTTGCTTTTTCCTGCTCCTCTTAGCATGATAAAGAAGATTCAAAGAGAGTGAGATGCCAGCTCATTTCATTCAGTCAGTAGCTTCAAACATTTCTGGACGTTTTTCAATGGCAAAAATCAATGAATATTGCAAATGCACAAACAGTAATTTCTCCACATTGCAAGGTGCAATTCTGAAATTTTTTGCTTTTTCCTGCTCCTCTTAGCATGATAAAGAAGATTCAAAGAGAGTGAGATGCCAGCTCTTTTCATTCAGTCAGTAGCTTCAAACATTTCTGGTATATGAATAACATGATGTTTTTCAATGGCAAAAATCAATGAATATTGTAAATACACAAACAGTAATTTCTCCGCATTGCATGGTGCAATTCTGAAATTTTTTGCTTTTTCCTGCTCCTCTTAGCATGATAAAGAAGATTCAAAGAGAGTGAGATGCCAGCTCCTTTCATTCAGTCAGTAGCTTCAAACATTTCTGGTATATGAATAACATGATGTTTTTCAATGGCAAAAATCAATGAATATTGTAAATGCACAAACAGTAATTTCTCCACATTGCAAGGTGCAATTCTGAAATTTTTTGCCTTTTCCTGCTCCTCTTAGCATGATAAAGAAGATTCAAAGAGAGTGAGATGCCAGCTCCTTTCATTCAGTCAGTAGCTTCAAACATTTCTGGACGTTTTTCAATGGCAAAAATCAATGAATATTGTAAATGCAAAAACAGTAATTTCTCCACATTGCAAGGTGCAATTCTGAAATTTTATGCTTTTTCCTGCTCCTCTTAGCATGATAAAGAAGATTCAAAGAGAGTGAGATGCCAGCTCTTTTCATTCAGTCAGTAACTTCAAACATTTCTGGTATATGAATAACATGATGTTTTTCAATGGCAAAAATCAATGAATATTGTAAATGCACAAACAGTAATTTCTCCGCATTGCAAGGTGCAATTCTGAAATTTTTTGCTTTTTCCTGCTCCTCTTAGCATGATAAAGAAGATTCAAAGAGAGTGAGATGCCAGCTCCTTTCATTCAGTCAGTAGCTTCAAACATTTCTGGACGTTTTTCAATGGCAAAAATCAATGAATATTGTAAATGCACAAACATTAATTTCTCCATATTGCAAGGTGCAATTCTGAATTTTTTTGCTTTTTCCTGCTCCTCTTAGCATGATAAAGAAGATTCAAAGAGAGTGAGATGCCAGCTCTTTTCATTCAGTCAGTAGCTTCAAACATTTCTGGTATATGAATAACATGATGTTTTTCAATGGCAAAAATCAATGAATATTGTAAATGCACAAACAGTAATTTCTCCGCATTGCAAGGTGCAATTCTGAAATTTTTTGCTTTTTCCTGCTCCTCTTAGCATGATAAAGAAGATTCAAAGAGAGTGAGATGCCAGCTCCTTTCATTCAGTCAGTAGCTTCAAACATTTCTGGACGTTTTTCAATGGTAAAAATCAATGAATATTGTAAATGCACAAACAGTAATTTCTCCACATTGCAAGGTGCAATTCTGAAATTGTTTGCTTTTTCCTGCTCCTCTTAGCATGATAAAGAAGATTCAAAGAGAGTGAGATGCCAGCTCTTTTCATTCAGTCAGTAGCTTCAAACATTTCTGGTATATGAATAACATGATGTTTTTCAATGGCAAAAATCAATGAATATTGTAAATGCACAAACAGTAATTTCTCCGCATTGCAAGGTGCAATTCTGAAATTTTTTGCTTTTTCCTGCTCCTCTTAACATGATAAAGAAGATTCAAAGAGAGTGAGATGCCAGCTCCTTTCATTCAGTCCGTAGCTTCAAACATTTCTGGACGTTTTTCAATGGCAAAAATCAATGAATATTGTAAATGCACAAACAGTAATTTCTCCACATTGCAAGGTGCAATTCTGAAATTTTTTGCTTTTTCCTGCTCCTCTTAGCATGATAAAGAAGATTCAAAGAGAGTGAGATGCCAGCTCTTTTCATTCAGTCAGTAGCTTCAAACATTTCTGGTATATGAATAACATGATGTTTTTCAATGGCAAAAATCAATGAATATTGTAAATGCACAAACAGTAATTTCTCCACATTGCAAGGTGCAATTCTGAAATTTTTTGCTTTTTCCTGCTCCTCTTAGCATGATAAAGAAGATTCAAAGAGAGTGAGATGCCAGCTTTTTTCATTCAGTCAGTAGCTTCAAACATTTCTGGTATATGAATAACATGATGTTTTTCAATGGCAAAAATCAATGAATATTGTAAATGCACAAACAGTAATTTCTCCGCATTGCAAGGTGCAATTCTGAATTTTTTTGATTTTTCCTGCTCCTCTTAGCATGATAAAAAAGATTCAAAGAGAGTGAGATGCCAGCTCCTTTCATTCAGTCAGTAGCTTCAAACATTTCTGGACGTTTTTCAATGGCAAAAATCAATGAATATTGTAAATGCACAAACAGTAATTTCTCCACATTGCAAGGTGCAATTCTTAAATTTTTTGCTTTTTTCTACTCCTCTTAGCATGATAAAGAAGATTCAAAGAGAGTGAGATGCCAGCTCTTTTCATTCAGTCAGTAGCTTCAAACATTTCTGGTATATGAATAACATGATGTTTTTCAATGGCAAAAATCAATGAATATTGTAAATGCACAACAGTAATTTCTCCGCATTGCAAGGTGCAATTCTGAAATTTTTTGCTTTTCCTGCTCCTCTTAGCATGATAAAGAATATTCAAAGAGAGTGAGATGCCAGCTCCTTTCATTCAGTCAGTAGCTTCAAACATTTCTGGACGTTTTTCAATGGCAAAAATCAATGAATATTGTAAATGCACAAACAGTAATTTCTCCACATTGCAAGGTGCAATTCTGAAATTTTTTGCTTTTTCCTGCTCCTCTTAGCATGATAAAGAAGATTCAAAGAGAGTGAGATGCCAGCTCTTTTCATTCAGTCAGTAGCTTCAAACATTTATGGTATATGAATAACATGATGTTTTTCAATGGCAAAAATCAATGAATATTGTAAATGCACAAACAGTAATTTCTCCGCATTGCAAGGTGCAATTCTGAAATTTTTTGCTTTTTCCTGCTCCTCTTAGCATGATAAAGAAGATTCAAAGAGAGTGAGATGCCAGCTCCTTTCATTCAGTCAGTAGCTTCAAACATTTCTGGACGTTTTTCAATGGCAAAAATCAATGAATATTGTAAATGCACAAACAGTAATTTCTCCACATTGCAAGGTGCAATTCTGAAATTTTTTGCTTTTTCCTGCTCCTCTTAGCATGATAAAGAAGATTCAAAGAGAGTGAGATGCCAGCTCTTTTCATTCAGTCAGTAGCTTCAAACATTTCTGGTATATGAATAACATGATGTTTTTCAATGGCAAAAATCAATGAATATTGTAAATGCACAAACAGTAATTTCTCCGCATTACAAGGTGCAATTCTGAAATTTTTTGCTTTTTCCTGCTCCTCTTAGCATGATAAAGAAGATTCAAAGAGAGTGAGATGCCAGCTCAATTCATTCAGTCAGTAGCTTCAAACATTTCTGGACGTTTTTCAATGGCAAAAAATCAATGAATATTGCAAATGCACAAACAGTAATTTCTCCACATTGCAAGGTGCAATTCTGAAATTTTTTGCTTTTTCCTGCTCCTCTTAGCATGATAAAGAAGATTCAAAGAGAGTGAGATGCCAGCTCTTTTCATTCAGTCAGTAGCTTCAAACATTTCTGGTATATGAATAACATGATGTTTTTCAATGGCAAAAATCAATGAATATTGTAAATACACAAACAGTAATTTCTCCGCATTGCATGGTGCAATTCTGAAATTTTTTGCTTTTTCCTGCTCCTCTTAGCATGATAAAGAAGATTCAAAGAGAGTGAGATTCCAGCTCCTTTCATTCAGTCAGTAGCTTCAAACATTTCTGGTATATGAATAACATGATGTTTTTCAATGGCAAAAATCAATGAATATTGTAAATGCACAAACAGTAATTTCTCCGCATTGCAAGGTGCAATTCTGAAATTTTTTGCTTTTTCCTGCTCCTCTTAGCATGATAAAGAAGATTCAAAGAGAGTGAGATGCCAGCTCCTTTCATTCAGTCAGTAGCTTCAAACATTTCTGGACGTTTTTCAATGGCAAAAATCAATGAATATTGTAAATGCACAAACAGTAATTTCTCCACATTGCAAGGTGCAATTCTGAAATTTTTTGCTTTTTCCTGCTCCTCTTAGCATGATAAAGAAGATTCAAAGAGAGTGAGATGCCAGCTCTTTTCATTCAGTCAGTAGCTTCAAACATTTCTGGTATATGAATAACATGATGTTTTTCAATGGCAAAAATCAATGAATATTGTAAATGCACAAACAGTAATTTCTCCGCATTGCAAGGTGCAATTCTGAAATTTTTTGCTTTTTCCTGCTCCTCTTAGCATGATAAAGAAGATTCAAAGAGAGTGAGATGCCAGCTCCTTTCATTCAGTCAGTAGCTTCAAACATTTCTGGACGTTTTTCAATGGCAAAAATCAATAAATATTGTAAATGCACAAACGGTAATTTCTCCACATTGCAAGGTGCAATTCTGAAATTTTTTGCTTTTTCCTGCTCCTCTTAGCATGATAAAGAAGATTCAAAGAGAGTGAGATGCCAGCTCTTTTCATTCAGTCAGTAGCTTCAAACATTTCTGGTATATGAATAACATGATGTTTTTCAATGGCAAAAATCAATGAATATTGTAAATGCACAAACAGTAATTTCTCCGCATTGCAAGGTGCAATTCTGAAATTTTTTGCTTTTTCCTGCTCCTCTTAGCATGATAAAGAAGATTCAAAGAGAGTGAGATGCCAGCTCCTTTCATTCAGTCAGTAGCTTCAAACATTTCTGGACGTTTTTCAATGGCAAAAATCAATGAATATTGTAAATGCACAAACAGTAATTTCTCCACATTGCAAGGTGCAATTCTGAAATTTTTTGCTTTTTCCTGCTCCTCTTAGCATGATAAAGAAGATTCAAAGAGAGTGAGATGCCAGCTCTTTTCATTCAGTCAGTAGCTTCAAACATTTCTGGACATTTTTCAATGGCAAAAATCAATGAATATTGTAAATGCAAAAACAGTAATTTCTCCACATTACAAGGTGCAATTCTGAATTTTTTTGCTTTTTCCTGCTCCTCTTAGCATGATAAAGAAGATTCAAAGAGATTGAGATGCCAGCTCTTTTCATTCAGTCAGTAACTTCAAACATTTCTGGTATATGAATAACATGATGTTTTTCAATGGCAAAAATCAATGAATATTGTAAATGCACAAACAGTAATTTCTCCGCATTGCAAGGTGCAATTCTGAAATTTTTTGCTTTTTCCTGCTCCTCTTAGCATGATAAAGAAGATTCAAAGAGAGTGAGATGCCAGCTCCTTTCATTCAGTCAGTAGCTTCGAACATTTCTGGACGTTTTTCAGTGGCAAAAATCAATGAATATTGTAAATGCACAAACAGTAATTTCTCCACATTGCAAGGTGCAATTCTGAAATTTTTTGCCTTTTCCTGCTCCTCTTAGCATGATAAAGAAGATTCAAAGAGAGTGAGATGCCAGCTCCTTTCATTCAGTCAGTAGCTTCAAACATTTCTGGACGTTTTTCAATGGCAAAAATCAATGAATATTGTAAATGCAAAAACAGTAATTTCTCCACATTGCAAGGTGCAATTCTGAAATTTTATGCTTTTTCCTGCTCCTCTTAGCATGATAAAGAAGATTCAAAGAGAGTGAGATGCCAGCTCTTTTCATTCAGTCAGTAACTTCAAACATTTCTGGTATATGAATAACATGATGTTTTTCAATGGCAAAAATCAATGAATATTGTAAATACACAAACAGTAATTTCTCCGCATTGCATGGTGCAATTCTGAAATTTTTTGCTTTTTCCTGCTCCTCTTAGCATGATAAAGAAGATTCAAAGAGAGTGAGATTCCAGCTCCTTTCATTCAGTCAGTAGCTTCAAACATTTCTGGTATATGAATAACATGATGTTTTTCAATGGCAAAAATCAATGAATATTGTAAATGCACAAACAGTAATTTCTCCGCATTGCAAGGTGCAATTCTGAAATTTTTTGCTTTTTCCTGCTCCTCTTAGCATGATAAAGAAGATTCAAAGAGAGTGAGATGCCAGCTCCTTTCATTCAGTCAGTAGCTTCAAACATTTCTGGACGTTTTTCAATGGCAAAAATCAATGAATATTGTAAATGCACAAACAGTAATTTCTCCACATTGCAAGGTGCAATTCTGAAATTTTTTGCTTTTTCCTGCTCCTCTTAGCATGATAAAGAAGATTCAAAGAGAGTGAGATGCCAGCTCTTTTCATTCAGTCAGTAGCTTCAAACATTTCTGGTATATGAATAACATGATGTTTTTCAATGGCAAAAATCAATGAATATTGTAAATGCACAAACAGTAATTTCTCCGCATTGCAAGGTGCAATTCTGAAATTTTTTGCTTTTTCCTGCTCCTCTTAGCATGATAAAGAAGATTCAAAGAGAGTGAGATGCCAGCTCCTTTCATTCAGTCAGTAGCTTCAAACATTTCTGGACGTTTTTCAATGGCAAAAATCAATAAATATTGTAAATGCACAAACGGTAATTTCTCCACATTGCAAGGTGCAATTCTGAAATTTTTTGCTTTTTCCTGCTCCTCTTAGCATGATAAAGAAGATTCAAAGAGAGTGAGATGCCAGCTCTTTTCATTCAGTCAGTAGCTTCAAACATTTCTGGTATATGAATAACATGATGTTTTTCAATGGCAAAAATCAATGAATATTGTAAATGCACAAACAGTAATTTCTCCGCATTGCAAGGTGCAATTCTGAAATTTTTTGCTTTTTCCTGCTCCTCTTAGCATGATAAAGAAGATTCAAAGAGAGTGAGATGCCAGCTCCTTTCATTCAGTCAGTAGCTTCAAACATTTCTGGACGTTTTTCAATGGCAAAAATCAATGAATATTGTAAATGCACAAACAGTAATTTCTCCACATTGCAAGGTGCAATTCTGAAATTTTTTGCTTTTTCCTGCTCCTCTTAGCATGATAAAGAAGATTCAAAGAGAGTGAGATGCCAGCTCTTTTCATTCAGTCAGTAGCTTCAAACATTTCTGGACATTTTTCAATGGCAAAAATCAATGAATATTGTAAATGCAAAAACAGTAATTTCTCCACATTACAAGGTGCAATTCTGAATTTTTTTGCTTTTTCCTGCTCCTCTTAGCATGATAAAGAAGATTCAAAGAGATTGAGATGCCAGCTCTTTTCATTCAGTCAGTAACTTCAAACATTTCTGGTATATGAATAACATGATGTTTTTCAATGGCAAAAATCAATGAATATTGTAAATGCACAAACAGTAATTTCTCCGCATTGCAAGGTGCAATTCTGAAATTTTTTGCTTTTTCCTGCTCCTCTTAGCATGATAAAGAAGATTCAAAGAGAGTGAGATGCCAGCTCCTTTCATTCAGTCAGTAGCTTCGAACATTTCTGGACGTTTTTCAGTGGCAAAAATCAATGAATATTGTAAATGCACAAACAGTAATTTCTCCACATTGCAAGGTGCAATTCTGAAATTTTTTGCCTTTTCCTGCTCCTCTTAGCATGATAAAGAAGATTCAAAGAGAGTGAGATGCCAGCTCCTTTCATTCAGTCAGTAGCTTCAAACATTTCTGGACGTTTTTCAATGGCAAAAATCAATGAATATTGTAAATGCAAAAACAGTAATTTCTCCACATTGCAAGGTGCAATTCTGAAATTTTATGCTTTTTCCTGCTCCTCTTAGCATGATAAAGAAGATTCAAAGAGAGTGAGATGCCAGCTCTTTTCATTCAGTCAGTAACTTCAAACATTTCTGGTATATGAATAACATGATGTTTTTCAATGGCAAAAATCAATGAATATTGTAAATACACAAACAGTAATTTCTCCGCATTGCAAGGTGCAATTCTGAAATTTTTTGCTTTTTCCTGCTCCTCTTAGCATGATAAAGAAGATTCAAAGAGAGTGAGATGCCAGCTCATTTCATTCAGTCAGTAGCTTCAAACATTTCTGGACGTTTTTCAATGGCAAAAATCAATGAATATTGCAAATGCACAAACAGTAATTTCTCCACATTGCAAGGTGCAATTCTGAAATTTTTTGCTTTTTCCTGCTCCTCTTAGCATGATAAAGAAGATTCAAAGAGAGTGAGATGCCAGCTCTTTTCATTCAGTCAGTAGCTTCAAACATTTCTGGTATATGAATAACATGATGTTTTTCAATGGCAAAAATCAATGAATATTGTAAATACACAAACAGTAATTTCTCCGCATTGCATGGTGCAATTCTGAAATTTTTTGCTTTTTCCTGCTCCTCTTAGCATGATAAAGAAGATTCAAAGAGAGTGAGATGCCAGCTCCTTTCATTCAGTCAGTAGCTTCAAACATTTCTGGTATATGAATAACATGATGTTTTTCAATGGCAAAAATCAATGAATATTGTAAATGCACAAACAGTAATTTCTCCACATTGCAAGGTGCAATTCTGAAATTTTTTGCCTTTTCCTGCTCCTCTTAGCATGATAAAGAAGATTCAAAGAGAGTGAGATGCCAGCTCCTTTCATTCAGTCAGTAGCTTCAAACATTTCTGGACGTTTTTCAATGGCAAAAATCAATGAATATTGTAAATGCAAAAACAGTAATTTCTCCACATTGCAAGGTGCAATTCTGAAATTTTATGCTTTTTCCTGCTCCTCTTAGCATGATAAAGAAGATTCAAAGAGAGTGAGATGCCAGCTCTTTTCATTCAGTCAGTAACTTCAAACATTTCTGGTATATGAATAACATGATGTTTTTCAATGGCAAAAATCAATGAATATTGTAAATACACAAACAGTAATTTCTCCGCATTGCAAGGTGCAATTCTGAAATTTTTTGCTTTTTCCTGCTCCTCTTAGCATGATAAAGAAGATTCAAAGAGAGTGAGATGCCAGCTCATTTCATTCAGTCAGTAGCTTCAAACATTTCTGGACGTTTTTCAATGGCAAAAATCAATGAATATTGCAAATGCACAAACAGTAATTTCTCCACATTGCAAGGTGCAATTCTGAAATTTTTTGCTTTTTCCTGCTCCTCTTAGCATGATAAAGAAGATTCAAAGAGAGTGAGATGCCAGCTCTTTTCATTCAGTCAGTAGCTTCAAACATTTCTGGTATATGAATAACATGATGTTTTTCAATGGCAAAAATCAATGAATATTGTAAATACACAAACAGTAATTTCTCCGCATTGCATGGTGCAATTCTGAAATTTTTTGCTTTTTCCTGCTCCTCTTAGCATGATAAAGAAGATTCAAAGAGAGTGAGATGCCAGCTCCTTTCATTCAGTCAGTAGCTTCAAACATTTCTGGTATATGAATAACATGATGTTTTTCAATGGCAAAAATCAATGAATATTGTAAATGCACAAACAGTAATTTCTCCGCATTGCAAGGTGCAATTCTGAAATTTTTTGCTTTTTCCTGCTCCTCTTAGCATGATAAAGAAGATTCAAAGAGAGTGAGATGCCAGCTCCTTTCATTCAGTCAGTAGCTTCAAACATTTCTGGACGTTTTTCAATGGCAAAAATCAATGAATATTGTAAATGCACAAACAGTAATTTCTCCACATTGCAAGGTGCAATTCTGAAATTTTTTGCTTTTTCCTGCTCCTCTTAGCATGATAAAGAAGATTCAAAGAGAGTGAGATGCCAGCTCTTTTCATTCAGTCAGTAGCTTCAAACATTTCTGGTATATGAATAACATGATGTTTTTCAATGGCAAAAATCAATGAATATTGTAAATGCACAAACAGTAATTTCTCCGCATTGCAAGGTGCAATTCTGAAATTTTTTGCTTTTTCCTGCTCCTCTTAGCATGATAAAGAAGATTCAAAGAGAGTGAGATGCCAGCTCCTTTCATTCAGTCAGTAGCTTCAAACATTTCTGGACGTTTTTCAATGGCAAAAATCAATGAATATTGTAAATGCACAAACAGTAATTTCTCCACATTGCAAGGTGCAATTCTGAAATTTTTTGCTTTTTCCTGCTCCTCTTAGCATGATAAAGAAGATTCAAAGAGAGTGAGATGCCAGCTCTTTTCATTCAGTCAGTAGCTTCAAACATTTCTGGTATATGAATAACATGATGTTTTTCAATGGCAAAAATCAATGAATATTGTAAATGCACAAACAGTAATTTCTCCGCATTGCAAGGTGCAATTCTGAAATTTTTTGCTTTTTCCTGCTCCTCTTAGCATGATAAAGAAGATTCAAAGAGAGTGAGATGCCAGCTCCTTTCATTCAGTCAGTAGCTTCAAACATTTCTGGACGTTTTTCAATGGCAAAAATCAATGAATATTGTAAATGCACAAACAGTAATTTCTCCACATTGCAAGGTGCAATTCTGAAATTTTTTGCTTTTTCCTGCTCCTCTTAGCATGATAAAGAAGATTCAAAGAGAGTGAGATGCCAGCTCTTTTCATTCAGTCAGTAGCTTCAAACATTTCTGGTATATGAATAACATGGTGTTTTTCAATGGCAAAAATCAATGAATATTGTAAATGCACAAACAGTAATTTCTCCGCATTGCAAGGTGCAATTCTGAAATTTTTTGCTTTTTCCTGCTCCTCTTAGCATGATAAAGAAGATTCAAAGAGAGTGAGATGCCAGCTCCTTTCATTCAGTCAGTAGCTTCAAACATTTCTGGACGTTTTTCAATGGCAAAAATCAATGAATATTGTAAATGCACAAACAGTAATTTCTCCACATTTCAAGGTGCAATTCTGAAATTTTTTGCTTTTTCCTGCTCCTCTTAGCATGATAAAGAAGATTCAAAGAGAGTGAGATGCCAGCTCTTTTCATTCAGTCAGTAGCTTCAAACATTTCTGGTATATGAATAACATGATGTTTTTCAATGGCAAAAATCAATGAATATTGTAAATGCACAAACAGTAATTTCTCCGCATTACAAGGTGCAATTCTGAAATTTTTTGCTTTTTCCTGCTCCTCTTAGCATGATAAAGAAGATTCAAAGAGAGTGAGATGCCAGCTCATTTCATTCAGTCAGTAGCTTCAAACATTTCTGGACGTTTTTCAATGGCAAAAATCAATGAATATTGCAAATGCACAAACAGTAATTTCTCCACATTGCAAGGTGCAATTCTGAAATTTTTTGCTTTTTCCTGCTCCTCTTAGCATGATAAAGAAGATTCAAAGAGAGTGAGATGCCAGCTCTTTTCATTCAGTCAGTAGCTTCAAACATTTCTGGTATATGAATAACATGATGTTTTTCAATGGCAAAAATCAATGAATATTGTAAATACACAAACAGTAATTTCTCCGCATTGCAAGGTGCAATTCTGAAATTTTTTGCTTTTTCCTGCTCCTCTTAGCATGATAAAGAAGATTCAAAGAGAGTGAGATGCCAGCTCCTTTCATTCAGTCAGTAGCTTCAAACATTTCTGGACGTTTTTCAATGGCAAAAATCAATGAATATTGTAAATGCACAAACAGTAATTTCTCCACATTGCAAGGTGCAATTCTGAAATTTTTTCCTTTTTCCTGCTCCTCTTAGCATGATAAAGAAGATTCAAAGAGAGTGAGATGCCAGCTCTTTTCATTCAGTCAGTAACTTCAAACATTTCTGGTATATGAATAACATGATGTTTTTCAATGGCAAAAATCAATGAATATTGTAAATGCACAAACAGTAATTTCTCCGCATTGCAAGGTGCAATTCTGAAATTTTTTGCTTTTTCCTGCTCCTCTTAGCATGATAAAGAAGATTCAAAGAGAGTGAGATGCCAGCTCCTTTCATTCAGTCAGTAGCTTCGAACATTTCTGGACGTTTTTCAGTGGCAAAAATCAATGAATATTGTAAATGCACAAACAGTAATTTCTCCACATTGCAAGGTGCAATTCTGAAATTTTTTGCCTTTTCCTGCTCCTCTTAGCATGATAAAGAAGATTCAAAGAGAGTGAGATGCCAGCTCTTTTCATTCAGTCAGTAGCTTCAAACATTTCTGGTATATGAATAACATGATGATTTTCAATGGCAAAAATCAATGAATATTGTAAATGCACAAACAGTAATTTCTCCGCATTGCAAGGTGCAATTCTGAAATTTTTTGCTTTTTCCTGCTCCTCTTAGCATGATAAAGAAGATTCAAAGAGAGTGAGATGCCAGCTCCTTTCATTCAGTCAGTAGCTTCAAACATTTCTGGACGTTTTTCAATGGCAAAAATCAATGAATATTGTAAATGCACAAACAGTAATTTCTCCACATTGCAAGGTGCAATTCTGAAATTTTATGCTTTTTCCTGCTCCTCTTAGCATGATAAAGAAGATTCAAAGAGAGTGAGATGCCAGCTCTTTTCATTCAGTCAGTAGCTTCAAACATTTCTGGTATATGAAGAACATGATGTTTTTCAATGGCAAAAATCAATGAATATTGTAAATGCACAAACAGTAATTTCTCCGCATTGCAAGGTGCAATTCTGAAATTTTTTCCTTTTTCCTGCTCCTCTTAGCATGATAAAGAAGATTCAAAGAGAGTGAGATGCCAGCTCCTTTCATTCAGTCAGTAGCTTCAAACATTTCTGGACGTTTTTCAATGGCAAAAATCAATGAATATTGTAAATGCACAAACAGTAATTTCTCCACATTGCAAGGTGCAATTCTGAAATTTTTTGCTTTTTCCTACTCCTGTTAGCATGATAAAGAAGATTCAAAGAGAGTGAGATACCAGCTCTTTTCATTCAGTCAGTAGCTTCAAACATTTCTGGTATATGAATAACATGATGTTTTTCAATGGCAAAAATCAATGAATATTGTAAATGCACAAACAGTAATTTCTCCGCATTGCAAGGTGCAATTCTGAAATTTTTTCCTTTTTCCTGCTCCTCTTAGCATGATAAAGAAGATTCAAAGAGAGTGAGATGCCAGCTCTTTTCATTCAGTCAGTAGCTTCAAACATTTCTGGTATATGAATAACATGATGTTTTTCAATGGCAAAAATCAATGAATATTGTAAATGCACAAACAGTAATTTCTCCGCATTGCAAGGTGTAATTCTGAAATTTTTTGCTTTTTCCTGCTCCTCTTAGCATGATAAAGAAGATTCAAAGAGAGTGAGATGCCAGCTCCTTTCATTCAGTCAGTAGCTTCAAACATTTCTGGACGTTTTTCAATGGCAAAAATCAATGAATATTGTAAATGCACAAACAGTAATTTCTCCGCATTGCAAGGTGCAATTCTGAAATTTTTTGCTTTTTCCTGCTCCTCTTAGCATGATAAAGAAGATTCAAAGAGAGTGAGATGCCAGCTCCTTTCATTCAGTCAGTAGCTTCAAACATTTCTGGACGTTTTTCAATGGCAAAAATCAATGAATATTGTAAATGCACAAACAGTAATTTCTCCACATTGCAAGGTGCAATTCTGAAATTTTTTGCTTTTTCCTGCTCCTCTTAGCATGATAAAGAAGATTCAAAGAGAGTGAGATGCCAGCTCTTTTCATTCAGTCAGTAGCTTCAAACATTTCTGGTATATGAATAACATGATGTTTTTCAATGGCAAAAATCAATGAATATTGTAAATACACAAACAGTAATTTCTCCGCATTGCAAGGTGCAATTCTGAAATTTTTTGCTTTTTCCTGCTCCTCTTAGCATGATAAAGAAGATTCAAAGAGAGTGAGATGCCAGCTCTTTTCATTCAGTCAGTAGCTTCAAACATTTCTGGTATATGAATAACATGATGTTTTTCAATGGCAAAAATCAATGAATATTGTAAATGCACAAACAGTAATTTCTCCGCATTGCAAGGTGCAATTCTGAAATTTTTTGCTTTTTCCTGCTCCTCTTAGCATGATAAAGAAGATTCAAAGAGAGTGAGATGCCAGCTCCTTTCATTCAGTCAGTAGCTTCAAACATTTCTGGACGTTTTTCAATGGCAAAAATCAATGAACATTGTAAATGCACAAACAGTAATTTCTCCACATTGCAAGGTGCAATTCTGAAATTTTTTGCTTTTTCCTGCTCCTCTTAGCATGATAAAGAAGATTCAAAGAGAGTGAGATGCCAGCTCTTTTCATTCAGTCAGTAGCTTCAAACATTTCTGGTATATGAATAACATGATGTTTTTCAATGGCAAAAATCAATGAATATTGTAAATGCACAAACAGTAATTTCTCCGCATTGCAAGGTGCAATTCTGAAATTTTTTGCTTTTTCCTGCTCCTCTTAGCATGATAAAGAAGATTCAAAGAGAGTGAGATGCCAGCTCCTTTCATTCAGTCAGTAGCTTCAAACATTTCTGGACGTTTTTCAATGGCAAAAATCAATGAATATTGTAAATGCGCAAACAGTAATTTCTCCACATTGCAAGGTGCAATTCTGAAATTTTTTGCTTTTTCCTGCTCCTCTTAGCATGATAAAGAAGATTGAAAGAGAGTGAGATGCCAGCTCTTTTCATTCAGTCAGTAGCTTCAAACATTTCTGGTATATGAATAACATGATGTTTTTCAATGGCAAAAATCAATGAATATTGTAAATGCACAAACAGTAATTTCTCCGCATTGCAAGGTGCAATTCTGAAATTTTTTGCTTTTTCCTGCTCCTCTTAGCATGATAAAGAAGATTCAAAGAGAGTGAGATGCCAGCTCCTTTCATTCAGTCAGTAGCTTCAAACATTTCTGGACGTTTTTCAATGGCAAAAATCAATGAATATTGTAAATGCACAAACAGTAATTTCTCCACATTGCAAGGTGCAATTCTGAAATTTTTTGCTTTTTCCTGCTCCTCTTAGCATGATAAAGAAGATTCAAAGAGAGTGAGATGCCAGCTTTTTTCATTCAGTCAGTAGCTTCAAACATTTCTGGTATATGAATAACATGATGTTTTTCAATGGCAAAAATCAATGAATATTGTAAATGCACAAACAGTAATTTCTCCGCATTGCAAGGTGCAATTCTGAAATTTTTTGCTTTTTCCTGCTCCTCTTAGCATGATAAAGAAGATTCAAAGAGAGTGAGATGCCAGCTCCTTTCATTCAGTCAGTAGCTTCAAACATTTCTGGACGTTTTTCAATGGCAAAAATCAATGAATATTGTAAATGCGCAAACAGTAATTTCTCCACATTGCAAGGTGCAATTCTGAAATTTTTTGCTTTTTCCTGCTCCTCTTAGCATGATAAAGAAGATTCAAAGAGAGTGAGATGCCAGCTCTTTTCATTCAGTCAGTAGCTTCAAACATTTCTGGTATATGAATAACATGATGTTTTTCAATGGCAAAAATCAATGAATATTGTAAATGCACAAACAGTAATTTCTCCGCATTGCAAGGTGCAATTCTGAAATTTTTTGCTTTTTCCTGCTCCTCTTAGCATGATAAAGAAGATTCAAAGACAGTGAGATGCCAGCTCCTTTCATTCAGTCAGTAGCTTCAAACATTTCTGGACGTTTTTCAATGGCAAAAATCAATGAATATTGTAAATGCACAAACAGTAATTTCTCCACATTGCAAGGTGCAATTCTGAAATTTTTTGCTTTTTCCTGCTCCTCTTAGCATGATAAAGAAGACTCAAAGAGAGTGAGATGCCAGCTCTTTTCATTCAGTCAGTAGCTTCAAACATTTCTAGTATATGAATAACATGATGTTTTTCAATGGCAAAAATCAATGAATATTGTAAATGCACAAACAGTAATTTCTCCACATTGCAAGGTGCAATTCTGAAATTTTTTGCTTTTTCCTGCTCCTCTTAGCATGATAAAGAAGTTTCAAAGAGAGTGAGATGCCAGTTCCTTTCAATCAGTCAGTAGCTTCAAACATTTCTGGACGTTTTTCAATGGCAAAAATCAATGAATATTGTAAATGCACAAACAGTAATTTCTCCGCATTGCAAGGTGCAATTCTAAAACTTTTTGCTTTTTCCTGCTCCTCTTAGCATGATAAAGAAGATTCAAAAAGAGTGAGATGCCAGCTCTTTTCATTCAGTCAGTAGCTTCAAACATGTCTGGTATATGAATAACATGATGTTTTTCAATGGCAAAAATCAATGAATATTGTAAATGCACAAAAAGTAATTTCTCCGCATTGCAAGGAGCAATTCTGAAATTTTTTGCTTTTTCCTGCTCCTCTTAGCATGATAAAGAAGATTCAAAGAGAGTGAGATGCCAGCTCTTTTCATTCAGTCAGTAGCTTCAAACATTTCTGGTATATGAATAACATGATGTTTTTCAATGGCAAAAATCAATGAATATTGTAAATGCACAAACAGTAATTTCTCCGCATTGCAAGGTGCAATTCTGAAATTTTTTGCTTTTTCCTGCTCCTCTTAGCATGATAAAGAAGATTCAAAGAGAGTGAGATGCCAGCTCCTTTCATTCAGTCAGTAGCTTCAAACATTTCTGGACGTTTTTCAATGGCAAAAATCAATGAATATTGTAAATGCACAAACAGTAATTTCTCCACATTGCAAGGTGCAATTCTGAAATTTTTTGCTTTTTCCTGCTCCTCTTAGCATGATAAAGAAGATTCAAAGAGAGTGAGATGCCAGCTCTTTTCATTCAGTCAGTAGCTTCAAACATTTCTGGTATATGAATAACATGATGTTTTTCAATGGCAAAAATCAATGAATATTGTAAATGCACAAACAGTAATTTCTCCGCATTGCAAGGTGCAATTCTGAAATTTTTTGCTTTTTCCTGCTCCTCTTAGCATGATAAAGAAGATTCAAAGAGAGTGAGATGCCAGCTCCTTTCATTCAGTCAGTAGCTTCAAACATTTCTGGACGTTTTTCAATGGCAAAAATCAATGAATATTGTAAATGCACAAACAGTAATTTCTCCACATTGCAAGGTGCAATTCTGAAATTTTTTGCTTTTTCCTGCTCCTCTTAGCATGATAAAGAAGATTCAAAGAGAGTGAGATGCCAGCTCTTTTCATTCAGTCAGTAGCTTCAAACATTTCTGGTATATGAATAACATGATGTTTTTCAATGGCAAAAATCAATGAATATTGTAAATGCACAAACAGGAATTTCTCCGCATTGCAAGGTGCAATTCTGAAATTTTTAGCTTTTTCCTGCTCCTCTTAGCATGATATAGAAGATTCAAAGAGAGTGAGATGCCAGCTCCTTTCATTCAGTCAGTAGCTTCAAACATTTCTGGACGTTCTTCAATGGCAAAAATCAATGAATATTGTAAATGCACAAACAGTAATTTCTCCACATTGCAAGGTGCAATTCTGAAATTTTTGCTTTTTCCTGCTCCTGTTAGCATGATAAAGAAGATTCAAGAGAGTGAGATACCAGCTCTTTTCATTCAGTCAGTAGCTTCAAACATTTCTGGTATATGAATAACATGATGTTTTTCAATGGCAAAAATCAATGAATATTGTAAATGCACAAACAGTAATTTCTCTGCATTGCAAGGTGCAATTCTGAAATTTTTTGCTTTTTCCTGCTCCTCTTAGCATGATAAAGAAGATTCAATGAGAGTGAGATGCCAGCTCCTTTCATTCAGTCAGTAGCTTCAAACATTTCTGGACGTTTTTCAATGGCAAAAATCAATGAATATTGTAAATGCACAAACAGTAATTTCTCCACATTGCAAGGTGCAATTCTGAAATTTTTTGCTTTTTCCTGCTCCTCTTAGCATGATAAAGAAGATTCAAAGAGAGTGAGATGCCAGCTCTTTTCATTTAGTCAGTAGCTTCAAACATTTCTGGTATATGAATAACATGATGTTTTTCAATGGCAAAAATCAATGAATATTGTAAATGCACAAACAGTAATTTCTCCGCATTGCAAGGTGCAATTCTGAAATTTTTTGCTTTTTCCTGCTCCTCTTAGCATGATAAAGAAGATTCAAAGAGAGTGAGATGCCAGCTCCTTTCATTCAGTCAGTAGCTTCAAACATTTCTGGACGTTTTTCAATGGCAAAAATCAATGAATATTGTAAATGCACAAACAGTAATTTCTCCACATTGCAAGGTGCAATTCTGAAATTTTTTGCTTTTTCCTGCTCCTCTTAGCATGATAAAGAAGACTCAAACAGAGTGAGATGCCAGCTCTTTTCATTCAGTCAGTAGCTTCAAACATTTCTGGTATATGAATAACATGATGTTTTTCAATGGCAAAAATCAATGAATATTGTAAATGCACAAACAGTAATTTCTACGCATTGCAAGGTGCAATTCTGAAATTTTTTGCTTTTTCCTGCTCCTCTTAGCATGATAAAGAAGATTCAAAGAGAGTGAGATGCCAGCTCCTTTCATTCAGTCAGTAGCTTCAAACATTTCTGGACGTTTTTCAATGGCAAAAATCAATGAATATTGTAAATGCACAAACAGTAATTTCTCCACATTGCAAGGTGCAATTCTGAAATTTTTGCTTTTTCCAGCTCCTCTTAGCATGATAAAGAAGATTCAAAGAGAGTGAGATGCCAGCTCTTTTCATTCAGTCAGTAGCTTCAAACATTTCTGGTATATGAATAACATGATGTTTTTCAATGGCAAAAATCAATGAATATTGTAAATGCACAAACAGTAATTTCTCCGCATTGCAAGGTGCAATTCTGAAATTTTTAGCTTTTTCCTGCTCCTCTTAGCATGATATAGAAGATACAAAGAGAGTGAGATGCCAGCTCCTTTCATTCAGTCAGTAGCTTCAAACATTTCTGGATGTTTTTCCAATGGCAAAAATCAATGAATATTGTAAATGCACAAACAGTAATTTCTCCACATTGCAAGGCGCAATTCTGAAATTTTTTGCTTTTTCCTGCTCCTGTTAGCATGATAAAGAAGATTCAAAGAGAGTGAGATACCAGCTCTTTTCATTCAGTCAGTAGCTTCAAACATTTCTGGTATGTGAATAACATGATGTTTTTCAATGGCAAAAATCAATGAATATTGTAAATGCACAAACAGTAATTTCTCCGCATTGCAAGGTGCAATTCTGAAATTTTTTGCTTTTTCCTGCTCCTCTTAGCATGATAAAGAAGATTCAAAGTGAGTGAGATGCCAGCTCCTTTCATTCAGTCAGTAGCTTCAAACATTTCTGGACGTTTTTCAATGGCAAAAATCAATGAATATTGTAAATGCACAAACAGTAATTTCTCCACATTGCAAGGTGCAATTCTGAAATTTTTGCTTTTTCCTGCTCCTCTTAGCATGATAAAGAAGATTCAAAAAGAGTGAGATGCCAGCTCTTTTCATTCAGTCAGTAGCTTCAAACATTTCTGGTATATGAATAACATGATGTTTTTCAATGGCAAAAATCAATGAATATTGTAAATGCACAAACAGTAATTTCTCCGCATTGCAAGGTGCAATTCTGAAATTTTTAGCTTTTTCCTGCTCCTCTTAGCATGATATAGAAGATACAAAGAGAGTGAGATGCCAGCTTCTTTCATTCAGTCAGTAGCTTCAAACATTTCTGGATGTTTTTCAATGGCAAAAATCAATGAATATTGTAAATGCACAAACAGTAATTTCTCCACATTGCAAGGTGCAATTCTGAAATTTTTTGCTTTTTCCTGCTCCTGTTAGCATGATAAAGAAGATTCAAAGAGAGTGAGATACCAGCTCTTTTCATTCAGTCAGTAGCTTCAAACATTTCTGGTATGTGAATAACATGATGTTTTTCAATGGCAAAAATCAATGAATATTGTAAATGCACAAACAGTAATGTCTCCGCATTGCAAGGTGCAATTCTGAAATTTTTTGCTTTTTCCTGCTCCTCTTAGCATGATAAAGAAGATTCAAAGAGAGTGAGATGCCAGCTCTTTTCATTCAGTCAGTAGCTTCAAACATTTCTGGTATGTGAATAACATGATGTTTTTCAATGGCAAAAATCAATGAATATTGTAAATGCACAAACAGTAATTTCTCCGCATTGCAAGGTGCAATTCTGAAATTTTTTGCTTTTTCCTGCTCCTCTTAGCATGATAAAGAAGATTCAAAGAGAGTGAGATGCCAGCTCCTTTCATTCAGTCAGTAGCTTCAAACATTTCTGGACGTTTTTCAATGGCAAAAATCAATGAATATTGTAAATGCACAAACAGTAATTTCTCCACATTGCAAGGTGCAATTCTGAAATTTTTTGCTTTTTCCTGCTCCTCTTAGCATGATAAAGAAGATTCAAAGAGAGTGAGATGCCAGCTCCTTTCATTCAGTCAGTAGCTTCAAACATTTCTGGACGTTTTTCAATGGCAAAAATCAATGAATATTGTAAATGCACAAACAGTAATTTCTCCACATTGCAAGGTGCAATTCTGAAATTTTTTGCTTTTTCCTGCTCCTCTTAGCATGATAAAGAAGATTCAAAGAGAGTGAGATGCCAGCTCTTTTCATTCAGTCAGTAGCTTCAAACATTTCTGGTATATGAATAACATGATGTTTTTCAATGGCAAAAATCAATGAATATTGTAAATGCACAAACAGTAATTTCTCCGCATTGCAAGGTGCAATTCTGAAATTTTTTGCTTTTTCCTGCTCCTCTTAGCATGATAAAGAAGATTCAAAGAGAGTGAGATGCCAGCTCCTTTCATTCAGTCAGTAGCTTCAAACATTTCTGGACGTTTTTCAATGGCAAAAATCAATGAATAGTGTAAATGCACAAACAGTAATTTCTCCACATTGCAAGGTGCAATTCTGAAATTTTTTGCTTTTTCCTGCTCCTCTTAGCATGATAAAGAAGATTCAAAGAGAGTGAGATGCCAGCTCTTTTCATTCAGTCAGTAGCTTCCAACATTTCTGGTATATGAATAACATGATGTTTTTCAATGGAAAAAATCAATGAATATTGTAAATGCAAAAAACAGTAATTTCTCCGCATTGCAAGGTGCAATTCTGAAATTTTTTGCTTTTTCCTGCTCCTCTTAGCATGATAAAGAAGATTCAAAGAGAGTGAGATGCCAGCTCCTTTCATTCAGTCAGTAGCTTCAAACATTTCTGGACGTTTTTCAATGGCAAAAATCAATGAATATTGTAAATGCACAAACAGTAATTTCTCCACATTGCAAGGTGCAATTCTGAAATTTTTTGCTTTTTCCTGCTCCTCTTAGCATGATAAAGAAGATTCAAAGAGAGTGAGATGCCAGCTCTTTTCATTCAGTCAGTAGCTTCAAACATTTCTGGTATATGAATAACATGATGTTTTTCAATGGCAAAAATCAATGAATATTGTAAATGCACAAACAGTAATTTCTCCGCATTGCAAGGTGCAATTCTGAAATTTTTTGCTTTTTCCTGCTCCTCTTAGCATGATAAAGAAGATTCAAAGAGAGTGAGATGCCAGCTCCTTTCATTCAGTCAGTAGCTTCAAACATTTCTGGACGTTTTTCAATGGCAAAAATCAATGAATATTGTAAATGCACAAACAGTAATTTCTCCACATTGCAAGGTGCAATTCTGAAATTTTTTGCTTTTTCCTGCTCCTCTTAGCATGATAAAGAAGATTCAAAGAGAGTGAGATGCCAGCTCTTTTCATTCAGTCAGTAGCTTCCAACATTTCTGGTATATGAATAACATGATGTTTTTCAATGGCAAAAATCAATGAATATTGTAAATGCAAAAAACAGTAATTTCTCCGCATTGCAAGGTGCAATTCTGAAATTTTTTGCTTTTTCCTGCTCCTCTTAGCATGATAAAGAAGATTCAAAGAGAGTGAGATGCCAGCTCCTTTCATTCAGTCAGTAGCTTCAAACATTTCTGGACGTTTTTCAATGGCAAAAATCAATGAATATTGTAAATGCACAAACAGTAATTTCTCCACATTGCAAGGTGCAATTCTGAAATTTTTTGCTTTTTCCTGCTCCTCTTAGCATGATAAAAAGATTCAAAGAGAGTGAGATGCCAGCTCTTTTCATTCAGTCATTAGCTTCAAACATTTCTGGTATATGAATAACATGATGTTTTTCAATGGCAAAAATCAATGAATATTGTAAATGCACAAACAGTAATTTCTCCGCATTGCAAGGTGCAATTCTGAAATTTTTTGCTTTTTCCTGCTCCTCTTAGCATGATAAAGAAGATTCAAAGAGAGTGAGATGCCAGCTCCTTTCATTCAGTCAGTAGCTTCAAACATTTCTGGACGTTTTTCAATGGCAAAAATCAATGAATATTGTAAATGCACAAACAGTAATTTCTCCACATTGCAAGGTGCAATTCTGAAATTTTTTGCTTTTTCCTGCTCCTCTTAGCATGATAAAGAAGATTCAAAGAGAGTAAGATGCCAGCTCCTTTCATTCAGTCAGTAGCTTCAAACATTTCTGGACGTTTTTCAATGTCAAAAATCAATGAATATTGTAAATGCACAAACAGTAATTTCTCCACATTGCAAGGTGCAATTCTGAAATTTTTTGCTTTTTCCTGCTCCTCTTAGCATGATAAAGAAGATTCAAAGAGAGTGAGATGCCAGCTCTTTTCATTCAGTCAGTAGCTTCAAACATTTCTCGTATATGAATAACATGATGTTTTTCAATGTCAAAAATCAATGAATATTTTAAATGCACAAACAGTAATTTCTCCGCATTGCAAGGTGCAATTCGGAAATTTTTTGCTTTTTCCTGCTCCTCTTAGCATGATAAAGAAGATTCAAAGAGAGTGAGATGCCAGCTCCTTTCATTCAGTCAGTAGCTTCAAACATTTCTGGACGTTTTTCAATGGCAAAAATCAATGAATATTGTAAATGCCCAAACAGTAATTTCTCCACATTGCAAGGTGCAATTCTGAAATTTTTTGCTTTTTCCTGCTCCTCTTAGCATGATAAAGAAGATTCAAAGAGAGTGAGATGCCAGCTCTTTTCATTCAGTCAGAAGCTTCAAACATTTCTGGTATATGAATAACATGATGTTTTTCAATGGCAAAAATCAATGAATTTTGTAAATGCACAAACAGTAATTTCTACGCATTGCAAGGTGCAATTCTGAAATTTTTTGCTTTTTCCTGCTCCTCTTAGCATGATAAAGAAGATTCAAAGAGAGTGAGATGCCATCTCCTTTCATTCAGTCAGTAGCTTCAAACATTTCTGGACGTTTTTCAATGGCAAAAATCAATGAATATTGTAAATGCACAAACAGTAATTTCTCCACATTGCAAGGTGCAATTCTGAAATTTTTTGCTTTTTCCTGCTCCTCTTAGCATGATAAAGAAGATTCAAAGAGAGTGAGATACCAGCTCTTTTCATTCAGTCAGTAGCTTCAAACATTTCTGGTATGTGAATAACATGATGTTTTTCAATGGCAAAAATCAATGAATATTGTAAATGCACAAACAGTAATGTCTCCGCATTGCAAGGTGCAATTCTGAAATTTTTTGCTTTTTCCTGCTCCTCTTAGCATGATAAAGAAGATTCAAAGAGAGTGAGATGCCAGCTCTTTTCATTCAGTCAGTAGCTTCAAACATTTCTGGACGTTTTTCAATGTCAAAAATCAATGAATATTGTAAATGTACAAACAGTAATTTCTCCACATTGCAAGGTGCAATTCTGAAATTTTTTGCTTTTTCCTGCTCCTCTTAGCATGATAAAGAAGATTCAAAGAGAGTGAGATGCCAGCTCTTTTCATTCAGTCAGTAGCTTCCAACATTTCTGGTATATGAATAACATGATGTTTTTCAATGGCAAAAATCAATGAATATTGTAAATGCACAAACAGTAATTTCTCCGCATTGCAAGGTGCAATTCTGAAATTTTTTGCTTTTTCCTGCTCCTCTTAGCATGATAAAGAAGATTCAAAGAGAGTGAGATGCCAGCTCCTTTCATTCAGTCAGTAGCTTCAAACATTTCTGGACGTTTTTCAATGGCAAAAATCAATGAATATTGTAAATGCACAAACAGTAATTTCTCCACATTGCAAGGTGCAATTCTGAAATTTTTTGCTTTTTCCTGCTCCTCTTAGCATGATAAAGAAGATTCAAAGAGAGTGAGATGCCAGCTCCTTTCATTCAGTCAGTAGCTTCAAACATTTCTGGACGTTTTTCAATGGCAAAAATCAATGAATATTGTAAATGCACAAACAGTAATTTCTCCACATTGCAAGGTGCAATTCTGAAATTTTTTGCTTTTTCCTGCTCCTCTTAGCATGATAAAGAAGATTCAAAGAGAGTGAGATGCCAGCTCTTTTCATTCAGTCAGTAGCTTCAAACATTTCTGGTATATGAATAACATGATGTTTTTCAATGGCAAAAATCAATGAATATTGTAAATGCACAAACAGTAATTTCTCCGCATTGCAAGGTGCAATTCTGAAATTTTTTGCTTTTTCCTGCTCCTCTTAGCATGATAAAGAAGATTCAAAGAGAGTGAGATGCCAGCTCCTTTCATTCAGTCAGTAGCTTCAAACATTTCTGGACGTTTTTCAATGGCAAAAATCAATGAATAGTGTAAATGCACAAACAGTAATTTCTCCACATTGCAAGGTGCAATTCTGAAATTTTTTGCTTTTTCCTGCTCCTCTTAGCATGATAAAGAAGATTCAAAGAGAGTGAGATGCCAGCTCTTTTCATTCAGTCAGTAGCTTCCAACATTTCTGGTATATGAATAACATGATGTTTTTCAATGGAAAAAATCAATGAATATTGTAAATGCAAAAAACAGTAATTTCTCCGCATTGCAAGGTGCAATTCTGAAATTTTTTGCTTTTTCCTGCTCCTCTTAGCATGATAAAGAAGATTCAAAGAGAGTGAGATGCCAGCTCCTTTCATTCAGTCAGTAGCTTCAAACATTTCTGGACGTTTTTCAATGGCAAAAATCAATGAATATTGTAAATGCACAAACAGTAATTTCTCCACATTGCAAGGTGCAATTCTGAAATTTTTTGCTTTTTCCTGCTCCTCTTAGCATGATAAAGAAGATTCAAAGAGAGTGAGATGCCAGCTCTTTTCATTCAGTCAGTAGCTTCAAACATTTCTGGTATATGAATAACATGATGTTTTTCAATGGCAAAAATCAATGAATATTGTAAATGCACAAACAGTAATTTCTCCGCATTGCAAGGTGCAATTCTGAAATTTTTTGCTTTTTCCTGCTCCTCTTAGCATGATAAAGAAGATTCAAAGAGAGTGAGATGCCAGCTCCTTTCATTCAGTCAGTAGCTTCAAACATTTCTGGACGTTTTTCAATGGCAAAAATCAATGAATATTGTAAATGCACAAACAGTAATTTCTCCACATTGCAAGGTGCAATTCTGAAATTTTTTGCTTTTTCCTGCTCCTCTTAGCATGATAAAGAAGATTCAAAGAGAGTGAGATGCCAGCTCTTTTCATTCAGTCAGTAGCTTCCAACATTTCTGGTATATGAATAACATGATGTTTTTCAATGGCAAAAATCAATGAATATTGTAAATGCAAAAAACAGTAATTTCTCCGCATTGCAAGGTGCAATTCTGAAATTTTTTGCTTTTTCCTGCTCCTCTTAGCATGATAAAGAAGATTCAAAGAGAGTGAGATGCCAGCTCCTTTCATTCAGTCAGTAGCTTCAAACATTTCTGGACGTTTTTCAATGGCAAAAATCAATGAATATTGTAAATGCACAAACAGTAATTTCTCCACATTGCAAGGTGCAATTCTGAAATTTTTTGCTTTTTCCTGCTCCTCTTAGCATGATAAAAAGATTCAAAGAGAGTGAGATGCCAGCTCTTTTCATTCAGTCATTAGCTTCAAACATTTCTGGTATATGAATAACATGATGTTTTTCAATGGCAAAAATCAATGAATATTGTAAATGCACAAACAGTAATTTCTCCGCATTGCAAGGTGCAATTCTGAAATTTTTTGCTTTTTCCTGCTCCTCTTAGCATGATAAAGAAGATTCAAAGAGAGTGAGATGCCAGCTCCTTTCATTCAGTCAGTAGCTTCAAACATTTCTGGACGTTTTTCAATGGCAAAAATCAATGAATATTGTAAATGCACAAACAGTAATTTCTCCACATTGCAAGGTGCAAGTCTGAAATTTTTTGCTTTTTCCTGCTCCTCTTAGCATGATAAAGAAGATTCAAAGAGAGTAAGATGCCAGCTCCTTTCATTCAGTCAGTAGCTTCAAACATTTCTGGACGTTTTTCAATGTCAAAAATCAATGAATATTGTAAATGCACAAACAGTAATTTCTCCACATTGCAAGGTGCAATTCTGAAATTTTTTGCTTTTTCCTGCTCCTCTTAGCATGATAAAGAAGATTCAAAGAGAGTGAGATGCCAGCTCTTTTCATTCAGTCAGTAGCTTCAAACATTTCTCGTATATGAATAACATGATGTTTTTCAATGTCAAAAATCAATGAATATTTTAAATGCACAAACAGTAATTTCTCCGAATTGCAAGGTGCAATTCGGAAATTTTTTGCTTTTTCCTGCTCCTCTTAGCATGATAAAGAAGATTCAAAGAGAGTGAGATGCCAGCTCCTTTCATTCAGTCAGTAGCTTCAAACATTTCTGGACGTTTTTCAATGGCAAAAATCAATGAATATTGTAAATGCCCAAACAGTAATTTCTCCACATTGCAAGGTGCAATTCTGAAATTTTTTGCTTTTTCCTGCTCCTCTTAGCATGATAAAGAAGATTCAAAGAGAGTGAGATGCCAGCTCTTTTCATTCAGTCAGAAGCTTCAAACATTTCTGGTATATGAATAACATGATGTTTTTCAATGGCAAAAATCAATGAATTTTGTAAATGCACAAACAGTAATTTCTACGCATTGCAAGGTGCAATTCTGAAATTTTTTGCTTTTTCCTGCTCCTCTTAGCATGATAAAGAAGATTCAAAGAGAGTGAGATGCCATCTCCTTTCATTCAGTCAGTAGCTTCAAACATTTCTGGACGTTTTTCAATGGCAAAAATCAATGAATATTGTAAATGCACAAACAGTAATTTCTCCACATTGCAAGGTGCAATTCTGAAATTTTTTGCTTTTTCCTGCTCCTCTTAGCATGATAAAGAAGATTCAAAGAGAGTGAGATGCCAGCTCTTTTCATTCAGTCAGTAGCTTCAAACATTTCTGGTATATGAATAACATGATGTTTTTAAATGGCAAAAATCAATGAATATTGTAAATGCACAAACAGTAATTTCTCCGCATTGCAAGGTGCAATTGTGAAATTTTTTGCTTTTTCCTGCTCCTCTTAGCATGATAAAGAAGATTCAAAGAGAGTGAGATGCCATCTCCTTTCATTCAGTCAGTAGCTTCAAACATTTCTGGACGTTTTTCAATGGCAAAAATCAATGAAAATTGTAAATGCACAAACAGTAATTTCTCCTCATTGCAAGGTGCAATTCTGAAATTTTTTGCTTTTTCCTGCTCCTCTTAGCATGATAAAGAAGATTCAAAGAGAGTGAGATGCCAGTTCTTTTCATTCAGTCAGTAGCTTCAAACATTTCTGGTATATGAATAACATGATGTTTTTCAATGGCAAAATCAATGAATATTGTAAATGCACAAACAGTAATTTCTCCGCATTGCAACGTGCAATTCTGAAATTTTTTGCTTTTTCCTGCTCCTCTTAGCATGATAAAGAAGATTCAAAGAGAGTGAGATGCCAGCTCCTTTCATTCAGTCAGTAGCTTCAAACATTTCTGGACGTTTTTCAATGGCAAAAATCAATGAATATTGTAAATGCACAAACAGTAATTTCTCCACATTGCAAGGTGCAATTCTGAAATTTTTTGCTTTTTCCTGCTCCTCTTAGCATGATAAAGAAAATTCAAAGAGAGTGAGATGCCAGCTCTTTTCATTCAGTCAGTAGCTTCAAACATTTCTGGTATCTGAATAACATGATGTTTTTCAATGGCAAAAATCAATGAATATTGTAAATGCACAAACAGTAATTTCTCCGCATTGCAAGGTGCAATTCTGAAATTTTTTGCTTTTTCCTGCTCCTCTTAGCATGATAAAGAAGATTCAAAGAGAGTGAGATGCCAGCTCCTTTCATTCAGTCAGTAGCTTCAAACATTTCTGGTATATGAATAACATGATGTTTTTCAAAGGCAAAAATCAATGAATATTGTAAATGCACAAACAGTAATTTCTCCGCATTGCAAGGTGCAATTCTGAAATTTTTTGCTTTTTCCTGCTCCTCTTAGCATGATAAAGAAGATTCAAAGAGAGTGAGATGCCAGCTCTTTTCATTCAGTCAGTAGCTTCAAACATTTCTGGTATATGAATAACATGATGTTTTTCAATGGCAAAATCAATGAATATTGTAAATGCACAAACAGTAATTTCTCCGCATTGCAAGGTGCAATTCTGAAATTTTTTGCTTTTTCCTGCTCCTCTTAGCATGATAAAGAAGATTCAAAGAGAGTGAGATGCCAGCTCCTTTCATTCAGTCAGTAGCTTCAAACATTTCTGGACGTTTTTCAATGGCAAAAATCAATGAATATTGTAAATGCACAAACAGTAATTTCTCCACATTGCAAGGTTCAATTCTGAAATTTTTTGCTTTTTCCTGCTCCTCTTAGCATGATAAAGAAAATTCAAAGAGAGTGAGATGCCAGCTCTTTTCATTCAGTCAGTAGCTTCAAACATTTCTGGTATATGAATAACATGATGTTTTTCAATGGCAAAAATCAATGAATATTGTAAATGCACAAACAGTAATTTCTCCGCATTGCAAGGTGCAATTCTGAAATTTTTTGCTTTTTCCTGCTCCTCTTAGCATGATAAAGAAGATTCAAAGAGAGTGAGATGCCAGCTCCTTTCATTCAGTCAGTAGCTTCAAACATTTCTGGACGTTTTTCAATGGCAAAAATCAATGAATATTGTAAATGCACAAACAGTAATTTCTCCACATTGCAAGGTGCAATTCTGAAATTTTTTGCTTTTTCCTGCTCCTCTTAGCATGATAAAGAAGATTCAAAGAGAGTGAGATGCCAGCTCCTTTCATTCAGTCAGTAGCTTCAAACATTTCTGGACGTTTTTCAATGGCAAAAATCAATGAATATTGTAAATGCACAAACAGTAATTTCTCCGCATTGCAAGATGCAATTCTGAAATTTTTTGCTTTTTCCTGCTCCTCTTAGCATGATAAAGAAGATTCAAAGAGAGTGAGATGCCAGCTCCTTTCATTCAGTCAGTAGCTTCAAACATTTCTGGACGTTTTTCAATGGCAAAAATCAATGAAAATTGTAAATGCACAAACAGTAATTTCTCCACATTGCAAGGTGCAATTCTGAAATTTTTTGCTTTTTCCTGCTCCTCTTAGCATGATAAAGAAGATTCAAAGAGAGTGAGATGCCAGCTCTTTTCATTCAGTCAGTAGCTTCAAACATTTCTGGTATATGAATAACATGATGTTTTTCAATGGCAAAATCAATGAATATTGTAAATGCACAAACAGTAATTTCTCCGCATTGCAAGGTGCAATTCTGAAATTTTTTGCTTTTTCCTGCTCCTCTTAGCATGATAAAGAAGATTCAAAGAGAGTGAGATGCCAGCTCCTTTCATTCAGTCAGTAGCTTCAAACATTTCTGGACGTTTTTCAATGGCAAAAATCAATGAATATTGTAAATGCACAAACAGTAATTTCTCCACATTGCAAGGTGCAATTCTGAAATTTTTTGCTTTTTCCTGCTCCTCTTAGCATGATAAAGAAAATTCAAAGAGAGTGAGATGCCAGCTCTTTTCATTCAGTCAGTAGCTTCAAACATTTCTGGTATATGAATAACATGATGTTTTTCAATGGCAAAAATCAATGAATATTGTAAATGCACAAACAGTAATTTCTCCGCATTGCAAGGTGCAATTCTGAAATTTTTTGCTTTTTCCTGCTCCTCTTAGCATGATAAAGAAGATTCAAAGAGAGTGAGATGCCAGCTCCTTTCATTCAGTCAGTAGCTTCAAACATTTCTGGACGTTTTTCAATGGCAAAAATCAATGAATATTGTAAATGCACAAAAAGTAATTTCTCCACATTGCAAGGTGCAATTCTGAAATTTTTTGCTTTTTCCTGCTCCTCTTAGCATGATAAAGAAGATTCAAAGAGAGTGAGATGCCAGCTCTTTTCATTCAGTCAGTAGCTTCAAACATTTCTGGACGTTTTTCAATGGCAAAAATCAATGAATATTGTAAATGCACAAACAGTAATTTCTCCGCATTGCAAGATGCAATTCTGAAATTTTTTGCTTTTTCCTGCTCCTCTTAGCATGATAAAGAAGATTCAAAGAGAGTGAGATGCCAGCTCCTTTCATTCAGTCAGTAGCTTCAAACATTTCTGGACGTTTTTCAATGGCAAAAATCAATGAAAATTGTAAATGCACAAACAGTAATTTCTCCACATTGCAAGGTGCAATTCTGAAATTTTTTGCTTTTTCCTGCTCCTCTTAGCATGATAAAGAAGATTCAAAGAGAGTGAGATGCCAGCTCTTTTCATTCAGTCAGTAGCTTCAAACATTTCTGGTATATGAATAACATGATGTTTTTCAATGGCAAAAATCAATGAATATTGTAAATGCACAAACAGTAATTTCTCCGCATTGCAAGGTGCAATTCTGAAATTTTTTGCTTTTTCCTGCTCCTCTTAGCATGATAAAGAAGATTCAAAGAGAGTGAGATGCCAGCTCCTTTCATTCAGTCAGTAGCTTCAAACATTTCTGGACGTTTTTCAATGGCAAAAATCAATGAATATTGTAAATGCACAAACAGTAATTTCTCCACATTGCAAGGTGCAATTCTGAAATTTTTTGCTTTTTTCCTGCTCCTCTTAGCATGATAAAGAAGATTCAAAGAGAGTGAGATGCCAGCTCTTTTCATTCAGTCAGTAGCTTCAAACATTTCTGGTATATGAATAACATGATGTTTTTCAATGGCAAAAATCAATGAATATTGTAAATGCACAAACAGTAATTTCTCCGCATTGCAAGGTGTAATTCTGAAATTTTTTGCTTTTTCCTGCTCCTCTTAGCATGATAAAGAAGATTCAAAGAGAGTGAGATGCCAGCTCCTTTCATTCAGTCAGTAGCTTCAAACATTTCTGGACGTTTTTCAATGGCAAAAATCAATGAATAATGTAAATGCACAAACAGTAATTTCTCCACATTGCAAGGTGCAATTCTGAATTTTTTTGCTTTTTCCTGCTCCTCTTAGCATCATAAAGAAGATTCAAAGAGAGTGAGATGCCAGCTCTTTTCATTCAGTCAGTAGCTTCAAACATTTCTGGTCTATGAATAACATGATGTTTTTCAATGGCAAAAATCAATGAATATTGTAAATGCACAAACAGTAATTTCTCCGCATTGCAAGGTGCAATTCTGAAATTTTTTGCTTTTTCCTGCTCCTCTTAGCATGATAAAGAAGATTCAAAGAGAGTGAGATGCCAGCTCCTTTCATTCAGTCAGTAGCTTCGAACATTTCTGGACGTTTTTTAATGGCAAAAATCAATGAATATTGTAAATGCACAAACAGTAATTTCTCCACATTGCAAGGTGCAAATCTGAAATTTTTTGCCTTTTCCTGCTCCTCTTAGCATGATAAAGAAGATTCAAAGAGAGTGAGATGCCAGCTCTTTTCATTCAGTCAGTAGCTTCAAACATTTCTGGTATATGAATAACATGATGTTTTTCAATGGCAAACATCAATGAATATTGTAAATGCACAAACAGTAATTTCTCCGCATTGCAAGGTGCAATTCTGAAATTTTTTGCTTTTTCCTGCTCCTCTTAGCATGATAAAGTAGATTCAAAGAGAGTGAGATGCCAGCTCCTTTCATTCAGTGAGTAGCTTCAAACATTTCTGGACGTTTTTCAATGGCAAAAATCAATGAATATTGTAAATGCACAAACAGTAATTTCTCCACATTGCAAGGTGCAATTCTGAAATTTTTTGCTTTTTTCCTGCTCCTCTTAGCATGATAAAGAAGATTCAAAGAGAGTGAGATGCCAGCTCTTTTCATTCAGTCAGTAGCTTCAAACATTTCTGGTATATGAATAACATGATGTTTTTCAATGGCAAAAATCAATGAATATTGTAAATGCACAAACAGTAATTTCTCCGCATTGCAAGGTGTAATTCTGAAATTTTTTGCTTTTTCCTGCTCCTCTTAGCATGATAAAGAAGATTCAAAGAGAGTGAGATGCCAGCTCCTTTCATTCAGTCAGTAGCTTCAAACATTTCTGGACGTTTTTCAATGGCAAAAATCAATGAATAATGTAAATGCACAAACAGTAATTTCTCCACATTGCAAGGTGCAATTCTGAATTTTTTTGCTTTTTCCTGCTCCTCTTAGCATCATAAAGAAGATTCAAAGAGAGTGAGATGCCAGCTCTTTTCATTCAGTCAGTAGCTTCAAACATTTCTGGTCTATGAATAACATGATGTTTTTCAATGGCAAAAATCAATGAATATTGTAAATGCACAAACAGTAATTTCTCCGCATTGCAAGGTGCAATTCTGAAATTTTTTGCTTTTTCCTGCTCCTCTTAGCATGATAAAGAAGATTCAAAGAGAGTGAGATGCCAGCTCCTTTCATTCAGTCAGTAGCTTCGAACATTTCTGGACGTTTTTTAATGGCAAAAATCAATGAATATTGTAAATGCACAAACAGTAATTTCTCCACATTGCAAGGTGCAAATCTGAAATTTTTTGCCTTTTCCTGCTCCTCTTAGCATGATAAAGAAGATTCAAAGAGAGTGAGATGCCAGCTCTTTTCATTCAGTCAGTAGCTTCAAACATTTCTGGTATATGAATAACATGATGTTTTTCAATGGCAAACATCAATGAATATTGTAAATGCACAAACAGTAATTTCTCCGCATTGCAAGGTGCAATTCTGAAATTTTTTGCTTTTTCCTGCTCCTCTTAGCATGATAAAGTAGATTCAAAGAGAGTGAGATGCCAGCTCCTTTCATTCAGTGAGTAGCTTCAAACATTTCTGGACGTTTTTCAATGGCAAAAATAAATGAATATTGTAAATGTACAAACAGTAATTTCTCCACATTGCAAGGTGCAATTCTGAAATTTTTTGCTTTTTCCTGCTCCTCTTAGCATGATAAAGAAGATTTAAAGAGAGTGAGATGCCAGCTCTTTTCATTCAGTCAGTAGCTTCAAACATTTCTGGTATATGAATAACATGATGTTTTTCAATGGCAAAAATCAATGAATATTGTAAATGCACAAACAGTAATTTCTCCGCATTGCAAGGTGTAATTCTGAAATTTTTTGCTTTTTCCTGCTCCTCTTAGCATGATAAAGAAGATTCAAAGAGAGTGAGATGCCAGCTCCTTTCATTCAGTCAGTAGCTTCAAACATTTCTGGACGTTTTTCAATGGCAAAAATCATTGAATATTGTAAATGCACAAACAGTAATTTCTCCGCATTGCAAGGTGCAATTCTGAAATTTTTTGCTTTTTCCTGCTCCTCTTAGCATGATAAAGAAGATTCAAAGAGAGTGAGATGCCAGCTCCTTTCATTCAGTCAGTAGCTTCAAACATTTCTGGACGTTTTTCAATGGCAAAAATCAATGAATATTGTAAATGCACAAACAGTAATTTCTCCACATTGCAAGGTGCAATTCTGAAATTTTTTGCTTTTTCCTGCTCCTCTTAGCATGATAAAGAAGATTCAAAGAGAGTGAGATGCCAGCTCTTTTCATTCAGTCAGTAGCTTCAAACATTTCTGGTATATGAATAACATGATGTTTTTCAATGGCAAAAATCAATGAATATTGTAAATACACAAACAGTAATTTCTCCGCATTGCAAGGTGCAATTCTGAAATTTTTTGCTTTTTCCTGCTCCTCTTAGCATGATAAAGAAGATTCAAAGAGAGTGAGATGCCAGCTCCTTTCATTCAGTCAGTAGCTTCAAACATTTCTGGACGTTTTTCAATGGCAAAAATCAATGAATATTGTAAATGCACAAACAGTAATTTCTCCACATTGCAAGGTGCAATTCTGAAATTTTTTGCTTTTTCCTGCTCCTCTTAGCATGATAAAGAAGATTCAAAGAGAGTGAGATGCCAGCTCTTTTCATTCAGTCAGTAGCTTCAAACATTTCTGGTATATGAATAACATGATGTTTTTCAATGGCAAAAATCAATGAATATTGTAAATGCACAAACAGTAATTTCTCCGCATTGCAAGGTGCAATTCTGAAATTTTTTGCTTTTTCCTGCTCCTCTTAGCATGATAAAGAAGATTCAAAGAGAGTGAGATGCCAGCTCCTTTCATTCAGTCAGTAGCTTCAAACATTTCTGGACGTTTTTCAATGGCAAAAATCAATGAATATTGTAAATGCGCAAACAGTAATTTCTCCACATTGCAAGGTGCAATTCTGAAATTTTTTGCTTTTTCCTGCTCCTCTTAGCATGATAAAGAAGATTCAAAGATAGTGAGATGCCAGCTCTTTTCATTCAGTCAGTAGCTTCAAACATTTCTGGTATATGAATAACATGATGTTTTTCAATGGCAAAAATCAATGAATATTGTAAATGCACAAACAGTAATTTCTCCTCATTGCAAGGTGCAATTCTGAAATTTTTTGCTTTTTCCTGCTCCTCTTAGCATGATAAAGAAGATTCAAAGAGAGTGAGATGCCAGCTCCTTTCATTCAGTCAGTAGCTTCAAACATTTCTGGATGTTTTTCAATGGCAAAAATCAATGAATATTGTAAATGCACAAACAGTAATTTCTCCACATTGCAAGGTGCAATTCTGAAATTTTTTGCTTTTTCCTACTCCTGTTAGCATGATAAAGAAGATTCAAAGAGAGTGAGATACCAGCTCTTTTCATTCAGTCAGTAGCTTCAAACATTTCTGGTATATGAATAACATGATGTTTTTCAATGGCAAAAATCATTGAATATTGTAAATGCACAAACAGTAATTTCTCCGCATTGCAAGGTGCAATTCTGAAATTTTTTGCTTCTTCCTTCTCCTCTTAGCATGATAAAGAAGATTCAAAGAGAGTGAGATGCCAGCTCCTTTCATTCAGTCAGTAGGTTCAAACATTTCTGGACGTTTTTCAATGGCAAAAATCAATGAATATTGTAAATGCACAAACAGTAATTTCTCCACATTGCAAGGTGCAATTCTGAAATTTTTTGCTTTTTCAGGCTCCTCTTAGCATGATAAAGAAGATTCAAAGAGAGTGAGATGCCAGCTCTTTTCATTCAGTCAGTAGCTTCAAACATTTCTGGTATATGAATAACATGATGTTTTGCAATGGCAAAAATCAATGAATATTGTAAATGCACAAACAGTAATTTCTCCGCATTGCAAGGTGCAATTCTGAAATTTTTTGCTTTTTCCTGCTCCTCTTAGCATGATAAAGAAGATTCAAAGAGAGTGAGATGCCAGCTCCTTTCATTCAGTCAGTAGCTTCAAACATTTCTGGATGTTTTTCAATGGCAAAAATCAATGAATATTGTAAATGCACAAACAGTAATTTCTCCACATTGCAAGGTGCAATTCTGAAATTTTTTGCTTTTTCCTACTCCTGTTAGCATGATAAAGAAGATTCAAAGAGAGTGAGATACCAGCTCTTTTCATTCAGTCAGTAGCTTCAAACATTTCTGGTATATGAATAACATGATGTTTTTCAATGGCAAAAATCATTGAATATTGTAAATGCACAAACAGTAATTTCTCCGCATTGCAAGGTGCAATTCTGAAATTTTTTGCTTCTTCCTTCTCCTCTTAGCATGATAAAGAAGATTCAAAGAGAGTGAGATGCCAGCTCCTTTCATTCAGTCAGTAGCTTCAAACATTTCTGGACGTTTTTCAATGGCAAAAATCAATGAATATTGTAAATGCACAAACAGTAATTTCTCCACATTGCAAGGTGCAATTCTGAAATTTTTTGCTTTTTCCTGCTCCTCTTAGCATGATAAAGAAGATTCAAAGAGAGTGAGATGCCAGCTCTTTTCATTCAGTCAGTAGCTTCAAACATTTCTGGTATATGAATAACATGATGTTTTTCAATGGCAAAAATCAATGAATATTGTAAATGCACAAACAGTAATTTCTCCGCATTGCAAGGTGCAATTCTGAAATTTTTTGCTTTTTCCTGCTCCTCTTAGCATGATAAAGAAGATTCAAAGAGAGTGAGATGCCAGCTCCTTTCATTCAGTCAGTAGCTTCAAACATTTCTGGACGTTTTTCAATGGCAAAAATCAATGAATATTGTAAATGCACAAACAGTAATTTCTCCACATTGGAAGGTGCAATTCTGAAATTTTTTGCTTTTTCCTGCTCCTCTTAGCATGATAAAGAAGATTCAAAGAGAGTGAGATGCCAGCTCTTTTCATTCAGTCAGTAGCTTCAAACATTTCTGGTATATGAATAACATGATGTTTTTCAATGGCAAAAATCAATGAATATTGTAAATGCACAAACAGTAATTTCTCCGCATTGCAAGGTGCAATTCTGAAATTCTTTGCTTTTTCCTGCTCCTCTTAGCATGATAAAGAAGATTCAAAGAGAGTGAGATGCCAGCTCCTTTCATTCAGTCAGTAGCTTCAAACATTTCTGGACGTTTTTCAATGGCAAAAATCAATGAATATTGTAAATGCACAAACAGTAATTTCTCCACATTGCAAGGTGCAATTCTGAAATTTTTCCTTTTTCCTGCTCCTCTTAGCATGATAAAGAAGATTCAAAGAGAGTGAGATGCCAGCTCTTTTCATTCAGTCAGTAGCTTCAAACATTTCTGGTATATGAATAACATGATGTTTTTCAATGGCAAAAATCAATGAATATTGTAAATGCACAAACAGTAATTTCTCCGCATTGCAAGGTGCAATTCTGAAATTCTTTGCTTTTTCCTGCTCCTCTTAGCATGATAAAGAAGATTCAAAGAGAGTGAGATGCCAGCTCCTTTCATTCAGTCAGTAGCTTCAAACATTTCTGGGCGTTTTTCAATGGCAAAAATCAATGAATATTGGAAATGCACAAACAGTAATTTCTCCACATTGCAAGGTGCAATTCTGAAATTTTTTGCTTTTTCCTGCTCCTCTTAGCATGATAAAGAAGATTCAAAGAGAGTGAGATGCCAGCTCTTTTCATTCAGTCAGTAGCTTCAAACATTTCTGGTATATGAATAACATGATGTTTTTCAATGGCAAAAATCAATGAATATTGTAAATGCACAAACAGTAATTTCTCCGCATTGCAAGGTGCAATTCTGAAATTTTTTGCTTTTTCCTGCTCCTCTTAGCATGATATAGAAGATTCAAAGAGAGTGAGATACCAGCTTCTTTCATTCAGTCAGTAGCTTCAAACATTTCTGGACGTTTTTCAATGGCAAAAATCAATGAATATTGTAAATGCACAAACAGTAATTTCTCCACATTGGAAGGTGCAATTCTGAAATTTTTTGCTTTTTCCTGCTCCTCTTAGCATGATAAAGAAGATTCAAAGAGAGTGAGATGCCAGCTCTTTTCATTCAGTCAGTAGCTTCAAACATTTCTGGTATATGAATAACATGATGTTTTTCAATGGCAAAAATCAATGAATATTGTAAATGCACAAACAGTAATTTCTCCACATTGCAAGGTGCAATTCTGAAATTCTTTGCTTTTTCCTGCTCCTCTTAGCATGATAAAGAAGTTTCAAAGAGAGTGAGATGCCAGCTCCTTTCATTCAGTCAGTAGCTTCAAACATTTCTGGACGTTTTTCAATGGCAAAAATCAATGAATATTGTAAATGCACAAACAGTAATTTCTCCGCATTGCAAGGTGCAATTCTGAAATTTTTTGCTTTTTCCTGCTCCTCTTAGCATGATAAAGAAGATTCAAAGAGAGTGAGATGCCAGCTCCTTTCATTCAGTCAGTAGCTTCAAACATTTCTGGACGTTTTTCAATGGCAAAAATCAATGAATATTGTAAATGCACAAACAGTAATTTCTCCGCATTGCAAGGTGCAATTCTGAAATTTTTTGCTTTTTCCTGCTCCTCTTAGCATGATAAAGAAGATTCAAAGAGAGTGAGATGCCAGCTCCTTTCATTCAGTCAGTAGCTTCAAACATTTCTGGACGTTTTTCAATGGCAAAAATCAATGAATATTGTAAATGCACAAACAGTAATTTCTCCACATTGCAAGGTGCAATTCTGAAATTTTTCCTTTTTCCTGCTCCTCTTAGCATGATAAAGAAGATTCAAAGAGAGTGAGATGCCAGCTCTTTTCATTCAGTCAGTAGCTTCAAACATTTCTGGTATATGAATAACATGATGTTTTTGAATGGCAAAAATCAATGAATATTGTAAATGCACAAACAGTAATTTCTCCGCATTGCAAGGTGCAATTCTGAAATTTTTTGCTTTTTCCTGCTCCTCTTAGCATGATAAAGAAGATTCAAAGAGAGTGAGATGCCAGCTCCTTTCATTCAGTCAGTAGCTTCAAACATTTCTGGACGTTTTTCAATGGCAAAAATCAATGAATATTGGAAATGCACAAACAGTAATTTCTCCACATTGCAAGGTGCAATTCTGAAATTTTTTGCTTTTTCCTGCTCCTCTTAGCATGATAAAGAAGATTCAAAGAGAGTGAGATGCCAGCTCTTTTCATTCAGTCAGTAGCTTCAAACATTTCTGGTATATGAATAACATGATGTTTTTCAATGGCAAAAATCAATGAATATTGTAAATGCACAAACAGTAATTTCTCCGCATTGCAAGGTGCAATTCTGAAATTTTTTGCTTTTTCCTGCTCCTCTTAGCATGATATAGAAGATTCAAAGAGAGTGAGATGCCAGCTTCTTTCATTCAGTCAGTAGCTTCAAACATTTCTGGACGTTTTTCAATGGCAAAAATCAATGAATATTGTAAATGAAAAAACAGTAATTTCTCCACATTGCAAGGTGCAATTCTGAAATTCTTTGCTTTTTCCTGCTCCTCTTAGCATGATAAAGAAGATTCAAAGAGAGTGAGATGCCAGCTCTTTTCATTCAGTCAGTAGCTTCAAACATTTCTGGTATATGAATAACATGATGTTTTTCAATGGCAAAAATCAATGAATATTGTAAATGCACAAACAGTAATTTCTCCGCATTGCAAGGTGCAATTCTGAAATTTTTTGCTTTTTCCTGCTCCTCTTAGCATGATAAAGAAGATTCAAAGAGAGTGAGATGCCAGCTCCTTTCATTCAGTCAGTAGCTTCAAACATTTCTGGACGTTTTTCAATGGCAAAAATCAATGAATATTGTAAATGCACAAACAGTAATTTCTCCACATTGCAAGGTGCAATTCTGAAATTTTTTGCTTTTTCCTGCTCCTCTTAGCATGATAAAGAAGATTCAAAGAGAGTGAGATGCCAGCTCTTTTCATTCAGTCAGTAGCTTCAAACATTTCTGGTATATGAATAACATGATGTTTTTCAATGGCAAAAATCAATGAATATTGTAAATGCACAAACAGTAATTTCTCCGCATTGCAAGGTGCAATTCTGAAATTTTTTGCTTTTTCCTGCTCCTCTTAGCATGATAAAGAAGATTCAAAGAGAGTGAGATGCCAGCTCCTTTCATTCAGTCAGTAGCTTCAAACATTTCTGGACGTTTTTCAATGGCAAAAATCAATGAATATTGTAAATGCACAAACAGTAATTTCTCCACATTGCAAGGTGCAATTCTGAAATTTTTTGCTTTTTCCTGCTCCTCTTAGCATGATAAAGAAGATTCAAAGAGAGTGAGATGCCAGCTCTTTTCATTCAGTCAGTAGCTTCAAACATTTCTGGTATAGGAATAACATGATGTTTTTCAATGGCAAAAATCAATGAATATTGTAAATGCACAAACAGTAATTTCTCCGCATTGCAAGGTGCAATTCTGAAATTTTTTGCTTTTTCCTGCTCCTCTTAGCATGATATAGAAGATTCAAAGAGAGTGAGATGCCAGCTTCTTTCATTCAGTCAGTAGCTTCAAACATTTCTGGACGTTTTTCAATGGCAAAAATCAATGAATATTGTAAATGCACAAACAGTAATTTCTCCACATTGGAAGGTGCAATTCTGAAATTTTTTGCTTTTTCCTGCTCCTCTTAGCATGATAAAGAAGATTCAAAGAGAGTGAGATGCCAGCTCTTTTCATTCAGTCAGTAGCTTCAAACATTTCTGGTATATGAATAACATGATGTTTTTCAATGGCAAAAATCAATGAATATTGTAAATGCACAAACAGTAATTTCTCCGCATTGCAAGGTGCAATTCTGAAATTCTTTGCTTTTTCCTGCTCCTCTTAGCATGATAAAGAAGATTCAAAGAGAGTGAGATGCCAGCTCCTTTCATTCAGTCAGTAGCTTCAAACATTTCTGGACGTTTTTCAATGGCAAAAATCAATGAATATTGTAAATGCACAAACAGTAATTTCTCCACATTGCAAGGTGCAATTCTGAAATTTTTCCTTTTTCCTGCTCCTCTTAGCATGATAAAGAAGATTCAAAGAGAGTGAGATGCCAGCTCTTTTCATTCAGTCAGTAGCTTCAAACATTTCTGGTATATGAATAACATGATGTTTTTGAATGGCAAAAATCAATGAATATTGTAAATGCACAAACAGTAATTTCTCCGCATTGCAAGGTGCAATTCTGAAATTTTTTGCTTTTTCCTGCTCCTCTTAGCATGATAAAGAAGATTCAAAGAGAGTGAGATGCCAGCTCCTTTCATTCAGTCAGTAGCTTCAAACATTTCTGGACGTTTTTCAATGGCAAAAATCAATGAATATTGGAAATGCACAAACAGTAATTTCTCCACATTGCAAGGTGCAATTCTGAAATTTTTTGCTTTTTCCTGCTCCTGTTAGCATGGTAAAGAAGATTCAAAGAGATTGAGATAACAGCTCTTTTCATTCAGTCAGTAGCTTCAAACATTTCTGGTATATGAATAACATGATGTTTTTCAATGGCAAAAATCAATGAATATTGTAAATGCACAAATACTAATTTCTCCGCATTGCAAGGTGCAATTCTGAAATTTTTTGCTTTTTCCTGCTCCTCTTAGCATGATAAAGAAGATTCAAAGAGAGTGAGATGCCAGCTCCTTTCATTCAGTCAGTAGCTGCAAACATTTCTGGACGTTTTTCAATGGCAAAAATCAATGAATATTGTAAATGCACAAACAGTAATTTCTCCACATTGCAAGGTGCAATTCTGAAATTTTTCCTTTTTCCTGCTCCTCTTAGCATGATAAAGAAGATTCAAAGAGAGTGAGATGCCAGCTCTTTTCATTCAGTCAGTAGCTTCAAACATTTCTGGTATATGAATAACATGATGTTTTTGAATGGCAAAAATCAATGAATATTGTAAATGCACAAACAGTAATTTCTCCGCATTGCAAGGTGCAATTCTGAAATTTTTTGCTTTTTCCTGCTCCTCTTAGCATGATAAAGAAGATTCAAAGAGAGTGAGATGCCAGCTCCTTTCATTCAGTCAGTAGCTTCAAACATTTCTGGACGTTTTTCAATGGCAAAAATCAATGAATATTGGAAATGCACAAACAGTAATTTCTCCACATTGCAAGGTGCAATTCTGAAATTTTTTGCTTTTTCCTGCTCCTCTTAGCATGATAAAGAAGATTCAAAGAGAGTGAGATGCCAGCTCTTTTCATTCAGTCAGTAGCTTCAAACATTTCTGGTATATGAATAACATGATGTTTTTCAATGGCAAAAATCAATGAATATTGTAAATGCACAAACAGTAATTTCTCCGCATTGCAAGGTGCAATTCTGAAATTTTTTGCTTTTTCCTGCTCCTCTTAGCATGATATAGAAGATTCAAAGAGAGTGAGATGCCAGCTTCTTTCATTCAGTCAGTAGCTTCAAACATTTCTGGACGTTTTTCAATGGCAAAAATCAATGAATATTGTAAATGAAAAAACAGTAATTTCTCCACATTGCAAGGTGCAATTCTGAAATTCTTTGCTTTTTCCTGCTCCTCTTAGCATGATAAAGAAGATTCAAAGAGAGTGAGATGCCAGCTCTTTTCATTCAGTCAGTAGCTTCAAACATTTCTGGTATATGAATAACATGATGTTTTTCAATGGCAAAAATCAATGAATATTGTAAATGCACAAACAGTAATTTCTCCGCATTGCAAGGTGCAATTCTGAAATTTTTTGCTTTTTCCTGCTCCTCTTAGCATGATAAAGAAGATTCAAAGAGAGTGAGATGCCAGCTCCTTTCATTCAGTCAGTAGCTTCAAACATTTCTGGACGTTTTTCAATGGCAAAAATCAATGAATATTGTAAATGCACAAACAGTAATTTCTCCGCATTGCAAGGTGCAATTCTGAAATTTTTTGCTTTTTCCTGCTCCTCTTAGCATGATAAAGAAGATTCAAAGAGAGTGAGATGCCAGCTCCTTTCATTCAGTCAGTAGCTTCAAACATTTCTGGACGTTTTTCAATGGCAAAAATCAATGAATATTGTAAATGCACAAACAGTAATTTCTCCACATTGCAAGGTGCAATTCTGAAATTTTTTGCTTTTTCCTGCTCCTCTTAGCATGATAAAGAAGATTCAAAGAGAGTGAGATGCCAGCTCTTTTCATTCAGTCAGTAGCTTCAAACATTTCTGGTATAGGAATAACATGATGTTTTTCAATGGCAAAAATCAATGAATATTGTAAATGCACAAACAGTAATTTCTCCGCATTGCAAGGTGCAATTCTGAAATTTTTTGCTTTTTCCTGCTCCTCTTAGCATGATATAGAAGATTCAAAGAGAGTGAGATGCCAGCTTCTTTCATTCAGTCAGTAGCTTCAAACATTTCTGGACGTTTTTCAATGGCAAAAATCAATGAATATTGTAAATGCACAAACAGTAATTTCTCCACATTGGAAGGTGCAATTCTGAAATTTTTTGCTTTTTCCTGCTCCTCTTAGCATGATAAAGAAGATTCAAAGAGAGTGAGATGCCAGCTCTTTTCATTCAGTCAGTAGCTTCAAACATTTCTGGTATATGAATAACATGATGTTTTTCAATGGCAAAAATCAATGAATATTGTAAATGCACAAACAGTAATTTCTCCGCATTGCAAGGTGCAATTCTGAAATTCTTTGCTTTTTCCTGCTCCTCTTAGCATGATAAAGAAGATTCAAAGAGAGTGAGATGCCAGCTCCTTTCATTCAGTCAGTAGCTTCAAACATTTCTGGACGTTTTTCAATGGCAAAAATCAATGAATATTGTAAATGCACAAACAGTAATTTCTCCACATTGCAAGGTGCAATTCTGAAATTTTTCCTTTTTCCTGCTCCTCTTAGCATGATAAAGAAGATTCAAAGAGAGTGAGATGCCAGCTCTTTTCATTCAGTCAGTAGCTTCAAACATTTCTGGTATATGAATAACATGATGTTTTTGAATGGCAAAAATCAATGAATATTGTAAATGCACAAACAGTAATTTCTCCGCATTGCAAGGTGCAATTCTGAAATTTTTTGCTTTTTCCTGCTCCTCTTAGCATGATAAAGAAGATTCAAAGAGAGTGAGATGCCAGCTCCTTTCATTCAGTCAGTAGCTTCAAACATTTCTGGACGTTTTTCAATGGCAAAAATCAATGAATATTGGAAATGCACAAACAGTAATTTCTCCACATTGCAAGGTGCAATTCTGAAATTTTTTGCTTTTTCCTGCTCCTGTTAGCATGGTAAAGAAGATTCAAAGAGATTGAGATAACAGCTCTTTTCATTCAGTCAGTAGCTTCAAACATTTCTGGTATATGAATAACATGATGTTTTTCAATGGCAAAAATCAATGAATATTGTAAATGCACAAATACTAATTTCTCCGCATTGCAAGGTGCAATTCTGAAATTTTTTGCTTTTTCCTGCTCCTCTTAGCATGATAAAGAAGATTCAAAGAGAGTGAGATGCCAGCTCCTTTCATTCAGTCAGTAGCTGCAAACATTTCTGGACGTTTTTCAATGGCAAAAATCAATGAATATTGTAAATGAAAAAACAGTAATTTCTCCACATTGCAAGGTGCAATTCTGAAATTCTTTGCTTTTTCCTGCTCCTCTTAGCATGATAAAGAACATTCAAAGAGAGTGAGATGCCAGCTCTTTTCATTCAGTCAGTAGCTTCAAACATTTCTGGTATATGAATAACATGATGTTTTTCAATGGCAAAAATCAATGAATATTGTAAATGCACAAACAGTAATTTCTCCGCATTGCAAGGTGCAATTCTGAAATTTTTTGCTTTTTCCTGCTCCTCTTAGCATGATAAAGAAGATTCAAAGAGAGTGAGATGCCAGCTCCTTTCATTCAGTCAGTAGCTTCAAACATTTCTGGACGTTTTTCAATGGCAAAAATCAATGAATATTGTAAATGCACAAACAGTAATTTCTCCACATTGCAAGGTGCAATTCTGAAATTTTTTGCTTTTTCCTGCTCCTCTTAGCATGATAAAGAAGATTCAAAGAGAGTGAGATGCCAGCTCTTTTCATTCAGTCAGTAGCTTCAAACATTTCTGGTATATGAATAACATGATGTTTTTCAATGGCAAAAATCAATGAATATTGTAAATGCACAAACAGTAATTTCTCCGCATTGCAAGGTGCAATTCTGAAATTTTTTGCTTTTTCCTGCTCCTCTTAGCATGATAAAGAAGATTCAAAGAGAGTGAGATGCCAGCTCCTTTCATTCAGTCAGTAGCTTCAAACATTTCTGGACGTTTTTCAATGGCAAAAATCAATGAATATTGTAAATGCACAAACAGTAATTTCTCCACATTGCAAGGTGCAATTCTGAAATTTTTTGCTTTTTCCTGCTCCTCTTAGCATGATAAAGAAGATTCAAAGAGAGTGAGATGCCAGCTCTTTTCATTCAGTCAGTAGCTTCAAACATTTCTGGTATAGGAATAACATGATGTTTTTCAATGGCAAAAATCAATGAATATTGTAAATGCACAAACAGTAATTTCTCCGCATTGCAAGGTGCAATTCTGAAATTTTTTGCTTTTTCCTGCTCCTCTTAGCATGATATAGAAGATTCAAAGAGAGTGAGATGCCAGCTTCTTTCATTCAGTCAGTAGCTTCAAACATTTCTGGACGTTTTTCAATGGCAAAAATCAATGAATATTGTAAATGCACAAACAGTAATTTCTCCACATTGCAAGATGCAATTCTGAAATTTTTTGCTTTTTCCTGCTCCTGTTAGCATGGTAAAGAAGATTCAAAGAGATTGAGATAACAGCTCTTTTCATTCAGTCAGTAGCTTCAAACATTTCTGGTATATGAATAACATGATGTTTTTCAATGGCAAAAATCAATGAATATTGTAAATGCACAAATACTAATTTCTCCGCATTGCACGGTGCAATTCTGAAATTTTTTGCTTTTTCCTGCTCCTCTTAGCATGATAAAGAAGATTCAAAGAGAGTGAGATGCCAGCTCCTTTCATTCAGTCAGTAGCTGCAAACATTTCTGGACGTTTTTCAATGGCAAAAATCAATGAATATTGTAAATGAAAAAACAGTAATTTCTCCACATTGCAAGGTGCAATTCTGAAATTCTTTGCTTTTTCCTGCTCCTCTTAGCATGATAAAGAAGATTCAAAGAGAGTGAGATGCCAGCTCTTTTCATTCAGTCAGTAGCTTCAAACATTTCTGGTATATGAATAACATGATGTTTTTCAATGGCAAAAATCAATGAATATTGTAAATGCACAAACAGTAATTTCTCCGCATTGCAAGGTGCAATTCTGAAATTTTTTGCTTTTTCCTGCTCCTCTTAGCATGATAAAGAAGATTCAAAGAGAGTGAGATGCCAGCTCCTTTCATTCAGTCAGTAGCTTCAAACATTTCTGGACGTTTTTCAATGGCAAAAATCAATGAATATTGTAAATGCACAAACAGTAATTTCTCCACATTGCAAGGTGCAATTCTGAAATTTTTTGCTTTTTCCTGCTCCTCTTAGCATGATAAAGAAGATTCAAAGAGAGTGAGATGCCAGCTCTTTTCATTCAGTCAGTAGCTTCAAACATTTCTGGTATATGAATAACATGATGTTTTTCAATGGCAAAAATCAATGAATATTGTAAATGCACAAACAGTAATTTCTCCGCATTGCAAGGTGCAATTCTGAAATTTTTTGCTTTTTCCTGCTCCTCTTAGCATGATAAAGAAGATTCAAAGAGAGTGAGATGCCAGCTCCTTTCATTCAGTCAGTAGCTTCAAACATTTCTGGACGTTTTTCAATGGCAAAAATCAATGAATATTGTAAATGCACAAACAGTAATTTCTCCACATTGCAAGGTGCAATTCTGAAATTTTTTGCTTTTTCCTGCTCCTCTTAGCATGATAAAGAAGATTCAAAGAGAGTGAGATGCCAGCTCTTTTCATTCAGTCAGTAGCTTCAAACATTTCTGGTATATGAATAACATGATGTTTTTCAATGGCAAAAATCAATGAATATTGTAAATGCACAAACCATAATTTCTCCGCATTGCAAGGTGCAATTCTGAAATTTTTAGCTTTTTCCTGCTCCTCTTAGCATGATATAGAAGATTCAAAGAGAGTGAGATGCCAGCTCCTTTCATTCAGTCAGTAGCTTCAAACATTTCTGGACATTTTTCAATGGCAAAAATCAATGAATATTGTAAATGCACAAACAGTAATTTCTCCACATTGCAAGGTGCAATTCTGAAATTTTTGCTTTTTCCTGCTCCTCTTAGCATGATAAAGAAGATTCAAGAGAGTGAGATACCAGCTCTTTTCATTCAGTCAGTAGCTTCAAACATTTCTGGTATATGAATAACATGATGTTTTTCAATGGCAAAAATCAATGAATATTGTAAATGCACAAACAGTAATTTCTCCGCATTGCAAGGTGCAATTCTGAAATTTTTTGCTTTTTCCTGCTCCTCTTAGCATGATAAAGAAGATTCAAAGAGAGTGAGATGCCAGCTCCTTTCATTCAGTCAGTAGCTTCAAACATTTCTGGACGTTTTTCAATGGCAAAAATCAATGAATATTGGAAATGCACAAACAGTAATTTCTCCACATTGCAAGGTGCAATTCTGAAATTTTTTGCTTTTTCCTGCTCCTCTTAGCATGATAAAGAAGATTCAAAGAGAGTGAGATGCCAGCTCTTTTCATTCAGTCAGTAGCTTCAAACATTTCTGGTATATGAATAACATGATGTTTTTCAATGGCAAAAATCAATGAATATTGTAAATGCACAAACAGTAATTTCTCTGCATTGCAAGGTGCAATTCTGAAATTTTTTGCTTTTTCCTGCTCCTCTTAGCATGATAAAGAAGATTCAATGAGAGTGAGATGCCAGCTCCTTTCATTCAGTCAGTAGCTTCAAACATTTCTGGACGTTTTTCAATGGCAAAAATCAATGAATATTGTAAATGCACAAACAGTAATTTCTCCACATTGCAAGGTGCAATTCTGAATTTTTTTGCTTTTTCCTGCTCCTCTTAGCATGATAAAGAAGATTCAAAGAGAGTGAGATGCCAGCTCTTTTCATTCAGTCAGTAGCTTCAAACATTTCTGGTATATGAATAACATGATGTTTTTCAATGGCAAAAATCAATGAATATTGTAAATGCACAAACAGTAATTTCTCCACATTGCAAGGTGCAATTCTGAAATTTTTTGCTTTTTCCTGCTCCTCTTAGCATGATAAAGAAGATTCAAAGAGAGTGAGATGCCAGCTCTTTTCATTCAGTCAGTAGCTTCAAACATTTCTGGTATATGAATAACATGATGTTTTTCAATGGCAAAAATCAATGAATATTGTAAATGCACAAACAGTAATTTCTCTGCATTGCAAGGTGCAATTCTGAAATTTTTTGCTTTTTCCTGCTCCTCTTAGCATGATAAAGAAGATTCAATGAGAGTGAGATGCCAGCTCCTTTCATTCAGTCAGTAGCTTCAAACATTTCTGGACGTTTTTCAATGGCAAAAATCAATGAATATTGTAAATGCACAAACAGTAATTTCTCCACATTGCAAGGTGCAATTCTGAATTTTTTTGCTTTTTCCTGCTCCTCTTAGCATGATAAAGAAGATTCAAAGAGAGTGAGATGCCAGCTCTTTTCATTCAGTCAGTAGCTTCAAACATTTCTGGTATATGAATAACATGATGTTTTTCAATGGCAAAAATCAATGAATATTGTAAATGCACAAACAGTAATTTCTCCACATTGCAAGGTGCAATTCTGAAATTTTTTGCTTTTTCCTGCTCCTCTTAGCATGATAAAGAAGATTCAAAGAGAGTGAGATGCCAGCTCTTTTCATTCAGTCAGTAGCTTCAAACATTTCTGGTATATGAATAACATGATGTTTTTCAATGGCAAAAATCAATGAATATTGTAAATGCACAAACAGTAATTTCTCCGCATTGCAAGGTGCAATTCTGAAATTTTTAGCTTTTTCCTGCTCCTCTTAGCATGATAAAGAAGATTCAAAGAGAGTGAGATGCCAGCTCCTTTCATTCAGTCAGTAGCTTCAAACATTTCTGGATGTTTTTCAATGGCAAAAATCAATGAATATTGTAAATGCACAAACAGTAATTTCTCCACATTGCAAGGTGCAATTCTGAAATTTTTTGCTTTTTCCTGCTCCTCTTAGCATGATAAAGAAGATTCAAAGAGAGTGAGATGCCAGCTCTTTTCATTCAGTCAGTAGCTTCCAACATTTCTGGTATATGAATAACATGATGTTTTTCAATGGCAAAAATCAATGAATATTGTAAATGCAAAAAACAGTAATTTCTCCGCATTGCAAGGTGCAATTCTGAAATTTTTTGCTTTTTCCTGCTCCTCTTAGCATGATAAAGAAGATTCAAAGAGAGTGAGATGCCAGCTCCTTTCATTCAGTCAGTAGCTTCAAACATTTCTGGACGTTTTTCAATGGCAAAAATCAATGAATATTGTAAATGCACAAACAGTAATTTCTCCACATTGCAAGGTGCAATTCTGAAATTTTTTGCTTTTTCCTGCTCCTCTTAGCATGATAAAGAAGATTCAAAGAGAGTGAGATGCCAGCTCTTTTCATTCAGTCATTAGCTTCAAACATTTCTGGTATATGAATAACATGATGTTTTTCAATGGCAAAAATCAATGAATATTGTAAATGCACAAACAGTAATTTCTCCGCATTGCAAGGTGCAATTCTGAAATTTTTTGCTTTTTCCTGCTCCTCTTAGCATGATAAAGAAGATTCAAAGAGAGTGAGATGCCAGCTCCTTTCATTCAGTCAGTAGCTTCAAACATTTCTGGACGTTTTTCAATGGCAAAAATCAATGAATATTGTAAATGCACAAACAGTAATTTCTCCACATTGCAAGGTGCAATTCTGAAATTTTTTGCTTTTTCCTGCTCCTCTTAGCATGATAAAGAAGATTCAAAGAGAGTAAGATGCCATCTCCTTTCATTCAGTCAGTAGCTTCAAACATTTCTGGACGTTTTTCAATGTCAAAAATCAATGAATATTGTAAATGCACAAACAGTAATTTCTCCACATTGCAAGGTGCAATTCTGAAATTTTTTGCTTTTTCCTGCTCCTCTTAGCATGATAAAGAAGATTCAAAGAGAGTGAGATGCCAGCTCTTTTCATTCAGTCAGTAGCTTCAAACATTTCTCGTATATGAATAACATGATGTTTTTCAATGTCAAAAATCAATGAATATTGTAAATGCACAAACAGTAATTTCTCCGCATTGCAAGGTGCAATTCGGAAATTTTTTGCTTTTTCCTGCTCCTCTTAGCATGATAAAGAAGATTCAAAGAGAGTGAGATGCCAGCTCCTTTCAGTCAGTCAGTAGCTTCAAACATTTCTGGATGTTTTTCAATGGCAAAAATCAATGAATATTGTAAATGCACAAACAGTAATTTCTTCACATTGCAGGGTGCAATTCTGAAATTTTTTGCTTTTTCCTGCTCCTCTTAGCATGATAAAGAAGATTCAAAGAGAGTGAGATGCCAGCTCTTTTCATTCAGTCAGTAGCTTCCAACATTTCTGGTATATGAATAACATGATGTTTTTCAATGGCAAAAATCAATGAATATTGTAAATGCACAAACAGTAATTTCTCCGCATTGCAAGGTGCAATTCTGAAATTTTTTGCTTTTTCCTGCTCCTCTTAGCATGATAAAGAAGATTCAAAGAGAGTGAGATGCCAGCTCCTTTCATTCAGTCAGTAGCTTCAAACATTTCTGGACGTTTTTCAATGGCAAAAATCAATGAATATTGTAAATGCACAAACAGTAATTTCTCCACATTGCAAGGTGCAATTCTGAAATTTTTTGCTTTTTCCTGCTCCTCTTAGCATGATAAAGAAGATTCAAAGAGAGTGAGATGCCAGCTCTTTTCATTCAGTCAGTAGCTTCAAACATTTCTGGTATATGAATAACATGATGTTTTTCAATGGCAAAAATCAATGAATATTGTAAATGCACAAACAGTAATTTCTCCGCATTGCAAGGTGCAATTCTGAAATTTTTTGCTTTTTCCTGCTCCTCTTAGCATGATAAAGAAGATTCAAAGAGAGTGAGATGCCAGCTCCTTTCATTCAGTCAGTAGCTTCAAACATTTCTGGACGTTTTTCAATGGCAAAAATCAATGAATATTGTAAATGCACAAACAGTAATTTCTCCACATTGCAAGGTGCAATTCTGAAATTTTTTGCTTTTTCCTGCTCCTCTTAGCATGATAAAGAAGATTCAAAGAGAGTGAGATGCCAGCTCTTTTCATTCAGTCATTAGCTTCAAACATTTCTGGTATATGAATAACATGATGTTTTTCAATGGCAAAAATCAATGAATATTGTAAATGCACAAACAGTAATTTCTCCGCATTGCAAGGTGCAATTCTGAAATTTTTTGCTTTTTCCTGCTCCTCTTAGCATGATAAAGAAGATTCAAAGAGAGTGAGATGCCAGCTCCTTTCATTCAGTTAGTAGCTTCAAACATTTCTGGACGTTTTTCAATGGCAAAAATCAATGAATATTGTAAATGCACAAACAGTAATTTCTCCACATTGCAAGGTGCAATTCTGAAATTTTTTACTTTTTCCTGCTCCTCTTAGCATGATAAAGAAGATTCAAAGAGAGTAAGATGCCAGCTCCTTTCATTCAGTCAGTAGCTTCAAACATTTCTGGACGTTTTTCAATGTCAAAAATCAATGAATATTGTAAATTCACAAACAGTAATTTCTCCACATTGCAAGGTGCAATTCTGAAATTTTTTGCTTTTTCCTGCTCCTCTTAGCATGATAAAGAAGATTCAAAGAGAGTGAGATGCCAGCTCTTTTCATTCAGTCAGTAGCTTCAAACATTTCTCGTATATGAATAACATGATGTTTTTCAATGTCAAAAATCAATGAATATTGTAAATGCACAAACAGTAATTTCTCCGCATTGCAAGGTGCAATTCGGAAATTTTTTGCTTTTTCCTGCTCCTCTTAGCATGATAAAGAAGATTCAAAGAGAGTGAGATGCCAGCTCCTTTCATTCAGTCAGTAGCTTCAAACATTTCTGGACGTTTTTCAATGGCAAAAATCAATGAATATTGTAAATGCCCAAACAGTAATTTCTCCACATTGCAAGGTGCAATTCTGAAATTTTTTGCTTTTTCCTGCTCCTCTTAGCATGATAAAGAAGATTCAAAGAGAGTGAGATGCCAGCTCTTTTCATTCAGTCAGTAGCTTCAAACATTTGAGGTATATGAATAACATGATGTTTTTCAATGGCAAAAATCAATGAATTTTGTAAATGCACAAACAGTAATTTCTCCGCATTGCAAGGTGCAATTCTGAAATTTTTTGCTTTTTCCTGCTCCTCTTAGCATGATAAATAAGATTCAAAGAGAGTGAGATGCCAGCTTCTTTCATTCAGTCAGTAGCTTCAAACATTTCTGGACGTTTTTCAATGGCAAAAATCAATGAATATTGTAAATGCACAAACAGTAATTTCTCCACATTGCAAGGTGCAATTCTGAAATTTTTTGCTTTTTCCTGCTCCTCTTAGCATGATAAAGAAGATTCAAAGAGAGTGAGATGCCAGCTCTTTTCATTCAGTCAGTAGCTTCAAACATTTCTGGTATATGAATAACATGATGTTTTTCAATGGCAAAAATCAATGAATATTGTAAATGCACAAACAGTAATTTCTCCGCATTGCAAGGTGCAATTCTGAAATTTTTTGCTTTTTCCTGCTCCTCTTAGCATGATAAAGAAGATTCAAAGAGAGTGAGATGCCATCTCCTTTCATTCAGTCAGTAGCTTCAAACATTTCTGGACGTTTTTCAATGGCAAAAATCAATGAATATTGTAAATGCACAAACAGTAATTTCTCCACATTGCAAGGTGCAATTCTGAAATTTTTTGCTTTTTCCTGCTCCTCTTAGCATGATAAAGAAGATTCAAAGAGAGTGAGATGCCAGCTCTTTTCATTCAGTCAGTAGCTTCAAACATTTCTGGTATATGAATAACATGATGTTTTTCAATGGCAAAAATCAATGAATATTGTAAATGCACAAACAGTAATTTCTCCGCATTGCAAGGTGCAATTCTGAAATTTTTTGCTTTTTCCTGCTCCTCTTAGCATGATAAAGAAGATTCAAAAGTGTGAGATGCCAGCTCCTTTCATTCAGTCAGTAGCTTCAAACATATCTGGACGTTTTTCAATGGCAAAAATCAATGAATATTGTAAATGCACAAACAGTAATTTCTCCACATTGCAAGGTGCAATTCTGAAATGTTTTGCTTTTTTCTGCTCCTCTTAGCATGATAAAGAAGATTAAAAGAGAGTGAGATGCCAGCTCCTTTCATTCAGTCAGTAGCTTCAAACATTTCTGGACGTTTTTCAATGTCAAAAATCAATGAATATTGTAAATGCACAAACAGTAATTTCTCCACATTGCAAGGTGCAATTCTGAAATTTTTTGCTTTTTCCTGCTCCTCTTAGCATGATAAAGAAGATTCAAAGAGAGTGAGATGCCAGCTCTTTTCATTCAGTCAGTAGCTTCAAACATTTCTCGTATATGAATAACATGATGTTTTTCAATGTCAAAAATCAATGAATATTGTAAATGCACAAACAGTAATTTCTCCGCATTGCAAGGTGCAATTCGGAAATTTTTTGCTTTTTCCTGCTCCTCTTAGCATGATAAAGAAGATTCAAAGAGAGTGAGATGCCAGCTCCTTTCAGTCAGTCAGTAGCTTCAAACATTTCTGGATGTTTTTCAATGGCAAAAATCAATGAATATTGTAAATGCACAAACAGTAATTTCTTCACATTGCAGGGTGCAATTCTGAAATTTTTTGCTTTTTCCTGCTCCTCTTAGCATGATAAAGAAGATTCAAAGAGAGTGAGATGCCAGCTCTTTTCATTCAGTCAGTAGCTTCCAACATTTCTGGTATATGAATAACATGATGTTTTTCAATGGCAAAAATCAATGAATATTGTAAATGCACAAACAGTAATTTCTCCGCATTGCAAGGTGCAATTCTGAAATTTTTTGCTTTTTCCTGCTCCTCTTAGCATGATAAAGAAGATTCAAAGAGAGTGAGATGCCAGCTCCTTTCATTCAGTCAGTAGCTTCAAACATTTCTGGACGTTTTTCAATGGCAAAAATCAATGAATATTGTAAATGCACAAACAGTAATTTCTCCACATTGCAAGGTGCAATTCTGAAATTTTTTGCTTTTTCCTGCTCCTCTTAGCATGATAAAGAAGATTCAAAGAGAGTGAGATGCCAGCTCTTTTCATTCAGTCAGTAGCTTCAAACATTTCTGGTATATGAATAACATGATGTTTTTCAATGGCAAAAATCAATGAATATTGTAAATGCACAAACAGTAATTTCTCCGCATTGCAAGGTGCAATTCTGAAATTTTTTGCTTTTTCCTGCTCCTCTTAGCATGATAAAGAAGATTCAAAGAGAGTGAGATGCCAGCTCATTTCATTCAGTCAGTAGCTTCAAACATTTCTGGACGTTTTTCAATGGCAAAAATCAATGAATATTGTAAATGCACAAACAGTAATTTCTCCACATTGCAAGGTGCAATTCTGAAATTTTTTGCTTTTTCCTGCTCCTCTTAGCATGATAAAGAAGATTCAAAGAGAGTGAGATGCCAGCTCTTTTCATTCAGTCAGTAGCTTCCAACATTTCTGGTATATGAATAACATGATGTTTTTCAATGGCAAAAATCAATGAATATTGTAAATGCAAAAAACAGTAATTTCTCCGCATTGCAAGGTGCAATTCTGAAATTTTTTGCTTTTTCCTGCTCCTCTTAGCATGATAAAGAAGATTCAAAGAGAGTGAGATGCCAGCTCCTTTCATTCAGTCAGTAGCTTCAAACATTTCTGGACGTTTTTCAATGGCAAAAATCAATGAATATTGTAAATGCACAAACAGTAATTTCTCCACATTGCAAGATGCAATTCTGAAATTTTTTGCTTTTTCCTGCTCCTCTTAGCATGATAAAGAAGATTCAAAGAGAGTGAGATGCCAGCTCTTTTCATTCAGTCATTAGCTTCAAACATTTCTGGTATATGAATAACATGATGTTTTTCAATGGCAAAAATCAATGAATATTGTAAATGCACAAACAGTAATTTCTCCGCATTGCAAGGTGCAATTCTGAAATTTTTTGCTTTTTCCTGCTCCTCTTAGCATGATAAAGAAGATTCAAAGAGAGTGAGATGCCAGCTCCTTTCATTCAGTTAGTAGCTTCAAACATTTCTGGACGTTTTTCAATGGCAAAAATCAATGAATATTGTAAATGCACAAACAGTAATTTCTCCACATTGCAAGGTGCAATTCTGAAATTTTTTACTTTTTCCTGCTCCTCTTAGCATGATAAAGAAGATTCAAAGAGAGTAAGATGCCAGCTCCTTTCATTCAGTCAGTAGCTTCAAACATTTCTGGACGTTTTTCAATGTCAAAAATCAATGAATATTGTAAATTCACAAACAGTAATTTCTCCACATTGCAAGGTGCAATTCTGAAATTTTTTGCTTTTTCCTGCTCCTCTTAGCATGATAAAGAAGATTCAAAGAGAGTGAGATGCCAGCTCTTTTCATTCAGTCAGTAGCTTCAAACATTTCTCGTATATGAATAACATGATGTTTTTCAATGTCAAAAATCAATGAATATTGTAAATGCACAAACAGTAATTTCTCCGCATTGCAAGGTGCAATTCGGAAATTTTTTGCTTTTTCCTGCTCCTCTTAGCATGATAAAGAAGATTCAAAGAGAGTGAGATGCCAGCTCCTTTCATTCAGTCAGTAGCTTCAAACATTTCTGGACGTTTTTCAATGGCAAAAATCAATGAATATTGTAAATGCCCAAACAGTAATTTCTCCACATTGCAAGGTGCAATTCTGAAATTTTTTGCTTTTTCCTGCTCCTCTTAGCATGATAAAGAAGATTCAAAGAGAGTGAGATGCCAGCTCTTTTCATTCAGTCAGTAGCTTCAAACATTTCTGGTATATGAATAACATGATGTTTTTCAATGGCAAAAATCAATGAATTTTGTAAATGCACAAACAGTAATTTCTCCGCATTGCAAGGTGCAATTCTGAAATTTTTTGCTTTTTCCTGCTCCTCTTAGCATGATAAATAAGATTCAAAGAGAGTGAGATGCCAGCTTCTTTCATTCAGTCAGTAGCTTCAAACATTTCTGGACGTTTTTCAATGGCAAAAATCAATGAATATTGTAAATGCACAAACAGTAATTTCTCCACATTGCAAGGTGCAATTCTGAAATTTTTTGCTTTTTCCTGCTCCTCTTAGCATGATAAAGAAGATTCAAAGAGAGTGAGATGCCAGCTCTTTTCATTCAGTCAGTAGCTTCAAACATTTCTGGTATATGAATAACATGATGTTTTTCAATGGCAAAAATCAATGAATATTGTAAATGCACAAACAGTAATTTCTCCGCATTGCAAGGTGCAATTCTGAAATTTTTTGCTTTTTCCTGCTCCTCTTAGCATGATAAAGAAGATTCAAAGAGAGTGAGATGCCATCTCCTTTCATTCAGTCAGTAGCTTCAAACATTTCTGGACGTTTTTCAATGGCAAAAATCAATGAATATTGTAAATGCACAAACAGTAATTTCTCCACATTGCAAGGTGCAATTCTGAAATTTTTTGCTTTTTCCTGCTCCTCTTAGCATGATAAAGAAGATTCAAAGAGAGTGAGATGCCAGCTCTTTTCATTCAGTCAGTAGCTTCAAACATTTCTGGTATATGAATAACATGATGTTTTTCAATGGCAAAAATCAATGAATATTGTAAATGCACAAACAGTAATTTCTCCGCATTGCAAGGTGCAATTCTGAAATTTTTTGCTTTTTCCTGCTCCTCTTAGCATGATAAAGAAGATTCAAAAGTGTGAGATGCCAGCTCCTTTCATTCAGTCAGTAGCTTCAAACATATCTGGACGTTTTTCAATGGCAAAAATCAATGAATATTGTAAATGCACAAACAGTAATTTCTCCACATTGCAAGGTGCAATTCTGAAATGTTTTGCTTTTTTCTGCTCCTCTTAGCATGATAAAGAAGATTAAAAGAGAGTGAGATGCCAGCTCCTTTCATTCAGTCAGTAGCTTCAAACTTTTCTGGACGTTTTTCAATGTCAAAAATCAATGAATATTGTAAATGCACAAACAGTAATTTCTCCACATTGCAAGGTGCAATTCTGAAATTTTTTGCTTTTTCCTGCTCCTCTTAGCATGATAAAGAAGATTCAAAGAGAGTGAGATGCCAGCTCTTTTCATTCAGTCAGTAGCTTCAAACATTTCTCGTATATGAATAACATGATGTTTTTCAATGGCAAAAATCAATGAATATTGTAAATGCACAAACAGTAATTTCTCCGCATTGCAAGGTGCAATTCGGAAATTTTTTGCTTTTTCCTGCTCCTCTTAGCATGATAAAGAAGATTCAAAGAGAGTGAGATGCCAGCTCCTTTCAGTCAGTCAGTAGCTTCAAACATTTCTGGATGTTTTTCAATGGCAAAAATCAATGAATATTGTAAATGCACAAACAGTAATTTCTTCACATTGCAGGGTGCAATTCTGAAATTTTTTGCTTTTTCCTGCTCCTCTTAGCATGATAAAGAAGATTCAAAGAGAGTGAGATGCCAGCTCTTTTCATTCAGTCAGTAGCTTCCAACATTTCTGGTATATGAATAACATGATGTTTTTCAATGGCAAAAATCAATGAATATTGTAAATGCACAAACAGTAATTTCTCCGCATTGCAAGGTGCAATTCTGAAATTTTTTGCTTTTTCCTGCTCCTCTTAGCATGATAAAGAAGATTCAAAGAGAGTGAGATGCCAGCTCCTTTCATTCAGTCAGTAGCTTCAAACATTTCTGGACGTTTTTCAATGGCAAAAATCAATGAATATTGTAAATGCACAAACAGTAATTTCTCCACATTGCAAGGTGCAATTCTGAAATTTTTTGCTTTTTCCTGCTCCTCTTAGCATGATAAAGAAGATTCAAAGAGAGTGAGATGCCAGCTCTTTTCATTCAGTCAGTAGCTTCAAACATTTCTGGTATATGAATAACATGATGTTTTTCAATGGCAAAAATCAATGAATATTGTAAATGCACAAACAGTAATTTCTCCGCATTGCAAGGTGCAATTCTGAAATTTTTTGCTTTTTCCTGCTCCTCTTAGCATGATAAAGAAGATTCAAAGAGAGTGAGATGCCAGCTCATTTCATTCAGTCAGTAGCTTCAAACATTTCTGGACGTTTTTCAATGGCAAAAATCAATGAATATTGTAAATGCACAAACAGTAATTTCTCCACATTGCAAGGTGCAATTCTGAAATTTTTTGCTTTTTCCTGCTCCTCTTAGCATGATAAAGAAGATTCAAAGAGAGTGAGATGCCAGCTCTTTTCATTCAGTCAGTAGCTTCCAACATTTCTGGTATATGAATAACATGATGTTTTTCAATGGCAAAAATCAATGAATATTGTAAATGCAAAAAACAGTAATTTCTCCGCATTGCAAGGTGCAATTCTGAAATTTTTTGCTTTTTCCTGCTCCTCTTAGCATGATAAAGAAGATTCAAAGAGAGTGAGATGCCAGCTCCTTTCATTCAGTCAGTAGCTTCAAACATTTCTGGACGTTTTTCAATGGCAAAAATCAATGAATATTGTAAATGCACAAACAGTAATTTCTCCACATTGCAAGATGCAATTCTGAAATTTTTTGCTTTTTCCTGCTCCTCTTAGCATGATAAAGAAGATTCAAAGAGAGTGAGATGCCAGCTCTTTTCATTCAGTCATTAGCTTCAAACATTTCTGGTATATGAATAACATGATGTTTTTCAATGGCAAAAATCAATGAATATTGTAAATGCACAAACAGTAATTTCTCCGCATTGCAAGGTGCAATTCTGAAATTTTTTGCTTTTTCCTGCTCCTCTTAGCATGATAAAGAAGATTCAAAGAGAGTGAGATGCCAGCTCCTTTCATTCAGTTAGTAGCTTCAAACATTTCTGGACGTTTTTCAATGGCAAAAATCAATGAATATTGTAAATGCACAAACAGTAATTTCTCCACATTGCAAGGTGCAATTCTGAAATTTTTTACTTTTTCCTGCTCCTCTTAGCATGATAAAGAAGATTCAAAGAGAGTAAGATGCCAGCTCCTTTCATTCAGTCAGTAGCTTCAAACATTTCTGGACGTTTTTCAATGTCAAAAATCAATGAATATTGTAAATTCACAAACAGTAATTTCTCCACATTGCAAGGTGCAATTCTGAAATTTTTTGCTTTTTCCTGCTCCTCTTAGCATGATAAAGAAGATTCAAAGAGAGTGAGATGCCAGCTCTTTTCATTCAGTCAGTAGCTTCAAACATTTCTCGTATATGAATAACATGATGTTTTTCAATGTCAAAAATCAATGAATATTGTAAATGCACAAACAGTAATTTCTCCGCATTGCAAGGTGCAATTCGGAAATTTTTTGCTTTTTCCTGCTCCTCTTAGCATGATAAAGAAGATTCAAAGAGAGTGAGATGCCAGCTCCTTTCATTCAGTCAGTAGCTTCAAACATTTCTGGACGTTTTTCAATGGCAAAAATCAATGAATATTGTAAATGCCCAAACAGTAATTTCTCCACATTGCAAGGTGCAATTCTGAAATTTTTTGCTTTTTCCTGCTCCTCTTAGCATGATAAAGAAGATTCAAAGAGAGTGAGATGCCAGCTCTTTTCATTCAGTCAGTAGCTTCAAACATTTCTGGTATATGAATAACATGATGTTTTTCAATGGCAAAAATCAATGAATTTTGTAAATGCACAAACAGTAATTTCTCCGCATTGCAAGGTGCAATTCTGAAATTTTTTGCTTTTTCCTGCTCCTCTTAGCATGATAAATAAGATTCAAAGAGAGTGAGATGCCAGCTTCTTTCATTCAGTCAGTAGCTTCAAACATTTCTGGACGTTTTTCAATGGCAAAAATCAATGAATATTGTAAATGCACAAACAGTAATTTCTCCACATTGCAAGGTGCAATTCTGAAATTTTTTGCTTTTTCCTGCTCCTCTTAGCATGATAAAGAAGATTCAAAGAGAGTGAGATGCCAGCTCTTTTCATTCAGTCAGTAGCTTCAAACATTTCTGGTATATGAATAACATGATGTTTTTCAATGGCAAAAATCAATGAATATTGTAAATGCACAAACAGTAATTTCTCCGCATTGCAAGGTGCAATTCTGAAATTTTTTGCTTTTTCCTGCTCCTCTTAGCATGATAAAGAAGATTCAAAGAGAGTGAGATGCCATCTCCTTTCATTCAGTCAGTAGCTTCAAACATTTCTGGACGTTTTTCAATGGCAAAAATCAATGAATATTGTAAATGCACAAACAGTAATTTCTCCACATTGCAAGGTGCAATTCTGAAATTTTTTGCTTTTTCCTGCTCCTCTTAGCATGATAAAGAAGATTCAAAGAGAGTGAGATGCCAGCTCTTTTCATTCAGTCAGTAGCTTCAAACATTTCTGGTATATGAATAACATGATGTTTTTCAATGGCAAAAATCAATGAATATTGTAAATGCACAAACAGTAATTTCTCCGCATTGCAAGGTGCAATTCTGAAATTTTTTGCTTTTTCCTGCTCCTCTTAGCATGATAAAGAAGATTCAAAAGTGTGAGATGCCAGCTCCTTTCATTCAGTCAGTAGCTTCAAACATATCTGGACGTTTTTCAATGGCAAAAATCAATGAATATTGTAAATGCACAAACAGTAATTTCTCCACATTGCAAGGTGCAATTCTGAAATGTTTTGCTTTTTTCTGCTCCTCTTAGCATGATAAAGAAGATTAAAAGAGAGTGAGATGCCAGCTCCTTTCATTCAGTCAGTAGCTTCAAACTTTTCTGGACGTTTTTCAATGTCAAAAATCAATGAATATTGTAAATGCACAAACAGTAATTTCTCCACATTGCAAGGTGCAATTCTGAAATTTTTTGCTTTTTCCTGCTCCTCTTAGCATGATAAAGAAGATTCAAAGAGAGTGAGATGCCAGCTCTTTTCATTCAGTCAGTAGCTTCAAACATTTCTCGTATATGAATAACATGATGTTTTTCAATGTCAAAAATCAATGAATATTGTAAATGCACAAACAGTAATTTCTCCGCATTGCAAGGTGCAATTCGGAAATTTTTTGCTTTTTCCTGCTCCTCTTAGCATGATAAAGAAGATTCAAAGAGAGTGAGATGCCAGCTCCTTTCATTCAGTCAGTAGCTTCAAACATTTCTGGACGTTTTTCAATGGCAAAAATCAATGAATATTGTAAATGCCCAAACAGTAATTTCTCCACATTGCAAGGTGCAATTCTGAAATTTTTTGCTTTTTCCTGCTCCTCTTAGCATGATAAAGAAGATTCAAAGAGAGTGAGATGCCAGCTCTTTTCATTCAGTCAGTAGCTTCAAACATTTCTGGTATATGAATAACCTGATGTTTTTCAATGGCAAAAATCAATGAATTTTGTAAATGCACAAACAGTAATTTCAACGCATTGCAAGGTGCAATTCTGAAATTTTTTGCTTTTTCCTGCTCCTCTTAGCATGATAAATAAGATTCAAAGAGAGTGTGATGCCAGCTCCTTTCATTCAGTCAGTAGCTTCAAACATTTCTGGACGTTTTTCAATGGCAAAAATCAATGAATATTGTAAATGCACAAACAGTAATTTCTCCACATTGCAAGGTGCAATTCTGAAATTTTTTGCTTTTTCCTGCTCCTCTTAGCATGATAAAGAAGATTCAAAGAGAGTGAGATGCCAGCTCTTTTCATTCAGTCAGTAGCTTCAAACATTTCTGGTATATGAATAACATGATGTTTTTCAATGGCAAAAATCAATGAATATTGTAAATGCACAAACAGTAATTTCTCCGCATTGCAAGGTGCAATTCTGAAATTTTTTGCTTTTTCCTGCTCCTCTTAGCATGATAAAGAAGATTCAAAGAGAGTGAGATGCCATCTCCTTTCATTCAGTCAGTAGCTTCAAACATTTCTGGACATTTTTCAATGGCAAAAATCAATGAATATTGTAAATGCACAAACAGTAATTTCTCCACATTGCAAGGTGCAATTCTGAAATTTTTTGCTTTTTCCTGCTCCTCTTAGCATGATAAAGAAGATTCAAAGAGAGTGAGATGCCAGCTCTTTTCATTCAGTCAGTAGCTTCAAACATTTCTGGTATATGAATAACATGATGTTTTTCAATGGCAAAAATCAATGAATATTGTAAATGCACAAACAGTAATTTCTCCGCATTGCAAGGTGCAATTGTGAAATTTTTTGCTTTTTCGTGCTCCTCTTAGCATGATAAAGAAGATTCAAAGAGAGTGAGATGCCATCTCCTTTCATTCAGTCAGTAGCTTCAAACATTTCTGGATGTTTTTCAATGGCAAAAATCAATGAAAATTGTAAATGCACAAACAGTAATTTCTCCTCATTGCAAGGTGCAATTCTGAAATTTTTTGCTTTTTCCTGCTCCTCTTAGCATGATAAAGAAGATTCAAAGAGAGTGAGATGCCAGTTCTTTTCATTCAGTCAGTCGCTTCAAACATTTCTGGACGTTTTTCAATGGCAAAAATCAATGAATATTGTAAATGCACAAACAGTAATTTCTCCACATTGCAAGGTGCAATTCTGAATTTTTTGCTTTTTCCTGCTCCTCTTAGCATGATAAAGATGATTCAAAGAGAGTGAGATGCCAGCTCTTTTCATTCAGTCAGTAGCTTCAAACATTTCTGGTATATGAATAACATGATGTTTTTCAAAGGCAAAAATCAATGAATATTGTAAATGCACAAACAGTAATTTCTCCGCATTGCAAGGTGCAATTCTGAAATTTTTTGCTTTTTCCTGCTCCTCTTAGCATGATAAAGAAGATTCAAAGAGAGTGAGATGCCAGCTCTTTTCATTCAGTCAGTAGCTTCAAACATTTCTGGTATATGAATAACATGATGTTTTTCAATGGCAAAATCAATGAATATTGTAAATGCACAAACAGTAATTTTTCCGCATTGCAAGGTGCAATTCTGAAATTTTTTGCTTTTTCCTGCTCCTCTTAGCATGATAAAGAAGATTCAAAGAGAGTGAGATGCCAGCTCCTTTCATTCAGTCAGTAGCTTCAAACATTTCTGGACGTTTTTCAATGGCAAAAATCAATGAATATTGTAAATGCACAAACAGTAATTTCTCCACATTACAAGGTGCAATTCTGAAATTTTTTGCTTTTTCCTGCTCCTCTTAGCATGATAAAGAAAATTCAAAGAGAGTGAGATGCCAGCTCTTTTCATTCAGTCAGTAGCTTCAAACATTTCTGGTATATGAATAACATGATGTTTTTCAATGGCAAAAATCAATGAATATTGTAAATGCACAAACAGTAATTTCTCCACATTGCAAGGTGCAATTCTGAAATTTTTTGCTTTTTCCTGCTCCTCTTAGCATGATAAAGAAGATTCAAAGAGAGTGAGATGCCAGCTCCTTTCATTCAGTCAGTAGCTTCAAACATTTCTGGACGTTTTTCAATGGCAAAAATCAATGAATATTGTAAATGCACAAACAGTAATTTCTCCGCATTGCAAGGTGCAATTCTGAAATTTTTTGCTTTTTCCTGCTCCTCTTAGCATGATAAAGAAGATTCAAAGAGAGTGAGATGCCAGCTCCTTTCATTCAGTCAGTAGCTTCAAACATTTCTGGACGTTTTTCAATGGCAAAAATCAATGAATATTGTAAATGCACAAACAGTAATTTCTCCACATTGCAAGGTGCAATTCTGAAATTTTTTGCTTTTTCCTGCTCCTCTTAGCATGATAAAGAAGATTCAAAGAGAGTGAGATGCCAGCTCCTTTCATTCAGTCAGTAGCTTCAAACATTTCTGGACGTTTTTCAATGGCAAAAATCAATGAATATTGTAAATGCACAAACAGTAATTTCTCCGCATTGCAAGGTGCAATTCTGAAATTTTTTGCTTTTTCCTGCTCCTCTTAGCATGATAAAGAAGATTCAAAGAGAGTGAGATGCCAGCTCCTTTCATTCAGTCAGTAGCTTCAAACATTTCTGGACGTTTTTCAATGGCAAAAATCAATGAAAATTGTAAATGCACAAACAGTAATTTCTCCACATTGCAAGGTGCAATTCTGAAATTTTTTGCTTTTTCCTGCTCCTCTTAGCATGATAAAGAAGATTCAAAGAGAGTGAGATGCCAGCTCTTTTCATTCAGTCAGTAGCTTCAAACATTTCTGGTATATGAATAACATGATGTTTTTCAATGGCAAAAATCAATGAATATTGTAAATGCACAAACAGTAATTTCTCCGCATTGCAAGGTGCAATTCTGAAATTTTTTGCTTTTTCCTGCTCCTCTTAGCATGATAAAGAAGATTCAAAGAGAGTGAGATGCCAGCTCCTTTCATTCAGTCAGTAGCTTCAAACATTTCTGGACGTTTTTCAATAGCAAAAATCAATGAATATTGTAAATGCACAAACAGTAATTTCTCCACATTGCAAGGTGCAATTCTGAAATTTTTTGCTTTTTTCCTGCGCCTCTTAGCATGATAAAGAAGATTCAAAGAGAGTGAGATGCCAGCTCTTTTCATTCAGTCAGTAGCTTCAAACATTTCTGGTATATGAATAACATGATGTTTTTCAATGGCAAAAATCAATGAATATTGTAAATGCACAAACAGTAATTTCTCCGCATTGCAAGGTGCAATTCGGAAATTTTTTGCTTTTTCCTGCTCCTCTTAGCATGATAAAGAAGATTCAAAGAGAGTGAGATGCCATCTCCTTTCATTCAGTCAGTAGCTTCAAACATTTCTGGATGTTTTTCAATGGCAAAAATCAATGAATATTGTAAATGCACAAACAGTAATTTCTCCACATTGCAAGGTGCAATTCTGAAATTTTTTGCTTTTTCCTGCTCCTCTTAGCATGATAAAGAAGATTCAAAGAGAGTGAGATGCCAGCTCTTTTCATTCAGTCAGTAGCTTCAAACATTTCTGGTATATGAATAACATGATGTTTTTCAATGGCAAAAATCAATGAATATTGTAAATGCACAAACAGTAATTTCTCCGCATTGCAAGGTGCAATTCTGAAATTTTTTGCTTTTTCCTGCTCCTCTTAGCATGATAAAGAAGATTCAAAGAGTGTGAGATGCCAGCTCCTTTCATTCAGTCAGTAGCTTCAAACATTTCTGGACGTTTTTCAATGGCAAAAATCAATGAATATTGTAAATGCACAAACAGTAATTTCTCCACATTGCAAGGTGCAATTCTGAAATGTTTTGCTTTTTCCTGCTCCTCTTAGCATGATAAAGAAGATTTAAAGAGAGTGAGATGCCAGCTCTTTTCATTCAGTCAGTAGCTTCAAACATTTCTGGTATATGAATAACATGATGTTTTTCAATGGCAAAAATCAATGAATATTGTAAATGCACAAACAGTAATTTCTCCTCATTGCAAGGTGCAATTCTGAAATTTTTTGCTTTTTCCTGCTCCTCTTAGCATGATAAAGAAGATTCAAAGAGAGTGAGATGCCAGCTCTTTTCATTCAGTCAGTAGCTTCAAACATTTCTGGCATATGAATAACATGATGTTTTTCAATGGCAAAATCAATGAATATTGTAAATGCACAAACAGTAATTTCTCCGCATTGCAAGGTGCAATTCTGAAATTTTTTGCTTTTTCCTGCTCCTCTTAGCATGATAAAGAAGATTCAAAGAGAGTGAGATGCCAGCTCCTTTCATTCAGTCAGTAGCTTCAAACATTTCTGGACGTTTTTCAATGGCAAAAATCAATGAATATTGTAAATGCACAAACAGTAATTTCTCCACATTGCAAGGTGCAATTCTGAAATTTTTTGCTTTTTCCTGCTCCTCTTAGCATGATAAAGAAAATTCAAAGAGAGTGAGATGCCAGCTCTTTTCATTCAGTCAGTAGCTTCAAACATTTCTGGTATCTGAATAACATGATGTTTTTCAATGGCAAAAATCAATGAATATTGTAAATGCACAAACAGTAATTTCTCCGCATTGCAAGGTGCAATTCTGAAATTTTTTGCTTTTTCCTGCTCCTCTTAGCATGATAAAGAAGATTCATAGAGAGTGAGATGCCAGCTCCTTTCATTCAGTCAGTAGCTTCAAACATTTCTGGACGTTTTTCAATGGCAAAAATCAATGAATATTGTAAATGCACAAACAGTAATTTCTCCGCATTGCAAGGTGCAATTCTGAAATTTTTTGCTTTTTCCTGCACCTCTTAGCATGATAAAGAAGATTCAAAGAGAGTGAGATGCCAGCTCCTTTCATTCAGTCAGTAGCTTCAAACATTTCTGGACGTTTTTCAATGGCAAAAATCAATGAATATTGTAAATGCACAAACAGTAATTTCTCCACATTGCAAGGTGCAATTCTGAATTTTTTGCTTTTTCCTGCTCCTCTTAGCATGATAAAGAAGATTCAAAGAGAGTGAGATGCCAGCTCTTTTCATTCAGTCAGTAGCTTCAAACATTTCTGGTATATGAATAACATGATGTTTTTCAATGGCAAAAATCAATGAATATTGTAAATGCACAAACAGTAATTTCTCCACATTGCAAGGTGCAATTCTGAAATTTTTTGCTTTTTCCTGCTCCTCTTAGCATGATAAAGAAGATTCAAAGAGAGTGAGATGCCAGCTCCTTTCATTCAGTCAGTAGCTTCAAACATTTCTGGACGTTTTTCAATGGCAAAAATCAATGAATATTGTAAATGCACAAACAGTAATTTCTCCGCATTGCAAGGTGCAATTCTGAAATTTTTTGCTTTTTCCTGCTCCTCTTAGCATGATAAAGAAGATTCAAAGAGAGTGAGATGCCAGCTCCTTTCATTCAGTCAGTAGCTTCAAACATTTCTGGACGTTTTTCAATGGCAAAAATCAATGAATATTGTAAATGCACAAACAGTAATTTCTCCACATTGCAAGGTGCAATTCTGAAATTTTTTGATTTTTCCTGCTCCTCTTAGCATGATAAAGAAGATTCAAAGAGAGTGAGATGCCAGCTCCTTTCATTCAGTCAGTAGCTTCAAACATTTCTGGACGTTTTTCAATGGCAAAAATCAATGAATATTGTAAATGCACAAACAGTAATTTCTCCGCATTGCAAGGTGCAATTCTGAAATTTTTTGCTTTTTCCTGCTCCTCTTAGCATGATAAAGAAGATTCAAAGAGAGTGAGATGCCAGCTCCTTTTATTCAGTCAGTAGCTTCAAACATTTCTGGACGTTTTTCAATGGCAAAAATCAATGAATATTGTAAATGCACAAACAGTAATTTCTCCACATTGCAAGGTGCAATTCTGAAATTTTTTGCTTTTTCCTGCTCCTCTTAGCATGATAAAGAAGATTCAAAGAGAGTGAGATGCCAGCTCTTTTCATTCAGTCAGTAGCTTCAAACATTTCTGGTATATGAATAACATGATGTTTTTCAATGGCAAAAATCAATGAATATTGTAAATGCACAAACAGTAATTTCTCCGCATTGCAAGGTGCAATTCTGAAATTTTTTGCTTTTTCCTGCTCCTCTTAGCATGATAAAGAAGATTCAAAGAGAGTGAGATGCCAGCTCCTTTCATTCAGTCAGTAGCTTCAAACATTTCTGGATGTTTTTCAATGGCAAAAATCAATGAATATTGTAAATGCACAAACAGTAATTTCTCCACATTGCAAGGTGCAATTCTGAAATTTTTTGCTTTTTCCTGCTCCTCTTAGCATGATAAAGAAGATTCAAAGAGAGTGAGATGCCAGCTCTTTTCATTCAGTCAGTAGCTTCAAACATTTCTGGTGTATGAATAACATGATGTTTTTCAATGGCAAAAATCAATGAATATTGTAAATGCACAAACAGTAATTTCTCCGCATTGCAAGGTGCAATTCTGAAATTTTTTGCTTTTTCCTGCTCCTCTTAGCATGATAAAGAAGATTCAAAGAGAGTGAGATGCCATCTCCTTTCATTCAGTCAGTAGCTTCAAACATTTCTGGATGTTTTTCAATGGCAAAAATCAATGAATATTGTAAATGCACAAACAGTAATTTCTCCACATTGCAAGGTGCAATTCTGAAATTTTTTGCTTTTTCCTGCTCCTCTTAGCATGATAAAGAAGATTCAAAGAGAGTGAGATGCCAGCTCTTTTCATTCAGTCAGTAGCTTCAAACATTTCTGGTATATGAATAACATGATGTTTTTCAATGGCAAAAATCAATGAATATTGTAAATGCACAAACAGTAATTTCTCCGCATTGCAAGGTGCAATTCTGAAATTTTTTGCTTTTTCCTGCTCCTCTTAGCATGATAAAGAAGATTCAAAGAGTGTGAGATGCCAGCTCCTTTCATTCAGTCAGTAGCTTCAAACATTTCTGGACGTTTTTCAATGGCAAAAATCAATGAATATTGTAAATGCACAAACAGTAATTTCTCCACATTGCAAGGTGCAATTCTGAAATGTTTTGCTTTTTGCTGCTCCTCTTAGCATGATAAAGAAGATTTAAAGAGAGTGAGATGCCAGCTCTTTTCATTCAGTCAGTAGCTTCAAACATTTCTGGTATATGAATAACATGATGTTTTTCAATGGCAAAAATCAATGAATATTGTAAATGCACAAACAGTAATTTCTCCTCATTGCAAGGTGCAATTCTGAAATTTTTTGCTTTTTCCTGCTCCTCTTAGCATGATAAAGAAGATTCAAAGAGAGTGAGATGCCAGCTCTTTTCATTCAGTCAGTAGCTTCAAACATTTCTGGTATATGAATAACATGATGTTTTTCAATGGCAAAATCAATGAATATTGTAAATGCACAAACAGTAATTTCTCCGCATTGCAAGGTGCAATTCTGAAATTTTTTGCTTTTTCCTGCTCCTCTTAGCATGATAAAGAAGATTCAAAGAGAGTGAGATGCCAGCTCCTTTCATTCAGTCAGTAGCTTCAAACATTTCTGGACGTTTTTCAATGGCAAAAATCAATGAATATTGTAAATGCACAAACAGTAATTTCTCCACATTGCAAGGTGCAATTCTGAAATTTTTTGCTTTTTCCTGCTCCTCTTAGCATGATAAAGAAAATTCAAAGAGAGTGAGATGCCAGCTCTTTTCATTCAGTCAGTAGCTTCAAACATTTCTGGTATCTGAATAACATGATGTTTTTCAATGGCAAAAATCAATGAATATTGTAAATGCACAAACAGTAATTTCTCCGCATTGCAAGGTGCAATTCTGAAATTTTTTGCTTTTTCCTGCTCCTCTTAGCATGATAAAGAAGATTCATAGAGAGTGAGATGCCAGCTCCTTTCATTCAGTCAGTAGCTTCAAACATTTCTGGACGTTTTTCAATGGCAAAAATCAATGAATATTGTAAATGCACAAACAGTAATTTCTCCGCATTGCAAGGTGCAATTCTGAAATTTTTTGCTTTTTCCTGCACCTCTTAGCATGATAAAGAAGATTCAAAGAGAGTGAGATGCCAGCTCCTTTCATTCAGTCAGTAGCTTCAAACATTTCTGGACGTTTTTCAATGGCAAAAATCAATGAATATTGTAAATGCACAAACAGTAATTTCTCCACATTGCAAGGTGCAATTCTGAATTTTTTGCTTTTTCCTGCTCCTCTTAGCATGATAAAGAAGATTCAAAGAGAGTGAGATGCCAGCTCTTTTCATTCAGTCAGTAGCTTCAAACATTTCTGGTATATGAATAACATGATGTTTTTCAATGGCAAAAATCAATGAATATTGTAAATGCACAAACAGTAATTTCTCCACATTGCAAGGTGCAATTCTGAAATTTTTTGCTTTTTCCTGCTCCTCTTAGCATGATAAAGAAGATTCAAAGAGAGTGAGATGCCAGCTCCTTTCATTCAGTCAGTAGCTTCAAACATTTCTGGACGTTTTTCAATGGCAAAAATCAATGAATATTGTAAATGCACAAACAGTAATTTCTCCGCATTGCAAGGTGCAATTCTGAAATTTTTTGCTTTTTCCTGCTCCTCTTAGCATGATAAAGAAGATTCAAAGAGAGTGAGATGCCAGCTCCTTTCATTCAGTCAGTAGCTTCAAACATTTCTGGACGTTTTTCAATGGCAAAAATCAATGAATATTGTAAATGCACAAACAGTAATTTCTCCACATTGCAAGGTGCAATTCTGAAATTTTTTGATTTTTCCTGCTCCTCTTAGCATGATAAAGAAGATTCAAAGAGAGTGAGATGCCAGCTCCTTTCATTCAGTCAGTAGCTTCAAACATTTCTGGACGTTTTTCAATGGCAAAAATCAATGAATATTGTAAATGCACAAACAGTAATTTCTCCGCATTGCAAGGTGCAATTCTGAAATTTTTTGCTTTTTCCTGCTCCTCTTAGCATGATAAAGAAGATTCAAAGAGAGTGAGATGCCAGCTCCTTTTATTCAGTCAGTAGCTTCAAACATTTCTGGACGTTTTTCAATGGCAAAAATCAATGAATATTGTAAATGCACAAACAGTAATTTCTCCACATTGCAAGGTGCAATTCTGAAATTTTTTGCTTTTTCCTGCTCCTCTTAGCATGATAAAGAAGATTCAAAGAGAGTGAGATGCCAGCTCTTTTCATTCAGTCAGTAGCTTCAAACATTTCTGGTATATGAATAACATGATGTTTTTCAATGGCAAAAATCAATGAATATTGTAAATGCACAAACAGTAATTTCTCCGCATTGCAAGGTGCAATTCTGAAATTTTTTGCTTTTTCCTGCTCCTCTTAGCATGATAAAGAAGATTCAAAGAGAGTGAGATGCCAGCTCCTTTCATTCAGTCAGTAGCTTCAAACATTTCTGGATGTTTTTCAATGGCAAAAATCAATGAATATTGTAAATGCACAAACAGTAATTTCTCCACATTGCAAGGTGCAATTCTGAAATTTTTTGCTTTTTCCTGCTCCTCTTAGCATGATAAAGAAGATTCAAAGAGAGTGAGATGCCAGCTCTTTTCATTCAGTCAGTAGCTTCAAACATTTCTGGTGTATGAATAACATGATGTTTTTCAATGGCAAAAATCAATGAATATTGTAAATGCACAAACAGTAATTTCTCCGCATTGCAAGGTGCAATTCTGAAATTTTTTGCTTTTTCCTGCTCCTCTTAGCATGATAAAGAAGATTCAAAGAGAGTGAGATGCCAGCTCCTTTTATTCAGTCAGTAGCTTCAAACATTTCTGGACGTTTTTCAATGGCAAAAATCAATGAATATTGTAAATGCACAAACAGTAATTTCTCCACATTGCAAGGTGCAATTCTGAAATTTTTTGCTTTTTCCTGCTCCTCTTAGCATGATAAAGAAGATTCAAAGAGAGTGAGATGCCAGCTCTTTTCATTCAGTCAGTAGCTTCAAACATTTCTGGTATATGAATAACATGATGTTTTTCAATGGCAAAAATCAATGAATATTGTAAATGCACAAACAGTAATTTCTCCGCATTGCAAGGTGCAATTCTGAAATTTTTTGCTTTTTCCTGCTCCTCTTAGCATGATAAAGAAGATTCAAAGAGAGTGAGATGCCAGCTCCTTTCATTCAGTCAGTAGCTTCAAACATTTCTGGATGTTTTTCAATGGCAAAAATCAATGAATATTGTAAATGCACAAACAGTAATTTCTCCACATTGCAAGGTGCAATTCTGAAATTTTTTGCTTTTTCCTGCTCCTCTTAGCATGATAAAGAAGATTCAAAGAGAGTGAGATGCCAGCTCTTTTCATTCAGTCAGTAGCTTCAAACATTTCTGGTATGTGAATAACATGATGTTTTTCAATGGCAAAAATCAATGAATATTGTAAATGCACAAACAGTAATTTCTCCGCATTGCAAGGTGCAATTCTGAAATTTTTTGCTTTTTCCTGCTCCTCTTAGCATGATAAAGAAGATTCAAAGAGAGTGAGATGCCATCTCCTTTCATTCAGTCAGTAGCTTCAAACATTTCTGGACGTTTTTCAATGGCAAAAATCAATGAATATTGTAAATGCACAAACAGTAATTTCTCCTCATTGCAAGGTGCAATTCTGAAATTTTTTGTTTTTTCCTGCTCCTCTTAGCATGATAAAGAAGATTCAAAGAGAGTGAGATGCCAGCTCTTTTCATTCAGTCAGTAGCTTCAAACATTTCTGGTATATGAATAACATGATGTTTTTCAATGGTAAAATCAATGAATATTGTAAATGCACAAACAGTAATTTCTCAGCATTGCAAGGTGCAATTCTGAAATTTTTTATCTTTTTCCTGCTCCTCTTAGCATGATAAAGAAGATTCAAAGAGAGTGAGATGCCAGCTCCTTTCATTCAGTCAGTAGCTTCAAACATTTCTGGACGTTTTTCAATGGCAAAAATCAATGAATATTGTAAATGCACAAACAGTAATTTCTCCACATTGCAAGGTGCAATTCTGAAATTTTTTGCTTTTTCCTGCTCCTCTTAGCATGATAAAGAAGATTCAAAGAGAGTGAGATGCCAGCTCTTTTCATTCAGTCAGTAGCTTCAAACATTTCTGGTATATGAATAACATGATGTTTTTCAATGGCAAAAATCAATGAATATTGTAAATGCACAAACAGTAATTTCTCCGCATTGCAAGGTGCAATTCTGAAATTTTTTGCTTTTTCCTGCTCCTCTTAGCATGATAAAGAAGATTCAAAGAGAGTGAGATGCCAGCTCCTTTCATTCAGTCAGTAGCTTCAAACATTTCTGGATGTTTTTCAATGGCAAAAATCAATGAATATTGTAAATGCACAAACAGTAATTTCTCCACATTGCAAGGTGCAATTCTGAAATTTTTTGCTTTTTCCTGCTCCTCTTAGCATGATAAAGAAGATTCAAAGAGAGTGAGATGCCAGCTCTTTTCATTCAGTCAGTAGCTTCAAACATTTCTGGTATGTGAATAACATGATGTTTTTCAATGGCAAAAATCAATGAATATTGTAAATGCACAAACAGTAATTTCTCCGCATTGCAAGGTGCAATTCTGAAATTTTTTGCTTTTTCCTGCTCCTCTTAGCATGATAAAGAAGATTCAAAGAGAGTGAGATGCCATCTCCTTTCATTCAGTCAGTAGCTTCAAACATTTCTGGACGTTTTTCAATGGCAAAAATCAATGAATATTGTAAATGCACAAACAGTAATTTCTCCTCATTGCAAGGTGCAATTCTGAAATTTTTTGTTTTTTCCTGCTCCTCTTAGCATGATAAAGAAGATTCAAAGAGAGTGAGATGCCAGCTCTTTTCATTCAGTCAGTAGCTTCAAACATTTCTGGTATATGAATAACATGATGTTTTTCAATGGCAAAATCAATGAATATTGTAAATGCACAAACAGTAATTTCTCAGCATTGCAAGGTGCAATTCTGAAATTTTTTATCTTTTTCCTGCTCCTCTTAGCATGATAAAGAAGATTCAAAGAGAGTGAGATGCCAGCTCCTTTCATTCAGTCAGTAGCTTCAAACATTTCTGGACGTTTTTCAATGGCAAAAATCAATGAATATTGTAAATGCACAAACAGTAATTTCTCCACATTGCAAGGTGCAATTCTGAAATTTTTTGCTTTTTCCTGCTCCTCTTAGCATGATAAAGAAGATTCAAAGAGAGTGAGATGCCAGCTCTTTTCATTCAGTCAGTAGCTTCAAACATTTCTGGTATATGAATAACATGATGTTTTTCAATGGCAAAAATCAATGAATATTGTAAATACACAAACAGTAATTTCTCCGCATTGCAAGGTGCAATTCTGAAATTTTTTGCTTTTTCCTGCTCCTCTTAGCATGATAAAGAAGATTCAAAGAGAGTGAGATGCCAGCTCCTTTCATTCAGTCAGTAGCTTCAAACATTTCTTGACGTTTTTCAATGGCAAAAATCAATGAATATTGTAAATGCACAAACAGTAATTTCTCCACATTGCAAGGTGCAATTCTGAAATTTTTTGCTTTTTCCTGCTCCTCTTAGCATGATAAAGAAGATTCAAAGAGAGTGAGATGCCAGCTCTTTTCATTCAGTCAGTAGCTTCAAACATTTCTGGTATATGAATAACATGATGTTTTTCAATGGCAAAAATCAATGAATATTGTAAATGCACAAACAGTAATTTCTCCGCATTGCAAGGTGCAATTCTGAAATTTTTTGCTTTTTCCTGCTCCTCTTAGCATGATAAAGAAGATTCAAAGAGAGCGAGATGCCAGCTCCTTTCATTCAGTCAGTAGCTTCAAACATTTCTGGACGTTTTTCAATGGCAAAAATCAATGAATATTGTAAATGCACAAACAGTAATTTCTCCACATTGCAAGGTGCAATTCTGAAATTTTTTGCTTTTTCCTACTCCTCTTAGCATGATAAAGAAGATTCAAAGAGAGTGAGATGCCAGCTCTTTTCATTCAGTCAGTAGCTTCAAACATTTCTGGTATATGAATAACATGATGTTTTTCAAAGGCAAAAATCAATGAATATTGTAAATGCACAAACAGTAATTTCTCCGCATTGCAAGGTGCAATTCTGAAATTTTTTGCTTTTTCCTGCTCCTCTTAGCATGATAAAGAAGATTCAAAGAGAGTGAGATGCCAGCTCCTTTCATTCAGTCAGTAGCTTCAAACATTTCTGGATGTTTTTCAATGGCAAAAATCAATGAATATTGTAAATGCACAAACAGTAATTTCTCCACATTGCAAGGTGCAATTCTGAAATTTTTTGCTTTTTCCTGCTCCTCTTAGCATGATAAAGAAGATTCAAAGAGAGTGAGATGCCAGCTCTTTTCATTCAGTCAGTAGCTTCAAACATTTCTGGTATGTGAATAACATGATGTTTTTCAATGGCAAAAATCAATGAATATTGTAAATGCACAAACAGTAATTTCTCCGCATTGCAAGGTGCAATTCTGAAATTTTTTGCTTTTTCCTGCTCCTCTTAGCATGATAAAGAAGATTCAAAGAGAGTGAGATGCCATCTCCTTTCATTCAGTCAGTAGCTTCAAACATTTCTGGACGTTTTTCAATGGCAAAAATCAATGAATATTGTAAATGCACAAACAGTAATTTCTCCTCATTGCAAGGTGCAATTCTGAAATTTTTTGTTTTTTCCTGCTCCTCTTAGCATGATAAAGAAGATTCAAAGAGAGTGAGATGCCAGCTCTTTTCATTCAGTCAGTAGCTTCAAACATTTCTGGTATATGAATAACATGATGTTTTTCAATGGCAAAATCAATGAATATTGTAAATGCACAAACAGTAATTTCTCAGCATTGCAAGGTGCAATTCTGAAATTTTTTATCTTTTTCCTGCTCCTCTTAGCATGATAAAGAAGATTCAAAGAGAGTGAGATGCCAGCTCCTTTCATTCAGTCAGTAGCTTCAAACATTTCTGGACGTTTTTCAATGGCAAAAATCAATGAATATTGTAAATGCACAAACAGTAATTTCTCCACATTGCAAGGTGCAATTCTGAAATTTTTTGCTTTTTCCTGCTCCTCTTAGCATGATAAAGAAGATTCAAAGAGAGTGAGATGCCAGCTCTTTTCATTCAGTCAGTAGCTTCAAACATTTCTGGTATATGAATAACATGATGTTTTTCAATGGCAAAAATCAATGAATATTGTAAATACACAAACAGTAATTTCTCCGCATTGCAAGGTGCAATTCTGAAATTTTTTGCTTTTTCCTGCTCCTCTTAGCATGATAAAGAAGATTCAAAGAGAGTGAGATGCCAGCTCCTTTCATTCAGTCAGTAGCTTCAAACATTTCTTGACGTTTTTCAATGGCAAAAATCAATGAATATTGTAAATGCACAAACAGTAATTTCTCCACATTGCAAGGTGCAATTCTGAAATTTTTTGCTTTTTCCTGCTCCTCTTAGCATGATAAAGAAGATTCAAAGAGAGTGAGATGCCAGCTCTTTTCATTCAGTCAGTAGCTTCAAACATTTCTGGTATATGAATAACATGATGTTTTTCAATGGCAAAAATCAATGAATATTGTAAATGCACAAACAGTAATTTCTCCGCATTGCAAGGTGCAATTCTGAAATTTTTTGCTTTTTCCTGCTCCTCTTAGCATGATAAAGAAGATTCAAAGAGAGCGAGATGCCAGCTCCTTTCATTCAGTCAGTAGCTTCAAACATTTCTGGACGTTTTTCAATGGCAAAAATCAATGAATATTGTAAATGCACAAACAGTAATTTCTCCACATTGCAAGGTGCAATTCTGAAATTTTTTGCTTTTTCCTACTCCTCTTAGCATGATAAAGAAGATTCAAAGAGAGTGAGATGCCAGCTCTTTTCATTCAGTCAGTAGCTTCAAACATTTCTGGTATATGAATAACATGATGTTTTTCAAAGGCAAAAATCAATGAATATTGTAAATGCACAAACAGTAATTTCTCCGCATTGCAACTTGCAATTCTGAAATTTTTTGCTTTTTCCTGCTCCTCTTAGCATTATAAAGGAGATTCAAAGAGAGTGAGATGCCAGCTCCTTTCATTCAGTCAGTAGCTTCAAACATTTCTGGACGTTTTTCAATGGCAAAAATCAATGAATATTGTAAATGCACAAACAGTAATTTCTCCACATTGCAAGGTGCAATTCTGAAATTTTTTGCTTTTTCCTGCTCCTCTTAGCATGATAAAGAAGATTCAAAGAGAGTGAGATGCCTGCTCTTTTCATTCAGTCAGTAGCTTCAAACATTTCTGGTTTAGGAATAACATGATGTTTTTCAATGGCAAAAATCAATGAATATTGTAAATGCACAAACAGTAATTTCTCCGCATTGCAAGGTGCAATTCTGAAATTTTTTGCTTTTTCCTGCTCCTCTTAGCATGATAAAGAAGATTCAAAGAGAGTGAGATGCCAGCTCCTTTCAGTCAGTCAGTAGCTTCAAACATTTCTGGACGTTTTTCAATGGCAAAAATCAATGAATATTGTAAATGCACAAACAGTAATTTCTCCACATTGCAAGGTGCAATTCTGAAATTTTTTGCTTTTTCCTGCTCCTCTTAGCATGATAAAGAAGATTCAAAGAGAGTGAGATGCCAGCTCTTTTCATTCAGTCAGTAGCTTCAAACATTTCTGGTATATGAATAACATGATGTTTTTCAATGGCAAAAATCAATGAATATTGTAAATACACAAACAGTAATTTCTCCGCATTGCAAGGTGCAATTCTGAAATTTTTTGCTTTTTCCTGCTCCTCTTAGCATGATAAAGAAGATTCAAAGAGAGTGAGATGCCAGCTCCTTTCATTCAGTCAGTAGCTTCAAACATTTCTGGACGTCTTTCAATGGCAAAAATCAATGAATATTGTAAATGCACAAACAGTAATTTCTCCGCATTGCAAGGTGCAATTCTGAAATTTTTTGCTTTTTCCTGCTCCTCTTAGCATGATAAAGAAGATTCAAAGAGATTGAGATGCCAGCTCTTTTCATTCAGTCAGTAGTTTCAAACATTTCTGGTATATGAATAACATGATGTTTTTCAATGGCAAAAATCAATGAATATTGTAAATGCACAAACAGTAATTTCTCCGCATTGCAAGGATCAATTCTGAAATTTTTTGCTTTTTCCTGCTCCTCTTAGCATGATAAAGAAGATTCAAAGAGAGTGAGATGCCAGCTCTTTTCATTCAGTCAGTAGCTTCAAACATTTCTGGTATATGAATAACATGATGTTTTTCAATGGCAAAAATCAATGAATATTGTAAATACACAAACAGTAATTTCTCCGCATTGCAAGGTGCAATTCTGAAATTTTTTTGCTTTTTCCTGCTCCTCTTAGCATGATAAAGAAGATTCAAAGAGAGTGAGATGCCATCTCCTTTCATTCAGTCAGTAGCTTCAAACATTTCTGGACGTTTTTCAATGGCAAAAATCAATGAATATTGTAAATGCACAAACAGTAATTTCTCCACATTGCAAGGTGCAATTCTGAAATTTTTTGCTTTTTCCTGCTCCTCTTAGCATGATAAAGAAGATTCAAAGAGAGTGAGATGCCAGCTCTTTTCATTCAGTCAGTAGTTTCAAACATTTCTGGTATATGAATAACATGATGTTTTTCAATGGCAAAAATCAATGAATATTGTAAATGCACAAACAGTAATTTCTCCGCATTGCAAGGAGCAATTCTGAATTTCTTTGCTTTTTCCTGCTCCTCTTAGCATGATAAAGAAGATTCAAAGAGAGTGAGATGCCAGCTCCTTTCATTCAGTCAGTAGCTTCAAACATTTCTGGACGTTTTTCAATGGCAAAAATCAATGATTATTGTAAATGCACAAACAGTAATTTGTCCACATTGCATGGTGCAATTCTGAAATTTATTGCTTTTTCCTGCTCCTCTTAGCATGACAAAGAAGATTCAAAGAGAGTGAGATGCCAGCTCTTTTCATTCAGTCAGTAGCTTCAAACATTTCTGGTATATGAATAACATGATATTTTTCAATGGCAAAAATCAATGAATATTGTAAATGCACAAACAGTAATTTCTCCGCATTGCAAGGTGCAATTCTGAAATTTTTTGCTTTTTCCTGCTCCTCTTAGCATGATAAAGAAGATTCAAAGAGAGTGAGATGCCAACTCCTTTCATTCAGTCAGTAGCTTCAAACATTTCTGGACGTTTTTCAATGGCAAAAATCAATGAATATTGTAAATGCACAAACAGTAATTTCTCCGCATTGCAACTTGCAATTCTGAAATTTTTTGCTTTTTCCTGCTCCTCTTAGCATTATAAAGGAGATTCAAAGAGAGTGAGATGCCAGCTCCTTTCATTCAGTCAGTAGCTTCAAACATTTCTGGACGTTTTTCAATGGCAAAAATCAATGAATATTGTAAATGCACAAACAGTAATTTCTCCACATTGCAAGGTGCAATTCTGAAATTTTTTGCTTTTTCCTGCTCCTCTTAGCATGATAAAGAAGATTCAAAGAGAGTGAGATGCCTGCTCTTTTCATTCAGTCAGTAGCTTCAAACATTTCTGGTTTAGGAATAACATGATGTTTTTCAATGGCAAAAATCAATGAATATTGTAAATGCACAAACAGTAATTTCTCCGCATTGCAAGGTGCAATTCTGAAATTTTTTGCTTTTTCCTGCTCCTCTTAGCATGATAAAGAAGATTCAAAGAGAGTGAGATGCCAGCTCCTTTCAGTCAGTCAGTAGCTTCAAACATTTCTGGACGTTTTTCAATGGCAAAAATCAATGAATATTGTAAATGCACAAACAGTAATTTCTCCACATTGCAAGGTGCAATTCTGAAATTTTTTGCTTTTTCCTGCTCCTCTTAGCATGATAAAGAAGATTCAAAGAGAGTGAGATGCCAGCTCTTTTCATTCAGTCAGTAGCTTCAAACATTTCTGGTATATGAATAACATGATGTTTTTCAATGGCAAAAATCAATGAATATTGTAAATACACAAACAGTAATTTCTCCGCATTGCAAGGTGCAATTCTGAAATTTTTTGCTTTTTCCTGCTCCTCTTAGCATGATAAAGAAGATTCAAAGAGAGTGAGATGCCAGCTCCTTTCATTCAGTCAGTAGCTTCAAACATTTCTGGACGTCTTTCAATGGCAAAAATCAATGAATATTGTAAATGCACAAACAGTAATTTCTCCGCATTGCAAGGTGCAATTCTGAAATTTTTTGCTTTTTCCTGCTCCTCTTAGCATGATAAAGAAGATTCAAAGAGATTGAGATGCCAGCTCTTTTCATTCAGTCAGTAGTTTCAAACATTTCTGGTATATGAATAACATGATGTTTTTCAATGGCAAAAATCAATGAATATTGTAAATGCACAAACAGTAATTTCTCCGCATTGCAAGGAGCAATTCTGAAATTTTTTGCTTTTTCCTGCTCCTCTTAGCATGATAAAGAAGATTCAAAGAGAGTGAGATGCCAGCTCTTTTCATTCAGTCAGTAGCTTCAAACATTTCTGGTATATGAATAACATGATGTTTTTCAATGGCAAAAATCAATGAATATTGTAAATACACAAACAGTAATTTCTCCGCATTGCAAGGTGCAATTCTGAAATTTTTTTGCTTTTTCCTGCTCCTCTTAGCATGATAAAGAAGATTCAAAGAGAGTGAGATGCCAGCTCCTTTCATTCAGTCAGTAGCTTCAAACATTTCTGGACGTTTTTCAATGGCAAAAATCAATGAATATTGTAAATGCACAAACAGTAATTTCTCCACATTGCAAGGTGCAATTCTGAAATTTTTTGCTTTTTCCTGCTCCTCTTAGCATGATAAAGAAGATTCAAAGAGAGTGAGATGCCAGCTCTTTTCATTCAGTCAGTAGTTTCAAACATTTCTGGTATATGAATAACATGATGTTTTTCAATGGCAAAAATCAATGAATATTGTAAATGCACAAACAGTAATTTCTCCGCATTGCAAGGAGCAATTCTGAATTTTTTTGCTTTTTCCTGCTCCTCTTAGCATGATAAAGAAGATTCAAAGAGAGTGAGATGCCAGCTCCTTTCATTCAGTCAGTAGCTTCAAACATTTCTGGACGTTTTTCAATGGCAAAAATCAATGATTATTGTAAATGCACAAAAAGTAATTTGTCCACATTGCATGGTGCAATTCTGAAATTTTTTGCTTTTTCCTGCTCCTCTTAGCATGACAAAGAAGATTCAAAGAGAGTGAGATGCCAGCTCTTTTCATTCAGTCAGTAGCTTCAAACATTTCTGGTATATGAATAACATGATATTTTTCAATGGCAAAAATCAATGAATATTGTAAATGCACAAACAGTAATTTCTCCGCATTGCAAGGTGCAATTCTGAAATTTTTTGCTTTTTCCTGCTCCTCTTAGCATGATAAAGAAGATTCAAAGAGAGTGAGATGCCAACTCCTTTCATTCAGTCAGTAGCTTCAAACATTTCTGGACGTTTTTCAATGGCAAAAATCAATAAATATTGTAAATGCACAAACAGTAATTTCTCCACATTGCAAGGTGCAATTCTGAAATTTTTTGCTTTTTCCTGCTCCTCTTAGCATGAGAAAGAAGATTCAAAGAGAGTGAGATGCCAGCTTCTTTCATTCAGTCAGTAGCTTCAAACATTTCTGGACGTTTTTCAATGGCAAAAATCAATGAATATTGTAAATGCACAAACAGTAATTTCTCCACATTGCAAGGTGCAATTCTGAAATTTTTTGCTTTTTCCTGCTCCTGTTAGCATGATAAAGAAGATTCAAAGAGAGTGAGATACCAGCTCTTTTCATTCAGTCAGTAGCTTCAAACATTTCTGGTATATGAATAACATGATGTTTTTCAATGGCAAAAATCAATGAATATTGTAAGTGCACAAACAGTAATTTCTCCACATTGCAAGGTGTAATTCTGAAATTTTTTGCTTTTTCCTGCTCCTCTTAGCATGAGAAAGAAGATTCAAAGAGAGTGAGATGCCAGCTCTTTTCATTCAGTCAGTAGCTTCAAACATTTCTGGACGTTTTTCAATGGCAAAAATCAATGAATATTGTAAATGCACAAACAGTAATTTCTCCACATTGCAAGGTGCAATTCTGAAATTTTTTGCTTTTTCCTGCTCCTCTTAGCATGATAAAGAAGATTCAAAGAGAGTGAGATGCCAGCTCCTTTCATTCAGTCAGTAGCTTCAAACATTTCTGGACGTTTTTCAATGGCAAAAATCAATGAATATTGTAAATGCACAAACAGTAATTTCTCCACATTGCATGGTGCAATTCTGAAATTTTTTGCTTTTTCCTGCTCCTCTTAGCATGATAAAGAAGATTCAAAGAGAGTGAGATGCCAGCTCTTTTCATTCAGTCAGTAGCTTCAAACATTTCTGGTATATGAATAACATGATGTTTTTCAATGGCAAAAATCAATGAATATTGTAAATGCACAAACAGTAATTTCTCCGCATTGCAAGGTGCAATTCTGAAATTTTTTGCTTTTTCCTGCTCCTCTTAGCATGATAAAGAAGATTCAAAGAGAGTGAGATGCCAACTCCTTTCATTCAGTCAGTAGCTTCAAACATTTCTGGACGTTTTTCAATGGCAAAAATCAATGAATATTGTAAATGCACAAACAGTAATTTCTCCACATTGCAAGTTGCAATTCTGAAATTTTTTGCTTTTTCCTGCTCCTCTTAGCATGATAAAGAAGATTCAAAGAGAGTGAAATGCTAGCTCCTTTCATTCAGTCAGTAGCTTCAAACATTTCTGGACGTTTTTCAATGGCAAAAATCAATGAATATTGTAAATGCACAAACAGTAATTTCTCCACATTGCAAGTTGCAATTCTGAAATTTTTTGCTTTTTCCTGCTCCTCTTAGCATGATAAAGAAGATTCAAAGAGAGTGAGATGCCAGCTCTTTTCATTCAGTCAGTAGCTTCAAACATTTCTGGTATATGAATAACATGATGTTTTTCAATGGCAAAAATCAATGAATATTGTAAATGCACAAACAGTAATTTCCCCGCATTGCAAGGTGCAATTCTGAAATTTTTTGCTTTTTCCTGCTCCTCTTAGCATGATAAAGAAGATTCAAAGAGAGTGAGATGCCAGCTCCTTTCATTCAGTCAGTAGCTTCAAACATTTCTGGACGTTTTTCAATGGCAAAAATCAATGAATATTGTAAATGCACAAACAGTAATTTCTCCACATTGCAAGGTGCAATTCTGAAATTTTTTGCTTTTTCCTGCTCCTGTTAGCATGATAAAGAAGATTCAAAGAGAGTGAGATACCAGCTCTTTTCATTCAGTCAGTAGCTTCAAACATTTTTGGTATATGAATAACATGATGTTTTTCAATGGCAAAAATCAATGAATATTGTAAGTGCACAAACAGTAATTTCTCCACATTGCAAGGTGCAATTCTGAAATTTTTTGCTTTTTCCTGCTCCTCTTAGCATGATAAAGAAGATTCAAAGAGAGTGAGATGCCAGCTCTTTTCATTCAGTCAGTAGCTTCAAACATTTCTGGACGTTTTTCAATGGCAAAACTCAATGAATATTGTAAATGCACAAACAGTAATTTCTCCACATTGCAAGGTGCAATTCTGAAATTTTTTGCTTTTTCCTGCTCCTCTTAGCATGATAAAGAAGATTCAAAGAGAGTGAGATGCCAGCTCTTTTCATTCAGTCAGTAGCTTCAAACATTTCTGGTATATGAATAACATGATGTTTTTCAATGGCAAAAATCAATGAATATTGTAAATGCACAAACAGTAATTTCTCCGCATTGCAAGGTGCAATTCTGAAATTTTTTGCTTTTTCCTGCTCCTCTTAGCATGATAAATAAGATTCAAAGAGAGTGAGATGCCAGCTCCTTTCATTCAGTCAGTAGCTTCAAACATTTCTGGACGTTTTTCAATGGCAAAAATCAATGAATATTGTAAATGCACAAACAGTAATTTCTCCACATTGCATGGTGCAATTCTGAAATTTTTTGCTTTTTCCTGCTCCTCTTAGCATGATAAAGAAAATTCAAAGAGAGTGAGAAGCCAGCTCTTTTCATTCAGTCAGTAGCTTCAAACATTTCTGGTATATGAATAACATGATGTTTTTCAATGGCAAAAATCAATGAATATTGTAAATGCACAAACAGTAATTTCTCCACATTGCAAGGTGCAATTCTGAAATTTTTTGCTTTTTCCTGCTCCTCTTAGCATGATAAAGAAGATTCAAAGAGAGTGAGATGCCAGCTCCTTTCATTCAGTCAGTAGCTTCAAACATTTCTGGACGTTTTTCAATGGCAAAAATCAATGAATATTGTAAATGCACAAACAGTAATTTCTCCACATTGCAAGGTGCAATTCTGAAATTTTTTGCTTTTTCCTGCTCCTCTTAGCATGATAAAGAAGATTCAAAGAGAGTGAGATGCCAGCTCCTTTCATTCAGTCAGTAGCTTCAAACATTTCTGGACGTTTTTCAATGGCAAAAATCAATGAATATTGTAAATGCACAAACAGTAATTTCTCCGCATTGCAAGGTGCAATTCTGAAATTTTTTGCTTTTTCCTGCTCCTCTTAGCATGATAAAGAAGATTCAAAGAGAGTGAGATGCCAGCTCCTTTCATTCAGTCAGTAGCTTCAAACATTTCTGGACGTTTTTCAATAGCAAAAATCAATGAATATTGTAAATGCACAAACAGTAATTTCTCCACATTGCAAGGTGCAATTCTGAAATTTTTTGCTTTTTTCCTGCGCCTCTTAGCATGATAAAGAAGATTCAAAGAGAGTGAGATGCCAGCTCTTTTCATTCAGTCAGTAGCTTCAAACATTTCTGGTATATGAATAACATGATGTTTTTCAATGGCAAAAATCAATGAATATTGTAAATGCACAAACAGTAATTTCTCCGCATTGCAAGGTGCAATTCTGAAATTTTTTGCTTTTTCCTGCTCCTCTTAGCATGATAAAGAAGATTCAAAGAGAGTGAGATGCCATCTCCTTTCATTCAGTCAGTAGCTTCAAACATTTCTGGACGTTTTTCAATGGCAAAAATCAATGAATATTGTAAATGCACAAACAGTAATTTCTCCACATTGCAAGGTGCAATTCTGAAATTTTTTGCTTTTTCCTGCTCCTCTTAGCATGGTAAAGAAGATTCAAAGAGAGTGAGATGCCAGCTCTTTTCATTCAGTCAGTAGCTTCAAACATTTCTGGTATATGAATAACATGATGTTTTTCAATGGCAAAAATCAATGAATATTGTAAATGCACAAACAGTAATTTCTCCGCATTACAAGGTGCAATTCTGAAATTTTTTGCTTTTTCCTGCTCCTCTTAGCATGATAAAGAAGATTCAAAGAGTGTGAGATGCCAGCTCCTTTCATTCAGTCAGTAGCTTCAAACATTTCTGGACGTTTTTCAATGGCAAAAATCAATGAATATTGTAAATGCACAAACAGTAATTTCTCCACATTGCAAGGTGCAATTCTGAAATGTTTTGCTTTTTCCTGCTCCTCTTAGCATGATAAAGAAGATTTAAAGAGAGTGAGATGCCAGCTCTTTTCATTCAGTCAGTAGCTTCAAACATTTCTGGTATATGAATAACATGATGTTTTTCAATGGCAAAAATCAATGAATATTGTAAATGCACAAACAGTAATTTCTCCTCATTGCAAGGTGCAATTCTGAAATTTTTTGCTTTTTCCTGCTCCTCTTAGCATGATAAAGAAGATTCAAAGAGAGTGAGATGCCAGCTCTTTTCATTCAGTCAGTAGCTTCAAACATTTCTGGTATATGAATAACATGATGTTTTTCAATGGCAAAATCAATGAATATTGTAAATGCACAAACAGTAATTTCTCCGCATTGCAAGGTGCAATTCTGAAATTTTTTGCTTTTTCCTGCTCCTCTTAGCATGATAAAGAAGATTCAAAGAGAGTGAGATGCCAGCTCCTTTCATTCAGTCAGTAGCTTCAAACATTTCTGGACGTTTTTCAATGGCAAAAATCAATGAATATTGTAAATGCACAAACAGTAATTTCTCCACATTGCAAGGTGCAATTCTGAAATTTTTTGCTTTTTCCTGCTCCTCTTAGCATGATAAAGAAAATTCAAAGAGAGTGAGATGCCAGCTCTTTTCATTCAGTCAGTAGCTTCAAACATTTCTGGTATCTGAATAACATGATGTTTTTCAATGGCAAAAATCAATGAATATTGTAAATGCACAAACAGTAATTTCTCCGCATTGCAAGGTGCAATTCTGAAATTTTTTGCTTTTTCCTGCTCCTCTTAGCATGATAAAGAAGATTCATAGAGAGTGAGATGCCAGCTCCTTTCATTCAGTCAGTAGCTTCAAACATTTCTGGACGTTTTTCAATGGCAAAAATCAATGAATATTGTAAATGCACAAACAGTAATTTCTCCGCATTGCAAGGTGCAATTCTGAAATTTTTTGCTTTTTCCTGCTCCTCTTAGCATGATAAAGAAGATTCAAAGAGAGTGAGATGCCAGCTCCTTTCATTCAGTCAGTAGCTTCAAACATTTCTGGACGTTTTTCAATGGCAAAAATCAATGAATATTGTAAATGCACAAACAGTAATTTCTCCACATTGCAAGGTGCAATTCTGAATTTTTTGCTTTTTCCTGCTCCTCTTAGCATGATAAAGAAGATTCAAAGAGAGTGAGATGCCAGCTCTTTTCATTCAGTCAGTAGCTTCAAACATTTCTGGTATATGAATAACATGATGTTTTTCAATGGCAAAAATCAATGAATATTGTAAATGCACAAACAGTAATTTCTCCACATTGCAAGGTGCAATTCTGAAATTTTTTGCTTTTTCCTGCTCCTCTTAGCATGATAAAGAAGATTCAAAGAGAGTGAGATGCCAGCTCCATTCATTCAGTCAGTAGCTTCAAACATTTCTGGACGTTTTTCAATGGCAAAAATCAATGAATATTGTAAATGCACAAACAGTAATTTCTCCACATTGCAAGGTGCAATTCTGAAATTTTTTGATTTTTCCTGCTCCTCTTAGCATGATAAAGAAGATTCAAAGAGAGTGAGATGCCAGCTCCTTTCATTCAGTCAGTAGCTTCAAACATTTCTGGACGTTTTTCAATGGCAAAAATCAATGAATATTGTAAATGCACAAACAGTAATTTCTCCGCATTGCAAGGTGCAATTCTGAAATTTTTTGCTTTTTCCTGCTCCTATTAGCATGATAAAGAAGATTCAAAGAGAGTGAGATGCCAGCTCCTTTCATTCAGTCAGTAGCTTCAAACATTTCTGGACGTTTTTCAATGGCAAAAATCAATGAATATTGTAAATGCACAAACAGTAATTTCTCCACATTGCAAGGTGCAATTCTGAAATTTTTTGCTTTTTCCTGCTCCTCTTAGCATGATAAAGAAGATTCAAAGAGAGTGAGATGCCAGCTCTTTTCATTCAGTCAGTAGCTTCAAACATTTCTGGTGTATGAATAACATGATGTTTTTCAATGGCAAAAATCAATGAATATTGTAAATGCACAAACAGTAATTTCTCCGCATTGCAAGGTGCAATTCTGAAATTTTTTGCTTTTTCCTGCTCCTCTTAGCATGATAAAGAAGATTCAAAGAGAGTGAGATGCCAGCTCCTTTTATTCAGTCAGTAGCTTCAAACATTTCTGGACGTTTTTCAATGGCAAAAATCAATGAATATTGTAAATGCACAAACAGTAATTTCTCCACATTGCAAGGTGCAATTCTGAAATTTTTTGCTTTTTCCTGCTCCTCTTAGCATGATAAAGAAGATTCAAAGAGAGTGAGATGCCAGCTCTTTTCGTTCAGTCAGTAGCTTCAAACATTTCTGGTATATGAATAACATGATGTTTTTCAATGGCAAAAATCAATGAATATTGTAAATGCACAAACAGTAATTTCTCCGCATTGCAAGGTGCAATTCTGAAATTTTTTGCTTTTTCCTGCTCCTCTTAGCATGATAAAGAAGATTCAAAGAGAGTGAGATGCCATCTCCTTTCATTCAGTCAGTAGCTTCAAACATTTCTGGATGTTTTTCAATGGCAAAAATCAATGAATATTGTAAATGCACAAACAGTAATTTCTCCACATTGCAAGGTGCAATTCTGAAATTTTTTGCTTTTTCCTGCTCCTCTTAGCATGATAAAGAAGATTCAAAGAGAGTGAGATGCCAGCTCTTTTCATTCAGTCAGTAGCTTCAAACATTTCTGGTATGTGAATAACATGATGTTTTTCAATGGCAAAAATCAATGAATATTGTAAATGCACAAACAGTAATTTCTCCGCATTGCAAGGTGCAATTCTGAAATTTTTTGCTTTTTCCTGCTCCTCTTAGCATGATAAAGAAGATTCAAAGAGAGTGAGATGCCATCTCCTTTCATTCAGTCAGTAGCTTCAAACATTTCTGGACGTTTTTCAATGGCAAAAATCAATGAATATTGTAAATGCACAAACAGTAATTTCTCCTCATTGCAAGGTGCAATTCTGAAATTTTTTGTTTTTTCCTGCTCCTCTTAGCATGATAAAGAAGATTCAAAGAGAGTGAGATGCCAGCTCTTTTCATTCAGTCAGTAGCTTCAAACATTTCTGGTATATGAATAACATGATGTTTTTCAATGGCAAAATCAATGAATATTGTAAATGCACAAACAGTAATTTCTCAGCATTGCAAGGTGCAATTCTGAAATTTTTTATCTTTTTCCTGCTCCTCTTAGCATGATAAAGAAGATTCAAAGAGAGTGAGATGCCAGCTCCTTTCATTCAGTCAGTAGCTTCAAACATTTCTGGACGTTTTTCAATGGCAAAAATCAATGAATATTGTAAATGCACAAACAGTAATTTCTCCACATTGCAAGGTGCAATTCTGAAATTTTTTGCTTTTTCCTGCTCCTCTTAGCATGATAAAGAAGATTCAAAGAGAGTGAGATGCCAGCTCTTTTCATTCAGTCAGTAGCTTCAAACATTTCTGGTATATGAATAACATGATGTTTTTCAATGGCAAAAATCAATGAATATTGTAAATGCACAAACAGTAATTTCTCCGCATTGCAAGGTGCAATTCTGAAATTTTTTGCTTTTTCCTGCTCCTCTTAGCATGATAAAGAAGATTCAAAGAGAGTGAGATGCCAGCTCCTTTCATTCAGTCAGTAGCTTCAAACATTTCTTGACGTTTTTCAATGGCAAAAATCAATGAATATTGTAAATGCACAAACAGTAATTTCTCCACATTGCAAGGTGCAATTCTGAAATTTTTTGCTTTTTCCTGCTCCTCTTAGCATGATAAAGAAGATTCAAAGAGAGTGAGATGCCAGCTCTTTTCATTCAGTCAGTAGCTTCAAACATTTCTGGTATATGAATAATATGATGTTTTTCAATGGCAAAAATCAATGAATATTGTAAATGCACAAACAGTAATTTCTCCGCATTGCAAGGTGCAATTCTGAAATTTTTTGCTTTTTCCTGCTCCTCTTAGCATGATAAAGAAGATTCAAAGAGAGTGAGATGCCAGCTCCTTTCATTCAGTCAGTAGCTTCAAACATTTCTGGATGTTTTTCAATGGCAAAAATCAATGAATATTGTAAATGCACAAACAGTAATTTCTCCACATTGCAAGGTGCAATTCTGAAATTTTTTGCTTTTTCCTGCTCCTCTTAGCATGATAAAGAAGATTCAAAGAGAGTGAGATGCCAGCTCTTTTCATTCAGTCAGTAGCTTCAAACATTTCTGGTATATGAATAACATGATGTTTTTCAATGGCAAAAATCAATGAATATTGTAAATGCACAAACAGTAATTTCTCCGCATTGCAAGGTGCAATTCTGAAATTTTTTGCTTTTTCCTGCTCCTCTTAGCATGATAAAGAAGATTCAAAGAGAGTGAGATGCCAGCTCCTTTCATTCAGTCAGTAGCTTCAAACATTTCTGGACGTTTTTCAATGGCAAAAATCAATGAATATTGTAAATGCACAAACAGTAATTTCTCCACATTGCAAGGTGCAATTCTGAAATTTTTTGCTTTTTCCTGCTCCTCTTAGCATGATAAAGAAGATTCAAAGAGAGTTAGATGCCAGCTCTTTTCATTCAGTCAGTAGCTTCAAACATTTCTGGTATATGAATAATATGATGTTTTTCAATGGCAAAAATCAATGAATATTGTAAATGCACAAACAGTAATTTCTCCGCATTGCAAGGTGCAATTCTGAAATTTTTTGCTTTTTCCTGCTCCTCTTAGCATGATAAAGAAGATTCAAAGAGAGTGAGATGCCAGCTCCTTTCATTCAGTCAGTAGCTTCAAACATTTCTGGACGTTTTTCAATGGCAAAAATCAATGAATATTGTAAATGCACAAACAGTAATTTCTCCACATTGCAAGGTGCAATTCTGAAATTTTTTGCTTTTTCCTACTCCTCTTAGCATGATAAAGAAGATTCAAAGAGAGTGAGATGCCAGCTCTTTTCATTCAGTCAGTAGCTTCAAACATTTCTGGTATATGAATAACATGATGTTTTTCAAAGGCAAAAATCAATGAATATTGTAAATGCACAAACAGTAATTTCTCCGCATTGCAACTTGCAATTCTGAAATTTTTTGCTTTTTCCTGCTCCTCTTAGCATTATAAAGGAGATTCAAAGAGAGTGAGATGCCAGCTCCTTTCATTCAGTCAGTAGCTTCAAACATTTCTGGACGTTTTTCAATGGCAAAAATCAATGAATATTGTAAATGCACAAACAGTAATTTCTCCACATTGCAAGGTGCAATTCTGAAATTTTTTGCTTTTTCCTGCTCCTCTTAGCATGATAAAGAAGATTCAAAGAGAGTGAGATGCCTGCTCTTTTCATTCAGTCAGTAGCTTCAAACATTTCTGGTTTAGGAATAACATGATGTTTTTCAATGGCAAAAATCAATGAATATTGTAAATGCACAAACAGTAATTTCTCCGCATTGCAAGGTGCAATTCTGAAATTTTTTGCTTTTTCCTGCTCCTCTTAGTATGATAAAGAAGATTCAAAGAGAGTGAGATGCCAGCTCCTTTCAGTCAGTCAGTAGCTTCAAACATTTCTGGACGTTTTTCAATGGCAAAAATCAATGAATATTGTAAATGCACAAACAGTAATTTCTCCACATTGCAAGGTGCAATTCTGAAATTTTTTGCTTTTTCCTGCTCCTCTTAGCATGATAAAGAAGATTCAAAGAGAGTGAGATGCCAGCTCTTTTCATTCAGTCAGTAGCTTCAAACATTTCTGGTATATGAATAACATGATGTTTTTCAATGGCAAAAATCAATGAATATTGTAAATACACAAACAGTAATTTCTCCGCATTGCAAGGTGCAATTCTGAAATTTTTTGCTTTTTCCTGCTCCTCTTAGCATGATAAAGAAGATTCAAAGAGAGTGAGATGCCAGCTCCTTTCATTCAGTCAGTAGCTTCAAACATTTCTGGACGTCTTTCAATGGCAAAAATCAATGAATATTGTAAATGCACAAACAGTAATTTCTCCGCATTGCAAGGTGCAATTCTGAAATTTTTTGCTTTTTCCTGCTCCTCTTAGCATGATAAAGAAGATTCAAAGAGAGTGAGATGCCAGCTCTTTTCATTCAGTCAGTAGTTTCAAACATTTCTGGTATATGAATAACATGATGTTTTTCAATGGCAAAAATCAATGAATATTGTAAATGCACAAACAGTAATTTCTCCGCATTGCAAGGAGCAATTCTGAAATTTTTTGCTTTTTCCTGCTCCTCTTAGCATGATAAAGAAGATTCAAAGAGAGTGAGATGCCAGCTCTTTTCATTCAGTCAGTAGCTTCAAACATTTCTGGTATATGAATAACATGATGTTTTTCAATGGCAAAAATCAATGAATATTGTAAATACACAAACAGTAATTTCTCCGCATTGCAAGGTGCAATTCTGAAATTTTTTTGCTTTTTCCTGCTCCTCTTAGCATGATAAAGAAGATTCAAAGAGAGTGAGATGCCAGCTCCTTTCATTCAGTCAGTAGCTTCAAACATTTCTGGACGTTTTTCAATGGCAAAAATCAATGAATATTGTAAATGCACAAACAGTAATTTCTCCACATTGCAAGGTGCAATTCTGAAATTTTTTGCTTTTTCCTGCTCCTCTTAGCATGATAAAGAAGATTCAAAGAGAGTGAGATGCCAGCTCTTTTCATTCAGTCAGTAGTTTCAAACATTTCTGGTATATGAATAACATGATGTTTTTCAATGGCAAAAATCAATGAATATTGTAAATGCACAAACAGTAATTTCTCCGCATTGCAAGGAGCAATTCTGAATTTTTTTGCTTTTTCCTGCTCCTCTTAGCATGATAAAGAAGATTCAAAGAGAGTGAGATGCCAGCTCCTTTCATTCAGTCAGTAGCTTCAAACATTTCTGGATGTTTTTCAATGGCAAAAATCAATGATTATTGTAAATGCACAAACAGTAATTTGTCCACATTGCATGGTGCAATTCTGAAATTTTTTGCTTTTTCCTGCTCCTCTTAGCATGACAAAGAAGATTCAAAGAGAGTGAGATGCCAGCTCTTTTCATTCAGTCAGTAGCTTCAAACATTTCTGGTATATGAATAACATGATATTTTTCAATGGCAAAAATCAATGAATATTGTAAATGCACAAACAGTAATTTCTCCGCATTGCAAGGTGCAATTCTGAAATTTTTTGCTTTTTCCTGCTCCTCTTAGCATGATAAAGAAGATTCAAAGAGAGTGAGATGCCAACTCCTTTCATTCAGTCAGTAGCTTCAAACATTTCTGGACGTTTTTCAATGGCAAAAATCAATAAATATTGTAAATGCACAAACAGTAATTTCTCCACATTGCAAGGTGCAATTCTGAAATTTTTTGCTTTTTCCTGCTCCTCTTAGCATGATAAAGAAGATTCAAAGAGAGTGAGATGCCAGCTCCTTTCATTCAGTCAGTAGCTTCAAACATTTCTGGACGTTTTTCAATGGCAAAAATCAATGAATATTGTAAATGCACAAACAGTAATTTCTCCACATTGCAAGGTGCAATTCTGAAATTTTTTGCTTTTTCCTGCTCCTGTTAGCATGATAAAGAAGATTCAAAGAGAGTGAGATACCAGCTCTTTTCATTCAGTCAGTAGCTTCAAACATTTCTGGTATATGAATAACATGATGTTTTTCAATGGCAAAAATCAATGAATATTGTAAGTGCACAAACAGTAATTTCTCCACATTGCAAGGTGCAATTCTGAAATTTTTTGCTTTTTCCTGCTCCTCTTAGCATGATAAAGAAGATTCAAAGAGAGTGAGATGCCAGCTCTTTTCATTCAGTCAGTAGCTTCAAACATTTCTGGACGTTTTTCAATGGCAAAAATCAATGAATATTGTAAATGCACAAACAGTAATTTCTCCACATTGCAAGGTGCAATTCTGAAATTTTTTGCTTTTTCCTGCTCCTCTTAGCATGATAAAGAAGATTCAAAGAGAGTGAGATGCCAGCTCCTTTCATTCAGTCAGTAGCTTCAAACATTTCTGGACGTTTTTCAATGGCAAAAATCAATGAATATTGTAAATGCACAAACAGTAATTTCTCCACATTGCATGGTGCAATTCTGAAATTTTTTGCTTTTTCCTGCTCCTCTTAGCATGATAAAGAAGATTCAAAGAGAGTGAGATGCCAGCTCTTTTCATTCAGTCAGTAGCTTCAAACATTTCTGGTATATGAATAACATGATGTTTTTCAATGGCAAAAATCAATGAATATTGTAAATGCACAAACAGTAATTTCTCCGCATTGCAAGGTGCAATTCTGAAATTTTATGCTTTTTCCTGCTCCTCTTAGCATGATAAAGAAGATTCAAAGAGAGTGAGATGCCAACTCCTTTCATTCAGTCAGTAGCTTCAAACATTTCTGGACGTTTTTCAATGGCAAAAATCAATGAATATTGTAAATGCACAAACAGTAATTTCTCCACATTGCAAGTTGCAATTCTGAAATTTTTTGCTTTTTCCTGCTCCTCTTAGCATGATAAAGAAGATTCAAAGAGAGTGAGATGCTAGCTCCTTTCATTCAGTCAGTAGCTTCAAACATTTCTGGACGTTTTTCAATGGCAAAAATCAATGAAAATTGTAAATGCACAAACAGTAATTTCTCCACATTGCAAGTTGCAATTCTGAAATTTTTTGCTTTTTCCTGCTCCTCTTAGCATGATAAAGAAGATTCAAAGAGAGTGAGATGCCAGCTCTTTTCATTCAGTCAGTAGCTTCAAACATTTCTGGTATATGAATAACATGATGTTTTTCAATGGCAAAAATCAATGAATATTGTAAATGCACAAACAGTAATTTCCCCGCATTGCAAGGTGCAATTCTGAAATTTTTTGCTTTTTCCTGCTCCTCTTAGCATGATAAAGAAGATTCAAAGAGAGTGAGATGCCAGCTCCTTTCATTCAGTCAGTAGCTTCAAACATTTCTGGACGTTTTTCAATGGCAAAAATCAATGAATATTGTAAATGCACAAACAGTAATTTCTCCACATTGCAAGGTGCAATTCTGAAATTTTTTGCTTTTTCCTGCTCCTGTTAGCATGATAAAGAAGATTCAAAGAGAGTGAGATACCAGCTCTTTTCATTCAGTCAGTAGCTTCAAACATTTTTGGTATATGAATAACATGATGTTTTTCAATGGCAAAAATCAATGAATATTGTAAGTGCACAAACAGTAATTTCTCCACATTGCAAGGTGCAATTCTGAAATTTTTTGCTTTTTCCTGCTCCTCTTAGCATGATAAAGAAGATTCAAAGAGAGTGAGATGCCAGCTCTTTTCATTCAGTCAGTAGCTTCTAACATTTCTGGACGTTTTTCAATGGCAAAACTCAATGAATATTGTAAATGCACAAACAGTAATTTCTCCACATTGCAAGGTGCAATTCTGAAATTTTTTGCTTTTTCCTGCTCCTCTTAGCATGATAAAGAAGATTCAAAGAGAGTGAGATGCCAGCTCTTTTCATTCAGTCAGTAGCTTCAAACATTTCTGGTATATGAATAACATGATGTTTTTCAATGGCAAAAATCAATGAATATTGTAAATGCACAAACAGTAATTTCTCCGCATTGCAAGGTGCAATTCTGAAATTTTTTCCTTTTTCCTGCTCCTCTTAGCATGATAAATAAGATTCAAAGAGAGTGAGATGCCAGCTCCTTTCATTCAGTCAGTAGCTTCAAACATTTCTGGACGTTTTTCAATGGCAAAAATCAATGAATATTGTAAATGCACAAACAGTAATTTCTCCACATTGCATGGTGCAATTCTGAAATTTTTTGCTTTTTCCTGCTCCTCTTAGCATGATAAAGAAGATTCAAAGAGAGTGAGAAGCCAGCTCTTTTCATTCAGTCAGTAGCTTCAAACATTTCTGGTATATGAATAACATGATGTTTTTCAATGGCAAAAATCAATGAATATTGTAAATGCACAAACAGTAATTTCTCCGCATTGCAAGGTGCAATTCTGAAATTTTTTGCTTTTTCCTGCTCCTCTTAGCATGATAAAGAAGATTCAAAGAGAGTGAGATGCCAACTCCTTTCATTCAGTCAGTAGCTTCAAACATTTCTGGACGTTTTTCAATGGCAAAAATCAATGAATATTGTAAATGCACAAACAGTAATTTCTCCACATTGCAAGGTGCAATTCTGAAATTTTTTGCTTTTTCCTGATCCTCTTAGCATGATAAAGAAGATTCAAAGAGAGTGAGATGCCAGCTCTTTTCATTCAGTCAGTAGCTTCAAACATTTCTGGTATATGAATAACATGATGTTTTTCAATGGCAAAAATCAATGAATATTGTAAACGCACAAACAGTAATTTCTCCGCATTGCAAGGTGCAATTCTGAAATTTTTTGCTTTTTCCTGCTCGTCTTAGCATGATAAAGAAGATTCAAAGAGAGTGAGATGCCAGCTCCTTTCATTCAGTCAGTAGCTTCAAACATTTCTGGACGTTTTTCAATGGCAAAAATCAATGAATATTGTAAATGCACAAACAGTAATTTCTCCACATTGCAAGGTGCAATTCTGAAATTTTTTGCTTTTTTCTACTCCTCTTAGCATGGTAAAGAAGATTCAAAGAGAGTGAGATGCCAGCTCTTTTCATTCAGTCAGTAGCTTCAAACATTTCTGGTATATGAATAACATGATGTTTTTCAATGGCAAAAATCAATGAATATTGTAAATGCACAAACAGTAATTTCTCCGCATTGCAAGGTGCAATTCTGAAATTTTTTGCTTTTTCCTGCTCCTCTTAGCATGATAAAGAAGATTCAAAGAGAGTGAGATGCCAGCTCCTTTCATTCAGTCAGTAGCTTCAAACATTTCTGGACGTTTTTCAATGGCAAAAATCAATGAATATTGTAAATGCACAAACAGTAATTTCTCCACATTGCAAGGTGCAATTCTGAAATTTTTTGCTTTTTCCTGCTCCTCTTAGCATGATAAAGAAGATTCAAAGAGAGTGAGATGCCAGCTCTTTTCATTCAGTCAGTAGCTTCAAACATTTCTGGTATATGAATAACATGATGTTTTTCAATGGCAAAAATCAATGAATATTGTAAATGCACAAACAGTAATTTCTCCGCATTGCAAGGTGCAATTCCGAAATTTTTTGCTTTTTCCTGCTCCTCTTAGCATGTTAAAGAAGATTCAAAGAGAGTGAGATGCCAGCTCCTTTCATTCAGTCAGTAGCTTCAAACATTTCTGGACGTTTTTCAATGGCAAAAATCAATGAATATTGTAAATGCACAAACAGTAATTTCTCCACATTGCAAGGTGCAATTCTGAAATTTTTGCTTTTTCCTACTCCTCTTAGCATGATAAAGAAGATTCAAAGAGAGTGAGATGCCAGCTCTTTTCATTCAGTCAGTAGCTTCAAACATTTCTGGTGTATGAATAACATGATGTTTTTCAAAGGCAAAAATCAATGAATATTGTAAATGCACAAACAGTAATTTCTCCGCATTGCAAGGTGCAATTCTGAAATTTTTTGCTTTTTTCTACTCCTCTTAGCATGATAAAGAAGATTCAAAGAGAGTGAGATGCCAGCTCCTTTCATTCAGTCAGTAGCTTCAAACATTTCTGGACGTTTTTCAATGGCAAAAATCAATGAATATTGTAAATGCACAAACAGTAATTTCTCCACATTGCAAGGTGCAATTCTGAAATTTTTTGCTTTTTACTGGTCCTCTTAGCATGATAAAGAAGATTCAAAGAGAGTGAGATGCCAGCTCTTTTCATTCAGTCAGTAGCTTCAAACATTTCTGGTATATGAATAACATGATATTTTTCAATGGCAAAAATCAATGAATATTGTAAATGCACAAACAGTAATTTCTCCGCATTGCAAGGTGCAATTCTGAAATTTTTTGCTTTTTCCTGCTCCTCTTAGCATGATAAAGAAGATTCAAAGAGAGTGAGATGCCAGCTCCTTTCATTCAGTCAGTAGCTTCAAACATTTCTGGACGTTTTTCAATGGCAAAAATCAATGAATATTGTAAATGCACAAACAGTAATTTCTCCACATTGCAAGTTGCAATTCTGAAATTTTTTGCTTTTTCCTGCTCCTCTTAGCATGATAAAGAAGATTCAAAGAGAGTGAGATGCCAGCTCTTTTCATTCAGTCAGTAGCTTCAAACATTTCTGGTATATGAATAACATGATGTTTTTCAAAGGCAAAAATCAATGAATATTGTAAATGCACAAACAGTAATTTCCCCGCATTGCAAGGTGCAATTCTGAAATTTTTTGCTTTTTCCTGCTCCTCTTAGCATGATAAAGAAGATTCAAAGAGAGTGAGATGCCAGCTCCTTTCATTCAGTCAGTAGCTTCAAACATTTCTGGACGTTTTTCAATGGCAAAAATCAATGAATATTGTAAATGCACAAACAGTAATTTCTCCACATTGCAAGGTGCAATTCTGAAATTTTTTGCTTTTTCCTGCTCCTCTTAGCATGATAAAGAAGATTCAAAGAGAGTGAGATGCCAGCTCTTTTCATTCAGTCAGTAGCTTCAAACATTTCTGGTATATGAATAACATGATGTTTTTCAATGGCAAAAATCAATGAATATTGTAAATGCACAAACAGTAATTTCCCCGCATTGCAAGGTGCAATTCTGAAATTTTTTGCTTTTTCCTGCTCCTCTTAGCATGATAAAGAAGATTCAAAGAGAGTGAGATGCCAGCTCTTTTCATTCAGTCAGTAGCTTCAAACATTTCTGGACGTTTTTCAATGGCAAAAATCAATGAATATTGTAAATGCACAAACAGTAATTTCTCCACATTGCAAGGTGCAATTCTGAAATTTTTTGCTTTTTCCTGCTCCTCTTAGCATGATAAAGAAGATTCAAAGAGAGTGAGATGCCAGCTCTTTTCATTCAGTCAGTAGCTTCAAACATTTCTGGTATATGAATAACATGATGTTTTTCAATGGCAAAAATCAATGAATATTGTAAATGCACAAACAGTAATTTCTCCGCATTGCAAGGTGCAATTCTGAAATTTTTTGCTTTTTCCTGCTCCTCTCAGCATGATAAAGAAGATTCAAAGAGAGTGAGATGCAAGCTCCTTTCATTCAGTCAGTAGCTTCAAACATTTCTGGACGTTTTTCAATGGCAAAAATCAATGAATATTGTAAATGCACAAACAGTAATTTCTCCACATTGCATGGTGCAATTCTGAAATTTTTTGCTTTTTCCTGCTCCTCTTAGCATGATAAAGAAGATTCAAAGAGAGTGAGATGCCAGCTCTTTTCATTCAGTCAGTAGCTTCAAACATTTCTGGTATATGAATAACATGATGTTTTTCAATGGCAAAAATCAATGAATATTGTAAATGCACAAACAGTAATTTCTCCGCATTGCAAGGTGCAATTCTGAAATTTTTTGCTTTTTCCTGCTCCTCTTAGCATGATAAAGAAGATTCAAAGAGAGTGAGATGCCAACTCCTTTCATTCAGTCAGTAGCTTCAAACATTTCTGGACGTTTTTCAATGGCAAAAATCAATGAATATTGTAAATGCACAAACAGTAATTTCTCCACATTGCAAGTTGCAATTCTGAAATTTTTTGCTTTTTCCTGCTCCTCTTAGCATGATAAAGAAGATTCAAAGAGAGTGAGATGCTAGCTCCTTTCATTCAGTCAGTAGCTTCAAACATTTCTGGACGTTTTTCAATGGCAAAAATCAATGAATATTGTAAATGCACAAACAGTAATTTCTCCACATTGCAAGTTGCAATTCTGAAATTTTTTGCTTTTTCCTGCTCCTCTTAGCATGATAAAGAAGATTCAAAGAGAGTGAGATGCCAGCTCTTTTCATTCAGTCAGTAGCTTCAAACATTTCTGGTATATGAATAACATGATGTTTTTCAATGGCAAAAATCAATGAATATTGTAAATGCACAAACAGTAATTTCCCCGCATTGCAAGGTGCAATTCTGAAATTTTTTGCTTTTTCCTGCTCCTCTTAGCATGATAAAGAAGATTCAAAGAGAGTGAGATGCCAGCTCCTTTCATTCAGTCAGTAGCTTCAAACATTTCTGGACGTTTTTCAATGGCAAAAATCAATGAATATTGTAAATGCACAAACAGTAATTTCTCCACATTGCAAGGTGCAATTCTGAAATTTTTTGCTTTTTCCTGCTCCTGTTAGCATGATAAAGAAGATTCAAAGAGAGTGAGATACCAGCTCTTTTCATTCAGTCAGTAGCTTCAAACATTTCTGGTATATGAATAACATGATGTTTTTCAATGGCAAAAATCAATGAATATTGTAAGTGCACAAACAGTAATTTCTCCACATTGCAAGGTGCAATTCTGAAATTTTTTGCTTTTTCCTGCTCCTCTTAGCATGATAAAGAAGATTCAAAGAGAGTGAGATGCCAGCTCTTTTCATTCAGTCAGTAGCTTCAAACATTTCTGGACGTTTTTCAATGGCAAAAATCAATGAATATTGTAAATGCACAAACAGTAATTTCTCCACATTGCAAGGTGCAATTCTGAAATTTTTTGCTTTTTCCTGCTCCTCTTAGCATGATAAAGAAGATTCAAAGAGAGTGAGATGCCAGCTCTTTTCATTCAGTCAGTAGCTTCAAACATTTCTGGTATATGAATAATATGATGTTTTTCAATGGCAAAAATCAATGAATATTGTAAATGCACAAACAGTAATTTCTCCGCATTGCAAGGTGCAATTCTGAAATTTTTTGCTTTTTCCTGCTCCTCTTAGCATGATAAAGAAGATTCAAAGAGAGTGAGATGCCAGCTCCTTTCATTCAGTCAGTAGCTTCAAACATTTCTGGACGTTTTTCAATGGCAAAAATCAATGAATATTGTAAATACACAAACAGTAATTTCTCCACATTGCATGGTGCAATTATGAAATTTTTTGCTTTTTCCTGCTCCTCTTAGCATGATAAAGAAGATTCAAAGAGAGTGAGAAGCCAGCTCTTTTCATTCAGTCAGTAGCTTCAAACATTTCTGGTATATGAATAACATGATGTTTTTCAATGGCAAAAATCAATGAATATTGTAAATGCACAAACAGTAATTTCTCCGCATTGCAAGGTGCAATTCTGAAATTTTTTGCTTTTTCCTGCTCCTCTTAGCATGATAAAGAAGATTCAAAGAGAGTGAGATGCCAACTCCTTTCATTCAGTCAGTAGCTTCAAACATTTCTGGACGTTTTTCAATGGCAAAAATCAATGAATATTGTAAATGCACAAACAGTAATTTCTCCACATTGCAAGGTGCAATTCTGAAATTTTTGCTTTTTCCTACTCCTCTTAGCATGATAAAGAAGATTCAAAGAGAGTGAGATGCCAGCTCTTTTCATTCAGTCAGTAGCTTCAAACATTTCTGGTGTATGAATAACATGATGTTTTTCAAAGGCAAAAATCAATGAATATTGTAAATGCACAAACAGTAATTTCTCCGCATTGCAAGGTGCAATTCTGAAATTTTTTGCTTTTTTCTACTCCTCTTAGCATGATAAAGAAGATTCAAAGAGAGTGAGATGCCAGCTCCTTTCATTCAGTCAGTAGCTTCAAACATTTCTGGACGTTTTTCAATGGCAAAAATCAATGCATATTGTAAATCCACAAACAGTAATTTCTCCACATTGCAAGGTGCAATTCTGAAATTTTTTGCTTTTTACTGCTCCTCTTAGCATGATAAAGAAGATTCAAAGAGAGTGAGATGCCAGCTCTTTTCATTCAGTCAGTAGCTTCAAACATTTCTGGGATATGAATAACATGATATTTTTCAATGGCAAAAATCAATGAATATTGTAAATGCACAAACAGTAATTTCTCTGCATTGCAAGGTGCAATTCTGAAATTTTTTGCTTTTTCCTGCTCCTCTTAGCATGATAAAGAAGATTCAAAGAGAGTGAGATGCCAGCTCCTTTCATTCAGTCAGTAGCTTCAAACATTTCTGGACGTTTTTCAATGGCAAAAATCAATGAATATTGTAAATGCACAAACAGTAATTTCTCCACATTGCAAGTTGCAATTCTGAAATTTTTTGCTTTTTCCTGCTCCTCTTAGCATGATAAAGAAGATTCAAAGAGAGTGAGATGCCAGCTCTTTTCATTCAGTCAGTAGCTTCAAACATTTCTGGTATATGAATAACATGATGTTTTTCAATGGCAAAAATCAATGAATATTGTAAATGCACAAACAGTAATTTCCCCGCATTGCAAGGTGCAATTCTGAAATTTTTTGCTTTTTCCTGCTCCTCTTAGCATGATAAAGAAGATTCAAAGAGAGTGAGATGCCAGCTCCTTTCATTCAGTCAGTAGCTTCAAACATTTCTGGACGTTTTTCAATGGCAAAAATCAATGCATATTGTAAATGCACAAACAGTAATTTCTCCACATTGCAAGGTGCAATTCTGAAATTTTTTGCTTTTTACTGCTCCTCTTAGCATGATAAAGAAGATTCAAAGAGAGTGAGATGCCAGCTCTTTTCATTCAGTCAGTAGCTTCAAACATTTCTGGGATATGAATAACATGATATTTTTCAATGGCAAAAATCAATGAATATTGTAAATGCACAAACAGTAATTTCTCTGCATTGCAAGGTGCAATTCTGAAATTTTTTGCTTTTTCCTGCTCCTCTTAGCATGATAAAGAAGATTCAAAGAGAGTGAGATGCCAGCTCCTTTCATTCAGTCAGTAGCTTCAAACATTTCTGGACGTTTTTCAATGGCAAAAATCAATGAATATTGTAAATGCACAAACAGTAATTTCTCCACATTGCAAGTTGCAATTCTGAAATTTTTTGCTTTTTCCTGCTCCTCTTAGCATGATAAAGAAGATTCAAAGAGAGTGAGATGCCAGCTCTTTTCATTCAGTCAGTAGCTTCAAACATTTCTGGTATATGAATAACATGATGTTTTTCAATGGCAAAAATCAATGAATATTGTAAATGCACAAACAGTAATTTCCCCGCATTGCAAGGTGCAATTCTGAAATTTTTTGCTTTTTCCTGCTCCTCTTAGCATGATAAAGAAGATTCAAAGAGAGTGAGATGCCAGCTCCTTTCATTCAGTCAGTAGCTTCAAACATTTCTGGACGTTTTTCAATGGCAAAAATCAATGAATATTGTAAATGCACAAACAGTAATTTCTCCACATTGCAAGGTGCAATTCTGAAATTTTTTGCTTTTTCCTGCTCCTCTTAGCATGATAAAGAAGATTCAAAGAGAGTGAGATGCCAGCTCTTTTCATTAAGTCAGTAGCTTCAAACATTTCTGGTATATGAATAACATGATGTTTTTCAATGGCAAAAATCAATGAATATTGTAAATGCACAAACAGTAATTTCTCCGCATTGCAAGGTGCAATTCTGAAATTTTTTGCTTTTTCCTGCTCCTCTTAGCATGATAAAGAAGATTCAAAGAGAGTGAGATGCCAGCTCCTTTCATTCAGTCAGTAGCTTCAAACATTTCTGGACGTTTTTCAATGGCAAAAATCAATGAATATTGTAAATGCACAAACAGTAATTTCTCCACATTGCATGGTGCAATTCTGAAATTTTTTGCTTTTTCCTGCTCCTCTTAGCATGATAAAGAAGATTCAAAGAGAGTGAGATGCCAGCTCTTTTCATTCAGTCAGTAGCTTCAAACATTTCTGGTATATGAATAACATGATGTTTTTCAATGGCAAAAATCAATGAATATTGTAAATGCACAAACAGTAATTTCTCCGCATTGCAAGGTGCAATTCTGAAATTTTTTGCTTTTTCCTGCTCCTCTTAGCATGATAAAGAAGATTCAAAGAGAGTGAGATGCCAACTCCTTTCATTCAGTCAGTAGCTTCAAACATTTCTGGACGTTTTTCAATGGCAAAAATCAATGAATATTGTAAATGCACAAACAGTAATTTCTCCACATTGCAAGTTGCAATTCTGAAATTTTTTGCTTTTTCCTGCTCCTCTTAGCATGATAAAGAAGATTCAAAGAGAGTGAGATGCTAGCTCCTTTCATTCAGTCAGTAGCTTCAAACATTTCTGGACGTTTTTCAATGGCAAAAATCAATGAATATTGTAAATGCACAAACAGTAATTTCTCCACATTGCAAGTTGCAATTCTGAAATTTTTTGCTTTTTCCTGCTCCTCTTAGCATGATAAAGAAGATTCAAAGAGAGTGAGATGCCAGCTCTTTTCATTCAGTCAGTAGCTTCAAACATTTCTGGTATATGAATAACATGATGTTTTTCAATGGCAAAAATCAATGAATATTGTAAGTGCACAAACAGTAATTTCTCCACATTGCAAGGTGCAATTCTGAAATTTTTTGCTTTTTCCTGCTCCTCTTAGCATGATAAAGAAGATTCAAAGAGAGTGAGATGCCAGCTCTTTTCATTCAGTCAGTAGCTTCAAACATTTCTGGACGTTTTTCAATGGCAAAAATCAATGAATATTGTAAATGCACAAACAGTAATTTCTCCACATTGCAAGGTGCAATTCTGAAATTTTTTGCTTTTTCCTGCTCCTGTTAGCATGATAAAGAAGATTCAAAGAGAGTGAGATACCAGCTCTTTTCATTCAGTCAGTAGCTTCAAACATTTCTGGTATATGAATAACATGATGTTTTTCAATGGCAAAAATCAATGAATATTGTAAATGCACAAACAGTAATTTCTCCGCATTGCAAGGTGCAATTCTGAAATTTTTTGCTTTTTCCTGCTCCTCTTAGCATGATAAAGAAGATTCAAAGAGAGTGAGATGCCAGCTCCTTTCATTCAGTCAGTAGCTTCAAACATTTCTGGACGTTTTTCAATGGCAAAAATCAATGAATATTGTAAATGCACAAACAGTAATTTCTCCACATTGCATGGTGCAATTCTGAAATTTTTTGCTTTTTCCCGCTCCTCTTAGCATGATAAAGAAGATTCAAAGAGAGTGAGAAGCCAGCTCTTTTCATTCAGTCAGTAGCTTCAAACATTTCTGGTATATGAATAACATGATGTTTTTCAATGGCAAAAATCAATGAATATTGTAAATGCACAAACAGTAATTTCTCCGCATTGCAAGGTGCAATTCTGAAATTTTTTGCTTTTTCCTGCTCCTCTTAGCATGATAAAGAAGATTCAAAGAGAGTGAGATGCCAACTCCTTTCATTCAGTCAGTAGCTTCAAACATTTCTGGACGTTTTTCAATGGCAAAAATCAATGAATATTGTAAATGCACAAACAGTAATTTCTCCACATTGCAAGGTGCAATTCTGAAATTTTTTGCTTTTTCCTGCTCCTCTTAGAATGATAAAGAAGATTCAAAGAGAGTGAGATGCCAGCTCTTTTCATTCAGTCAGTAGCTTCAAACATTTCTGGTATATGAATAACATGATGTTTTTCAATGGCAAAAATCAATGAATATTGTAAACGCACAAACAGTAATTTCTCCGCATTGCAAGGTGCAATTCTGAAATTTTTTGCTTTTTCCTGCTCGTCTTAGCATGATAAAGAAGATTCAAAGAGAGTGAGATGCCAGCTCCTTTCATTCAGTCAGTAGCTTCAAACATTTCTGGACGTTTTTCAATGGCAAAAATCAATGAATATTGTAAATGCACAAACAGTAATTTCTCCACATTGCAAGGTGAAATTCTGAAATTTTTTACTTTTTTCTACTCCTCTTAGCATGGTAAAGAAGATTCAAAGAGAGTGAGATGCCAGCTCTTTTCATTCAGTCAGTAGCTTCAAACATTTCTGGTATATGAATAACATGATGTTTTTCAATGGCAAAAATCAATGAATATTGTAAATGCACAAACAGTAATTTCTCCGCATTGCAAGGTGCAATTCTGAAATTTTTTGCTTTTTCCTGCCCCTCTTAGCATGATAAAGAAGATTCAAAGAGAGTGAGATGCCAGCTCCTTTCATTCAGTCAGTAGCTTCAAACATTTCTGGACGTTTTTCAATGGCAAAAATCAATGAATATTGTAAATGCACAAACAGTAATTTCTCCACATTGCAAGGTGCAATTCTGAAATTTTTTGCTTTTTACTGCTCCTCTTAGCATGATAAAGAAGATTCAAAGAGAGTGAGATGCCAGCTCTTTTCATTCAGTCAGTAGCTTCAAACATTTCTGGTATATGAATAACATGATATTTTTCAATGGCAAAAATCAATGAATATTGTAAATGCACAAACAGTAATTTCTCTGCATTGCAAGGTGCAATTCTGAAATTTTTTGCTTTTTCCTGCTCCTCTTAGCATGATAAAGAAGATTCAAAGAGAGTGAGATGCCAGCTCCTTTCATTCAGTCAGTAGCTTCAAACATTTCTGGACGTTTTTCAATGGCAAAAATCAATGAATATTGTAAATGCACAAACAGTAATTTCTCCACATTGCAAGGTGCAATTCTGAAATTTTTTGCTTTTTCCTGCTCCTCTTAGCATGATAAAGAAGATTCAAAGAGAGCGAGATGCCAGCTCCTTTCATTCAGTCAGTAGCTTCAAACATTTCTGGACGTTTTTCAATGGCAAAAATCAATGAATATTGTAAATGCACAAACAGTAATTTCTCCACATTGCAAGGTGCAATTCTGAAATTTTTTGCTTTTTCCTACTCCTCTTAGCATGATAAAGAAGATTCAAAGAGAGTGAGATGCCAGCTCTTTTCATTCAGTCAGTAGCTTCAAACATTTCTGGTATATGAATAACATGATGTTTTTCAAAGGCAAAAATCAATGAATATTGTAAAAGCACAAACAGTAATTTTTCCGCATTGCAAGGTGCAATTCTGAAATTTTTTGCTTTTTCCTGCTCCTCTTAGCATGATAAAGGAGATTCAAAGAGAGTGAGATGCCAGCTCCTTTCATTCAGTCAGTAGCTTCAAACATTTCTGGACATTTTTCAATAGCAAAAATCAATGAATATTGTAAATGCACAAACAGTAATTTCTCCACATTGCAAGGTGCAATTCTGAAATTTTTTGCTTTTTCCTGCTCCTCTTAGCATGATAAAGAAGATTCAAAGAGAGTGAGATGCCAGCTCTTTTCATTCAGTCAGTAGCTTCAAACATTTCTGGTTTAGGAATAACATGATGTTTTTCAATGGCAAAAATCAATGAATATTGTAAATGCACAAACAGTAATTTCTCCGCATTGCAAGGTGCAATTCTGAAATTTTTTGCTTTTTCCTGCTCCTCTTAGCATGATAAAGAAGATTCAAAGAGAGTGAGATGCCAGCTCCTTTCATTCAGTCAGTAGCTTCAAACATTTCTGGACGTTTTTCAATGGCAAAAATCAATGAATATTGTAAATGCACAAACAGTAATTTCTCCACATTGCAAGGTGCAATTCTGAAATTTTTTGCTTTTTCCTGCTCCTCTTGGCATGATAAAGAAGATTCAAAGAGAGTGAGATGCCAGCTCTTTTCATTCAGTCAGTAGCTTCAAACATTTCTGGTATATGAATAACATGATGTTTTTCAATGGCAAAAATCAATGAATATTGTAAATACACAAACAGTAATTTCTCCGCATTGCAAGGTGCAATTCTGAAATTTTTTGCTTTTTCCTGCTCCTCTTAACATGATAAAGAAGATTCAAAGAGAGTGAGATGCCAGCTCCTTTCATTCAGTCAGTAGCTTCAAACATTTCTGGACATTTTTCAATGGCAAAAATCAATGAATATTGTAAATGCACAAACAGTAATTTCTCCACATTGCAAGTTGCAATTCTGAAATTTTTTGCTTTTTCCTGCTCCTCTTAGCATGATAAAGAAGATTCAAAGAGAGTGAGATGCCAGCTCTTTTCATTCAGTCAGTAGTTTCAAACCTTTCTGGTATATGAATAACATGATGTTTTTCAATGGCAAAAATCAATGAATATTGTAAATGCACAAACAGTAATTTCTCCGCATTGCAATGAGCAATTCTGAAATGTTTTGCTTTTTCCTGCTCCTCTTAGCATGATAAAGAAGATTCAAAGAGAGTGAGATGCCAGCTCCTTTCATTCAGTCAGTAGCTTCAAACATTTCTGGACGTTTTTCAATGGCAAAAATCAATGAATATTGTAAATGCACAAACAGTAATTTCTCCACATTGCATGGTGCAATTCTGAAATTTTTTGCTTTTTCCTGCTCCTCTTAGCATGATAAAGAAGATTCAAAGAGAGTGAGAAGCCAGCTCTTTTCATTCAGTCAGTAGCTTCAAACATTTCTGGTATATGAATAACATGATGTTTTTCAATGGCAAAAATCAATGAATATTGTAAATGCACAAACAGTAATTTCTCCGCATTGCAAGGTGCAATTCTGAAATTTTTTGCTTTTTCCTGCTCCTCTTAGCATGATAAAGAAGATTCAAAGAGAGTGAGATGCCAACTCCTTTCATTCAGTCAAAAGCTTCAAACATTTCTGGACGTTTTTCAATGGCAAAAATCAATGAATATTGTAAATGCACAAACAGTAATTTCTCCACATTGCAAGGTGCAATTCTGAAATTTTTTGCTTTTTCCTGCTCCTCTTAGCATGATAAAGAAGATTCAAAGAGATTGAGATGCCAGCTCTTTTCATTCAGTCAGTAGCTTCAAACATTTCTGGTATATGAATAACATGATGTTTTTCAATGGCAAAAATCAATGAATATTGTAAACGCACAAACAGTAATTTATCCGCATTGCAAGGTGCAATTCTGAAATTTTTTGCTTTTTCCTGCTCGTCTTAGCATGATAAAGAAGATTCAAAGAGAGTGAGATGCCAGCTCCTTTCATTCAGTCAGTAGCTTCAAACATTTCTGGACGTTTTTCAATGGCAAAAATCAATGAATATTGTAAATGCACAAACAGTAATTTCTCCACATTGCAAGGTGCAATTCTGAAATTTTTTGCTTTTTCCTGCTCCTCTTGGCATGATAAAGAAGATTCAAAGAGAGTGAGATGCCAGCTCTTTTCATTCAGTCAGTAGCTTCAAACATTTCTGGTATATGAATAACATGATGTTTTTCAATGGCAAAAATCAATGAATATTGTAAATACACAAACAGTAATTTCTCCGCATTGCAAGGTGCAATTCTGAAATTTTTTGCTTTTTCCTGCTCCTCTTAACATGATAAAGAAGATTCAAAGAGAGTGAGATGCCAGCTCCTTTCATTCAGTCAGTAGCTTCAAACATTTCTGGACATTTTTCAATGGCAAAAATCAATGAATATTGTAAATGCACAAACAGTAATTTCTCCACATTGCAAGTTGCAATTCTGAAATTTTTTGCTTTTTCCTGCTCCTCTTAGCATGATAAAGAAGATTCAAAGAGAGTGAGATGCCAGCTCTTTTCATTCAGTCAGTAGTTTCAAACATTTCTGGTATATGAATAACATGATGTTTTTCAATGGCAAAAATCAATGAATATTGTAAATGCACAAACAGTAATTTCTCCGCATTGCAATGAGCAATTCTGAAATTTTTTGCTTTTTCCTGCTCCTCTTAGCATGATAAAGAAGATTCAAAGAGAGTGAGATGCCAGCTCCTTTCATTCAGTCAGTAGCTTCAAACATTTCTGGACGTTTTTCAATGGCAAAAATCAATGAATATTGTAAATGCACAAACAGTAATTTCTCCACATTGCATGGTGCAATTCTGAAATTTTTTGCTTTTTCCTGCTCCTCTTAGCATGATAAAGAAGATTCAAAGAGAGTGAGAAGCCAGCTCTTTTCATTCAGTCAGTAGCTTCAAACATTTCTGGTATATGAATAACATGATGTTTTTCAATGGCAAAAATCAATGAATATTGTAAATGCACAAACAGTAATTTCTCCGCATTGCAAGGTGCAATTCTGAAATTTTTTGCTTTTTCCTGCTCCTCTTAGCATGATAAAGAAGATTCAAAGAGAGTGAGATGCCAACTCCTTTCATTCAGTCAGTAGCTTCAAACATTTCTGGACGTTTTTCAATGGCAAAAATCAATGAATATTGTAAATGCACAAACAGTAATTTCTCCACATTGCAAGGTGCAATTCTGAAATTTTTTGCTTTTTCCTGCTCCTCTTAGCATGATAAAGAAGATTCAAAGAGATTGAGATGCCAGCTCTTTTCATTCAGTCAGTAGCTTCAAACATTTCTGGTATATGAATAACATGATGTTTTTCAATGGCAAAAATCAATGAATATTGTAAACGCACAAACAGTAATTTATCCGCATTGCAAGGTGCAATTCTGAAATTTTTTGCTTTTTCCTGCTCGTCTTAGCATGATAAAGAAGATTCAAAGAGAGTGAGATGCCAGCTCCTTTCATTCAGTCAGTAGCTTCAAACATTTCTGGACGTTTTTCAATGGCAAAAATCAATGAATATTGTAAATGCACAAACAGTAATTTCTCCACATTGCAAGGTGCAATTCTGAAATTTTTTGCTTTTTTCTACTCCTCTTAGCATGGTAAAGAAGATTCAAAGAGAGTGAGATGCCAGCTCTTTTCATTCAGTCAGTAGCTTCAAACATTTCTGGTATATGAATAACATGATGTTTTTCAATGGCAAAAATCAATGAATATTGTAAATGCACAAACAGTAATTTCTCCGCATTGCAAGGTGCAATTCTGAAATTTTTTGCTTTTTCCTGCTCCTCTTAGCATGATAAAGAAGATTCAAAGAGAGTGAGATGCCAGCTCCTTTCATTCAGTCTGTAGCTTCAAACATTTCTGGACGTTTTTCAATGGCAAAAATCAATGAATATTGTAAATGCACAAACAGTAATTTCTCCACATTGCAAGGTGCAATTCTGAAATTTTTTGCTTTTTCCTACTCCTCTTAGCATGATAAAGAAGATTCAAAGAGAGTGAGATGCCAGCTCTTTTCATTCAGTCAGTAGCTTCAAACATTTCTGGTGTATGAATAACATGATGTTTTTCAATGGCAAAAATCAATGAATATTGTAAATGCACAAACAGTAATTTCTCCGCATTGCAAGGTGCAATTCTGAAATTTTTTGCTTTTTTCTACTCCTCTTAGCATGATAAAGAAGATTCAAAGAGAGTGAGATGCCAGCTCCTTTCATTCAGTCAGTAGCTTCAAACATTTCTGGACGTTTTTCAATGGCAAAAATCAATGAATATTGTAAATGCACAAACAGTAATTTCTCCACATTGCAAGGTGCAATTCTGAAATTTTTTGCTTTTTACTGCTCCTCTTAGCATGATAAAGAAGATTCAAAGAGAGTGAGATGCCAGCTCTTTTCATTCAGTCAGTAGTTTCAAACATTTCTGGTATATGAATAACATGATGTTTTTCAATGGCAAAAATCAATGAATATTGTAAATGCACAAACAGTAATTTCTCCGCATTGCAATGAGCAATTCTGAAATTTTTTGCTTTTTCCTGCTCCTCTTAGCATGATAAAGAAGATTCAAAGAGAGTGAGATGCCAGCTCCTTTCATTCAGTCAGTAGCTTCAAACATTTCTGGACGTTTTTCAATGGCAAAAATCAATGAATATTGTAAATGCACAAACAGTAATTTCTCCACATTGCATGGTGCAATTCTGAAATTTTTTGCTTTTTCCTGCTCCTCTTAGCATGATAAAGAAGATTCAAAGAGAGTGAGAAGCCAGCTCTTTTCATTCAGTCAGTAGCTTCAAACATTTCTGGTATATGAATAACATGATGTTTTTCAATGGCAAAAATCAATGAATATTGTAAACGCACAAACAGTAATTTATCCGCATTGCAAGGTGCAATTCTGAAATTTTTTGCTTTTTCCTGCTCGTCTTAGCATGATAAAGAAGATTCAAAGAGAGTGAGATGCCAGCTCCTTTCATTCAGTCAGTAGCTTCAAACATTTCTGGACGTTTTTCAATGGCAAAAATCAATGAATATTGTAAATGCACAAACAGTAATTTCTCCACATTGCAAGGTGCAATTCTGAAATTTTTTGCTTTTTTCTACTCCTCTTAGCATGGTAAAGAAGATTCAAAGAGAGTGAGATGCCAGCTCTTTTCATTCAGTCAGTAGCTTCAAACATTTCTGGTATATGAATAACATGATGTTTTTCAATGGCAAAAATCAATGAATATTGTAAATGCACAAACAGTAATTTCTCCGCATTGCAAGGTGCAATTCTGAAATTTTTTGCTTTTTCCTGCTCCTCTTAGCATGATAAAGAAGATTCAAAGAGAGTGAGATGCCAGCTCCTTTCATTCAGTCTGTAGCTTCAAACATTTCTGGACGTTTTTCAATGGCAAAAATCAATGAATATTGTAAATGCACAAACAGTAATTTCTCCACATTGCAAGGTGCAATTCTGAAATTTTTTGCTTTTTCCTACTCCTCTTAGCATGATAAAGAAGATTCAAAGAGAGTGAGATGCCAGCTCTTTTCATTCAGTCAGTAGCTTCAAACATTTCTGGTGTATGAATAACATGATGTTTTTCAATGGCAAAAATCAATGAATATTGTAAATGCACAAACAGTAATTTCTCCGCATTGCAAGGTGCAATTCTGAAATTTTTTGCTTTTTTCTACTCCTCTTAGCATGATAAAGAAGATTCAAAGAGAGTGAGATGCCAGCTCCTTTCATTCAGTCAGTAGCTTCAAACATTTCTGGACGTTTTTCAATGGCAAAAATCAATGAATATTGTAAATGCACAAACAGTAATTTCTCCACATTGCAAGGTGCAATTCTGAAATTTTTTGCTTTTTACTGCTCCTCTTAGCATGATAAAGAAGATTCAAAGAGAGTGAGATGCCAGCTCTTTTCATTCAGTCAGTAGCTTCAAACATTTCTGGTATATGAATAACATGATATTTTTCAATGGCAAAAATCAATGAATATTGTAAATGCACAAACAGTAATTTCTCTGCATTGCAAGGTGCAATTCTGAAATTTTTTGCTTTTTCCTGCTCCTCTTAGCATGATAAAGAAGATTCAAAGAGAGTGAGATGCCAGCTCCTTTCATTCAGTCAGTAGCTTCAAACATTTCTGGACGTTTTTCAATGGCAAAAATCAATGAATATTGTAAATGCACAAACAGTAATTTCTCCACATTGCAAGGTGCAATTCTGAAATTTTTTGCTTTTTCCTGCTCCTCTTAGCATGATAAAGAAGATTCAAAGAGAGCGAGATGCCAGCTCCTTTCATTCAGTCAGTAGCTTCAAACATTTCTGGACGTTTTTCAATGGCAAAAATCAATGAATATTGTAAATGCACAAACAGTAATTTCTCCACATTGCAAGGTGCAATTCTGAAATTTTTTGCTTTTTCCTACTCCTCTTAGCATGATAAAGAAGATTCAAAGAGAGTGAGATGCCAGCTCTTTTCATTCAGTCAGTAGCTTCAAACATTTCTGGTATATGAATAACATGATGTTTTTCAAAGGCAAAAATCAATGAATATTGTAAAAGCACAAACAGTAATTTCTCCGCATTGCAAGGTGCAATTCTGAAATTTTTTGCTTTTTCCTGCTCCTCTTAGCATGATAAAGGAGATTCAAAGAGAGTGAGATGCCAGCTCCTTTCATTCAGTCAGTAGCTTCAAACATTTCTGGACATTTTTCAATAGCAAAAATCAATGAATATTGTAAATGCACAAACAGTAATTTCTCCACATTGCAAGGTGCAATTCTGAAATTTTTTGCTTTTTCCTGCTCCTCTTAGCATGATAAAGAAGATTCAAAGAGAGTGAGATGCCAGCTCTTTTCATTCAGTCAGTAGCTTCAAACATTTCTGGTTTAGGAATAACATGATGTTTTTCAATGGCAAAAATCAATGAATATTGTAAATGCACAAACAGTAATTTCTCCGCATTGCAAGGTGCAATTCTGAAATTTTTTGCTTTTTCCTGCTCCTCTTAGCATGATAAAGAAGATTCAAAGAGAGTGAGATGCCAGCTCCTTTCATTCAGTCAGTAGCTTCAAACATTTCTGGACGTTTTTCAATGGCAAAAATCAATGAATATTGTAAATGCACAAACAGTAATTTCTCCACATTGCAAGGTGCAATTCTGAAATTTTTTGCTTTTTCCTGCTCCTCTTGGCATGATAAAGAAGATTCAAAGAGAGTGAGATGCCAGCTCTTTTCATTCAGTCAGTAGCTTCAAACATTTCTGGTATATGAATAACATGATGTTTTTCAATGGCAAAAATCAATGAATATTGTAAATGCACAAACAGTAATTTCTCCGCATTGCAATGAGCAATTCTGAAATTTTTTGCTTTTTCCTGCTCCTCTTAGCATGATAAAGAAGATTCAAAGAGAGTGAGATGCCAGCTCCTTTCATTCAGTCAGTAGCTTCAAACATTTCTGGACGTTTTTCAATGGCAAAAATCAATGATTATTGTAAATGCACAAACAGTAATTTCTCCACATTGCAAGGGGCAATTCTGAAATTTTTTGCTTCTTCCTGCTCCTCTTAGCATGATAAAGAAGATTCAAAGAGAGTGAGATGCCAGCTCTTTTCATTCAGTCAGTAGTTTCAAACATTTCTGGTATATGAATAACATGATGTTATTCAATGGCAAAAATCAATGAATATTGTAAATGCACAAACAGTAATTTCTCCACATTGCAAGGTGCAATTCTGAAATTTTTTGCTTTTTCCTGCTCCTCTTAGCATGATAAAGAAGATTCAAAGAGAGTGAGATGCCAGCTCCTTTCATTCAGTCAGTAGCTTCAAACATTTCTGGACGTTTTTCAATGGCAAAAATCAATGAATATTGTAAATGCACAAACAGAAATTTCTCCACATTCCAAGGTGCAATTCTGAAATTTTTTGCTTTTTCCTGCTCCTCTTAGCATGATAAAGAAGATTCAAAGAGAGTGAGATGCCAGCTCTTTTCATTCAGTCAGTAGCTTCAAACATTTCTGGTATATGAATAACATGATGTTTTTCAATGGCAAAAGTCAATGAATATTGTAAATGCACAAACAGTAATTTCCCCGCATTGCAAGGTGCAATTCTGAAATTTTTTGCTTTTTACTGCTCCTCTTAGCATGATAAAGAAGATTCAAAGAGAGTGAGATGCCTGCTCTTTTCATTCAGTCAGTAGCTTCAAACATTTCTGGTATATGAATAACATGATATTTTTCAATGGCAAAATCAATGAATATTGTAAATGCACAAACAGTAATTTCTCTGCATTGCAAGGTGCAATTCTGAAATTTTTTGCTTTTTCCTGCTCCTCTTAGCATGATAAAGAAGATTCAAAGAGAGTGAGATGCCAGCTCCTTTCATTCAGTCAGTAGCTTCAAACATTTCTGGACGTTTTTCAATGGCAAAAATCAATGAATATTGTAAACGCACAAACATTAATTTCTCCACATTGCAAGGTGCAATTCTGAAATTTTTTGCTTTTTCCTGCTCCTCTTAGCATGATAAAGAAGATTCAAAGAGAGTGAGATGCCAGCTCTTTTCATTCAGTCAGTAGCTTCAAACATTTCTGGTATATGAATAACATGATGTTTTTCAATGGCAAAAATCAATGAATATTGTAAATGCACAAACAGTAATTTCTCCGCATTGCAAGGTGCAATTCTGAAATTTTTTGCTTTTTCCTGTTCCTCTTAGCATGATAAAGAAGATTCAAAGAGAGCGAGATGCCAGCTCCTTTCATTCAGTCAGTAGCTTCAAACATTTCTGGACGTTTTTCAATGGCAAAAATCAATGAATATTGTAAATGCACAAACAGTAATTTCTCCACATTGCAAGGTGCAATTCTGAAATTTTTTGCTTTTTCCTGCTCCTCTTAGCATGATAAAGAAGATTCAAAGAGAGTGAGATGCCAGCTCTTTTCATTCAGTCAGTAGCTTCAAACATTTCTGGTTTAGGAATAACATGATGTTTTTCAATGGCAAAAATCAATGAATATTGTAAATGCACAAACAGTAATTTCTCCGCATTGCAAGGTGCAATTCTGAAATTTTTTGCTTTTTCCTGCTCCTCTTAGCATGATAAAGAAGATTCAAAGAGAGTGAGATGCCAGCTCCTTTCATTCAGTCAGTAGCTTCAAACATTTCTGGACGTTTTTCAATGGCAAAAATCAATGAATATTGTAAATGCACAAACAGTAATTTCTCCACATTGCAAGGTGCAATTCTGAAATTTTTTGCTTTTTCCTGCTCCTCTTAGCATGATAAAGAAGATTCAAAGAGAGTGAGATGCCAGCTCTTTTCATTCAGTCAGTAGCTTCAAACATTTCTGGTATATGAATAACATGATGTTTTTCAATGGCAAAAATCAATGAATATTGTAAATACACAAACAGTAATTTCTCCGCATTGCAAGGTGCAATTCTGAAATTTTTTGCTTTTTCCTGCTCCTCTTAGCATGATAAAGAAGATTCAAAGAGAGTGAGATGCCAGCTCCTTTCATTCAGTCAGTAGCTTCAAACATTTCTGGACGTTTTTCAATGGCAAAAATCAATGAATATTGTAAATGCACAAACAGTAATTTCTCCACATTGCAAGGTGCAATTCTGAAATTTTTTGCTTTTTCCTGCTCCTCTTAGCATGATAAAGAAGATTCAAAGAGAGTGAGATGCCAGCTCTTTTCATTCAGTCAGTAGCTTCAAACATTTCTGGTTTAGGAATAACATGATGTTTTTCAATGGCAAAAATCAATGAATATTGTAAATGCACAAACAGTAATTTCTCCGCATTGCAAGGTGCAATTCTGAAATTTTTTGCTTTTTCCTGCTCCTCTTAGCATGATAAAGAAGATTCAAAGAGAGTGAGATGCCAGCTCCTTTCATTCAGTCAGTAGCTTCAAACATTTCTGGACGTTTTTCAATGGCAAAAATCAATGAATATTGTAAATGCACAAACAGTAATTTCTCCACATTGCAAGGTGCAATTCTGAAATTTTTTGCTTCTTCCTGCTCCTCTTAGCATGATAAAGAAGATTCAAAGAGAGTGAGATGCCAGCTCTTTTCATTCAGTCAGTAGTTTCAAACATTTCTGGTATATGAATAACATGATGTTATTCAATGGCAAAAATCAATGAATATTGTAAAGGCACAAACAGTAATTTCTCCACATTGCAAGGTGCAATTCTGAAATTTTTTGCTTTTTCCTGCTCCTCTTAGCATGATAAAGAAGATTCAAAGAGAGTGAGATGCCAGCTCCTTTCATTCAGTCAGTAGCTTCGAACATTTCTGGACGTTTTTCAATGGCAAAAATCAATGAATATTGTAAATGCACAAACAGAAATTTCTCCACATTCCAAGGTGCAATTCTGAAATTTTTTGCTTTTTCCTGCTCCTCTTAGCATGATAAAGAAGATTCAAAGAGAGTGAGATGCCAGCTCTTTTCATTCAGTCAGTAGCTTCAAACATTTCTGGTATATGAATAACATGATGTTTTTCAATGGCAAAAGTCAATGAATATTGTAAATGCACAAACAGTAATTTCCCCGCATTGCAAGGTGCAATTCTGAAATTTTTTGCTTTTTACTGCTCCTCTTAGCATGATAAAGAAGATTCAAAGAGAGTGAGATGCCTGCTCTTTTCATTCAGTCAGTAGCTTCAAACATTTCTGGTATATGAATAACATGATATTTTTCAATGGCAAAATCAATGAATATTGTAAATGCACAAACAGTAATTTCTCTGCATTGCAAGGTGCAATTCTGAAATTTTTTGCTTTTTCCTGCTCCTCTTAGCATGATAAAGAAGATTCAAAGAGAGTGAGATGCCAGCTCCTTTCATTCAGTCAGTAGCTTCAAACATTTCTGGACGTTTTTCAATGGCAAAAATCAATGAATATTGTAAATGCACAAACAGTAATTTCTCCACATTGCAAGGTGCAATTCTGAAATTTTTTGCTTTTTCCTGCTCCTCTTAGCATGATAAAGAAGATTCAAAGAGAGTGAGATGCCAGCTCTTTTCATTCAGTCAGTAGCTTCAAACATTTCTGGTATATGAATAACATGATGTTTTTCAATGGCAAAAATCAATGAATATTGTAAATGCACAAACAGTAATTTCTCCGCATTGCAAGGTGCAATTCTGAAATTTTTTGCTTTTTCCTGCTCCTCTTAGCATGATAAAGAAGATTCAAAGAGAGCGAGATGCCAGCTCCTTTCATTCAGTCAGTAGCTTCAAACATTTCTGGACGTTTTTCAATGGCAAAAATCAATGAATATTGTCAATGCACAAACAGTAATTTCTCCACATTGCAAGGTGCAATTCTGAAATTTTTTGCTTTTTCCTACTACTCTTAGCATGATAAAGAAGATTCAAAGAGAGTGAGATGCCAGCTCTTTTCATTCAGTCAGTAGCTTCAAACATTTCTGGTATATGAATAACATGATGTTTTTCAAAGGCAAAAATCAATGAATATTGTAAATGCACAAACAGTAATTTCTCCGCATTGCAAGGTGCAATTCTGAAATTTTTTGCTTTTTCCTGCTCCTCTTAGCATGATAAAGGAGATTCAAAGAGAGTGAGATGCCAGCTCCTTTCATTCAGTCAGTAGCTTCAAACATTTCTGGACGTTTTTCAATAGCAAAAATCAATGAATATTGTAAATGCACAAACAGTAATTTCTCCACATTGCAAGGTGCAATTCTGAAATTTTTTGCTTTTTCCTGCTCCTCTTAGCATGATAAAGAAGATTCAAAGAGAGTGAGATGCCAGCTCTTTTCATTCAGTCAGTAGCTTCAAACATTTCTGGTTTAGGAATAACATGATGTTTTTCAATGGCAAAAATCAATGAATATTGTAAATGCACAAACAGTAATTTCTCCGCATTGCAAGGTGCAATTCTGAAATTTTTTGCTTTTTCCTGCTCCTCTTAGCATGATAAAGAAGATTCAAAGAGAGTGAGATGCCAGCTCCTTTCATTCAGTCAGTAGCTTCAAACATTTCTGGACGTTTTTCAATGGCAAAAATCAATGAATATTGTAAATGCACAAACAGTAATTTCTCCACATTGCAAGGTGCAATTCTGAAATTTTTTGCTTTTTCCTGCTCCTCTTAGCATGATAAAGAAGATTCAAAGAGAGTGAGATGCCAGCTCTTTTCATTCAGTCAGTAGCTTCAAACATTTCTGGTATATGAATAACATGATGTTTTTCAATGGCAAAAATCAATGAATATTGTAAATACACAAACAGTAATTTCTCCGCATTGCAAGGTGCAATTCTGAAATTTTTTGCTTTTTCCTGCTCCTCTTAGCATGATAAAGAAGATTCAAAGAGAGTGAGATGCCAGCTCCTTTCATTCAGTCAGTAGCTTCAAACATTTCTGGACGTTTTTCAATGGCAAAAATCAATGAATATTGTAAATGCACAAACAGTAATTTCTCCACATTGCAAGGTGCAATTCTGAAATTTTTTGCTTCTTCCTGCTCCTCTTAGCATGATAAAGAAGATTCAAAGAGAGTGAGATGCCAGCTCTTTTCATTCAGTCAGTAGTTTCAAACATTTCTGGTATATGAATAACATGATGTTATTCAATGGCAAAAATCAATGAATATTGTAAATGCACAAACAGTAATTTCTCCACATTGCAAGGTGCAATTCTGAAATTTTTTGCTTTTTCCTGCTCCTCTTAGCATGATAAAGAAGATTCAAAGAGAGTGAGATGCCAGCTCCTTTCATTCAGTCAGTAGCTTCGAACATTTCTGGACGTTTTTCAATGGCAAAAATCAATGAATATTGTAAATGCACAAACAGAAATTTCTCCACATTCCAAGGTGCAATTCTGAAATTTTTTGCTTTTTCCTGCTCCTCTTAGCATGATAAAGAAGATTCAAAGAGAGTGAGATGCCAGCTCTTTTCATTCAGTCAGTAGCTTCAAACATTTCTGGTATATGAATAACATGATGTTTTTCAATGGCAAAACTCAATGAATATTGTAAATGCACAAACAGTAATTTCCCCGCATTGCAAGGTGCAATTCTGAAATTTTTTGCTTTTTACTGCTCCTCTTAGCATGATAAAGAAGATTCAAAGAGAGTGAGATGCCTGCTCTTTTCATTCAGTCAGTAGCTTCAAATATTTCTGGTATATGAATAACATGATATTTTTCAATGGCAAAATCAATGAATATTGTAAATGCACAAACAGTAATTTCTCTGCATTGCAAGGTGCAATTCTGAAATTTTTTGCTTTTTCCTGCTCCTCTTGGCATGATAAAGAAGATTCAAAGAGAGTGAGATGCCAGCTCTTTTCATTCAGTCAGTAGCTTCAAACATTTCTGGTATATGAATAACATGATGTTTTTCAATGGCAAAAATCAAGGAATATTGTAAATGCACAAACAGTAATTTCTCCACATTGCAAGTTGCAATTCTGAAATTTTTTGCTTTTTCCTGCTACTCTTAGCATGATAAAGAAGATTCAAAGAGAGTGAGATGCCAGATCTTTTCATTCAGTCAGTAGTTTCAAACATTTCTGGTATATGAATAACATGATGTTTTTCAATGGCAAAAATCAATGAGTATTGTAAATGCACAAACAGTAATTTCTCCGCATTGCAATGAGCAATTCTGAAATTTTTTGCTTTTTCCTGCTCCTCTTAGCATGATAAAGAAGATTCAAAGAGAGTGAGATGCCAGCTCCTTTCATTCAGTCAGTAGCTTCAAACATTTCTGGACGTTTTTCAATGGCAAAAATCAATGATTATTGTAAATGCACAAACAGTAATTTCTCCACATTGCAAGGGGCAATTCTGAAATTTTTTGCTTCTTCCTGCTCCTCTTAGCATGATAAAGAAGATTCAAAGAGAGTGAGATGCCAGCTCTTTTCATTCAGTCAGTAGTTTCAAACATTTCTGGTATATGAATAACATGATGTTATTCAATGGCAAAAATCAATGAATATTGTAAATGCACAAACAGTAATTTCTCCACATTGCAAGGTGCAATTCTGAAATTTTTTGCTTTTTCCTGCTCCTCTTAGCATGATAAAGAAGATTCAAAGAGAGTGAGATGCCAGCTCCTTTCATTCAGTCAGTAGCTTCAAACATTTCTGGACGTTTTTCAATGGCAAAAATCAATGAATATTGTAAATGCACAAACAGAAATTTCTCCACATTCCAAGGTGCAATTCTGAAATTTTTTGCTTTTTCCTGCTCCTCTTAGCATGATAAAGAAGATTCAAAGAGAGTGAGATGCCAGCTCTTTTCATTCAGTCAGTAGCTTCAAACATTTCTGGTATATGAATAACATGATGTTTTTCAATGGCAAAAGTCAATGAATATTGTAAATGCACAAACAGTAATTTCCCCGCATTGCAAGGTGCAATTCTGAAATTTTTTGCTTTTTACTGCTCCTCTTAGCATGATAAAGAAGATTCAAAGAGAGTGAGATGCCAGCTCTTTTCATTCAGTCAGTAGCTTCAAACATTTCTGGACGTTTTTCAATGGCAAAAATCAATGAATATTGTAAATGCACAAACAGTAATTTCTCCACATTGCAAGGTGCAATTCTGAAATTTTTTGCTTTTTCCTGCTCCTCTTAGCATGATAAAGAAGATTCAAAGAGAGTGAGATGCCAGCTTTTTTCATTCAGTCAGTAGCTTCAAACATTTCTGGTATATGAATAACATGATGTTTTTCAATGGCAAAAATCAATGAATATTGTAAATACACAAACAGTAATTTCTCCGCATTGCAAGGTGCAATTCTGAAATTTTTTGCTTTTTCCTGCTCCTCTTAGCATGATAAAGAAGATTCAAAGAGAGTGAGATGCCAGCTCCTTTCATTCAGTCAGTAGCTTCAAACATTTCTGGACGTTTTTCAATGGCAAAAATCAATGAATATTGTAAATGCACAAACAGTAATTTCTCCACATTGCAAGGTGCAATTCTGAAATTTTTTGCTTTTTCCTGCTCCTCTTAGCATGATAAAGAAGATTCAAAGAGAGTGAGATGCCAGCTCTTTTCATTCAGTCAGTAGTTTCAAACATTTCTGGTATATGAATAACATGATGTTTTTCAATGGCAAAAATCAATGAATATTGTAAATGCACAAACAGTAATTTCTCCGCATTGCAATGAGCAATTCTGAAATTTTTTGCTTTTTCCTGCTCCTCTTAGCATGATAAAGAAGATTCAAAGAGAGTGAGATGCCAGCTCCTTTCATTCAGTCAGTAGCTTCAAACATTTCTGGACGTTTTTCAATGGCAAAAATCAATGATTATTGTAAATGCACAAACAGTAATTTCTCCACATTGCAAGGGGCAATTCTGAAATTTTTTGCTTCTTCCTGCTCCTCTTAGCATGATAAAGAAGATTCAAAGAGAGTGAGATGCCAGCTCTTTTCATTCAGTCAGTAGTTTCAAACATTTCTGGTATATGAATAACATGATGTTATTCAATGGCAAAAATCAATGAATATTGTAAATGCACAAACAGTAATTTCTCCGCATTGCAAGGTGCAATTCTGAAATTTTTTGCTTTTTCCTGCTCCTCTTAGCATGATAAAGAAGATTCAAAGAGAGTGAGATGCCAGCTCCTTTCATTCAGTCAGTAGCTTCAAACATTTCTGGACGTTTTTCAATGGCAAAAATCAATGAATATTGTAAATGCACAAACAGTAATTTCTCCACATTGCAAGGTGCAATTCTGAAATTTTTTGCTTTTTCCTGCTCCTCTTAGCATGATAAAGAAGATTCAAAGAGAGTGAGATGCCAGCTCTTTTCATTCAGTCAGTAGCTTCAAACATTTCTGGTATATGAATAACATGATGTTTTTCAATGGCAAAAGTCAATGAATATTGTAAATGCACAAACAGTAATTTCCCCGCATTGCAAGGTGCAATTCTGAAATTTTTTGCTTTTTCCTGCTCCTCTTAGCATGATAAAGAAGATTCAAAGAGAGTGAGATGCCAGCTCCTTTCATTCAGTCAGTAGCTTCAAACATTTCTGGACGTTTTTCAATGGCAAAAATCAATGAATATTGTAAATGCACAAACAGTAATTTCTCCACATTGCAAGGTGCAATTCTGAAATTTTTTGCTTTTTCCTGCTCCTGTTAGCATGATAAAGAAGATTCAAAGAGAGTGAGATACCAGCTCTTTTCATTCAGTCAATAGCTTCAAACATTTCTGGTATATGAATAACATGATGTTTTTCAATGGCAAAAATCAATGAATATTGTAAATGCACAAACAGTAATTTCTCCACATTGCAAGGTGCAATTCTGAAATTTTTTGCTTTTTCCTGCTCCTCTTAGCATGATAAAGAAGATTCAAAGAGAGTGAGATGCCAGCTCTTTTCATTCAGTCAGTAGCTTCAAACATTTCTGGACGTTTTTCAATGGCAAAAATCAATGAATATTGTAAATGCACAAACAGTAATTTCTCCACATTGCAAGGTGCAATTCTGAAATTTTTTGCTTTTTCCTGCTCCTCTTAGCATGATAAAGAAGATTCAAAGAGAGTGAGATGCCAGCTCTTTTCATTCAGTCAGTAGCTTCAAACATTTCTGGTATATGAATAACATGATGTTTTTCAATGGCAAAAATCAATGAATATTGTAAATGCACAAACAGTAATTTCTCCGCATTGCAAGGTGCAATTCTGAAATTTTTTGCTTTTTCCTGCTCCTCTTAGCATGATAAAGAAGATTCAAAGAGAGTGAGATGCCAGCTCCTTTCATTCAGTCAGTAGCTTCAAACATTTCTGGACGTTTTTCAATGGCAAAAATCAATGAATATTGTAAATGCACAAACAGTAATTTCTCCACATTGCAAGGTGCAATTCTGAAATTTTTTGCTTTTTCCTGCTCCTCTTAGCATGATAAAGAAGATTCAAAGAGAGTGAGATGCCAGCTCTTTTCATTCAGTCAGTAGCTTCAAACATTTCTGGTATATGAATAACATGATGTTTTTCAATGGCAAAAATCAATGAATATTGTAAATACACAAACAGTAATTTCTCCGCATTGCAAGGTGCAATTCTGAAATTTTTTGCTTTTTCCTGCTCCTCTTAGCATGATAAAGAAGATTCAAAGAGAGTGAGATGCCAGCTCCTTTCATTCAGTCAGTAGCTTCAAACATTTCTGGACGTTTTTCAATGGCAAAAATCAATGAATATTGTAAATGCACAAACAGTAATTTCTCCACATTGCAAGGTGCAATTCTGAAATTTTTTGCTTTTTCCTGCTCCTCTTAGCATGATAAAGAAGATTCAAAGAGAGTGAGATGCCAGCTCTTTTCATTCAGTCAGTAGTTTCAAACATTTCTGGTATATGAATAACATGATGTTTTTCAATGGCAAAAATCAATGAATATTGTAAATGCACAAACAGTAATTTCTCCGCATTGCAATGAGCAATTCTGAAATTTTTTGCTTTTTCCTGCTTCTCTTAGCATGATAAAGAAGATTCAAAGAGAGTGAGATGCCAGCTCCTTTCATTCAGTCAGTAGCTTCAAACATTTCTGGACGTTTTTCAATGGCAAAAATCAATGATTATTGTAAATGCACAAACAGTAATTTCTCCACATTGCAAGGGGCAATTCTGAAATTTTTTGCTTCTTCCTGCTCCTCTTAGCATGATAAAGAAGATTCAAAGAGAGTGAGATGCCAGCTCTTTTCATTCAGTCAGTAGTTTCAAACATTTCTGGTATATGAATAACATGATGTTATTCAATGGCAAAAATCAATGAATATTGTAAATGCACAAACAGTAATTTCTCCACATTGCAAGGTGCAATTCTGAAATTTTTTGCTTTTTCCCGCTCCTCTTAGCATGATAAAGAAGATTCAAAGAGAGTGAGATGCCAGCTCCTTTCTTTCAGTCAGTAGCTTCAAACATTTCTGGACGTTTTTCAATGGCAAAAATCAATGAATATTGTAAATGCACAAACAGTAATTTCTCCACATTGCAAGGTGCAATTCTGAAATTTTTTGCTTTTTCCTGCTCCTCTTAGCATGATAAAGAAGATTCAAAGAGATTGAGATGCCAGCTCTTTTCATTCAGTCAGTAGCTTCAAACATTTCTGGTATATGAATAACATGATGTTTTTCAATGGCAAAAGTCAATGAATATTGTAAATGCACAAACAGTAATTTCCCCGCATTGCAAGGTGCAATTCTGAAATTTTTTGCTTTTTCCTGCTCCTCTTAGCATGATAAAGAAGATTCAAAGAGAGTGAGATGCCAGCTCTTTTCATTCAGTCAGTAGCTTCAAACATTTCTGGACGTTTTTCAATGGCAAAAATCAATGAATATTGTGAATGCACAAACAGTAATTTCTCCACATTGCAAGGTGCAATTCTGAAATTTTTTGCTTTTTCCTGCTCCTCTTAGCATGATAAAGAAGATTCAAAGAGAGTGAGATGCCAGCTCCTTTCATTCAGTCAGTAGCTTCAAACATTTCTGGACGTTTTTCAATGGCAAAAATCAATGAATATTGTAAATGCACAAACAGTAATTTCTCCACATTGCAAGGTGCAATTCTGAAATTTTTTGCTTTTTCCTGCTCCTCTTAGCATGATAAAGAAGATTCAAAGAGAGTGAGATGCCAGCTCTTTTCATTCAGTCAGTAGTTTCAAACATTTCTGGTATATGAATAACATGATGTTTTTCAATGGCAAAAATCAATGAATATTGTAAATGCATGCACAAACAGTAATTTCTCCGCATTGCAATGAGCAATTCTGAAATTTTTTGCTTTTTCCTGCTCCTCTTAGCATGATAAAGAAGATTCAAAGAGAGTGAGATGCCAGCTCCTTTCATTCAGTCAGTAGCTTCAAACATTTCTGGACGTTTTTCAATGGCAAAAATCAATGATTATTGTAAATGCACAAACAGTAATTTCTCCACATTGCAAGGGGCAATTCTGAAATTTTTTGCTTCTTCCTGCTCCTCTTAGCATGATAAAGAAGATTCAAAGAGAGTGAGATGCCAGCTCTTTTCATTCAGTCAGTAGTTTCAAACATTTCTGGTATATGAATAACATGATGTTATTCAATGGCAAAAATCAATGAATATTGTAAATGCACAAACAGTAATTTCTCCACATTGCAAGGTGCAATTCTGAAATTTTTTGCTTTTTCCCGCTCCTCTTAGCATGATAAAGAAGATTCAAAGAGAGTGAGATGCCAGCTCCTTTCATTCAGTCAGTAGCTTCAAACATTTCTGGACGTTTTTCAATGGCAAAAATCAATGAATATTGTAAATGCACAAACAGTAATTTCTCCACATTGCAAGGTGCAATTCTGAAATTTTTTGCTTTTTCCTGCTCCTCTTAGCATGATAAAGAAGATTCAAAGAGATTGAGATGCCAGCTCTTTTCATTCAGTCAGTAGCTTCAAACATTTCTGGTATATGAATAACATGATGTTTTTCAATGGCAAAAGTCAATGAATATTGTAAATGCACAAACAGTAATTTCCCCGCATTGCAAGGTGCAATTCTGAAATTTTTTGCTTTTTCCTGCTCCTCTTAGCATGATAAAGAAGATTCAAAGAGAGTGAGATGCCAGCTCTTTTCATTCAGTCAGTAGCTTCAAACATTTCTGGACGTTTTTCAATGGCAAAAATCAATGAATATTGTGAATGCACAAACAGTAATTTCTCCACATTGCAAGGTGCAATTCTGAAATTTTTTGCTTTTTCCTGCTCCTCTTAGCATGATAAAGAAGATTCAAAGAGAGTGAGATGCCAGCTCTTTTCATTCAGTCAGTAGCTTCAAACATTTCTGGTATATGAATAACATGATGTTTTTCAATGGCAAAAATCAATGAATATTGTAAATGCACAAACAGTAATTTCTCCGCATTGCAAGGTGCAATTCTGAAATTTTTTGCTTTTTCCTGCTCCTCTTAGCATGATAAAGAAGATTCAAAGAGAGTGAGATGCCAGCTCTTTTCATTCAGTCAGTAGCTTCAACCATTTCTGGTATATGAATAACATGATCTTTTTCAATGGCAAAAATCAATGAATATTGTAAATGCACAAACAGTAATTTCTCCGCATTGCAAGGTGCAATTCTGAAATTTTTTGCTTTTTCCTGCTCCTCTTAGCATGATAAAGAAGATTCAAAGAGAGTGAGATGCCAGCTCTTTTCATTCAGTCAGTAGGTTCAAACATTTCTGGTATATGAATAACATGATGTTTTTCAATGGCAAAAATCAATGAATATTGTAAATGCACAAACAGTAATTTCTCCGCATTGCAAGGTGCAATTCTGAAATTTTTTGCTTTTTCCTGCTCCTCTTAGCATGATAAAGAAGATTCAAAGAGAGTGAGATGCCAGCTCCTTTCATTCAGTCAGTAGCTTCAAACATTTCTGGACGTTTTTCAATGGCAAACATCAATGAATATTGTAAATGCACAAACAGTAATTTCTCCACATTGCATGGTGCAATTCTGAAATTTTTTGCTTTTTCCTGCTCCTCTTAGCATGATAAAGAAGATTCAAAGAGAGTGAGATGCCAGCTCTTTTCATTCAGTCAGTAGCTTCAACCATTTCTGGTATATGAATAACATGATCTTTTTCAATGGCAAAAATCAATGAATATTGTAAATGCACAAACAGTAATTTCTCCGCATTGCAAGGTGCAATTCTGAAATTTTTTGCTTTTTCCTGCTCCTCTTAGCATGATAAAGAAGATTCAAAGAGACTGAGATGCCAACTCCTTTCATTCAGTCAGTAGCTTCAAACATTTCTGGTATATGAATAACATGATGTTTTTCAATGGCAAAAATCAATGAATATTGTAAATGCACAAACAGTAATTTCTCCGCATTGCATTGTGCAATTCCGAAATTTTTTGCTTTTTCCTGCTCCTCTTAGCATGATAAAGAAGATTCAAAGAGAGTGAGATGCCAGCTCCTTTCATTCAGTCAGTAGCTTCAAACATTTCTGGACGTTTTTCAATGGCAAAAATCAATGAATATTGTAAATGCACAAACAGTAATTTCTCCACATTGCAAGGTGCAATTCTGAAATTTTTTGCTTTTTCCTGCTCCTCTTAGCATGATAAAGAAGATTCAAAGAGAGTGAGATGCCAGCTCTTTTCATTCAGTCAGTAGCTTCAAACATTTCTGGACGTTTTTCAATGGCAAAAATCAATGAATATTGTAAATGCACAAACAGTAATTTCTCCACATTGCAAGGTGCAATTCTGAAATTTTTTGCTTTTTCCTGCTCCTCTTAGCATGATAAAGAAGATTCAAAGAGAGTGAGATGCCAGCTCTTTTCATTCAGTCAGTAGCTTCAAACATTTCTGGTATATGAATAACATGATGTTTTTCAATGGCAAAAATCAATGAATATTGTAAATGCACAAACAGTAATTTCTCCGCATTGCAAGGTGCAATTCTGAAATTTTTTGCTTTTTCCTGCTCCTCTTAGCATGATAAAGAAGATTCAAAGAGAGTGAGATGCCAGCTCCTTTCATTCAGTCAGTAGCTTCAAACATTTCTGGACGTTTTTCAATGGCAAAAATCAATGAATATTGTAAATGCACAAACAGTAATTTCTCCACATTGCATGGTGCAATTCTGAAATTTTTTGCTTTTTCCTGCTCCTCTTAGCATGATAAAGAAGATTCAAAGAGAGTGAGATGCCAGCTCTTTTCATTCAGTCAGTAGCTTCAACCATTTCTGGTATATGAATAACATGATCTTTTTCAATGGCAAAAATCAATGAATATTGTAAATGCACAAACAGTAATTTCTCCGCATTGCAAGGTGCAATTCTGAAATTTTTTGCTTTTTCCTGCTCCTCTTAGCATGATAAAGAAGATTCAAAGAGACTGAGATGCCAACTCCTTTCATTCAGTCAGTAGCTTCAAACATTTCTGGACGTTTTTCAATGGCAAAAATCAATGAATATTGTAAATGCAGAAACAGTAATTTCTCCACAATGCAAGGTGCAATTCTGAAATTTTTTGCTTTTTCCTGCTCCTCTTAGCATGATAAAGAAGATTCAAAGAGAGTGAGATGCCAGCTCCTTTCATTCAGTCAGTAGCTTCAAACATTTCTGGACATTTTTCAATGGCAAAAATCAATGATTATTGTAAATGCACAAACAGTAATTTCTCCACATTGCAAGTTGCAATTCTGAAATTTTTTGCTTTTTCCTGCTCCTCTTAGCATGATAAAGAAGATTCAAAGAGAGTGAGATGCCAGCTCTTTTCATTCAGTCAGTAGCTTTAAACATTTCTGGTATATGAATAACATGATGTTTTTCAATGGCAAAAATCAATGAATATTGTAAATGCACAAACAGTAATTTCTCCGCATTGCAAGGTGCAATTCTGAAATTTTTTGCTTTTTCCTGCTCCTCTTAGCATGATAAAGAAGATTCAAAGAGAGTGAGATGCCAGCTCCTTTCATTCAGTCAGTAGCTTCAAACATTTCTGGACGTTTTTCAATGGCAAAAATCAATGAATATTGTAAATGCACAAACAGTAATTTCTCCACATTGCAAGGTGCAATTCTGAAATTTTTTGCTTTTTTCTACTCCTCTTAGCATGATAAAGAAGATTCAAAGAGAGTGAGATGCCAGCTCTTTTCATTCAGTCAGTAGCTTCAAACATTTCTGGTATATGAATAACATGATGTTTTTCAATGGCAAAAATCAATGAATATTGTAAATGCACAAACAGTAATTTCTCCACATTGCAAGGTGCAATTCTGAAAATTTTTTGCTTTTTCCTGCTCCTCTTAGCATGATAAAGAAGATTCAAAGAGAGTGAGATGCCAGCTCTTTTCATTCAGTCAGTAGCTTCAAACATTTCTGGTATATGAATAACATGATGTTTTTCAATGGCAAAAATCAATGAATATTGTAAATGCACAAACAGTAATTTCCCCGCATTGCAAGGTGCAATTCTGAAATTTTTTGCTTTTTCCTGCTCCTCTTAGCATGATAAAGAAGATTCAAAGAGATTGAGATGCCAGCTCCTTTCATTCAGTCAGTAGCTTCAAACATTTCTGGACGTTTTTCAATGGCAAAAATCAATGAATATTGTAAATGCACAAACAGTAATTTCTCCACATTGCAAGGTGCAATTCTGAAATTTTTTGCTTTTTCCTGCTCCTGTTAGCATGATAAAGAAGATTCAAAGAGAGTGAGATACCAGCTCTTTTCATTCAGTCAGTAGCTTCAAACATTTCTGGTATATGAATAACATGATGTTTTTCAATGGCAAAAATCAATGAATATTGTAAATGCACAAACAGTAATTTCTCCACATTGCAAGGTGCAATTCTGAAATTTTTTGCTTTTTCCTGCTCGTCTTAGCATAATAAAGAAGATTCAAAGAGAGTGAGATGCCAGCTCTTTTCATTCAGTCAGTAGCTTCAAACATTTCTGGACGTTTTTCAATGGCAAAAATCAATGAATATTGTAAATGCACAAATAGTAATTTCTCCACATTGCAAGGTGCAATTCTGAAATTTTTTGCTTTTTCCTGCTCCTCTTAGCATGATAAAGAAGATTCAAAGAGAGTGAGATGCCAGCTCTTTTCATTCAGTCAGTAGCTTCAAACATTTCTGGTATATGAATAACATGATGTTTTTCAATGGCAAAAATCAATGAATATTGTAAATGCACAAACAGTAATTTCTCCGCATTGCAAGGTGCAATTCTGAAATTTTTTGCTTTTTCCTGCTCCTCTTAGCATGATAAAGAAGATTCAAAGAGAGTGAGATGCCAGCTCCTTTCATTCAGTCAGTAGCTTCAAACATTTCTGGACGTTTTTCAATGGCAAAAATCAATGAATATTGTAAATGCACAAACAGTAATTTCTCCACATTGCATGGTGCAATTCTGAAATTTTTTGCTTTTTCCTGCTCCTCTTAGCATGATAAAGAAGATTCAAAGAGAGTGAGATGCCAGCTCCTTTCATTCAGTCAGTAGCTTCAAACATTTCTGGACGTTTTTCAATGGCAAAAATCAATGAATATTGTAAATGCACAAACAGTAATTTCTCCACATTGCATGGTGCAATTCTGAAATTTTTTGCTTTTTCCTGCTCCTCTTAGCATGATAAAGAAGATTCAAAGAGAGTGAGATGCCAGCTCTTTTCATTCAGTCAGTAGCTTCAAACATTTCTGGTATATGAATAACATGATGTTTTTCAATGGCAAAAATCAATGAATATTGTAAATGCACAAACAGTAATTTCTCCACATTGCAAGGTGCAATTCTGAAATTTTTTGCTTTTTCCTGCTCCTCTTAGCATGATAAAGAAGATTCAAAGAGAGTGAGATGCCAGCTCCTTTCATTCAGTCAGTAGCTTCAAACATTTCTGGACGTTTTTCAATGGCAAAAATCAATGAATATTGTAAATGCACAAACAGTAATTTCTCCACATTGCAAGGTGCAATTCTGAAATTTTTTGCTTTTTTCTACTCCTCTTAGCATGATAAAGAAGATTCAAAGAGAGTGAGATGCCAGCTCTTTTCATTCAGTCAGTAGCTTCAAAGATTTCTGGTATATGAATAACATGATGTTTTTCAATGGCAAAAATCAATGAATATTGTAAATGCACAAACAGTAATTTCTCCGCATTGCAAGGTGCAATTCTGAAATTTTTTGCTTTTTCCTGCTCCTCTTAGCATGATAAAGAAGATTCAAAGAGAGTGAGATGCCAGCTCCTTTCATTCAGTCAGTAGCTTCAAACATTTCTGGACGTTTTTCAATGGCAAAAATCAATGAATATTGTAAATGCACAAACAGTAATTTCTCCACATTGCAAGGTGCAATTCTGAAATTTTTTGCTTTTTCCTGCTCCTCTTAGCATGATAAAGAAGATTCAAAGAGAGTGAGATGCCAGCTCTTTTCATTCAGTCAGTAGCTTCAAACATTTCTGGTATATGAATAACATGATGTTTTTCAATGGCAAAAATCAATGAATATTGTAAATGCACAAACAGTAATTTCTCCGCATTGCAAGGTGCAATTCTGAAATTTTTTGCTTTTTCCTGCTCCTCTTAGCATGATAAAGAAGATTCAAAGAGAGTGAGATGCCAGCTCCTTTCATTCAGTCAGTAGCTTCAAACATTTCTGGATGTTTTTCAATGGCAAAAATCAATGAATATTGTAAATGCACAAACAGTAATTTCTCCACATTGCAAGGTGCAATTCTGAAATTTTTTGCTTTTTCCTGCTCCTCTTAGCATGATAAAGAAGATTCAAAGAGAGTGAGATGCCAGCTCTTTTCATTCAGTCAGTAGCTTCAAACATTTCTGGTATATGAATAACATGATGTTTTTCAATGGCAAAAATCAATGAATATTGTAAATGCACAAACAGTAATTTCTCCGCATTGCAAGGAGCAAATCTGAAATTTTTTGCTTTTTCCTGCTCCTCTTAGCATGATAAAGAAGATTCAAAGAGAGTGAGATGCCAGCTCCTTTCATTCAGTCAGTAGCTTCAAACATTTCTGGACTTTTATCAATGGCAAAAATCAATGATTATTGTAAATGCACAAACAGTAATTTCTCCACATAGCAAGGTGCAATTCTGAAATTTTTTGCTTCTTCCTGCTCCTCTTAGCATGATAAAGAAGATTCAAAGAGAGTGAGATGCCAGCTCTTTTCATTCAGTCAGTAGTTTCAAACATTTCTGGTATATGAATAACATGATGTTTTTCAATGGCAAAAATCAATGAATATTGTAAATGCACAAACAGTAATTTCTCCACATTGCAAGGTGCAATTCTGAAATTTTTTGCTTTTTCCTGCTCCTCTTAGCATGATAAAGAAGATTCAAAGAGAGTGAGATGCCAGCTCTTTTCATTCAGTCAGTAGCTTCAAACATTTCTGGTATATGAATAACATGATGTTTTTCAATGGCACAAATCAATGAATATTGTAAATGCACAAACAGTAATTTCCCCGCATTGCAAGGTGCAATTCTGAAATTTTTTGCTTTTTCCTGCTCCTCTTAGCATGATAAAGAAGATTCAAAGAGAGTGAGATGCCAGCTCCTTTCATTCAGTCAGTAGCTTCAAACATTTCTGGACGTTTTTCAATGGCAAAAATCAATGAATATTGTAAATGCACAAACAGTAATTTCTCCACATTGCAAGGTGCAATTCTGAAATTTTTTGCTTTTTCCTGCTCCTGTTAGCATGATAAAGAAGATTCAAAGAGAGTGAGATACCAGCTCTTTTCATTCAGTCAGTAGCTATAAACATTTCTGGTATATGAATAACATGATGTTTTTCAATGGCAAAAATCAATGAATATTGTAAATGCACAAACAGTAATTTCTCCACATTGCAAGGTGCAATTCTGAAATTTTTTGCTTTTTCCTGCTCCTCTTAGCATAATAAAGAAGATTCAAAGAGAGTGAGATGCCAGCTCTTTTCATTCAGTCAGTAGCTTCAAACATTTCTGGACGTTTTTCAATGGCAAAAATCAATGAATATTGTAAATGCACAAACAGTAATTTCTCCACATTGCATGGTGCAATTCTGAAATTTTTTGCTTTTTCCTGCTCCTCTTAGCATGATAAAGAAGATTCAAAGAGAGTGAGATGCCAGCTCCTTTCATTCAGTCAGTAGCTTCAAACATTTCTGGACGTTTTTCAATGGCAAAAATCAATGAATATTGTAAATGCACAAACAGTAATTTCTCCACATTGCATGGTGCAATTCTGAAATTTTTTGCTTTTTCCTGCTCCTCTTAGCATGATAAAGAAGATTCAAAGAGAGTGAGATGCCAGCTCTTTTCATTCAGTCAGTAGCTTCAAACATTTCTGGTATATGAATAACATGATGTTTTTCAATGGCAAAAATCAATGAATATTGTAAATGCACAAACAGTAATTTCTCCACATTGCAAGGTGCAATTCTAAAATTTTTTGCTTTTTCCTGCTCCTCTTAGCATGATAAAGAAGATTCAAAGAGAGTGAGATGCCAGCTCCTTTCATTCAGTCAGTAGCTTCAAACATTTCTGGACGTTTTTCAATGGCAAAAATCAATGAATATTGTAAATGCACAAACAGTAATTTCTCCACATTGCAAGGTGCAATTCTGAAATTTTTTGCTTTTTTCTACTCCTCTTAGCATGATAAAGAAGATTCAAAGAGAGTGAGATGCCAGCTCTTTTCATTCAGTCAGTAGCTTCAAACATTTCTGGTATATGAATAACATGATGTTTTTCAATGGCAAAAATCAATGAATATTGTAAATGCACAAACAGTAATTTCTCCGCATTGCAAGGTGCAATTCTGAAATTTTTTGCTTTTTCCTGCTCCTCTTAGCATGATAAAGAAGATTCAAAGAGAGTGAGATGCCAGCTCCTTTCATTCAGTCAGTAGCTTCAAACATTTCTGGACGTTTTTCAATGGCAAAAATCAATGAATATTGTAAATGCACAAACAGTAATTTCTCCACATTGCAAGGTGCAATTCTGAAATTTTTTGCTTTTTCCTGCTCCTCTTAGCATGATAAAGAAGATTCAAAGAGAGTGAGATGCCAGCTCTTTTCATTCAGTCAGTAGCTTCAAACATTTCTGGTATATGAATAACATGATGTTTTTCAATGGCAAAAATCAATGAATATTGTAAATGCACAAACAGTAATTTCTCCGCATTGCAAGGTGCAATTCCGAAATTTTTTGCTTTTTCCTGCTCCTCTTAGCATGATAAAGAAGATTCAAAGAGAGTGAGAAGCCAGCTCCTTTCATTCAGTCAGTAGCTTCAAACATTTCTGGACATTTTTCAAAGGCAAAAATCAATGAATATTGTAAATGCACAAACAGTAATTTCTCCACATTGCAAGGTGCAATTCTGAAATTTTTTGCTTTTTCCTACTCCTCTTAGCATGATAAAGAACATTCAAAGAGAGTGAGATGCCAGCTCTTTTCATTCAGTCAGTAGCTTCAAACATTTCTGGTGTATGAAAAACATGATGTTTTTCAATGGCAAAAATCAATGAATATTTTAAATGCACAAACAGTAATTTCTCCGCACTGCAAGGTGCAATTCTGAAATTTTTTGCTTTTTCCTGCTCCTCTTAGCATGATAAAGAAGATTCAAAGAGAGTGAGATGCCAGCTCCTTTCATTCAGTCAGTAGTTTCAAACATTTCTGGACGTTTTTCAATGGCAAAAATCAATGAATATTGTAAATGCACAAACAGTAATTTCTCCACATTGCAAGGTGCAATTCTGAAATTTTTTGCTTTTTTCTACTCCTCTTAGCATGATAAAGAAGATTCAAAGAGAGTGAGATGCCAGCTCTTTTCATTCAGTCAGTAGCTTCAAACATTTCTGGTATATGAATAACATGATGTTTTTCAATGGCAAAAATCAATGAATATTGTAAATGCACAAACAGTAATTTCTCCGCATTGCAAGGTGCAATTCTGAAATTTTTTGCTTTTTCCTGCTCCTCTTAGCATGATAAAGAAGATTCAAAGAGAGTGAGATGCCAGCTCCTTTCATTCAGTCAGTAGCTTCAAACATTTCTGGACGTTTTTCAATGGCAAAAATCAATGAATATTGTAAATGCACAAACAGTAATTTCTCCACATTGCAAGGTGCAATTCTGAAATTTTTTGCTTTTTCCTGCTCCTCTTAGCATGATAAAGAAGATTCAAAGAGAGTGAGATGCCAGCTCTTTTCATTCAGTCAGTAGCTTCAAACATTTCTGGTATATGAATAACATGATGTTTTTCAATGGCAAAAATCAATGAATATTGTAAATGCACAAACAGTAATTTCTCCGCATTGCAAGGTGCAATTCTGAAATTTTTTGCTTTTTCCTGCTCCTCTTAGCATGATAAAGAAGATTCAAAGAGAGTGAGATGCCAGCTCCTTTCATTCAGTCAGTAGCTTCAAAAATTTTTGGACGTTTTTCAATGGCAAAAATCAATGAATATTGTAAATGCACAAACAGTAATTTCTCCACATTGCAAGGTGCAATTCTGAAATTTTTTGCTTTTTCCTGCTCCTCTTAGCATGATAAAGAAGATTCAAAGAGAGTGAGATGCCAGCTCTTTTCATTCAGTCAGTAGCTTCAAACATTTCTGGTATATGAATAACATGATGTTTTTCAATGGCAAAAATCAATGAATATTGTAAATGCACAAACAGTAATTTCTCCGCATTGCAAGGTGGAATTCTGAAATTTTTTGCTTTTTCCTGCTCCTCTTAGCATGATAAAGAAGATTCAAAGAGAGTGAGATGCCAGCTCCTTTCATTCAGTCAGTAGCTTCAAACATTTCTGGACGTTTTTCAATGGCAAAAATCAATGAATATAGTAAATGCACAAACAGTAATTTCTCCACATTGCAAGGTGCAATTCTGAAATTTTTTGCTTTTTCCTGCTCCTCTTAGCATGATAAAGAAGATTCAAAGAGAGTGAGATGCCAGCTCTTTTCATTCAGTCAGTAGCTTCAAACATTTCTGGTATATGAATAACATGATGTTTTTCAATGGCAAAAATCAATGAATATTGTAAATGCACAAACAGTAATTTCTCCGCATTGCAAGGTGCAATTCCGAAATTTTTTGCTTTTTCCTGCTCCTCTTAGCATGATAAAGAAGATTCAAAGAGAGTGAGATGCCAGCTCCTTTCATTCAGTCAGTAGCTTCAAACATTTCTGAACGTTTTTCAATGGCAAAAATCAATGAATATTGTAAATGCACAAACAGTAATTTCTCCACATTGCAAGGTGCAATTCTGAAATTTTTTGCTTTTTCCTGCTCCTCTTAGCATGATAAAGAAGATTCAAAGAGAGTGAGATGCCAGCTCTTTTCATTCAGTCAGTAGCTTCAAACATTTCTGGTATATGAATAACATGATGTTTTTCAATGGCAAAAATCAATGAATATTGTAAATGCACAAACAGTAATTTCTCCGCATTTCAATTTGCAATTCTGAAATTTTTTGCTTTTTCCTGCTCCTCTTAGCATGATAAAGAAGATTCAAAGAAAGAGAGATGCCAGCTCCTTTCATTCAGTCAGTAGCTTCAAACATTTCTGGACGTTTTTCAATGGCAAAAATCAATGAATATTGTAAGTGCACAAACAGTAATTTCTCCACATTGCAAGGTGCAATTCTGAAATTTTTTGCTTTTTCCTGCTCCTCTTAGCATGATAAAGAAGATTCAAAGAGAGTGAGATGCCAGCTCTTTTCATTCAGTCAGTAGCTTCAAACATTTCTGGTATATGAATAACATGATGTTTTTCAATGGCAAAAATCAATGATTATTGTAAATGCACAAACAGTAATTTCTCCGCATTGCAAGGTGCAATTCTGAAATTTTTTGCTTTTTCCTGCTCCTCTTAGCATGATAAAGAAGATTCAAAGAGAGTGAGATGCCAGCTCCTTTTATTCAGTCAGTAGCTTCAAACATTTCTGGACGTTTTTCAATGGCAAAAATCAATGAACATTGTAAATGCACAAACAGTAATTTCTCCGCATTGCAAGGTGCAATTCTGAAATTTTTTGCTTTTTCCTGCTCCTCTGAGCATGATAAAGAAGATTCGAAGAGAGTGAGATGCCAGCTCTTTTCATTCAGTCAGTAGCTTCAAACATGTCTGGTATATGAATAACATGATGTTTTTCAATGGCAAAAATCAATGAATATTGTAAATGCACAAACAGTAATTTCTCCGCATTGCAAGGTGCAATTCTGAAATTTTTTGCTTTTTCCTGCTCCTCTTAGCATGATAAAGAAGATTCAAAGAGAGTGAGATGCCAGCTCCTTTCATTCAGTCAGTAGCTTCAAACATTTCTGGACGTTTTTCAATGGCAAAAATCAATGAATATTGTAAATGCACAAACAGTAATTTCTCCACATTGCAAGGTGCAATTCTGAAATTTTTTGCTTTTTCCTGCTCCTCTTAGCATGATAAAGAAGATTCAAAGAGAGTGAGATGCCAGCTCTTTTCATTCAGTCAGTAGCTTCAAACATTTCTGGTATATGAATAACATCATGTTTTTCAATGGCAAAAATCAATGAATATTGTAAATGCACAAACAGTAATTTCTCCGCATTGCAAGGAGCAATTCTGAAATTTTTTGCTTTTTCCTGCTCCTCTTAGCATGATAAAGAAGATTCAAAGAGAGTGAGATGCCAGCTCCTTTCATTCAGTCAGTAGCTTCAAACATTTCTGGACGTTTTTCAATGGCAAAAATCAATGAATATTGTAAATGCACAAAGAGTAATTTCTCCACATTGCAAGGTGCAATTCTGAAATTTTTTGCTTTTTCCTGCTCCTCTTAGCATGATAAAGAAGATTCAAAGAGAGTGAGATGCCAGCTCTTTTCATTCAGTCAGTAGCTTCAAACATTTCTGTTATATGAATAACATGATGTTTTTCAATCTCAAAAATCAATGAATATTGTAAATGCACAAACAGTAATTTCTCCACATTGCAAGGTGCAATTCTGAAATTTTTTGCTTTTTCCTGCTCCTCTTAGCATGATAAAGAAGATTGAAAGAGAGTGAGATGCCAGCTCTTTTCATTCAGTCAGTAGCTTCAAACATTTCTTGTATATGAATAACATGATGTTTTTCAATGGCAAAAATCAATGAATATTGTAAATGCACAAACAGTAATTTCTCCGCATTGCAAGGTGCAATTCTGAAATTTTTTGCTTTTTCCTGCTCCTCTTAGCATGATAAAGAAGATTCAAAGAGAGTGAGATGCCAGCTCCTTTCATTCAGTCAGTAGCTTCAAACATTTCTGGACGTTTTTCAATGGCAAAAATCAATGAATATTGTAAATGCACAAACAGTAATTTCTCCACATTGCAAGGTGCAATTCTGAAATTTTTTGCTTTTTCCTGCTCCTGTTAGCATGATAAAGAAGATTCAAAGAGCGTGAGATACCAGCTCTTTTCATTCAGTCAGTAGCTTCAAACATTTCTGGTATATGAATAACATGATGTTTTTCAATGGCAAAAATTAATGAATATTGTAAATGCACAAACAGTAATTTCTCCGCATTGCAAGGTGCAATTCTGAAATTTTTTGCTTTTTCCTGCTCCTCTTAGCATGATAAAGAAGATTCAAAGAGAGTGAGATGCCAGCTCCTTTTATTCAGTCAGTAGCTTCAAACATTTCTGGACATTTTTCAATGGCAAAAATGAATGAATATTGTAAATGCACAAACAGTAATTTCTCCACATTGCAAGGTGCAATTCTGAAATTTTTTGCTTTTTCCTGCTCCTCTTAGCATGATAAAGAAGATTCAAAGAGAGTGAGATGCCAGCTCTTTTCATTCAGTCAGTAGCTTCAAACATTTCTGTTATATGAATAACATGATGTTTTTCAATCTCAAAAATCAATGAATATTGTAAATGCACAAACAGTAATTTCTCCACATTGCAAGGTGCAATTCTGAAATTTTTTGCTTTTTCCTGCTCCTCTTAGCATGATAAAGAAGATTGAAAGAGAGTGAGATGCCAGCTCTTTTCATTCAGTCAGTAGCTTCAAACATTTCTTGTATATGAATAACATGATGTTTTTCAATGGCAAAAATCAATGAATATTGTAAATGCACAAACAGTAATTTCTCCGCATTGCAAGGTGCAATTCTGAAATTTTTTGCTTTTTCCTGCTCCTCTTAGCATGATAAAGAAGATTCAAAGAGAGTGAGATGCCAGCTCCTTTCATTCAGTCAGTAGCTTCAAACATTTCTGGACGTTTTTCAATGGCAAAAATCAATGAATATTGTAAATGCACAAACAGTAATTTCTCCACATTGCAAGGTGCAATTCTGAAATTTTTTGCTTTTTCCTGCTCCTGTTAGCATGATAAAGAAGATTCAAAGAGAGTGAGATACCAGCTCTTTTCATTCAGTCAGTAGCTTCAAACATTTCTGGTATATGAATAACATGATGTTTTTCAATGGCAAAAATTAATGAATATTGTAAATGCACAAACAGTAATTTCTCCGCATTGCAAGGTGCAATTCTGAAATTTTTTGCTTTTTCCTGCTCCTCTTAGCATGATAAAGAAGATTCAAGGAGAGTGAGATGCCAGCTCCTTTCATTCAGTCAGTAGCTTCAAACATTTCTGGAAGTTTTTCAATGGCAAAAATCAATGAATATTGTAAATGCACAAACAGTAATTTCTACACATTGCAAGGTGCAATTTTAAAATTTTTTGCTTTTTCCTGCTCCTCTTAGCATGATAAAGAAGATTCAAAGAGAGTGAGATTCCAGCTCTTTTCATTCAGTCAGTAGCTTCAAACATTTCTGGTATATGAATAACATGATGTTTTTCAATGGCAAAAATCAATGAATATTGTAAATGCACAAACAGTAATTTCTCCGCATTGCAAGGTGCAATTCTGAAATTTTTTGCTTTTTCCTGCTCCTCTTAGCATGATAAAGAAGATTCAAAGAGAGTGAGATGCCAGCTCCTTTCATTCAGTCAGTAGCTTCAAACATTTCTGGACGTTTTTCAATGGCAAAAATCAATGAATATTGTAAATGCACAAACAGTAATTTCTCCACATTGCAAGGTGCAATTCTGAAATTTTTTGCTTTTTCCTGCTCCTCTTAGCATGATAAAGAAGATTCAAAGAGAGTGAGATGCCAGCTCTTTTCATTCAGTCAGTAGCTTCAAACATTTCTGGTATATGAATAACATGATGTTTTTCAATGGCAAAAATCAATGAATATTGTAAATGCACAAACAGTAATTTCTCCGCATTGCAAGGTGCAATTCTGAAATTTTTTGCTTTTTCCTGCTCCTCTTAGCATGATAAAGAAGATTCAAAGAGAGTGAGATGCCAGCTCCTTTCATTCAGTCAGTAGCTTCAAACATTTCTGGACGTTTTTCAATGGCAAAAATCAATGAATATTGTAAATGCACAAACAGTAATTTCTCCACATTGCAAGGTGCAATTCTGAAATTTTTTGCTTTTTCCTGCTCCTGTTAGCATGATAAAGAAGATTCAAAGAGAGTGAGATACCAGCTCTTTTCATTTAGTCAGTAGCTTCAAACATTTCTGGTATATGAATAACATGATGTTTTTCAATGGCAAAAATCAATGAATATTGTAAATGCACAAACAGTAATTTCTCCGCATTGCAAGGTGAAATTCTGAAATTTTTTGCTTTTTCCTGCTCCTCTTAGCATGATAAAGAAGATTCAAAGAGAGTGAGATGCCAGCTCCTTTCATTCAGTCAGTAGCTTCAAACATTTCTGGACGTTTTTCAATGGCAAAAATCAATGAATATTGTAAATGCACAAACAGTAATTTCTCCACACTGGAAGGTGCAATTCTGAAATTTTTTGCTTTTTCCTGCTCCTCTTAGCATGATAAAGAAGATTCAAAGAGAGTGAGATGCCAGCTCCTTTCATTCAGTCAGTAGCTTCAAACATTTCTGGACGTTTTTCAATGGCAAAAATCAATGAATATTGTAAATGCACAAACAGTAATTTCTCCACATTGCAAGGTGCAATTCTGAAATTTTTTGCTTTTTCCTGCTCCTCTTAGCATGATAAAGAAGATTCAAAGAGAGTGAGATGCCAGCTCTTTTCATTCAGTCAGTAGCTTCAAACATTTCTGGTATATGAATAACATCATGTTTTTCAATGGCAAAAATCAATGAATATTGTAAATGCACAAACAGTAATTTCTCCGCATTGCAAGGAGCAATTCTGAAATTTTTTGCTTTTTCCTGCTCCTCTTAGCATGATAAAGAAGATTCAAAGAGAGTGAGATGCCAGCTCCTTTCATTCAGTCAGTAGCTTCAAACATTTCTGGACGTTTTTCAATGGCAAAAATCAATGAATATTGTAAATGCACAAACAGTAATTTCTCCACATTGCAAGGTGCAATTCTGAAATTTTTTGCTTTTTCCTGCTCCTCTTAGCATGATAAAGAAGATTCAAAGAGAGTGAGATGCCAGCTCTTTTCATTCAGTCAGTAGCTTCAAACATTTCTGTTATATGAATAACATGATGTTTTCCAATCTCAAAAATCAATGAATATTGTAAATGCACAAACAGTAATTTCTCCACATTGCAAGGTGCAATTCTGAAATTTTTTGTTTTTCCTGCTCCTCTTAGCATGATAAAGAAGATTGAAAGAGAGTGAGATGCCAGCTCTTTTCATTCAGTCAGTAGCTTCAAACATTTCTTGTATATGAATAACATGATGTTTTTCAATGGCAAAAATCAATGAATATTGTAAATGCACAAACAGTAATTTCTCCGCATTGCAAGGTGCAATTCTGAAATTTTTTGCTTTTTCCTGCTCCTCTTAGCATGATAAAGAAGATTCAAAGAGAGTGAGATGCCAGCTCCTTTCATTCAGTCAGTAGCTTCAAACATTTCTGGACGTTTTTCAATGGCAAAAATCAATGAATATTGTAAATGCACAAACAGTAATTTCTCCACATTGCAAGGTGCAATTCTGAAATTTTTTGCTTTTTCCTGCTCCTGTTAGCATGATAAAGAAGATTCAAAGAGAGTGAGATACCAGCTCTTTTCATTCAGTCAGTAGCTTCAAACATTTCTGGTATATGAATAACATGATGTTTTTCAATGGCAAAAATTAATGAATATTGTAAATGCACAAACAGTAATTTCTCCGCATTGCAAGGTGCAATTCTGAAATTTTTTGCTTTTTCCTGCTCCTCTTAGCATGATAAAGAAGATTCAAGGAGAGTGAGATGCCAGCTCCTTTCATTCAGTCAGTAGCTTCAAACATTTCTGGACGTTTTTCAATGGCAAAAATCAATGAATATTGTAAATGCACAAACAGTAATTTCTACACATTGCAAGGTGCAATTCTAAAATTTTTTGCTTTTTCCTGCTCCTCTTAGCATGATAAAGAAGATTCAAAGAGAGTGAGATTCCAGCTCTCTTCATTCAGTCAGTAGCTTCAAACATTTCTGGTATATGAATAACATGATGTTTTTCAATGGCAAAAATCAATGAATATTGTAAATGCACAAACAGTAATTTCTCCGCATTGCAAGGTGCAATTCTGAAATTTTTTGCTTTTTCCTCCTCCTCTTAGCATGATAAAGAAGATTCAAAGAGAGTGAGATACCAGCTCCTTTCATTCAGTCAGTAGCTTCAAACATTTCTGGACGATTTTCAATGGCAAAAATCAATGAATATTGTAAATGCACAAACAGTAATTTCTCCACATTGCAAGGTGCAATTCTGAAATTTTTTGCTTTTTCCTGCTCCTCTTAGCATGATAAAGAAGATTCAGAGAGAGTGAGATGCCAGCTCTTTTCATTCAGTCAGTAGCTTCAAACATTTCTGGTATATGAATAACATGATGTTTTTCAATGGCAAAAATCAATGAATATTGTAAATGCACAAACAGTAATTTCTCCGCATTGCAAGGTGCAATTCTGAAATTTTTTGATTTTTCCTGCTCCTCTTAGCATGATAAAGAAGATTCAAAGAGAGTGAGATGCCAGCTCCTTTCATTCAGTCAGTAGCTTCAAACATTTCTGGACGTTTTTCAATGGCAAAAATCAATGAATATTGTAAATGCACAAACAGTAATTTCTCCACATTGCAAGGTGCAATTCTGAAATTTTTTGCTTTTTCCTGCTCCTCTTAGCATGATAAAGAAGATTCAAAGAGAGTGAGATGCCAGCTCTTTTCATTCAGTCAGTAGCTTCAAACATTTCTGGTATATGAATAACATGATGTTTTTCAATGGCAAAAATCAATGAATATTGTAAATGCACAAACAGTAATTTCTCCGCATTGCAAGGTGCAATTCTGAAATTTTTTGCTTTTTCCTGCTCCTCTTAGCATGATAAAGAAGATTCAAAGAGAGTGAGATGCCAGCTCCTTTCATTCAGTCAGTAGCTTCAAACATTTCTGGACGTTTTTCAATGGCAAAAATCAATGAATATTGTAAATGCACAAACAGTAATTTCTCCACATTGCAAGGTGCAATTCTGAAATTTTTTGCTTTTTCCTGCTCCTGTTAGCATGATAAAGAAGATTCAAAGAGAGTGACAAACCAGCTCTTTTCATTCAGTCAGTAGCTTCAAACATTTCTGGTATATGAATAACATGATGTTTTTCAATGGCAAAAATCAATGAATATTGTAAATGCACAAACAGTAATTTCTCCGCATTGCAAGGTGCAATTCTGAATTTTTTTGCTTTTTCCTGCTCCTCTTAGCATGATAAAGAAGATTCAAAGAGAGTGAGATGCCAGCTCCTTTCATTCAGTCAGTTGCTTCAAACATTTCTGGATGTTTTTCAATGGCAAAAATCAATGAATATTGTAAATGCACAAACAGTAATTTCTCCACATTGCAAGGTGCAATTCTGAAATTTTTTGCTTTTTCCTGCTCCTCTTAGCATAATAAAGAAGATTCAAAGAGAGTGAGATGCCAGCTCTTTTCATTCAGTCAGTAGCTTCAAACATTTCTGGTATATGAATAACATGATGTTTTTCAATGGCAAAAATCAATGAATATTGTAAATGCACAAACAGTAATTTCTCCGCATTGCAAGGTGCAATTCTGAAATTTTTTGCTTTTTCCTGCTCCTCTTAGCATGATAAAGAAGATTCAAAGAGAGTGAGATGCCAGCTCCTTTCATTCAGTCAGTAGCTTCAAACATTTCTGGACGTTTTTCAATGGCAAAAATCAATGAATATTGTAAATGCACAAACAGTAATTTCTCCACATTGCAAGGTGCAATTCTGAAATTTTTTGCTTTTTCCTGCTCCTCTTAGCATGCTAAAGAAGATTCAAAGAGAGTGAGATGCCAGCTCTTTTCATTCAGTCAGTAGCTTCAAACATTTCTGGTATATGAATAACATGATGTTTTTCAATGGCAAAAATCAATGAATATTGTAAATGCACAAACAGTAATTTCTCCGCATTGCAAGGTGCAATTCTGAAATTTTTTCCTTTTTCCTGCTCCTCTTAGCATGATAAAGAAGATTCAAAGAGAGTGAGATGCCAGCTCCTTTCATTCAGTCAGTAGCTTCAAACATTTCTGGACGTTTTTCAATGGCAAAAATCAATGAATATTGTAAATGCACAAACAGTAATTTCTCCACACTGCAAGGTGCAATTCTGAAATTTTTTGCTTTTTCCTGCTCCTCTTAGCATGATAAAGAAGATTCAAAGAGAGTGAGATGCCAGCTCCTTTCATTCAGTCAGTAGCTTCAAACATTTCTGGACGTTTTTCAATGGCAAAAATCAATGAATATTGTAAATGCACAAACAGTAATTTCTCCACACTGCAAGGTGCAATTCTGAAATTTTTTGCTTTTTCCTGCTCCTCTTAGCATGATAAAGAAGATTCAAAGAGAGTGAGATGCCAGCTCCTTTCATTCAGTCAGTAGCTTCAAACATTTCTGGTATATGAATAACATGATGTTTTTCAATGGCAAAAATAAATGAATATTTTCAATGCACAAACAGTAATTTCTCCGCATTGCAAGGTGCAATTCTGAAATTTTTGCTTTTTCCTGCTCCTCTTAGCATGATAAAGAAGTTTCAAAGAGAGTGAGATGCCAGCTCCTTTCATTCAGTCAGTAGCTTCAAACATTTCTGGACGTTTTTCAATGGCAAAAATCAATGAATATTGTAAATGTACAAACAGTAATTTCTACACATTGCAAGGTGCAATTCTGAAATTTTTTGCTTTTTCCTGCTCCTCTTAGCATGATAAAGAAGATTCAAAGAGAGTGAGATGCCAGCTCTTTTCATTCAGTCAGTAGCTTCAAACATTTCTGGTATATGAATAACATGATGTTTTTCAATGGCAAAAATCAATGAATATTGTCAATGCACAAACAGTAATTTCTCCGCATTGCAAGGTGCAATTCTGAAATTTTTTGCTTTTTCCTGCTCCTCTTAGCATGATAAAGAAGATTCAAAGAGAGTGAGATGCCAGCTCCTTTCATTCAGTCAGTAGCTTCAAACATTTCTGGACGTTTTTCAATGGCAAAAATCAATGAATAATGTAAATGCACAAACAGTAATTTCTCCACATTGCAAGGTGCAATTCTGAAATTTTTTTGCTTTTTCCTGCTCCTCTTAGCATGATAAAGAAGATTCAAAGAGAGTGAGATGCCAGCTCTTTTCATTCAGTCAGTAGCTTCAAACATTTCTGGTATATGAATAACATGATGTTTTTCAATGGCAAAAATCAATGAATATTGTAAATGCACAAACAGTAATTTCTCCGCATTGCAAGGTGCAATTCTGAAATTTTTTGCTTTTTCCTGCTCCTCTTAGCATGATAAAGAAGATTCAAAGAGAGTGAGATGCCAGCTCCTTTCATTCAGTCAGTAGCTTCAAACATTTCTGGACGTTTTTCAATGGCAAAAATCAATGAATATTGTAAATGTACAAACAGTAATTTCTACACATTGCAAGGTGCAATTCTGAAATTTTTTGCTTTTTCCTGCTCCACTTAGCATGATAAAGAAGATTCAAAGAGAGTGAGATGCCAGCTCTTTTCATTCAGTCAGTAGCTTCAAACATTTCTGGTATATGAATAACATGATGTTTTTCAATGGCAAAAATCAATGAATATTGTCAATGCACAAACAGTAATTTCTCCGCATTGCAAGGTGCAATTCTGAAATTTTTTGCTTTTTCCTGCTTCTCTTAGCATGATAAAGAAGATTCAAAGAGAGTGAGATGCCAGCTCCTTTCATTCAGTCAGTAGCTTCAAACATTTCTGGATGTTTTTCAAAGGCAAAAATCAATGAATATTGTAAATGCACAATCAGTAATTTCTCCACATTGCAAGGTGCAATTCTGAAATTTTTTGCTTTTTCCTGCTCCTCTTTGCATGATAAAGAAGATTCAAAGAGAGTGAGATGCCAGCTCTTTTCATTCAGTCAGTAGCTTCAAACATTTCTGGTATATGAATAACATGATGTTTTTCAATGGCAAAAATCAATGAATATTGTAAATGCACAAACAGTAATTTCTCCGCATTGCAAGGTGCAATTCTGAAATTTTTTGATTTTTCCTGCTCCTCTTAGCATAATAAAGAAGATTCAAAGAGAGTGAGATGCCAGCTCCTTTCATTCAGTCAGTAGCTTCAAACATTTCTGGACGTTTTTCAATGGCAAAAATCAATGAATATTGTAAATGCACAAACAGTAATCTCTCCACATTGCAAGGTGCAATTCTGAAATTTTTTGCTTTTTCCTGCTCCTCTTAGCATGATAAAGAAGATTCAAAGAGAGTGAGATGCCAGCTCTTTTCATTCAGTCAGTAGCTTCAAACATTTCTGGTATATGAATAACATGATGTTTTTCAATGGCAAAAATCAATGAATATTGTAAATGCACAAACAGTAATTTCTCCGCATTGCAAGGTGCAATTCTGAAATTTTTTGCTTTTTCCTGCTCCTCTTAGCATGATAAAGAAGATTCAAAGAGAGTGAGATGCCAGCTCCTTTCATTCAGTCAGTAGCTTCAAACATTTCTGGACGTTTTTCAATGGCAAAAATCAATGAATATTGTAAATGCACAAACAGTAATTTCTCCACATTGCAAGGTGCAATTCTGAAATTTTTTGCTTTTTCCTGCTCCTGTTAGCATGATAAAGAAGATTCAAAGAGAGTGAGATACCAGCTCTTTTCATTCAGTCAGTAGCTTCAAACATTTCTGGTATATTAATAACATGATGTTTTTCAATGGCAAAAATCAATGAATATTGTAAATGCACAAACAGTAATTTCTCCGCATTGCAAGGTGCAATTCTGAAATTTTTTGCTTTTTCCTGCTCCTCTTAGCATGATAAAGAAGATTCAAAGAGAGTGAGATGCCAGCTCCTTTCATTCAGTCAGTAGCTTCAAGCATTTCTGGACGTTTTTCAATGGCAAAAATGAATGAATATTGTAAATGCACAAACAGTAATTTCTCCACATTGCAAGGTGCAATTCTGAAATTTTTTGCTTTTTCCTGCTCCTCTTAGCATAATAAAGAAGATTCAAAGAGAGTGAGATGCCAGCTCTTTTCATTCAGTCAGTAGCTTCAAACATTTCTGATATATGAATAACATGATGTTTTTCAATGGCAAAAGTCAATGAATATTGTAAATGCACAAACAGTAATTTCTCCGCATTGCAAGGTGCAATTCTGAAATTTTTTGCTTTTTCCTGCTCCTCTTAGCATGATAAAGAAGATTCAAAGAGAGTGAGATGCCAGCTCCTTTCATTCAGTCAGTAGCTTCTAACATTTCTGGACGTTTTTCAATGGCAAAAATCAATGAATATTGTAAATGCACAAACAGTAATTTCTCCACATTGCAAGGTGCAATTCTGAAATTTTTTGCTTTTTCCTGCTCCTCTTAGCATGATAAAGAAGATTCAAAGAGAGTGAGATGCCAGCTCTTTTCATTCAGTCAGTAGCTTCAAACATTTCTGGTATATGAATAACATGATGTTTTTCAATGGCAAAAATCAATGAATATTGTAAATGCACAAACAGTAATTTCTCCGCATTGCAAGGTGCAATTCTGAATTTTTTTGCTTTTTCCTGCTCCTCTTAGCATGATAAAGAAGATTCAAAGAGAGTGAGATGCCAGCTCCTTTCATTCAGTCAGTAGCTTCAAACATTTCTGGACGTTTTTCAATGGCAAAAATCAATGAATATTGTAAATGCACAAACAGTAATTTCTCCACATTGCAAAGTGCAATTCTGAAATTTTTTGCTTTTTCCTGCTCCTCTTAGCATGATAAAGAAGATACAAAGAGAGTGAGATGCCAGCTCTTTTCATTCAGTCAGTAGCTTCAAACATTTCTGGTATATGAATAACATGATGTTTTTCAATGACAAAAATCAATGAATATTGTAAATACACAAACAGTAATTTCTCCGCATTGCAAGGTGCAATTCTGAAATTTTTTGCTTTTTCCTGCTCCTCTTAGCATGATAAAGAAGATTCAAAGAGAGTGAGATGCCAGATCCTTTCATTCAGTCAGTAGCTTCAAACATTTCTGGACGTTTTTCAATGGCAAAAATCAATGAATATTGTAAATGCACAAACAGTAATTTCTCCACATTGCAAGGTGCAATTCTGAAATTTTTTGCTTTTTCCTGCTCCTCTTAGCATGATAAAGAAGATTCAAAGAGAGTGAGATGCCAGCTCTTTTCATTCAGTCAGTAGCTTCAAACATTTCTGGTTTAGGAATAACATGATGTTTTTCAATGGCAAAAATCAATGAATATTGTAAATGCACAAACAGTATATTCTCCGCATTGCAAGGTGCAATTCTGAAATTTTTTGCTTTTTCCTGCTCCTCTTAGCATGATAAAGAAGATTCAACGAGAGTGAGATGCCAGCTCCTTTCATTCAGTCAGTAGCTTCAAACATTTCTGGACGTTTTTCAATGGCAAAAATCAATGAATATTGTAAATGCACAAACAGTAATTTCTCCACATTGCAAAGTGCAATTCTGAAATTTTTTGCTTTTTCCTGCTCCTCTTAGCATGATAAAGAAGATTCAAAGAGAGTGAGATGCCAGCTCTTTTCATTCAGTCAGTAGCTTCAAACATTTCTGGTATATGAATAACATGATGTTTTTCAATGACAAAAATCAATGAATATTGTAAATACACAAACAGTAATTTCTCCGCATTGCAAGGTGCAATTCTGAAATTTTTTGCTTTTTGCTGCTCCTCTTAGCATGATAAAGAAGATTCAAAGAGAGTGAGATGCCAGCTCCTTTCATTCAGTCAGTAGCTTCAAACATTTCTGGACGTTTTTCAATGGCAAAAATCAATGAATATTGTAAATGCACAAACAGTAATTTCTCCACATTGCAAGGTGCAATTCTGAAATTTTTTGCTTTTTCCTGCTCCTCTTAGCATGATAAAGAAGATTCAAAGAGAGTGAGATGCCAGCTCTTTTCATTCAGTCAGTAGCTTCAAACATTTCTGGTATATGAATAACATGATGTTTTTCAATGGCAAAAATCATTGAATATTGTAAATGCACAAACAGTAATTTCTCCGCATTGCAACGTGCAATTCTGAAATTTTTTGCTTTTTCCTGCTCCTCTTAGCATGATATAGAAGATTCAAAGAGAGTGAGATGCCAGCTCCTTTCATTCAGTCAGTAGCTTCAAACATTTCTGGACGTTTTTCAATGGCAAAAATCAATGAATATTGTAAATGCACAAACAGTAATTTCTCCACATTGCAAGGTGCAATTCTGAAATTTTTTGCTTTTTCCTGCTCCTGTTAGCATGATAAATAAGATTCAAAGAGAGTGAGATACCAGCTCTTTTCATTCAGTCAGTAGCTTCAAACATTTCTGGAATATGAATAACATGATGTTTTTCAATGGCAAAAATCAATGAATATTGTAAATGCACAAACAGTAATTTCTCCGCATTGCAAGGTGCAATTCTGAAATTTTTTGCTTTTTCCTGCTTCTGTTAGCATGTTAAAGAAGATTCAAAGAGAGTGAGATGCCAGCTCCTTTCATTCAGTCAGTAGCTTCAAACATTTCTGGACGTTTTTCAATGGCAAAAATCAATGAATATTGTAAATGCACAAACAGTAATTTCTCCACATTGCAAGGTGCAATTCTGAATTTTTTTGCTTTTTCCTGCTTCTGTTAGCATGATAAAGAAGATTCAAAGAGAGTGAGATGCCAGCTCTTTTCATTCAGTCAGTAGCTTCAAACATTTCTGGTATATGAATAACATGATGTTTTTCAATGGCAAAAATCAATGAATATTGTAAATGCACAAACAGTAATTTCTCCGCATTGCAAGGTGCAATTCTGAAATTTTTTGCTTTTTCCTGCTCCTCTTAGCATGATAAAGAAGATTCAAAGAGAGTGAGATGCCAGCTCCTTTCATTCAGTCAGTAGCTTCAAACATTTCTGGACGTTTTTCAATGGCAAAAATCAATGAATATTGTAAATGCACAAACAGTAATTTCTCCACATTGCAAGGTGCATTTCTGAAATTTTTTGCTTTTTCCTGCTCCTCTTAGCATGATAAAGAAGATTCAAAGAGAGTGAGATGCCAGCTCTTTTCATTCAGTCAGTAGCTTCAAACATTTCTGGTATATGAATAACATGATGTTTTTCAATAGCAAAAATCAATGAATATTGTAAATGCACAAACAGTAATTTCTCCGCATTGCAAGGTGCAATTCTGAAATTTTTTGCTTTTTCCTGCTCCTCTTAGCATGATAAAGAAGATTCAAAGAGAGTGAGATGCCATCTCCTTTCATTCAGTCAGTAGCTTCAAACATTTCTGGACGTTTTTCAATGGCAAAAATCAATGAATATTGTAAATGCACAAACAGTAATTTCTCCACATTGCAAGGTGCAATTCTGAAATTTTTTGCTTTTTCCTGCTCCTCTTAGCATGATAAAGAAGATTCAAAGAGAGTGAGATGCCAGCTCTTTTCATTCAGTCAGTAGCTTCAAACATTTCTGGTATATGAATAACATGATGTTTTTCAATGGCAAAAATCAATGAATATTGTAAATGCACAAACAGTAATTTCTCCACATTGCAAGGTGCAATTCTGAAATTTTTTGCTTTTTCCTGCTCCTCTTAGCATGATAAAGAAGATTCAAAGAGAGTGAGATGCCAGCTCCTTTCATTCAGTCAGTAGCTTCAAACATTTCAGGACGTTTTTCAATGGCAAAAATCAATGAATATTGTAAATGCACAAACTGTAATTTCTCCACATTGCAAGGTGCAATTCTGAAATTTTTTGCTTTTTCCTGCTCCTCTTAGCATGATAAAGAAGATTCAAAGAGAGTGAGATGCCAGCTCTTTTCATTCAGTCAGTAGCTTCAAACATTTCTGGTATATGAATAACATGATGTTTTTCTATGGCAAAAATCAATGAATATTGTAAATGCACAAACAGTAATTTCTCCACATTGCAAGGTGCAATTGTGAAATTTTTTGCTTTTTGCTGCTCCTCTTAGCATGATAAAGAAGATTCAAAGAGAGTGAGATGCCAGCTCCTTTCATTCAGTCAGTAGCTTCAAACATTTCTGGACGTTTTTCAATGGCAAAAATCAATGAATATTGTAAATGCACAAACAGTAATTTCTCCACATTGCAAGGTGCATTTCTGAAATTTTTTGCTTTTTCCTGCTCCTCTTAGCATGATAAAGAAGATTCAAAGAGAGTGAGATGCCAGCTCTTTTCATTCAGTCAGTAGCTTCAAACATTTCTGGTATATGAATAACATGATGTTTTTCAATGGCAAAAATCATTGAATATTGTAAATGCACAAACAGTAATTTCTCCGCATTGCAACGTGCAATTCTGAAATTTTTTGCTTTTTCCTGCTCCTCTTAGCATGATATAGAAGATTCAAAGAGAGTGAGATGCCAGCTCCTTTCATTCAGTCAGTAGCTTCAAACATTTCTGGACGTTTTTCAATGGCAAAAATCAATGAATATTGTAAATGCACAAACAGTAATTTCTCCACATTGCAAGGTGCAATTCTGAAATTTTTTGCTTTTTCCTGCTCCTGTTAGCATGATAAATAAGATTCAAAGAGAGTGAGATACCAGCTCTTTTCATTCAGTCAGTAGCTTCAAACATTTCTGGAATATGAATAACATGATGTTTTTCAATGGCAAAAATCAATGAATATTGTAAATGCACAAACAGTAATTTCTCCGCATTGCAAGGTGCAATTCTGAAATTTTTTGCTTTTTCCTGCTTCTGTTAGCATGTTAAAGAAGATTCAAAGAGAGTGAGATGCCAGCTCCTTTCATTCAGTCAGTAGCTTCAAACATTTCTGGACGTTTTTCAATGGCAAAAATCAATGAATATTGTAAATGCACAAACAGTAATTTCTCCACATTGCAAGGTGCATTTCTGAAATTTTTTGCTTTTTCCTGCTCCTCTTAGCATGATAAAGAAGATTCAAAGAGAGTGAGATGCCAGCTCTTTTCATTCAGTCAGTAGCTTCAAACATTTCTGGTATATGAATAACATGATGTTTTTCAATAGCAAAAATCAATGAATATTGTAAATGCACAAACAGTAATTTCTCCGCATTGCAAGGTGCAATTCTGAAATTTTTTGCTTTTTCCTGCTCCTCTTAGCATGATAAAGAAGATTCAAAGAGAGTGAGATGCCATCTCCTTTCATTCAGTCAGTAGCTTCAAACATTTCTGGACGTTTTTCAATGGCAAAAATCAATGAATATTGTAAATGCACAAACAGTAATTTCTCCACATTGCAAGGTGCAATTCTGAAATTTTTTGCTTTTTCCTGCTCCTCTTAGCATGATAAAGAAGATTCAAAGAGAGTGAGATGCCAGCTCTTTTCATTCAGTCAGTAGCTTCAAACATTTCTGGTATATGAATAACATGATGTTTTTCAATGGCAAAAATCAATGAATATTGTAAATGCACAAACAGTAATTTCTCCACATTGCAAGGTGCAATTCTGAAATTTTTTGCTTTTTCCTGCTCCTCTTAGCATGATAAAGAAGATTCAAAGAGAGTGAGATGCCAGCTCCTTTCATTCAGTCAGTAGCTTCAAACATTTCAGGACGTTTTTCAATGGCAAAAATCAATGAATATTGTAAATGCACAAACTGTAATTTCTCCACATTGCAAGGTGCAATTCTGAAATTTTTTGCTTTTTCCTGCTCCTCTTAGCATGATAAAGAAGATTCAAAGAGAGTGAGATGCCAGCTCTTTTCATTCAGTCAGTAGCTTCAAACATTTCTGGTATATGAATAACATGATGTTTTTCAATGGCAAAAATCAATGAATATTGTAAATGCACAAACAGTAATTTCTCCACATTGCAAGGTGCAATTGTGAAATTTTTTGCTTTTTCCTGCTCCTCTTAGCATGATAAAGAAGATTCAAAGAGAGTGCGATGCCAGCTCCTTACATTCAGTCAGTAGCTTCAAACATTTCTGGACGTTTTTCAATGGCAAAAATCAATGAATATTGTAAATGCACAATCAGTAATTTCTCCACATTGCAAGGTGCAATTCTGAAATTTTTTGCTTTTTACTGCTCCTCTTAGCATGATAAAGAAGATTCAAAGAGAGTGAGATGCCAGCTCTTTTCAGTCAGTCAGTAGCTTCAAACATTTCTGGTATATGAATAACATGATGTTTTTCAATGACAAAAATCAATGAATATTGTAAATACACAAACAGTAATTTCTCCGCATTGCAAGGTGCAATTCTGAAATTTTTTGCTTTTTCCTGCTCCTCTTAGCATGATAAAGAAGATTCAAAGAGAGTGAGATGCCAGATCCTTGCATTCAGTCAGTAGCTTCAAACATTTCTGGACGTTTTTCAATGGCAAAAATCAATGAATATTGTAAATGCACAAACAGTAAATTCTCCACATTGCAAGGTGCAATTCTGAAATTTTTTGCTTTTTCCTGCTCCTCTTAGCATGATAAAGAAGATTCAAAGAGAGTGAGATGCCAGCTCTTTTCATTCAGTCAGTAGCTTCAAACATTTCTGGTATATGAATAACATGATGTTTTTCAATGGCAAAAATCATTGAATATTGTAAATGCACAAACAGTAATTTCTCCACATTGCAAGGTGCAATTCTGAAATTTTTTGCTTTTTCCTGCTCCTCTTAGCATGATAAAGAAGATTCAAAGAGAGTGAGATGCCAGCTCTTTTCATTCAGTCAGTAGCTTCAAACATTTCTGGTATATGAATAACATGATGTTTTTCAATGGCAAAAATCAATGAATATTGTAAATGCACAAACAGTAATTTCTCCGCATTGCAAGGTGCAATTCTGAAATTTTTTCCTTTTTCCTGCTCCTCTTAGCATGATAAAGAAGATTCAAAGAGAGTGTGATGCCAGCTCCTTTCATTCAGTCAGTAGCTTCAAACATTTCTGGACGTTTTTCAATGGCAAAAATCAATGAATATTGAAAATGCACAAACAGTAATTTCTCCGCATTGCAAGGTGCAATTCTGAAATTTTTTGCTTTTTCCTGCTCCTCTTAGCATGATAAAGAAGATTCAAAGTGAGTGACATGCCAGCTCCTTTCATTCAGTCAGTAGCTTCAAACATTTCTGGACGTTTTTCAATGGCAAAAATCAATGAATATTGTAAATGCACAAACAGTAATTTCTCCACATTGCAAGGTGCAATTCTGAAATTTTTTGCTTTTTCCTGCTCCTCTTAGCATGATAAAGAAGATTCAAAGAGAGTGAGATGCCAGCTCTTTTCATTCAGTCAGTAGCTTCAAACATTTCTGGTATATGAATAACATGATGTTTTTCAATGGCAAAAATCAATGAATATTGTAAATGCACAAACAGTAATTTCTCCGCATTGCAAGGTGCAATTCTGAAATTTTTTGCTTTTTCCTGCTCCTCTTAGCATGATAAAGGAGATTCAAAGAGAGGGAGATGCCAGCTCCTTTCATTCAGTCAGTAGCTTCAAACATTTCTGGACGTTTTTCAATGGCAAAAATCAATGAATATTGTAAATGCACAAACAATAATTTCTCCACATTGCAAGGTGCAATTCTGAAATTTTTTACTTTTTCCTGCTCCTCTTAGCATGATAAAGAAGATTCAAAGAGAGTGAGATGCCAGCTCTTTTCATTCAGTCAGTAACTTCAAACATTTCTGGTATATGAATAACATGATGTTTTTCAATGGCAAAAATCAATGAATATTGTAAATGCACAAACAGTAATTTCTCCGCATTGCAAGGTGCAATTCTGAAATTTTTTGCTTTTTCCTGCTCCTCTTAGGATTATCAAGAAGATTCAAAATGAGTGAGATGCCAGCTTCTTTCATTCAGTCAGTAGCTTCAAACATTTCTGGACGTTTTTCAATGGCAAAAATCAATGAATATTGTAAATGCACAAACAGTAATTTCTCCACATTGCAAGGTGCAATTCTGAAATTTTTTGCTTTTTCCTGCTCCTCTTAGCATGATAAAGAAGATTCAAAGAGAGTGAGATGCCAGCTCTTTTCATTCAGTCAGTAGCTTCAAACATTTCTGGTATATGAATAACATGATGTTTTTCAATGGCAAAAATCATTGAATATTGTAAATGCACAAACAGTAATTTCTCCGCATTGCAAGGTGCAATTCTGAAATTTTTTGCTTTTTCCTGCTCCTCTTAGCATGATAAAGAAGATTCAAAGAGAGTGAGATGCCAGCTCTTTCATTCAGTCAGTAGCTTCAAACATTTCTGGTATATGAATAACATGATGTTTTTCAATGGCAAAAATCAATGAATATTGTAAATGCACAAACAGTAATTTCTCCACATTGCAAGGTGCAATTCTGAAATTTTTTCCTTTTTCCTGCTCCTCTTAGCATGATAAAGAAGATTCAAAGAGTGTGAGATGCCAGCTCCTTTCATTCAGTCAGTAGCTTCAAACATTTCTGGACGTTTTTCAATGGCAAAAATCAATGAATATTGAAAATGCACAAACAGTAATTTCTCCGCATTGCAAGGTGAAATTCTGAAATTTTTTGCTTTTTCCTGCTCCTCTTAGCATGATAAAGAAGACTCAAAGTGAGTGACATGCCAGCTCCTTTCATTCAGTCAGTAGCTTCAAACATTTCTGGACGTTTTTCAATGGCAAAAATCAATGAATATTGTAAATGCACAAACAGTAATTTCTCCACATTGCAAGGTGCAATTCTGAAATTTTTTGCTTTTTCCTGCTCCTCTTAGCATGATAAAGAAGATTCAAAGAGAGTGAGATGCCAGCTCTTTTCATTCAGTCAGTAGCTTCAAACATTTCTGGTATATGAATAACATGATGTTTTTCAATGGCAAAAATCAATGAATATTGTAAATGCACAAACAGTAATTTCTCCGCATTGGAAGGTGCAATTCTGAAATTTTTTGCTTTTTTCTGCTCCTCTTAGCATGATAAAGAAGATTCAAAGAGAGTGAGATGCCAGCTCCTTTCATTCAGTCAGTAGCTTCAAACATTTCTGGACGTTTTTCAATGGCAAAAATCAATGAATATTGTAAATGCACAAACAGTAATTTCTCCACATTGCAAGGTGCAATTCTGAAATTTTTTACTTTTTCCTGCTCCTCTTAGCATGATAAAGAAGATTCAAAGAGAGTGAGATGCCAGCTCTTTTCATTCAGTCAGTAACTTCAAACATTTCTGGTATATGAATAACATGATGTTTTTCAATGGCAAGAATCAATGAATATTGTAAATGCACAAACAGTAATTTCTCCGCATTGCAAGGTGCAATTCTGAAATTTTTTGCTTTTTCCTGCTCCTCTTAGGATGATCAAGAAGATTCAAAATGAGTAAGATGCCAGCTTCTTTCATTCAGTCAGTAGCTTCAAACATTTCTGGACGTTTTTCAATGGCAAAAATCAATGAATATTGTAAATGCACAAACTGTAATTTCTCCACATTGCAAGGTGCAATTCTGAAATTTTTTGCTTTTTCCTGCTCCTCTTAGCATGATAAAGAAGATTCAAAGAGAGTGAGATGCCAGCTCTTTTCATTCAGTCAGTAGCTTCAAACATTTCTGGTATATGAATAACATGATGTTTTTCAATGGCAAAAATCAATGAATATTGTAAATGCACAAACAGTAATTTCTCCACATTGCAAGGTGCAATTGTGAAATTTTTTGCTTTTTCCTGCTCCTCTTAGCATGATAAAGAAGATTCAAAGAGAGTGCGATGCCAGCTCCTTACATTCAGTCAGTAGCTTCAAACATTTCTGGACGTTTTTCAATGGCAAAAATCAATGAATATTGTAAATGCACAAACAGTAATTTCTCCACATTGCAAGGTGCAATTCTGAAATTTTTTACTTTTTCCTGCTCCTCTTAGCATGATAAAGAAGATTCAAAGAGAGTGAGATGCCAGCTCTTTTCATTCAGTCAGTAACTTCAAACATTTCTGGTATATGAATAACATGATGTTTTTCAATGGCAAGAATCAATGAATATTGTAAATGCACAAACAGTAATTTCTCCGCATTGCAAGGTGCAATTCTGAAATTTTTTGCTTTTTCCTGCTCCTCTTAGGATGATCAAGAAGATTCAAAATGAGTAAGATGCCAGCTTCTTTCATTCAGTCAGTAGCTTCAAACATTTCTGGACGTTTTTCAATGGCAAAAATCAATGAATATTGTAAATGCACAAACTGTAATTTCTCCACATTGCAAGGTGCAATTCTGAAATTTTTTGCTTTTTCCTGCTCCTCTTAGCATGATAAAGAAGATTCAAAGAGAGTGAGATGCCAGCTCTTTTCATTCAGTCAGTAGCTTCAAACATTTCTGGTATATGAATAACATGATGTTTTTCAATGGCAAAAATCAATGAATATTGTAAATGCACAAACAGTAATTTCTCCACATTGCAAGGTGCAATTGTGAAATTTTTTGCTTTTTCCTGCTCCTCTTAGCATGATAAAGAAGATTCAAAGAGAGTGCGATGCCAGCTCCTTACATTCAGTCAGTAGCTTCAAACATTTCTGGACGTTTTTCAATGGCAAAAATCAATGAATATTGTAAATGCACAATCAGTAATTTCTCCACATTGCAAGGTGCAATTCTGAAATTTTTTGCTTTTTACTGCTCCTCTTAGCATGATAAAGAAGATTCAAAGAGAGTGAGATGCCAGCTCTTTTCAGTCAGTCAGTAGCTTCAAACATTTCTGGTATATGAATAACATGATGTTTTTCAATGACAAAAATCAATGAATATTGTAAATACACAAACAGTAATTTCTCCGCATTGCAAGGTGCAATTCTGAAATTTTTTGCTTTTTCCTGCTCCTCTTAGCATGATAAAGAAGATTCAAAGAGAGTGAGATGCCAGATCCTTGCATTCAGTCAGTAGCTTCAAACATTTCTGGACGTTTTTCAATGGCAAAAATCAATGAATATTGTAAATGCACAAACAGTAAATTCTCCACATTGCAAGGTGCAATTCTGAAATTTTTTGCTTTTTCCTGCTCCTCTTAGCATGATAAAGAAGATTCAAAGAGAGTGAGATGCCAGCTCTTTTCATTCAGTCAGTAGCTTCAAACATTTCTGGTATATGAAAAACATGATGTTTTTCAATGGCAAAAATCATTGAATATTGTAAATGCACAAACAGTAATTTCTCCACATTGCAAGGTGCAATTCTGAAATTTTTTGCTTTTTCCTGCTCCTCTTAGCATGATAAAGAAGATTCAAAGAGAGTGAGATGCCAGCTCTTTTCATTCAGTCAGTAGCTTCAAACATTTCTGGTATATGAATAACATGATGTTTTTCAATGGCAAAAATCAATGAATATTGTAAATGCACAAACAGTAATTTCTCCGCATTGCAAGGTGCAATTCTGAAATTTTTTCCTTTTTCCTGCTCCTCTTAGCATGATAAAGAAGATTCAAAGAGAGTGTGATGCCAGCTCCTTTCATTCAGTCAGTAGCTTCAAACATTTCTGGACGTTTTTCAATGGCAAAAATCAATGAATATTGAAAATGCACAAACAGTAATTTCTCCGCATTGCAAGGTGCAATTCTGAAATTTTTTGCTTTTTCCTGCTCCTCTTAGCATGATAAAGAAGATTCAAAGTGAGTGACATGCCAGCTCCTTTCATTCAGTCAGTAGCTTCAAACATTTCTGGACGTTTTTCAATGGCAAAAATCAATGAATATTGTAAATGCACAAACAGTAATTTCTCCACATTGCAAGGTGCAATTCTGAAATTTTTTGCTTTTTCCTGCTCCTCTTAGCATGATAAAGAAGATTCAAAGAGAGTGAGATGCCAGCTCTTTTCATTCAGTCAGTAGCTTCAAACATTTCTGGTATATGAATAACATGATGTTTTTCAATGGCAAAAATCAATGAATATTGTAAATGCACAAACAGTAATTTCTCCGCATTGCAAGGTGCAATTCTGAAATTTTTTGCTTTTTCCTGCTCCTCTTAGCATGATAAAGGAGATTCAAAGAGAGGGAGATGCCAGCTCCTTTCATTCAGTCAGTAGCTTCAAACATTTCTGGACGTTTTTCAATGGCAAAAATCAATGAATATTGTAAATGCACAAACAATAATTTCTCCACATTGCAAGGTGCAATTCTGAAATTTTTTACTTTTTCCTGCTCCTCTTAGCATGATAAAGAAGATTCAAAGAGAGTGAGATGCCAGCTCTTTTCATTCAGTCAGTAACTTCAAACATTTCTGGTATATGAATAACATGATGTTTTTCAATGGCAAAAATCAATGAATATTGTAAATGCACAAACAGTAATTTCTCCGCATTGCAAGGTGCAATTCTGAAATTTTTTGCTTTTTCCTGCTCCTCTTAGGATTATCAAGAAGATTCAAAATGAGTGAGATGCCAGCTTCTTTCATTCAGTCAGTAGCTTCAAACATTTCTGGACGTTTTTCAATGGCAAAAATCAATGAATATTGTAAATGCACAAACAGTAATTTCTCCACATTGCAAGGTGCAATTCTGAAATTTTTTGCTTTTTCCTGCTCCTCTTAGCATGATAAAGAAGATTCAAAGAGAGTGAGATGCCAGCTCTTTTCATTCAGTCAGTAGCTTCAAACATTTCTGGTATATGAATAACATGATGTTTTTCAATGGCAAAAATCAATGAATATTGTAAATGCACAAACAGTAATTTCTCCGCATTGGAAGGTGCAATTCTGAAATTTTTTGCTTTTTTCTGCTCCTCTTAGCATGATAAAGAAGATTCAAAGAGAGTGAGATGCCAGCTCCTTTCATTCAGTCAGTAGCTTCAAACATTTCTGGACGTTTTTCAATGGCAAAAATCAATGAATATTGTAAATGCACAAACAGTAATTTCTCCACATTGCAAGGTGCAATTCTGAAATTTTTTACTTTTTCCTGCTCCTCTTAGCATGATAAAGAAGATTCAAAGAGAGTGAGATGCCAGCTCTTTTCATTCAGTCAGTAACTTCAAACATTTCTGGTATATGAATAACATGATGTTTTTCAATGGCAAGAATCAATGAATATTGTAAATGCACAAACAGTAATTTCTCCGCATTGCAAGGTGCAATTCTGAAATTTTTTGCTTTTTCCTGCTCCTCTTAGGATGATCAAGAAGATTCAAAATGAGTAAGATGCCAGCTTCTTTCATTCAGTCAGTAGCTTCAAACATTTCTGGACGTTTTTCAATGGCAAAAATCAATGAATATTGTAAATGCACAAACTGTAATTTCTCCACATTGCAAGGTGCAATTCTGAAATTTTTTGCTTTTTCCTGCTCCTCTTAGCATGATAAAGAAGATTCAAAGAGAGTGAGATGCCAGCTCTTTTCATTCAGTCAGTAGCTTCAAACATTTCTGGTATATGAATAACATGATGTTTTTCAATGGCAAAAATCAATGAATATTGTAAATGCACAAACAGTAATTTCTCCACATTGCAAGGTGCAATTGTGAAATTTTTTGCTTTTTCCTGCTCCTCTTAGCATGATAAAGAAGATTCAAAGAGAGTGCGATGCCAGCTCCTTACATTCAGTCAGTAGCTTCAAACATTTCTGGACGTTTTTCAATGGCAAAAATCAATGAATATTGTAAATGCACAAACAGTAATTTCTCCACATTGCAAGGTGCAATTCTGAAATTTTTTACTTTTTCCTGCTCCTCTTAGCATGATAAAGAAGATTCAAAGAGAGTGAGATGCCAGCTCTTTTCATTCAGTCAGTAACTTCAAACATTTCTGGTATATGAATAACATGATGTTTTTCAATGGCAAGAATCAATGAATATTGTAAATGCACAAACAGTAATTTCTCCGCATTGCAAGGTGCAATTCTGAAATTTTTTGCTTTTTCCTGCTCCTCTTAGGATGATCAAGAAGATTCAAAATGAGTAAGATGCCAGCTTCTTTCATTCAGTCAGTAGCTTCAAACATTTCTGGACGTTTTTCAATGGCAAAAATCAATGAATATTGTAAATGCACAAACTGTAATTTCTCCACATTGCAAGGTGCAATTCTGAAATTTTTTGCTTTTTCCTGCTCCTCTTAGCATGATAAAGAAGATTCAAAGAGAGTGAGATGCCAGCTCTTTTCATTCAGTCAGTAGCTTCAAACATTTCTGGTATATGAATAACATGATGTTTTTCAATGGCAAAAATCAATGAATATTGTAAATGCACAAACAGTAATTTCTCCACATTGCAAGGTGCAATTGTGAAATTTTTTGCTTTTTCCTGCTCCTCTTAGCATGATAAAGAAGATTCAAAGAGAGTGCGATGCCAGCTCCTTACATTCAGTCAGTAGCTTCAAACATTTCTGGACGTTTTTCAATGGCAAAAATCAATGAATATTGTAAATGCACAATCAGTAATTTCTCCACATTGCAAGGTGCAATTCTGAAATTTTTTGCTTTTTACTGCTCCTCTTAGCATGATAAAGAAGATTCAAAGAGAGTGAGATGCCAGCTCTTTTCAGTCAGTCAGTAGCTTCAAACATTTCTGGTATATGAATAACATGATGTTTTTCAATGACAAAAATCAATGAATATTGTAAATACACAAACAGTAATTTCTCCGCATTGCAAGGTGCAATTCTGAAATTTTTTGCTTTTTCCTGCTCCTCTTAGCATGATAAAGAAGATTCAAAGAGAGTGAGATGCCAGATCCTTGCATTCAGTCAGTAGCTTCAAACATTTCTGGACGTTTTTCAATGGCAAAAATCAATGAATATTGTAAATGCACAAACAGTAAATTCTCCACATTGCAAGGTGCAATTCTGAAATTTTTTGCTTTTTCCTGCTCCTCTTAGCATGATAAAGAAGATTCAAAGAGAGTGAGATGCCAGCTCTTTTCATTCAGTCAGTAGCTTCAAACATTTCTGGTATATGAAAAACATGATGTTTTTCAATGGCAAAAATCATTGAATATTGTAAATGCACAAACAGTAATTTCTCCACATTGCAAGGTGCAATTCTGAAATTTTTTGCTTTTTCCTGCTCCTCTTAGCATGATAAAGAAGATTCAAAGAGAGTGAGATGCCAGCTCTTTTCATTCAGTCAGTAGCTTCAAACATTTCTGGTATATGAATAACATGATGTTTTTCAATGGCAAAAATCAATGAATATTGTAAATGCACAAACAGTAATTTCTCCGCATTGCAAGGTGCAATTCTGAAATTTTTTCCTTTTTCCTGCTCCTCTTAGCATGATAAAGAAGATTCAAAGAGAGTGTGATGCCAGCTCCTTTCATTCAGTCAGTAGCTTCAAACATTTCTGGACGTTTTTCAATGGCAAAAATCAATGAATATTGAAAATGCACAAACAGTAATTTCTCCGCATTGCAAGGTGCAATTCTGAAATTTTTTGCTTTTTCCTGCTCCTCTTAGCATGATAAAGAAGATTCAAAGTGAGTGACATGCCAGCTCCTTTCATTCAGTCAGTAGCTTCAAACATTTCTGGACGTTTTTCAATGGCAAAAATCAATGAATATTGTAAATGCACAAACAGTAATTTCTCCACATTGCAAGGTGCAATTCTGAAATTTTTTGCTTTTTCCTGCTCCTCTTAGCATGATAAAGAAGATTCAAAGAGAGTGAGATGCCAGCTCTTTTCATTCAGTCAGTAGCTTCAAACATTTCTGGTATATGAATAACATGATGTTTTTCAATGGCAAAAATCAATGAATATTGTAAATGCACAAACAGTAATTTCTCCGCATTGCAAGGTGCAATTCTGAAATTTTTTGCTTTTTCCTGCTCCTCTTAGCATGATAAAGGAGATTCAAAGAGAGGGAGATGCCAGCTCCTTTCATTCAGTCAGTAGCTTCAAACATTTCTGGACGTTTTTCAATGGCAAAAATCAATGAATATTGTAAATGCACAAACAATAATTTCTCCACATTGCAAGGTGCAATTCTGAAATTTTTTACTTTTTCCTGCTCCTCTTAGCATGATAAAGAAGATTCAAAGAGAGTGAGATGCCAGCTCTTTTCATTCAGTCAGTAACTTCAAACATTTCTGGTATATGAATAACATGATGTTTTTCAATGGCAAAAATCAATGAATATTGTAAATGCACAAACAGTAATTTCTCCGCATTGCAAGGTGCAATTCTGAAATTTTTTGCTTTTTCCTGCTCCTCTTAGGATTATCAAGAAGATTCAAAATGAGTGAGATGCCAGCTTCTTTCATTCAGTCAGTAGCTTCAAACATTTCTGGACGTTTTTCAATGGCAAAAATCAATGAATATTGTAAATGCACAAACAGTAATTTCTCCACATTGCAAGGTGCAATTCTGAAATTTTTTGCTTTTTCCTGCTCCTCTTAGCATGATAAAGAAGATTCAAAGAGAGTGAGATGCCAGCTCTTTTCATTCAGTCAGTAGCTTCAAACATTTCTGGTATATGAATAACATGATGTTTTTCAATGGCAAAAATCATTGAATATTGTAAATGCACAAACAGTAATTTCTCCGCATTGCAAGGTGCAATTCTGAAATTTTTTGCTTTTTCCTGCTCCTCTTAGCATGATAAAGAAGATTCAAAGAGAGTGAGATGCCAGCTCTTTTCATTCAGTCAGTAGCTTCAAACATTTCTGGTATATGAATAACATGATGTTTTTCAATGGCAAAAATCAATGAATATTGTAAATGCACAAACAGTAATTTCTCCACATTGCAAGGTGCAATTCTGAAATTTTTTCCTTTTTCCTGCTCCTCTTAGCATGATAAAGAAGATTCAAAGAGTGTGAGATGCCAGCTCCTTTCATTCAGTCAGTAGCTTCAAACATTTCTGGACGTTTTTCAATGGCAAAAATCAATGAATATTGAAAATGCACAAACAGTAATTTCTCCGCATTGCAAGGTGAAATTCTGAAATTTTTTGCTTTTTCCTGCTCCTCTTAGCATGATAAAGAAGACTCAAAGTGAGTGACATGCCAGCTCCTTTCATTCAGTCAGTAGCTTCAAACATTTCTGGACGTTTTTCAATGGCAAAAATCAATGAATATTGTAAATGCACAAACAGTAATTTCTCCACATTGCAAGGTGCAATTCTGAAATTTTTTGCTTTTTCCTGCTCCTCTTAGCATGATAAAGAAGATTCAAAGAGAGTGAGATGCCAGCTCTTTTCATTCAGTCAGTAGCTTCAAACATTTCTGGTATATGAATAACATGATGTTTTTCAATGGCAAAAATCAATGAATATTGTAAATGCACAAACAGTAATTTCTCCGCATTGGAAGGTGCAATTCTGAAATTTTTTGCTTTTTTCTGCTCCTCTTAGCATGATAAAGAAGATTCAAAGAGAGTGAGATGCCAGCTCCTTTCATTCAGTCAGTAGCTTCAAACATTTCTGGACGTTTTTCAATGGCAAAAATCAATGAATATTGTAAATGCACAAACAGTAATTTCTCCACATTGCAAGGTGCAATTCTGAAATTTTTTACTTTTTCCTGCTCCTCTTAGCATGATAAAGAAGATTCAAAGAGAGTGAGATGCCAGCTCTTTTCATTCAGTCAGTAACTTCAAACATTTCTGGTATATGAATAACATGATGTTTTTCAATGGCAAGAATCAATGAATATTGTAAATGCACAAACAGTAATTTCTCCGCATTGCAAGGTGCAATTCTGAAATTTTTTGCTTTTTCCTGCTCCTCTTAGGATGATCAAGAAGATTCAAAATGAGTAAGATGCCAGCTTCTTTCATTCAGTCAGTAGCTTCAAACATTTCTGGACGTTTTTCAATGGCAAAAATCAATGAATATTGTAAATGCACAAACAGTAATTTCTCCACATTGCAAGGTGCAATTCTGAAATTTTTTGCTTTTTACTGCTCCTCTTAGCATGATAAAGAAGATTCAAAGAGAGTGAGATGCCAGCTCTTTTCAGTCAGTCAGTAGCTTCAAACATTTCTGGTATATGAATAACATGATGTTTTTCAATGACAAAAATCAATGAATATTGTAAATACACAAACAGTAATTTCTCCGCATTGCAAGGTGCAATTCTGAAATTTTTTGCTTTTTCCTGCTCCTCTTAGCATGATAAAGAAGATTCAAAGAGAGTGAGATGCCAGATCCTTGCATTCAGTCAGTAGCTTCAAACATTTCTGGACGTTTTTCAATGGCAAAAATCAATGAATATTGTAAATGCACAAACAGTAAATTCTCCACATTGCAAGGTGCAATTCTGAAATTTTTTGCTTTTTCCTGCTCCTCTTAGCATGATAAAGAAGATTCAAAGAGAGTGAGATGCCAGCTCTTTTCATTCAGTCAGTAGCTTCAAACATTTCTGGTATATGAATAACATGATGTTTTTCAATGGCAAAAATCATTGAATATTGTAAATGCACAAACAGTAATTTCTCCACATTGCAAGGTGCAATTCTGAAATTTTTTGCTTTTTCCTGCTCCTCTTAGCATGATAAAGAAGATTCAAAGAGAGTGAGATGCCAGCTCTTTTCATTCAGTCAGTAGCTTCAAACATTTCTGGTATATGAATAACATGATGTTTTTCAATGGCAAAAATCAATGAATATTGTAAATGCACAAACAGTAATTTCTCCGCATTGCAAGGTGCAATTCTGAAATTTTTTCCTTTTTCCTGCTCCTCTTAGCATGATAAAGAAGATTCAAAGAGAGTGTGATGCCAGCTCCTTTCATTCAGTCAGTAGCTTCAAACATTTCTGGACGTTTTTCAATGGCAAAAATCAATGAATATTGAAAATGCACAAACAGTAATTTCTCCGCATTGCAAGGTGCAATTCTGAAATTTTTTGCTTTTTCCTGCTCCTCTTAGCATGATAAAGAAGATTCAAAGTGAGTGACATGCCAGCTCCTTTCATTCAGTCAGTAGCTTCAAACATTTCTGGACGTTTTTCAATGGCAAAAATCAATGAATATTGTAAATGCACAAACAGTAATTTCTCCACATTGCAAGGTGCAATTCTGAAATTTTTTGCTTTTTCCTGCTCCTCTTAGCATGATAAAGAAGATTCAAAGAGAGTGAGATGCCAGCTCTTTTCATTCAGTCAGTAGCTTCAAACATTTCTGGTATATGAATAACATGATGTTTTTCAATGGCAAAAATCAATGAATATTGTAAATGCACAAACAGTAATTTCTCCGCATTGCAAGGTGCAATTCTGAAATTTTTTGCTTTTTTCTGCTCCTCTTAGCATGATAAAGAAGATTCAAAGAGAGTGAGATGCCAGCTCCTTTCATTCAGTCAGTAGCTTCAAACATTTCTGGACGTTTTTCAATGGCAAAAATCAATGAATATTGTAAATGCACAAACAGTAATTTCTCCACATTGCAAGGTGCAATTCTGAAATTTTTTACTTTTTCCTGCTCCTCTTAGCATGATAAAGAAGATTCAAAGAGAGTGAGATGCCAGCTCTTTTCATTCAGTCAGTAACTTCAAACATTTCTGGTATATGAATAACATGATGTTTTTCAATGGCAAGAATCAATGAATATTGTAAATGCACAAACAGTAATTTCTCCGCATTGCAAGGTGCAATTCTGAAATTTTTTGCTTTTTCCTGCTCCTCTTAGGATGATCAAGAAGATTCAAAATGAGTAAGATGCCAGCTTCTTTCATTCAGTCAGTAGCTTCAAACATTTCTGGACGTTTTTCAATGGCAAAAATCAATGAATATTGTAAATGCACAAACAGTAATTTCTCCACATTGCAAGGTGCAATTCTGAAATTTTTTGCTTTTTACTGCTCCTCTTAGCATGATAAAGAAGATTCAAAGAGAGTGAGATGCCAGCTCTTTTCAGTCAGTCAGTAGCTTCAAACATTTCTGGTATATGAATAACATGATGTTTTTCAATGACAAAAATCAATGAATATTGTAAATACACAAACAGTAATTTCTCCGCATTGCAAGGTGCAATTCTGAAATTTTTTGCTTTTTCCTGCTCCTCTTAGCATGATAAAGAAGATTCAAAGAGAGTGAGATGCCAGATCCTTGCATTCAGTCAGTAGCTTCAAACATTTCTGGACGTTTTTCAATGGCAAAAATCAATGAATATTGTAAATGCACAAACAGTAAATTCTCCACATTGCAAGGTGCAATTCTGAAATTTTTTGCTTTTTCCTGCTCCTCTTAGCATGATAAAGAAGATTCAAAGAGAGTGAGATGCCAGCTCTTTTCATTCAGTCAGTAGCTTCAAACATTTCTGGTATATGAATAACATGATGTTTTTCAATGGCAAAAATCATTGAATATTGTAAATGCACAAACAGTAATTTCTCCACATTGCAAGGTGCAATTCTGAAATTTTTTGCTTTTTCCTGCTCCTCTTAGCATGATAAAGAAGATTCAAAGAGAGTGAGATGCCAGCTCTTTTCATTCAGTCAGTAGCTTCAAACATTTCTGGTATATGAATAACATGATGTTTTTCAATGGCAAAAATCAATGAATATTGTAAATGCACAAACAGTAATTTCTCCGCATTGCAAGGTGCAATTCTGAAATTTTTTCCTTTTTCCTGCTCCTCTTAGCATGATAAAGAAGATTCAAAGAGAGTGTGATGCCAGCTCCTTTCATTCAGTCAGTAGCTTCAAACATTTCTGGACGTTTTTCAATGGCAAAAATCAATGAATATTGAAAATGCACAAACAGTAATTTCTCCGCATTGCAAGGTGCAATTCTGAAATTTTTTGCTTTTTCCTGCTCCTCTTAGCATGATAAAGAAGATTCAAAGTGAGTGACATGCCAGCTCCTTTCATTCAGTCAGTAGCTTCAAACATTTCTGGACGTTTTTCAATGGCAAAAATCAATGAATATTGTAAATGCACAAACAGTAATTTCTCCACATTGCAAGGTGCAATTCTGAAATTTTTTGCTTTTTCCTGCTCCTCTTAGCATGATAAAGAAGATTCAAAGAGAGTGAGATGCCAGCTCTTTTCATTCAGTCAGTAGCTTCAAACATTTCTGGTATATGAATAACATGATGTTTTTCAATGGCAAAAATCAATGAATATTGTAAATGCACAAACAGTATATTCTCCGCATTGCAAGGTGCAATTCTGAAATTTTTTGCTTTTTCCTGCTCCTCTTAGCATGATAAAGAAGATTCAACGAGAGTGAGATGCCAGCTCCTTTCATTCAGTCAGTAGCTTCAAACATTTCTGGACGTTTTTCAATGGCAAAAATCAATGAATATTGTAAATGCACAAACAGTAATTTCTCCACATTGCAAAGTGCAATTCTGAAATTTTTTGCTTTTTCCTGCTCCTCTTAGCATGATAAAGAAGATTCAAAGAGAGTGAGATGCCAGCTCTTTTCATTCAGTCAGTAGCTTCAAACATTTCTGGTATATGAATAACATGATGTTTTTCAATGACAAAAATCAATGAATATTGTAAATACACAAACAGTAATTTCTCCGCATTGCAAGGTGCAATTCTGAAATTTTTTGCTTTTTGCTGCTCCTCTTAGCATGATAAAGAAGATTCAAAGAGAGTGAGATGCCAGCTCCTTTCATTCAGTCAGTAGCTTCAAACATTTCTGGACGTTTTTCAATGGCAAAAATCAATGAATATTGTAAATGCACAAACAGTAATTTCTCCACATTGCAAGGTGCAATTCTGAAATTTTTTGCTTTTTCCTGCTCCTCTTAGCATGATAAAGAAGATTCAAAGAGAGTGAGATGCCAGCTCTTTTCATTCAGTCAGTAGCTTCAAACATTTCTGGTATATGAATAACATGATGTTTTTCAATGGCAAAAATCAATGAATATTGTAAATGCACAAACAGTATATTCTCCGCATTGCAAGGTGCAATTCTGAAATTTTTTGCTTTTTCCTGCTCCTCTTAGCATGATAAAGAAGATTCAACGAGAGTGAGATGCCAGCTCCTTTCATTCAGTCAGTAGCTTCAAACATTTCTGGACGTTTTTCAATGGCAAAAATCAATGAATATTGTAAATGCACAAACAGTAATTTCTCCACATTGCAAAGTGCAATTCTGAAATTTTTTGCTTTTTCCTGCTCCTCTTAGCATGATAAAGAAGATTCAAAGAGAGTGAGATGCCAGCTCTTTTCATTCAGTCAGTAGCTTCAAACATTTCTGGTATATGAATAACATGATGTTTTTCAATGACAAAAATCAATGAATATTGTAAATACACAAACAGTAATTTCTCCGCATTGCAAGGTGCAATTCTGAAATTTTTTGCTTTTTGCTGCTCCTCTTAGCATGATAAAGAAGATTCAAAGAGAGTGAGATGCCAGCTCCTTTCATTCAGTCAGTAGCTTCAAACATTTCTGGACGTTTTTCAATGGCAAAAATCAATGAATATTGTAAATGCACAAACAGTAATTTCTCCACATTGCAAGGTGCAATTCTGAAATTTTTTGCTTTTTCCTGCTCCTCTTAGCATGATAAAGAAGATTCAAAGAGAGTGAGATGCCAGCTCTTTTCATTCAGTCAGTAGCTTCAAACATTTCTGGTATATGAATAACATGATGTTTTTCAATGGCAAAAATCAATGAATATTGTAAATGCACAAACAGTATATTCTCCGCATTGCAAGGTGCAATTCTGAAATTTTTTGCTTTTTCCTGCTCCTCTTAGCATGATAAAGAAGATTCAACGAGAGTGAGATGCCAGCTCCTTTCATTCAGTCAGTAGCTTCAAACATTTCTGGACGTTTTTCAATGGCAAAAATCAATGAATATTGTAAATGCACAAACAGTAATTTCTCCACATTGCAAAGTGCAATTCTGAAATTTTTTGCTTTTTCCTGCTCCTCTTAGCATGATAAAGAAGATTCAAAGAGAGTGAGATGCCAGCTCTTTTCATTCAGTCAGTAGCTTCAAACATTTCTGGTATATGAATAACATGATGTTTTTCAATGACAAAAATCAATGAATATTGTAAATACACAAACAGTAAATTTCTCCGCATTGCAAGGTGCAATTCTGAAATTTTTTGCTTTTTGCTGCTCCTCTTAGCATGATAAAGAAGATTCAAAGAGAGTGAGATGCCAGCTCCTTTCATTCAGTCAGTAGCTTCAAACATTTCTGGACGTTTTTCAATGGCAAAAATCAATGAATATTGTAAATGCACAAACAGTAATTTCTCCACATTGCAAGGTGCAATTCTGAAATTTTTTGCTTTTTCCTGCTCCTCTTAGCATGATAAAGAAGATTCAAAGAGAGTGAGATGCCAGCTCTTTTCATTCAGTCAGTAGCTTCAAACATTTCTGGTATATGAATAACATGATGTTTTTCAATGGCAAAAATCAATGAATATTGTAAATGCACAAACAGTATATTCTCCGCATTGCAAGGTGCAATTCTGAAATTTTTTGCTTTTTCCTGCTCCTCTTAGCATGATAAAGAAGATTCAACGAGAGTGAGATGCCAGCTCCTTTCATTCAGTCAGTAGCTTCAAACATTTCTGGACGTTTTTCAATGGCAAAAATCAATGAATATTGTAAATGCACAAACAGTAATTTCTCCACATTGCAAAGTGCAATTCTGAAATTTTTTGCTTTTTCCTGCTCCTCTTAGCATGATAAAGAAGATTCAAAGAGAGTGAGATGCCAGCTCTTTTCATTCAGTCAGTAGCTTCAAACATTTCTGGTATATGAATAACATGATGTTTTTCAATGGCAAAAATCAATGAATATTGTAAATGCACAAACAGTATATTCTCCGCATTGCAAGGTGCAATTCTGAAATTTTTTGCTTTTTCCTGCTCCTCTTAGCATGATAAAGAAGATTCAACGAGAGTGAGATGCCAGCTCCTTTCATTCAGTCAGTAGCTTCAAACATTTCTGGACGTTTTTCAATGGCAAAAATCAATGAATATTGTAAATGCACAAACAGTAATTTCTCCACATTGCAAAGTGCAATTCTGAAATTTTTTGCTTTTTCCTGCTCCTCTTAGCATGATAAAGAAGATTCAAAGAGAGTGAGATGCCAGCTCTTTTCATTCAGTCAGTAGCTTCAAACATTTCTGGTATATGAATAACATGATGTTTTTCAATGACAAAAATCAATGAATATTGTAAATACACAAACAGTAATTTCTCCGCATTGCAAGGTGCAATTCTGAAATTTTTTGCTTTTTACTGCTCCTCTTAGCATGATAAAGAAGATTCAAAGAGAGTGAGATGCCAGCTCCTTTCATTCAGTCAGTAGCTTCAAACATTTCTGGACGTTTTTCAATGGCAAAAATCAATGAATATTGTAAATGCACAAACAGTAATTTCTCCACATTGCAAGGTGCAATTCTGAAATTTTTTGCTTTTTCCTGCTCCTCTTAGCATGATAAAGAAGATTCAAAGAGAGTGAGATGCCAGCTCTTTTCATTCAGTCAGTAGCTTCAAACATTTCTGGTATATGAATAACATGATGTTTTTCAATGGCAAAAATCATTGAATATTGTAAATGCACAAACAGTAATTTCTCCGCATTGCAACGTGCAATTCTGAAATTTTTTGCTTTTTCCTGCTCCTCTTAGCATGATATAGAAGATTCAAAGAGAGTGAGATGCCAGCTCCTTTCATTCAGTCAGTAGCTTCAAACATTTCTGGACGTTTTTCAATGGCAAAAATCAATGAATATTGTAAATGCACAAACAGTAATTTCTCCACATTGCAAGGTGCAATTCTGAAATTTTTTGCTTTTTCCTGCTCCTGTTAGCATGATAAATAAGATTCAAAGAGAGTGAGATACCAGCTCTTTTCATTCAGTCAGTAGCTTCAAACATTTCTGGAATATGAATAACATGATGTTTTTCAATGGCAAAAATCAATGAATATTGTAAATGCACAAACAGTAATTTCTCCGCATTGCAAGGTGCAATTCTGAAATTTTTTGCTTTTTCCTGCTTCTGTTAGCATGTTAAAGAAGATTCAAAGAGAGTGAGATGCCAGCTCCTTTCATTCAGTCAGTAGCTTCAAACATTTCTGGACGTTTTTCAATGGCAAAAATCAATGAATATTGTAAATGCACAAACAGTAATTTCTCCACATTGCAAGGTGCAATTCTGAATTTTTTTGCTTTTTCCTGCTTCTGTTAGCATGATAAAGAAGATTCAAAGAGAGTGAGATGCCAGCTCTTTTCATTCAGTCAGTAGCTTCAAACATTTCTGGTATATGAATAACATGATGTTTTTCAATGGCAAAAATCAATGAATATTGTAAATGCACAAACAGTAATTTCTCCGCATTGCAAGGTGCAATTCTGAAATTTTTTGCTTTTTCCTGCTCCTCTTAGCATGATAAAGAAGATTCAAAGAGAGTGAGATGCCAGCTCCTTTCATTCAGTCAGTAGCTTCAAACATTTCTGGACGTTTTTCAATGGCAAAAATCAATGAATATTGTAAATGCACAAACAGTAATTTCTCCACATTGCAAGGTGCATTTCTGAAATTTTTTGCTTTTTCCTGCTCCTCTTAGCATGATAAAGAAGATTCAAAGAGAGTGAGATGCCAGCTCTTTTCATTCAGTCAGTAGCTTCAAACATTTCTGGTATATGAATAACATGATGTTTTTCAATGGCAAAAATCAATGAATATTGTAAATACACAAACAGTAATTTCTCCGCATTGCAAGGTGCAATTCTGAAATTTTTTGCTTTTTGCTGCTCCTCTTAGCATGATAAAGAAGATTCAAAGAGAGTGAGATGCCAGCTCCTTTCATTCAGTCAGTAGCTTCAAACATTTCTGGTATATGAATAACATGATGTTTTTCAATGACAAAAATCAATGAATATTGTAAATACACAAACAGTAATTTCTCCGCATTGCAAGGTGCAATTCTGAAATTTTTTGCTTTTTGCTGCTCCTCTTAGCATGATAAAGAAGATTCAAAGAGAGTGAGATGCCAGCTCCTTTCATTCAGTCAGTAGCTTCAAACATTTCTGGACGTTTTTCAATGGCAAAAATCAATGAATATTGTAAATGCACAAACAGTAATTTCTCCACATTGCAAGGTGCAATTCTGAAATTTTTTGCTTTTTCCTGCTCCTCTTAGCATGATAAAGAAGATTCAAAGAGAGTGAGATGCCAGCTCTTTTCATTCAGTCAGTAGCTTCAAACATTTCTGGTATATGAATAACATGATGTTTTTCAATGGCAAAAATCAATGAATATTGTAAATGCACAAACAGTATATTCTCCGCATTGCAAGGTGCAATTCTGAAATTTTTTGCTTTTTCCTGCTCCTCTTAGCATGATAAAGAAGATTCAACGAGAGTGAGATGCCAGCTCCTTTCATTCAGTCAGTAGCTTCAAACATTTCTGGACGTTTTTCAATGGCAAAAATCAATGAATATTGTAAATGCACAAACAGTAATTTCTCCACATTGCAAAGTGCAATTCTGAAATTTTTTGCTTTTTCCTGCTCCTCTTAGCATGATAAAGAAGATTCAAAGAGAGTGAGATGCCAGCTCTTTTCATTCAGTCAGTAGCTTCAAACATTTCTGGTATATGAATAACATGATGTTTTTCAATGGCAAAAATCAATGAATATTGTAAATGCACAAACAGTATATTCTCCGCATTGCAAGGTGCAATTCTGAAATTTTTTGCTTTTTCCTGCTCCTCTTAGCATGATAAAGAAGATTCAACGAGAGTGAGATGCCAGCTCCTTTCATTCAGTCAGTAGCTTCAAACATTTCTGGACGTTTTTCAATGGCAAAAATCAATGAATATTGTAAATGCACAAACAGTAATTTCTCCACATTGCAAAGTGCAATTCTGAAATTTTTTGCTTTTTCCTGCTCCTCTTAGCATGATAAAGAAGATTCAAAGAGAGTGAGATGCCAGCTCTTTTCATTCAGTCAGTAGCTTCAAACATTTCTGGTATATGAATAACATGATGTTTTTCAATGACAAAAATCAATGAATATTGTAAATACACAAACAGTAATTTCTCCGCATTGCAAGGTGCAATTCTGAAATTTTTTGCTTTTTACTGCTCCTCTTAGCATGATAAAGAAGATTCAAAGAGAGTGAGATGCCAGCTCCTTTCATTCAGTCAGTAGCTTCAAACATTTCTGGACGTTTTTCAATGGCAAAAATCAATGAATATTGTAAATGCACAAACAGTAATTTCTCCACATTGCAAGGTGCAATTCTGAAATTTTTTGCTTTTTCCTGCTCCTCTTAGCATGATAAAGAAGATTCAAAGAGAGTGAGATGCCAGCTCTTTTCATTCAGTCAGTAGCTTCAAACATTTCTGGTATATGAATAACATGATGTTTTTCAATGGCAAAAATCATTGAATATTGTAAATGCACAAACAGTAATTTCTCCGCATTGCAACGTGCAATTCTGAAATTTTTTGCTTTTTCCTGCTCCTCTTAGCATGATATAGAAGATTCAAAGAGAGTGAGATGCCAGCTCCTTTCATTCAGTCAGTAGCTTCAAACATTTCTGGACGTTTTTCAATGGCAAAAATCAATGAATATTGTAAATGCACAAACAGTAATTTCTCCACATTGCAAGGTGCAATTCTGAAATTTTTTGCTTTTTCCTGCTCCTGTTAGCATGATAAATAAGATTCAAAGAGAGTGAGATACCAGCTCTTTTCATTCAGTCAGTAGCTTCAAACATTTCTGGAATATGAATAACATGATGTTTTTCAATGGCAAAAATCAATGAATATTGTAAATGCACAAACAGTAATTTCTCCGCATTGCAAGGTGCAATTCTGAAATTTTTTGCTTTTTCTTGCTTCTGTTAGCATGTTAAAGAAGATTCAAAGAGAGTGAGATGCCAGCTCCTTTCATTCAGTCAGTAGCTTCAAACATTTCTGGACGTTTTTCAATGGCAAAAATCAATGAATATTGTAAATGCACAAACAGTAATTTCTCCACATTGCAAGGTGCAATTCTGAATTTTTTTGCTTTTTCCTGCTTCTGTTAGCATGATAAAGAAGATTCAAAGAGAGTGAGATGCCAGCTCTTTTCATTCAGTCAGTAGCTTCAAACATTTCTGGTATATGAATAACATGATGTTTTTCAATGGCAAAAATCAATGAATATTGTAAATGCACAAACAGTAATTTCTCCGCATTGCAAGGTGCAATTCTGAAATTTTTTGCTTTTTCCTGCTCCTCTTAGCATGATAAAGAAGATTCAAATAGAGTGAGATGCCAGCTCCTTTCATTCAGTCAGTAGCTTCAAACATTTCTGGACGTTTTTCAATGGCAAAAATCAATGAATATTGTAAATGCACAAACAGTAATTTCTCCACATTGCAAGGTGCATTTCTGAAATTTTTTGCTTTTTCCTGCTCCTCTTAGCATGATAAAGAAGATTCAAAGAGAGTGAGATGCCAGCTCTTTTCATTCAGTCAGTAGCTTCAAACATTTCTGGTATATGAATAACATGATGTTTTTCAATAGCAAAAATCAATGAATATTGTAAATGCACAAACAGTAATTTCTCCGCATTGCAAGGTGCAATTCTGAAATTTTTTGCTTTTTCCTGCTCCTCTTAGCATGATAAAGAAGATTCAAAGAGAGTGAGATGCCATCTCCTTTCATTCAGTCAGTAGCTTCAAACATTTCTGGACGTTTTTCAATGGCAAAAATCAATGAATATTGTAAATGCACAAACAGTAATTTCTCCACATTGCAAGGTGCAATTCTGAAATTTTTTGCTTTTTCCTGCTCCTCTTAGCATGATAAAGAAGATTCAAAGAGAGTGAGATGCCAGCTCTTTTCATTCAGTCAGTAGCTTCAAACATTTCTGGTATATGAATAACATGATGTTTTTCAATGGCAAAAATCAATGAATATTGTAAATGCACAAACAGTAATTTCTCCACATTGCAAGGTGCAATTGTGAAATTTTTTGCTTTTTCCTGCTCCTCTTAGCATGATAAAGAAGATTCAAAGAGAGTGCGATGCCAGCTCCTTACATTCAGTCAGTAGCTTCAAACATTTCTGGACGTTTTTCAATGGCAAAAATCAATGAATATTGTAAATGCACAATCAGTAATTTCTCCACATTGCAAGGTGCAATTCTGAAATTTTTTGCTTTTTACTGCTCCTCTTAGCATGATAAAGAAGATTCAAAGAGAGTGAGATGCCAGCTCTTTTCAGTCAGTCAGTAGCTTCAAACATTTCTGGTATATGAATAACATGATGTTTTTCAATGACAAAAATCAATGAATATTGTAAATACACAAACAGTAATTTCTCCGCATTGCAAGGTGCAATTCTGAAATTTTTTGCTTTTTCCTGCTCCTCTTAGGATTATCAAGAAGATTCAAAATGAGTGAGATGCCAGCTTCTTTCATTCAGTCAGTAGCTTCAAACATTTCTGGACGTTTTTCAATGGCAAAAATCAATGAATATTGTAAATGCACAAACAGTAATTTCTCCACATTGCAAGGTGCAATTCTGAAATTTTTTGCTTTTTCCTGCTCCTCTTAGCATGATAAAGAAGATTCAAAGAGAGTGAGATGCCAGCTCTTTTCATTCAGTCAGTAGCTTCAAACATTTCTGGTATATGAATAACATGATGTTTTTCAATGGCAAAAATCATTGAATATTGTAAATGCACAAACAGTAATTTCTCCGCATTGCAAGGTGCAATTCTGAAATTTTTTGCTTTTTCCTGCTCCTCTTAGCATGATAAAGAAGATTCAAAGAGAGTGAGATTCCAGCTCTTTTCATTCAGTCAGTAGCTTCAAACATTTCTGGTATATGAATAACATGATGTTTTTCAATGGCAAAAATCAATGAATATTGTAAATGCACAAACAGTAATTTCTCCGCATTGCAAGGTGCAATTCTGAAATTTTTTCCTTTTTCCTGCTCCTCTTAGCATGATAAAGAAGATTCAAAGAGTGTGAGATGCCAGCTCCTTTCATTCAGTCAGTAGCTTCAAACATTTCTGGACGTTTTTCAATGGCAAAAATCAATGAATATTGAAAATGCACAAACAGTAATTTCTCCGCATTGCAAGGTGAAATTCTGAAATTTTTTGCTTTTTCCTGCTCCTCTTAGCATGATAAAGAAGACTCAAAGTGAGTGACATGCCAGCTCCTTTCATTCAGTCAGTAGCTTCAAACATTTCTGGACGTTTTTCAATGGCAAAAATCAATGAATATTGTAAATGCACAAACAGTAATTTCTCCACATTGCAAGGTGCAATTCTGAAATTTTTTGCTTTTTCCTGCTCCTCTTAGCATGATAAAGAAGATTCAAAGAGAGTGAGATGCCAGCTCTTTTCATTCAGTCAGTAGCTTCAAACATTTCTGGTATATGAATAACATGATGTTTTTCAATGGCAAAAATCAATGAATATTGTAAATGCACAAACAGTAATTTCTCCGCATTGCAAGGTGCAATTCTGAAATTTTTTGCTTTTTTCTGCTCCTCTTAGCATGATAAAGAAGATTCAAAGAGAGTGAGATGCCAGCTCCTTTCATTCAGTCCGTAGCTTCAAACATTTCTGGACGTTTTTCAATGGCAAAAATCAATGAATATTGTAAATGCACAAACAGTAATTTCTCCACATTGCAAGGTGCAATTCTGAAATTTTTTACTTTTTCCTGCTCCTCTTAGCATGATAAAGAAGATTCAAAGAGAGTGAGATGCCAGCTCTTTTCATTCAGTCAGTAACTTCAAACATTTCTGGTATATGAATAACATGATGTTTTTCAATGGCAAGAATCAATGAATATTGTAAATGCACAAACAGTAATTTCTCCGCATTGCAAGGTGCAATTCTGAAATTTTTTGCTTTTTCCTGCTCCTCTTAGGATGATCAAGAAGATTCAAAATGAGTAAGATGCCAGCTTCTTTCATTCAGTCAGTAGCTTCAAACATTTCTGGACGTTTTTCAATGGCAAAAATCAATGAATATTGTAAATGCACAAACAGTAATTTCTCCACATTGCAAGGTGCAATTCTGAAATTTTTTGCTTTTTACTGCTCCTCTTAGCATGATAAAGAAGATTCAAAGAGAGTGAGATGCCAGCTCTTTTCAGTCAGTCAGTAGCTTCAAACATTTCTGGTATATGAATAACATGATGTTTTTCAATGACAAAAATCAATGAATATTGTAAATACACAAACAGTAATTTCTCCGCATTGCAAGGTGCAATTCTGAAATTTTTTGCTTTTTCCTGCTCCTCTTAGCATGATAAAGAAGATTCAAAGAGAGTGAGATGCCAGCTCTTTTCAGTCAGTCAGTAGCTTCAAACATTTCTGGTATATGAATAACATGATGTTTTTCAATGACAAAAATCAATGAATATTTTAAATACACAAACAGTAATTTCTCCGCATTGCAAGGTGCAATTCTGAAATTTTTTGCTTTTTCCTGCTCCTCTTAGGATTATCAAGAAGATTCAAAATGAGTGAGATGCCAGCTTCTTTCATTCAGTCAGTAGCTTCAAACATTTCTGGACGTTTTTCAATGGCAAAAATCAATGAATATTGTAAATGCACAAACAGTAATTTCTCCACATTGCAAGGTGCAATTCTGAAATTTTTTGCTTTTTCCTGCTCCTCTTAGCATGATAAAGAAGATTCAAAGAGCGTGAGATGCCAGCTCTTTTCATTCAGTCAGTAGCTTCAAACATTTCTGGTATATGAATAACATGATGTTTTTCAATGGCAAAAATCATTGAATATTGTAAATGCACAAACAGTAATTTCTCCGCATTGCAAGGTGCAATTCTGAAATTTTTTGCTTTTTCCTGCTCCTCTTAGCATGATAAAGAAGATTCAAAGAGAGTGAGATTCCAGCTCTTTTCATTCAGTCAGTAGCTTCAAACATTTCTGGTATATGAATAACATGATGTTTTTCAATGGCAAAAATCAATGAATATTGTAAATGCACAAACAGTAATTTCTCCGCATTGCAAGGTGCAATTCTGAAATTTTTTCCTTTTTCCTGCTCCTCTTAGCATGATAAAGAAGATTCAAAGAGTGTGAGATGCCAGCTCCTTTCATTCAGTCAGTAGCTTCAAACATTTCTGGACGTTTTTCAATGGCAAAAATCAATGAATATTGAAAATGCACAAACAGTAATTTCTCCGCATTGCAAGGTGAAATTCTGAAATTTTTTGCTTTTTCCTGCTCCTCTTAGCATGATAAAGAAGACTCAAAGTGAGTGACATGCCAGCTCCTTTCATTCAGTCAGTAGCTTCAAACATTTCTGGACGTTTTTCAATGGCAAAAATCAATGAATATTGTAAATGCACAAACAGTAATTTCTCCACATTGCAAGGTGCAATTCTGAAATTTTTTGCTTTTTCCTGCTCCTCTTAGCATGATAAAGAAGATTCAAAGAGAGTGAGATGCCAGCTCTTTTCATTCAGTCAGTAGCTTCAAACATTTCTGGTATATGAATAACATGATGTTTTTCAATGGCAAAAATCAATGAATATTGTAAATGCACAAACAGTAATTTCTCCGCATTGCAAGGTGCAATTCTGAAATTTTTTGCTTTTTTCTGCTCCTCTTAGCATGATAAAGAAGATTCAAAGAGAGTGAGATGCCAGCTCCTTTCATTCAGTCAGTAGCTTCAAACATTTCTGGACGTTTTTCAATGGCAAAAATCAATGAATATTGTAAATGCACAAACAGTAATTTCTCCACATTGCAAGGTGCAATTCTGAAATTTTTTACTTTTTCCTGCTCCTCTTAGCATGATAAAGAAGATTCAAAGAGAGTGAGATGCCAGCTCTTTTCATTCAGTCAGTAACTTCAAACATTTCTGGTATATGAATAACATGATGTTTTTCAATGGCAAGAATCAATGAATATTGTAAATGCACAAACAGTAATTTCTCCGCATTGCAAGGTGCAATTCTGAAATTTTTTGCTTTTTCCTGCTCCTCTTAGGATGATCAAGAAGATTCAAAATGAGTAAGATGCCAGCTTCTTTCATTCAGTCAGTAGCTTCAAACATTTCTGGACGTTTTTCAATGGCAAAAATCAATGAATATTGTAAATGCACAAACAGTAATTTCTCCACATTGCAAGGTGCAATTCTGAAATTTTTTGCTTTTTACTGCTCCTCTTAGCATGATAAAGAAGATTCAAAGAGAGTGAGATGCCAGCTCTTTTCAGTCAGTCAGTAGCTTCAAACATTTCTGGTATATGAATAACATGATGTTTTTCAATGACAAAAATCAATGAATATTGTAAATACACAAACAGTAATTTCTCCGCATTGCAAGGTGCAATTCTGAAATTTTTTGCTTTTTCCTGCTCCTCTTAGCATGATAAAGAAGATTCAAAGAGAGTGAGATGCCAGATCCTTGCATTCAGTCAGTAGCTTCAAACATTTCTGGACGTTTTTCAATGGCAAAAATCAATGAATATTGTAAATGCACAAACAGTAAATTCTCCACATTGCAAGGTGCAATTCTGAAATTTTTTGCTTTTTCCTGCTCCTCTTAGCATGATAAAGAAGATTCAAAGAGAGTGAGATGCCAGCTCTTTTCATTCAGTCAGTAGCTTCAAACATTTCTGGTATATGAATAACATGATGTTTTTCAATGGCAAAAATCATTGAATATTGTAAATGCACAAACAGTAATTTCTCCACATTGCAAGGTGCAATTCTGAAATTTTTTGCTTTTTCCTGCTCCTCTTAGCATGATAAAGAAGATTCAAAGAGAGTGAGATGCCAGCTCTTTTCATTCAGTCAGTAGCTTCAAACATTTCTGGTATATGAATAACATGATGTTTTTCAATGGCAAAAATCAATGAATATTGTAAATGCACAAACAGTAATTTCTCCGCATTGCAAGGTGCAATTCTGAAATTTTTTCCTTTTTCCTGCTCCTCTTAGCATGATAAAGAAGATTCAAAGAGAGTGTGATGCCAGCTCCTTTCATTCAGTCAGTAGCTTCAAACATTTCTGGACGTTTTTCAATGGCAAAAATCAATGAATATTGAAAATGCACAAACAGTAATTTCTCCGCATTGCAAGGTGCAATTCTGAAATTTTTTGCTTTTTCCTGCTCCTCTTAGCATGATAAAGAAGATTCAAAGTGAGTGACATGCCAGCTCCTTTCGTTCAGTCAGTAGCTTCAAACATTTCTGGATGTTTTTCAATGGCAAAAATCAATGAATATTGTAAATGCACAAACAGTAATTTCTCCACATTGCAAGGTGCAATTCTGAAATTTTTTGCTTTTTCCTGCTCCTCTTAGCATGATAAAGAAGATTCAAAGAGAGTGAGATGCCAGCTCTTTTCATTCAGTCAGTAGCTTCAAACATTTCTGGTATATGAATAACATGATGTTTTTCAATGGCAAAAATCAATGAATATTGTAAATGCACAAACAGTAATTTCTCCGCATTGCAAGGTGCAATTCTGAAATTTTTTGCTTTTTCCTGCTCCTCTTAGCATGATAAAGGAGATTCAAAGAGAGTGAGATGCCAGCTCCTTTCATTCAGTCAGTAGCTTCAAACATTTCTGGACGTTTTTCAATGGCAAAAATCAATGAATATTGTAAATGCACAAACAGTAATTTCTCCACATTGCAAGGTGCAATTCTGAAATTTTTTACTTTTTCCTGCTCCTCTTAGCATGATAAAGAAGATTAAAAGAGAGTGAGATGCCAGCTCTTTTCATTCAGTCAGTAACTTCAAACATTTCTGGTATATGAATAACATGATGTTTTTGAATGGCAAAAATCAATGAATATTGTAAATGCACAAACAGTAATTTCTCCGCATTGCAAGGTGCAATTCTGAAATTTTTTGCTTTTTCCTGCTCCTCTTAGGATTATCAAGAAGATTCAAAATGAGTGAGATGCCAGCTTCTTTCATTCAGTCAGTAGCTTCAAACATTTCTGGACGTTTTTCAATGGCAAAAATCAATGAATATTGTAAATGCACAAACAGTAATTTCTCCACATTGCAAGGTGCAATTCTGAAATTTTTTGCTTTTTCCTGCTCCTCTTAGCATGATAAAGAAGATTCAAAGAGAGTGAGATGCCAGCTCTTTTCATTCAGTCAGTAGCTTCAAACATTTCTGGTATATGAATAACATGATGTTTTTCAATGGCAAAAATCAATGAATATTGTAAATGCACAAACAGTAATTTCTCCGCATTGCAAGGTGCAATTCTGAAATTTTTTGCTTTTTCCTGCTCCTCTTAGCATGATAAAGGAGATTCAAAGAGAGTGAGATGCCAGCTCCTTTCATTCAGTCAGTAGCTTCAAACATTTCTGGACGTTTTTCAATGGCAAAAATCAATGAATATTGTAAATGCACAAACAGTAATTTCTCCACATTGCAAGGTGCAATTCTGAAATTTTTTACTTTTTCCTGCTCCTCTTAGCATGATAAAGAAGATTCAAAGAGAGTGAGATGCCAGCTCTTTTCATTCAGTCAGTAACTTCAAACATTTCTGGTATATGAATAACATGATGTTTTTCAATGGCAAAAATCAATGAATATTGTAAATGCACAAACAGTAATTTCTCCGCATTGCAAGGTGCAATTCTGAAATTTTTTGCTTTTTCCTGCTCCTCTTAGGATTATCAAGAAGATTCAAAATGAGTGAGATGCCAGCTTCTTTCATTCAGTCAGTAGCTTCAAACATTTCTGGACGTTTTTCAATGGCAAAAATCAATGAATATTGTAAATGCACAAACAGTAATTTCTCCACATTGCAAGGTGCAATTCTGAAATTTTTTGCTTTTTCCTGCTCCTCTTAGCATGATAAAGAAAATTCAAAGAGAGTGAGATGCCAGCTCTTTTCATTCAGTCAGTAGCTTCAAACATTTCTGGTATATGAATAACATGATGTTTTTCAATGGCAAAAATCAATGAATATTGTAAATGCACAAACAGTAATTTCTCCGCATTGCAAGGTGCAATTCTGAAATTTTTTCCTTTTTCCTGCTCCTCTTAGCATGATAAAGAAGATTCAAAGAGTGTGAGATGCCAGCTTCTTTCATTCAGTCAGTAGCTTCAAACATTTCTGGACGTTTTTCAATGGCAAAAATCAATGAATATTGAAAATGCACAAACAGTAATTTCTCCGCATTGCAAGGTGCAATTCTGAAATTTTTTGCTTTTTCCTGCTCCTCTTAGCATGATAAAGAAGACTCAAAGTGAGTGACATGCCAGCTCCTTTCATTCAGTCAGTAGCTTCAAACATTTCTGGACGTTTTTCAATGGCAAAAATCAATGAATATTGTAAATGCACAAACAGTAATTTCTCCACATTGCAAGGTGCAATTCTGAAATTTTTTGCTTTTTACTGCTCCTCTTAGCATGATAAAGAAGATTCAAAGAGAGTGAGATGCCAGCTCTTTTCAGTCAGTCAGTAGCTTCAAACATTTCTGGTATATGAATAACATGATGTTTTTCAATGGCAAAAATCAATGAATATTGTAAATGCACAAACAGTAATTTCTCCGCATTGCAAGGTGCAATTCTGAAATTTTTTGCTTTTTCCTGCTCCTCTTAGCATGATAAAGGAGATTCAAAGAGAGTGAGATGCCAGCTCCTTTCATTCAGTCAGTAGCTTCAAACATTTCTGGACGTTTTTCAATGGCAAAAATCAATGAATATTGTAAATGCACAAACAGTAATTTCTCCACATTGCAAGGTGCAATTCTGAAATTTTTTACTTTTTCCTGCTCCTCTTAGCATGATAAAGAAGATTCAAAGAGAGTGAGATGCCAGCTCTTTTCATTCAGTCAGTAACTTCAAACATTTCTGGTATATGAATAACATGATGTTTTTCAATGGCAAAAATCAATGAATATTGTAAATGCACAAACAGTAATTTCTCCGCATTGCAAGGTGCAATTCTGAAATTTTTTGCTTTTTCCTGCTCCTCTTAGGATTATCAAGAAGATTCAAAATGAGTGAGATGCCAGCTTCTTTCATTCAGTCAGTAGCTTCAAACATTTCTGGACGTTTTTCAATGGCAAAAATCAATGAATATTGTAAATGCACAAACAGTAATTTCTCCACATTGCAAGGTGCAATTCTGAAATTTTTTGCTTTTTCCTGCTCCTCTTAGCATGATAAAGAAGATTCAAAGAGAGTGAGATGCCAGCTCTTTTCATTCAGTCAGTAGCTTCAAACATTTCTGGTATATGAATAACATGATGTTTTTCAATGGCAAAAATCATTGAATATTGTAAATGCACAAACAGTAATTTCTCCGCATTGCAAGGTGCAATTCTGAAATTTTTTGCTTTTTCCTGCTCCTCTTAGCATGATAAAGAAGATTCAAAGAGAGTGAGATGCCAGCTCTTTTCATTCAGTCAGTAGCTTCAAACATTTCTGGTATATGAATAACATGATGTTTTTCAATGGCAAAAATCAATGAATATTGTAAATGCACAAACAGTAATTTCTCCGCATTGCAAGGTGCAATTCTGAAATTTTTTCCTTTTTCCTGCTCCTCTTAGCATGATAAAGAAGATTCAAAAAGTGTGAGATGCCAGCTCCTTTCATTCAGTCAGTAGCTTCAAACATTTCTGGATGTTTTTCAATGGCAAAAATCAATGAATATTGAAAATGCACAAACAGTAATTTCTCCGCATTGCAAGGTGAAATTCTGAAATTTTTTGCTTTTTCCTGCTCCTCTTAGCATGATAAAGAAGACTCAAAGTGAGTGACATGCCAGCTCCTTTCATTCAGTCAGTAGCTTCAAACATTTCTGGACGTTTTTCAATGGCAAAAATCAATGAATATTGTAAATGCACAAACAGTAATTTCTCCACATTGCAAGGTGCAATTCTGAAATTTTTTGCTTTTTCCTGCTCCATTTAGCATGATAAAGAAGATTCAAAGAGAGTGAGATGCCAGCTCTTTTCATTCAGTCAGTAGCTTCAAACATTTCTGGTATATGAATAACATGATGTTTTTCAATGGCAAAAATCAATGAATATTGTAAATGCGCAAACAGTAATTTCTCCGCATTGCAAGGTGCAATTCTGAAATTTTTTGCTTTTTTCTGCTCCTCTTAGCATGATAAAGAAGATTCAAAGAGAGTGAGATGCCAGCTCCTTTCATTCAGTCAGTAGCTTCAAACATTTCTGGACGTTTTTCAATGGCAAAAATCAATGAATATTGTAAATGCACAAACAGTAATTTCTCCACATTGCAAGGTGCAATTCTGAAATTTTTTACTTTTTCCTGCTCCTCTTAGCATGATAAAGAAGATTCAAAGAGAGTGAGATGCCAGCTCTTTTCATTCAGTCAGTAACTTCAAACATTTCTGGTATATGAATAACATGATGTTTTTCAATGGCAAAAATCATTGAATATTGTAAATGCACAAACAGTAATTTCTCCGCATTGCAAGGTGCAATTCTGAAATTTTTTGCTTTTTCCTGCTCCTCTTAGCATGATAAAGAAGATTCAAAGAGAGTGAGATGCCAGCTCTTTTCATTCAGTCGGTAGCTTCAAACATTTCTGGTATATGAATAACATGATGTTTTTCAATGGCAAAAATCAATGAATATTGTAAATGCACAAACAGTAATTTCTCCGCATTGCAAGGTGCAATTCTGAAATTTTTTGCTTTTTCCTGCTCCTCTTAGCATGATAAAGAAGATTCAAAGAGTGTGAGATGCCAGCTCCTTTCATTCAGTCAGTAGCTTCAAACATTTCTGGACGTTTTTCAATGGCAAAAATCAATGAATATTGAAAATGCACAAACAGTAATTTCTCCGCATTGCAAGGTGCAATTCTGAAATTTTTTGCTTTTTCCTGCTCCTCTTAGCATGATAAAGAAGACTCAAAGTGAGTGACATGCCAGCTCCTTTCATTCAGTCAGTAGCTTCAAACATTTCTGGACGTTTTTCAATGGCAAAAATCAATGAATATTGTAAATGCACAAACAGTAATTTCTCCACATTGCAAGGTGCAATTCTGAAATTTTTTACTTTTTCCTGCTCCTCTTAGCATGATAAAGAAGATTCAAAGAGAGTGAGATGCCAGCTCTTTTCATTCAGTCAGTAACTTCAAACATTTCTGGTATATGAATAACATGATGTTTTTCAATGGCAAGAATCAATGAATATTGTAAATGCACAAACAGTAATTTCTCCGCATTGCAAGGTGCAATTCTGAAATTTTTTGCTTTTTCCTGCTCCTCTTAGGATGATCAAGAAGATTCAAAATGAGTAAGATGCCAGCTTCTTTCATTCAGTCAGTAGCTTCAAACATTTCTGGACGTTTTTCAATGGCAAAAATCAATGAATATTGTAAATGCACAAACAGTAATTTCTCCACATTGCAAGGTGCAATTCTGAAATTTTTTGCTTTTTCCTGCTCCTCTTAGCATGATAAAGAAGATTCAAAGAGAGTGAGATGCCAGCTCTTTTCATTCAGTCAGTAGCTTCAAACATTTCTGGTATATGAATAACATGATGTTTTTCAATGGCAAAAATCAATGAATATTGTAAATGCACAAACAGTAATTTCTCCGCATTGCAAGGTGCAATTCTGAAATTTTTTGCTTTTTCCTGCTCCTCTTAGCATGATAAAGAAGATTCAAAGAGAGTGAGATGCCAGCTCTTTTCATTCAGTCAGTAGCTTCAAACATTTCTGGTATATGAATAACATGATGTTTTTCAATGGCAAAAATCAATGAATATTGTAAATGCACAAACTGTAATTTCTCCGCATTGCAAGGTGCAATTCTGAAATTTTTTGCTTTTTCCTGCTCCTCTTAGCATGATAAAGGAGATTCAAAGAGAGTGAGATGCCAGCTCCTTTCATTCAGTCAGTAGCTTCAAACATTTCTGGACGTTTTTCAATGGCAAAAATCAATGAATATTGTAAATGCACAAACAGTAATTTCTCCACATTGCAAGTTGCAATTCTGAAATTTTTTACTTTTTCCTGCTCCTCTTAGCATGATAAAGAAGATTCAAAGAGAGTGAGATGCCAGCTCTTTTCATTCAGTCAGTAACTTCAAACATTTCTGGTATATGAATAACATGATGTTTTTCAATGGCAAAAATCAATGAATATTGTAAATGCACAAACAGTAATTTCTCCGCATTGCAAGGTGCAATTCTGAAATTTTTTGCTTTTTCCTGCTCCTCTTAGCATGATAAAGAAGATTCAAAGTGAGTGACATGCCAGCTCCTTTCATTCAGTCAGTAGCTTCAAACATTTCTGGACGTTTTTCAATGGCAAAAATCAATGAATATTGTAAATGCACAAACAGTAATTTCTCCGCATTGCAAGGTGCAATTCTGAAATTTTTTGCTTTTTCTTGCTCCTCTTAGCATGATAAAGAAGATTCAAAGTGAGTGACATGCCAGCTCCTTTCATTCAGTCAGTAGCTTCAAACATTTCTGGACGTTTTTCAATGGCAAAAATCAATGAATATTATAAATGCACAAACAGTAATTTCTCCACATTGCAAGGTGCAATTCTGAAATTTTTTGCTTTTTCCTGCTCCTCTTAGCATGATAAAGAAGATTCAAAGAGAGTGAGATGCCAGCTCTTTTCATTCAGTCAGTAGCTTCAAACATTTCTGGTATATGAATAACATGATGTTTTTCAATGGCAAAAATCAATGAATATTGTAAATGCACAAACAGTAATTTCTCCGCATTGCAAGGTGCAATTCTGAAATTTTTTGCTTTTTCCTGCTCCTCTTAGCATGATAAAGAAGATTCAAAGAGAGTGAGATGCCAGCTCCTTTCATTCAGTCAGTAGCTTCAAACATTTCTGGACGTTTGTCAATGGCAAAAATCAATGAATATTGTAAATGCACAAACAGTAATTTCTCCACATTGCAAGGTGCAATTCTGAAATTTTTTACTTTTTCCTGCTCCTCTTAGCATGATAAAGAAGATTCAAAGAGAGTGAGATGCCAGCTCTTTTCATTCAGTCAGTAACTTCAAACATTTCTGGTATATGAATAACATGATGTTTTTCAATGGCAAAAATCAATGAATATTGTAAATGCACAAACAGTAATTTCTCCGCATTGCAAGGTGCAATTCTGAAATTTTTTGCTTTTTCCTGCTCCTCTTAGGATGATCAAGAAGATTCAAAATGAGTAAGATGCCAGCTTCTTTCATTCAGTCAGTAGCTTCAAACATTTCTGGACGTTTTTCAATGGCAAAAATCAATGAATATTGTAAATGCACAAACAGTAATTTCTCCACATTGCAAGGTGCAATTCTGAAATTTTTTGCTTTTTCCTGCTTCTCTTAGCATGATAAAGAAGATTCAAAGAGAGTGAGATGCCAGCTCTTTTCATTCAGTCAGTAGCTTCAAACATTTCTGGTATATGAATAACATGATGTTTTTCAATGGCAAAAATCAATGAATATTGTAAATGCACAAACAGTAATTTCTCCACATTGCAAGGTGCAATTCTGAAATTTTTTGCTTTTTCCTGCTCCTCTTAGCATGATAAAGAAGATTCAAAGAGAGTGAGATGCCAGCTCCTTTTATTCAGTCAGTAGCTTCAAACATTTCTGGACGTTTTTCAATGGCAAAAATCAATGAATATTGTAAATGCACAAACAGTAATTTCTCCACATTGCAAGGTGCAATTCTGAATTTTTTTGCTTTTTCCTGCTCCTCTTAGCATGATAAAGAAGATTCAAAGAGAGTGAGATGCCAGCTCTTTTCATTCAGTCAGTAGCTTCAAACATTTCTGGTATATGAATAACATGATGTTTTTCAATGGCAAAAATCAATGAATATTGTAAATGCACAAACAGTAATTTCTCCGCATTGCAAGGTGAAATTCTGAAATTTTTTGATTTTTCCAGCTCCTCTTATCATGATAAAGAAGATTCAAAGAGAGTGAGATGCCAGCTCCTTTCATTCAGTCAGTAGCTTCAAACATTTCTGGACATTTTTCAATGGCAAAAATCAATGAATATTGTAAATGCACAAACAGTAATTTCTCCACATTGCAAGGTGCAATTCTGAAATTTTTTGCTTTTTCCTGCTCCTCTTAGCATGATAAAGAAGATTCAAAGAGAGTGAGATGCCAGCTCTTTTCATTCAGTCAGTAGCTTCAAACATTTCTGGTATATGAATAACATGATGTTTTTCAATGGCAAAAATCAATGAATATTGTAAATGCACAAACAATAATTTCTCCGCATTGCAAGGTGCAATTCTGAAATTTTTTGCTTTTTCCTGCTCCTCTTAGCATGATAAAGAAGATTCAAAGAGAGTGAGATGCCATCTCCTTTCATTCAGTCAGTAGCTTCAAACATTTCTGGACGTTTTTCAATGGCAAAAATCAATGAATATTGTAAATGCACAAACAGTAATTTCTCCACATTGCAAGGTGCAATTCTGAAATTTTTTGCTTTTTCCTGCTCCTCTTAGCATGATAAAGAAGATTCAAAGAGAATGAGAAGCCAGCTCTTTTCATTCAGTCAGTAGCTTCAAACATTTCTGATATATGAATAACATGATGTTTTTCAATGGCAAAAATCAATGAATATTGTAAATGCACAATCAGTAATTTCTCCGAATTGCAAGGTGCAATTCTGAAATTTTTTCCTTTTTCCTGCTCCTCTTAGCATGATAAAGAAGATTCAAAGAGAGTGAGATGCCAGCTCTTTTCATTCAGTCAGTAGCTTCAAACATTTCTGGTATATGAATAACATGATGTTTTTCAATGGCAAAAATCAATGAATATTGTAAATGCACAAACAGTAATTTCTCCGCATTGCAAGGTGCATTTCTGAAATTTTATGCTTTTTCCTGCTCCTCTTAGCATGATAAAGAAGATTCAAAGAGAGTGAGATGCCAGCTCCTTTCATTCAGTCAATAGCTTCAAACATTTCTGGACGTTTTTCAATGGCAAAAATCAATGAATATTGTAAATGCACAAACAGTAATTTCTCCACATTGCAAGGTGCAATTCTGAAATTTTTTGCTTTTTCCTGCTCCTCTTAGCATGATAAAGAAGATTCAAAGAGAGTGTGATGCCAGCTCTTTTCATTCAGTCAGTAGCTTCAAACATTTCTGGTATATGAATAACATGATGTTTTTCAATTGCAAAAATCAATGAATATTGTAAATGCACAAACAGTAATTTCTCCGCATTGCAAGGTGCAATTCTGAAATTTTTTGCTTTTTCCTGCTCCTCTTAGCATGATAAAGAAGATTCAAAGAGAGTGAGATGCCAGCTCCTTTCATTCAGTCAGTAGCTTCAAACATTTCTGGACGTTTTTCAATGGCAAAAATCAATGAATATTGTAAATGCACAAACAGTAATTTCTCCACATTGCAAGGTGCAATTCTGAAATTTTTTGCTTTTTCCTGCTCCTCTTAGCATGATAAAGAAGATTCAAAGAGAGTGAGATGCCAGCTCTTTTCATTCAGTCAGTAGCTTCAAACATTTCTGATATATGAATAACATGATGTTTTTCAATGGCAAAAATCAATGAATATTGTAAATGCACAATCAGTAATTTCTCCGAATTGCAAGGTGCAATTCTGAAATTTTTTGCTTTTTCCTGCTCCTCTTAGCATGATAAAGAAGATTCAAAGAGAGTGAGATGCCAGCTCTTTTCATTCAGTCAGTAGCTTCAAACATTTCTGGTATATGAATAACATGATGTTTTTCAATGGCAAAAATCAATGAATATTGTAAATGCACAAACAGTAATTTCTCCACATTGCAAGGTGCAATTCTGAAATTTTTTGCTTTTTCCTGCTCCTCTTAGCATGATAAAGAAGATTCAAAGAGAGTGTGATGCCAGCTCTTTTCATTCAGTCAGTAGCTTCAAACATTTCTGGTATATTAATAACATGATGTTTTTCAATTGCAAAAATCAATGAATATTGTAAATGCACAAACAGTAATTTCTCCGCATTGCAAGGTGCAATTCTGAAATTTTTTGCTTTTTCCTGCTCCTCTTAGCATGATAAAGAAGATTCAAAGAGAGTGAGATGCCAGCTCCTTTCATTCAGTCAGTAGCTTCAAACATTTCTGGACGTTTTTCAATGGCAAAAATCATTGAATATTGTAAATGCACAAACAGTAATTTATCCACATTGCAAGGTGCAATTCTGAAATTTTTTGCTTTTTCCTGCTCCTCTTAGCATGATAAAGAAGATTCAAAGAGAGTGAGATGCCAGCTCTTTTCATTCAGTCAGTAGCTTCAAACATTTCTTTTATATGAATAACATGATGTTTTTCAATGGCAAAAATCAATGAATATTGTAAATGCACAAACAGTAATTTCTCCGCATTGCAAGGTGCAATTCTGAAATTTTTTGCTTTTTCCTGCTCCTCTTAGCATGATAAAGAAGATTCAAAGAGAGTGAGATGCCAGCTCCTTTCATTCAGTCAGTAGCTTCAAACATTTCTGGACGTTTTTCAATGGCAAAAATCAATGAATATTGTAAATGCACAAACAGTAATTTCTCCACATTGCAAGGTGCAATTCTAAAATTTTTTGCTTTTTACTGCTCCTCTTAGCATGATAAAGAAGATTCAGAGAGAGTTACATTCCAGCTCTTTTCATTCAGTCAGTAGCTTCAAACATTTCTGGTATATGAATAACATGATGTTTTTCAATGGCAAAAATCAATGAATATTGTAAATGCACAAACAGTAATTTCTCCGCATTGCAAGGTGCAATTCTGAAATTTTTTGCTTTTTCCTGCTCCTCTTATCATGATAAAGAAGATTCAAAGAGAGTGAGATGCCAGCTGCTTTCATTCAGTCAGTAGCTTCAAACATTTCTGGACATTTTTCAATGGCAAAAATCAATAAATATTGTAAATGCACAAACAGTAATTTCTCCACATTGCAAGGTGCAATTCTGAAATTTTTTGCTTTTTCCTGCTCCTCTTAGCATGATAAAGAAGATTCAAAGAGAGTGAGATGCCAGCTCTTTTCATTCAGTCAGTAGCTTCAAACATTTCTGGTATATGAATAACATGATGTTTTTCAATGGCAAAAATCAATGAATATTGTAAATGCACAAACAATAATTTCTCCGCATTGCAAGGTGCAATTCTGAAATTTTTTGCTTTTTCCTGCTCCTCTTAGCATGATAAAGAAGATTCAAAGAGAATGAGATGCCAGCTCTTTTCATTCAGTCAGTAGCTTCAAACATTTCTGATATATGAATAACATGATGTTTTTCAATGGCAAAAATCAATGAATATTGTAAATGCACAATCAGTAATTTCTCCGAATTGCAAGGTGCAATTCTGAAATTTTTTCCTTTTTCCTGCTCCTCTTAGCATGATAAAGAAGATTCAAAGAGAGTGAGATGCCAGCTCTTTTCATTCAGTCAGTAGCTTCAAACATTTCTGGTATATGAATAACATGATGTTTTTCAATGGCAAAAATCAATGAATATTGTAAATGCACAAACAGTAATTTCTCCGCATTGCAAGGTGCAATTCTGAAATTTTTTGCTTTTTCCTGCTCCTCTTAGCATGATTAAGAAGATTCAAAGAGAGTGAGATGCCAGCTCCTTTCATTCAGTCAGTAGCTTCAAACATTTCAGGACGTTTTTCAATGGCAAAAATCAATGAATATTGTAAATGCACAAACAGTAATTTCTCCACATTGCAAGGTGCAATTCTGAAATTTTTTGCTTTTTCCTGCTCCTCTTAGCATGATAAAGAAGATTCAAAGAGAGTGAGATGCCAGCTCTTTTCATTCAGTCAGTAGCTTCAAACATTTCTGATATATGAATAACATGATGTTTTTCAATGGCAAAAATCAATGAATATTGTAAATGCACAATCAGTAATTTCTCCGAATTGCAAGGTGCAATTCTGAAATTTTTTGCTTTTTCCTGCTCCTCTTAGCATGATAAAGAAGATTCAAAGAGAGTGAGATGCCAGCTCTTTTCATTCAGTCAGTAGCTTCAAACATTTCTGGTATATGAATAACATGATGTTTTTCAATGGCAAAAATCAATGAATATTGTAAATGCACAAACAGTAATTTCTCCACATTGCAAGGTGCAATTCTGAAATTTTTTGCTTTTTCCTGCTCCTCTTAGCATGATAAAGAAGATTCAAAGAGAGTGTGATGCCAGCTCTTTTCATTCAGTCAGTAGCTTCAAACATTTCTGGTATATTAATAACATGATGTTTTTCAATTGCAAAAATCAATGAATATTGTAAATGCACAAACAGTAATTTCTCCGCATTGCAAGGTGCAATTCTGAAATTTTTTGCTTTTTCCTGCTCCTCTTAGCATGATAAAGAAGATTCAAAGAGAGTGAGATGCCAGCTCCTTTCATTCAGTCAGTAGCTTCAAACATTTCTGGACGTTTTTCAATGGCAAAAATCATTGAATATTGTAAATGCACAAACAGTAATTTATCCACATTGCAAGGTGCAATTCTGAAATTTTTTGCTTTTTCCTGCTCCTCTTAGCATGATAAAGAAGATTCAAAGAGAGTGAGATGCCAGCTCTTTTCATTCAGTCAGTAGCTTCAAACATTTCTGGTATATGAATAACATGATGTTTTTCAATGGCAAAAATCAATGAATATTGTAAATGCACAAACAGTAATTTCTCCGCATTGCAAGGTGCAATTCTGAAATTTTTTGCTTTTTCCTGCTCCTCTTAGCATGATAAAGAAGATTCAAAGAGAGTGAGATGCCAGCTCCTTTCATTCAGTCAGTAGCTTCAAACATTTCTGGACGTTTTTCAATGGCAAAAATCAATGAATATTGTAAATGCACAAACAGTAATTTCTCCACATTGCAAGGTGCAATTCTAAAATTTTTTGCTTTTTACTGCTCCTCTTAGCATGATAAAGAAGATTCAGAGAGAGTTACATTCCAGCTCTTTTCATTCAGTCAGTAGCTTCAAACATTTCTGGTATATGAATAACATGATGTTTTTCAATGGCAAAAATCAATGAATATTGTAAATGCACAAACAGTAATTTCTCCGCATTGCAAGGTGCAATTCTGAAATTTTTTGCTTTTTCCTGCTCCTCTTATCATGATAAAGAAGATTCAAAGAGAGTGAGATGCCAGCTGCTTTCATTCAGTCAGTAGCTTCAAACATTTCTGGACATTTTTCAATGGCAAAAATCAATAAATATTGTAAATGCACAAACAGTAATTTCTCCACATTGCAAGGTGCAATTCTGAAATTTTTTGCTTTTTCCTGCTCCTCTTAGCATGATAAAGAAGATTCAAAGAGAGTGAGATGCCAGCTCTTTTCATTCAGTCAGTAGCTTCAAACATTTCTGGTATATGAATAACATGATGTTTTTCAATGGCAAAAATCAATGAATATTGTAAATGCACAAACAATAATTTCTCCGCATTGCAAGGTGCAATTCTGAAATTTTTTGCTTTTTCCTGCTCCTCTTAGCATGATAAAGAAGATTCAAAGAGAATGAGATGCCAGCTCTTTTCATTCAGTCAGTAGCTTCAAACATTTCTGATATATGAATAACATGATGTTTTTCAATGGCAAAAATCAATGAATATTGTAAATGCACAATCAGTAATTTCTCCGAATTGCAAGGTGCAATTCTGAAATTTTTTCCTTTTTCCTGCTCCTCTTAGCATGATAAAGAAGATTCAAAGAGAGTGAGATGCCAGCTCTTTTCATTCAGTCAGTAGCTTCAAACATTTCTGGTATATGAATAACATGATGTTTTTCAATGGCAAAAATCAATGAATATTGTAAATGCACAAACAGTAATTTCTCCGCATTGCAAGGTGCAATTCTGAAATTTTTTGCTTTTTCCTGCTCCTCTTAGCATGATTAAGAAGATTCAAAGAGAGTGAGATGCCAGCTCCTTTCATTCAGTCAGTAGCTTCAAACATTTCAGGACGTTTTTCAATGGCAAAAATCAATGAATATTGTAAATGCACAAACAGTAATTTCTCCACATTGCAAGGTGCAATTCTGAAATTTTTTGCTTTTTCCTGCTCCTCTTAGCATGATAAAGAAGATTCAAAGAGAGTGAGATGCCAGCTCTTTTCATTCAGTCAGTAGCTTCAAACATTTCTGGTATATGAATAACATGATGTTTTTCAATGGCAAAAATCAATGAATATTGTAAATGCACAAACAGTAATTTCTCCGCATTGCAAGGTGCATTTCTGAAATTTTATGCTTTTTCCTGCTCCTCTTAGCATGATAAAGAAGATTCAAAGAGAGTGAGATGCCAGCTCCTTTCATTCAGTCAATAGCTTCAAACATTTCTGGACGTTTTTCAATGGCAAAAATCAATGAATATTGTAAATGCACAAACAGTAATTTATCCACATTGCAAGGTGCAATTCTGAAATTTTTTGCTTTTTCCTGCTCCTCTTAGCATGATAAAGAAGATTCAAAGAGAGTGAGATGCCAGCTCTGTTCATTCAGTCAGTAGCTTCAAACATTTCTGGTATATGAATAACATGATGTTTTTCAATGGCAAAAATCAATGAATATTGTAAATGCACAAACAGTAATTTCTCCGCATTGCAAGGTGCAATTCTGAAATTTTTTACTTTTTCCTGCTCCTCTTAGCATGATAAAGAAGATTCAAAGAGAGTGAGATGCCAGCTCCTTTCATTCAGTCAGTAGCTTCAAACATTTCTGGACGTTTTTCAATGGCAAAAATCAATGAATATTGTAAATGCACAAACAGTAATTTCTCCACATTGCAAGGTGCAATTCTGAAATTTTTTGCTTTTTCCTGCTCCTCTTAGCATGATAAAGAAGATTCAAAGAGAATGAGATGCCAGCTCTTTTCATTCAGTCAGTAGCTTCAAACATTTCTGATATATGAATAACATGATGTTTTTCAATGGCAAAAATCAATGAATATTGTAAATGCACAATCAGTAATTTCTCCGAATTGCAAGGTGCAATTCTGAAATTTTTTCCTTTTTCCTGCTCCTCTTAGCATGATAAAGAAGATTCAAAGAGAGTGAGATGCCAGCTCTTTTCATTCAGTCAGTAGCTTCAAACATTTCTGGTATATGAATAACATGATGTTTTTCAATGGCAAAAATCAATGAATATTGTAAATGCACAAACAGTAATTTCTCCGCATTGCAAGGTGCAATTCTGAAATTTTTTGCTTTTTCCTGCTCCTCTTAGCATGATAAAGAAGATTCAAAGAGAGTGAGATGCCAGCTCCTTTCATTCAGTCAGTAGCTTCAAACATTTCAGGACGTTTTTCAATGGCAAAAATCAATGAATATTGTAAATGCACAAACAGTAATTTCTCCACATTGCAAGGTGCAATTCTGAAATTTTTTGCTTTTTCCTGCTCCTCTTAGCATGATAAAGAAGATTCAAAGAGAGTGAGATGCCAGCTCTTTTCATTCAGTCAGTAGCTTCAAACATTTCTGGTATATGAATAACATGATGTTTTTCAATGGCAAAAATCAATGAATATTGTAAATGCACAAACAGTAATTTCTCCGCATTGCAAGGTGCATTTCTGAAATTTTATGCTTTTTCCTGCTCCTCTTAGCATGATAAAGAAGATTCAAAGAGAGTGAGATGCCAGCTCCTTTCATTCAGTCAATAGCTTCAAACATTTCTGGACGTTTTTCAATGGCAAAAATCAATGAATATTGTAAATGCACAAACAGTAATTTATCCACATTGCAAGGTGCAATTCTGAAATTTTTTGCTTTTTCCTGCTCCTCTTAGCATGATAAAGAAAATTCAAAGAGAGTGAGATGCCAGCTCTGTTCATTCAGTCAGTAGCTTCAAACATTTCTGGTATATGAATAACATGATGTTTTTCAATGGCAAAAATCAATGAATATTGTAAATGCACAAACAGTAATTTCTCCGCATTGCAAGGTGCAATTCTGAATTTTTTTGCTTTTTCCTGCTCCTCTTAGCATGGTAAAGAAGATTCAAAGAGAGTGAGATGCCAGCTCCTTTCATTCAGTCAGTAGCTTCAAACATTTCTGGACGTTTTTCAATGGCAAAAATCAATGAATATTGTAAATGCACAAACAGTAATTTCTCCACATTGCAAGGTGCAATTCTGAATTTTTTTGCTTTTTCCTGCTCCTCTTAGCATGGTAAAGAAGATTCAAAGAGAGTGAGATGCCAGCTCCTTTCATTCAGTCAGTAGCTTCAAACATTTCTGGACGTTTTTCAATGGCAAAAATCAATGAATATTGTAAATGCACAAACAGTAATTTCTCCACATTGCAAGGTGCAATTCTGAAATTTTTTGCTTTTTCCTGCTCCTCTTAGCATGATAAAGAAGATTCAAAGAGAGTGAGATGCCAGCTCTTTTCATTCAGTCAGTAGCTTCAAACATTTCTGGTATATGAATAACATGATGTTTTTCAATGGCAAAAATCAATGAATATTGTAAATGCACAAACAGTAATTTCTCCGCATTGCAAGGTGCAATTCTGAAATTTTTTGCTTTTTCCTGCTCCTCTTAGCATGATAAAGAAGATTCAAAGAGAGTGAGATGCCAGCTCCTTTCATTCAGTCAGTAGCTTCAAACATTTCTGGACGTTTTTCAATGGCAAAAATCAATGAATATAGTAAATGCACAAACAGTAATTTCTCCACATTGCAAGGTGCAATTCTGAAATTTTTTGCTTTTTCCTGCTCCTCTTAGCATGATAAAGAAGATTCAAAGAGAATGAGATGCCAGCTCTTTTCATTCAGTCAGTAGCTTCAAACATTTCTGATATATGAATAACATGATGTTTTTCAATGGCAAAAATCAATGAATATTGTAAATGCACAATCAGTAATTTCTCCGAATTGCAAGGTTCAATTCTGAAATTTTTTACTTTTTCCTGCTCCTCTTAGCATGATAAAGAAGATTCAAAGAGAGTGAGATGCCAGCTCTTTTCATTCAGTCAGTAGCTTCAAACATTTCTGGTATATGAATAACATGATGTTTTTCAATGGCAAAAATCAATGAATATTGTAAATGCACAAACAGTAATTTCTCCGCATTGCAAGGTGCAATTCTGACTTTTTTTGCTTTTTCCTGCTCCTCTTAGCATGATATAGAAGATTCAAAGAGAGTGAGATGCCAGCTCCTTTCATTCAGTCAGTAACTTCAAACATTTCAGGACGTTTTTCAATGGCAAAAATCAATGAATATTGTAAATGCACAAACAGTAATTTCTCCACATTGCAAGGTGCAATTCTGAATTTTTTTGCTTTTTGCTGCTCCTCTTAGCATGATAAAGAAGATTCAAAGAGAGTGAGATGCCAGCTCTTTTCATTCAGTCAGTAGCTTCAAACATTTCTGGTATATGAATAACATGATGTTTTTCAATGGCAAAAATCAATGAATATTGTAAATGCACAAACAGTAATTTCTCCGCATTGCAAGGTGCAATTCTGAATTTTTTTGCTTTTTCCTGCTCCTCTTAGCATGGTAAAGAAGATTCAAAGAGAGTGAGATGCCAGCTCCTTTCATTCAGTCAGTAGCTTCAAACATTTCTGGACATTTTTCAATGGCAAAAATCAATGAATATTGTAAATGCACAAACAGTAATTTCTCCACATTGCAAGGTGCAATTCTGAAATTTTTTGCTTTTTCCTGCTCCTCTTAGCATGATAAAGAAGATTCAAAGAGAGTGAGATGCCAGCTCTTTTCATTCAGTCAGTAGCTTCAAACATTTCTGGTATATGAATAACATGATGTTTTTCAATGGCAAAAATCAATGAATATTGTAAATGCACAAACAGTAATTTCTCCGCATTGCAAGGTGCAATTCTGAAATTTTTTGCTTTTTCCTGCTCCACTTAGCATGATAAAGAAGATTCAAAGAGAGTGAGATGCCAGCTCCTTTCATTCAGGCAGTAGCTTCAAACATTTCTGGACGTTTTTCAATGGCAAAAATCAATGAATATTGTAAATGCACAAACAGTAATTTCTCCACATTCCAAGGTGCAATTCTGAAATTTTTTGCTTTTTCCTGCTCCTCTTAGCATGATAAAGAAGATTCAAAGAGAATGAGATGCCAGCTCTTTTCATTCAGTCAGTAGCTTCAAACATTTCTGATATATGAATAACATGATGTTTTTCAATGGCAAAAATCAATGAATATTGTAAATGCACAATCAGTAATTTCTCCGAATTGCAAGGTGCAATTCTGAAATTTTTTGCTTTTTCCTGCTCCTCTTAGCATGATAAAGAAGATTCAAAGAGAGTGAGATGCCAGCTCTTTTCATTCAGTCAGTAGCTTCAAACATTTCTGGTATATGAATAACATGATGTTTTTCAATGGCAAAAATCAATGAATATTGTAAATGCACAAACAGTAATTTCTCCGCATTGCAAGGTGCAATTCTGAAATTTTTTGCTTTTTCCCTCTCCTCTTAGCATGATATAGAAGATTCAAAGAGAGTGAGATGCCAGCTCCTTTCATTCAGTCAGTAGCTTCAAACATTTCAGGACGTTTTTCAATGGCAAAAATCAATGAATATTGTAAATGCACAAACAGTAATTTCTCCACATTGCAAGGTGCAATTCTGAAATTTTTTGCTTTTTCCTGCTCCTCTTAGCATGATAAAGAAGATTCAAAGAGAGTGAGATGCCAGCTCTTTTCATTCAGTCAGTAGCTTCAAACATTTCTGGTATATGAATAACATGATGTTTTTCAATGGCAAAAATCAATGAATATTGTAAATGCACAAACAGTAATTTCTCCGCATTGCAAGGTGCAATTCTGAAATTTTATGCTTTTTCCTGCTCCTCTTAGCATGATAAAGAAGATTCAAAGAGAGTGAGATGCCAGCTCCTTTCATTCAGTCAATAGCTTCAAACATTTCTGGACGTTTTTCAATGGCAAAAATCAATGAATATTGTAAATGCACAAACAGCAATTTATCCACATTGCAAGGTGCAATTCTGAAATTTTTTGCTTTTTCCTGCTCCTCTTAGCATGATAAAGAAGATTCAAAGAGAGTGAGATGCCAGCTCTTTTCATTCAGTCAGTAGCTTCAAACATTTCTGGTATATGAATAACATGATGTTTTTCAATGGCAAAAATCAATGAATATTGTAAATGCACAAACAGTAATTTCTCCGCATTGCAAGGTGCAATTCTGAAATTTTTTGCTTTTTCCTGCTCCTCTTAGCATGATAAAGAAGATTCAAAGAGAGTGAGATGCCAGCTCCTTTCATTCAGTCAGTAGCTTCAAACATTTCTGGACGTTTTTCAATGGCAAAAATCAATGAATATTGTAAATGCACAAACAGTAATTTCTCCACATTGCAAGGTGCAATTCTAAAATTTTTTGCTTTTTCCTGCTCCTCTTAGCATGATAAAGAAGATTCAGAGAGAGTTACATTCCAGCTCTTTTCATTCAGTCAGTAGCTTCAAACATTTCTGGTATATGAATAACATGATGTTTTTCAATTGCAAAAATCAATGAATATTGTAAATGCACAAACAGTAATTTCTCCGCATTGCAAGGTGCAATTCTGAAATTTTTTGCTTTTTCCTGCTCCTCTTAGCATGATAAAGAAGATTCAAAGAGAGTGAGATGCCAGCTCCTTTCATTCAGTCAGTAGCTTCAAACATTTCTGGACGTTTTTCAATGGCAAAAATCAATGAATATTGTAAATGCACAAACAGTAATTTCTCCACATTGCAAGGTGCAATTCTGAAATTTTTTGCTTTTTCCTGCTCCTCTTAGCATGATAAAGAAGATTCAAAGAGAATGAGATGCCAGCTCTTTTCATTCAGTCAGTAGCTTCAAACATTTCTGATATATGAATAACATGATGTTTTTCAATGGCAAAAATCAATGAATATTGTAAATGCACAATCAGTAATTTCTCCGAATTGCAAGGTGCAATTCTGAAATTTTTTGCTTTTTCCTGCTCCTCTTAGCATGATAAAGAAGATTCAAAGAGAGTGAGATGCCAGATCTTTTCATTCAGTCAGTAGCTTCAAACATTTCTGGTATATGAATAACATGATGTTTTTCAATGGCAAAAATCAATGAATATTGTAAATGCACAAACAGTAATTTCTCCGCATTGCAAGGTGCAATTCTGAAATTTTTTGCTTTTTCCTGCTCCTCTTAGCATGATAAAGAAGATTCAAAGAGAGTGAGATGCCAGCTCCTTTCATTCAGTCAGTAGCTTCAAACATTTCTGGACGTTTTTCAATGGCAAAAATCAATGAATATTGTAAATGCACAAACAGTAATTTCTCCACATTGCAAGGTGCAATTCTAAAATTTTTTGCTTTTTCCTGCTCCTCTTAGCATGATAAAGAAGATTCAGAGAGAGTTACATTCCAGCTCTTTTCATTCAGTCAGTAGCTTCAAACATTTCTGGTATATGAATAACATGATGTTTTTCAATGGCAAAAATCAATGAATATTGTAAATGCACAAACAGTAATTTCTCCGCATTGCAAGGTGCAATTCTGAAATTTTTTGCTTTTTCCTGCTCCTCTTAGCATGATAAAGAAGATTCAAAGAGAGTGAGATGCCAGCTCCTTTCATTCAGTCAGTAGCTTCAAACATTTCTGGACGTTTTTCAATGGCAAAAATCAATGAATATTGTAAATGCACAAACAGTAATTTCTCCACATTGCAAGGTGCAATTCTGAAATTTTTTGCTTTTTCCTGCTCCTCTTAGCATGATAAAGAAGATTCAAAGAGAGTGAGATGCCAGCTCTTTTCATTCAGTCAGTAGCTTCAAACATTTCTGGTATATGAATAACATGATGTTTTTCAATGGCAAAAATCAATGAATATTGTAAATGCACAAACAGTAATTTCTCCGCATTGCAAGGTGCAATTCTGAATTTTTTTGCTTTTTCCTGCTCCTCTTAGCATGGTAAAGAAGATTCAAAGAGAGTGAGATGCCAGCTCCTTTCATTCAGTCAGTAGCTTCAAACATTTCTGGACGTTTTTCAATGGCAAAAATCAATGAATATTGTAAATGCACAAACAGTAATTTCTCCACATTGCAAGGTGCAATTCTGAAATTTTTTGCTTTTTCCTGCTCCTCTTAGCATGATAAAGAAGATTCAAAGAGCGTGAGATGCCAGCTCTTTTCATTCAGTCAGTAGCTTCAAACATTTCTGGTATATGAATAACATGATGTTTTTCAATGGCAAAAATCAATGAATATTGTAAATGCACAAACAGTAATTTCTCCGCATTGCAAGGTGCAATTCTGAAATTTTTTGCTTTTTCCTGCTCCTCTTAGCATGATAAAGAAGATTCAAAGAGAGTGAGATGCCGGCTCCTTTCATTCAGTCAGTAGCTTCAAACATTTCTGGACGTTTTTCAATGGCAAAAATCAATGAATATTGTAAATGCACAAACAGTAATTTCTCCACATTGCAAGGTGCAATTCTGAAATTTTTTGCTTTTTCCTGCTCCTCTTAGCATGATAAAGAAGATTCAAAGAGCGTGAGATGCCAGCTCTTTTCATTCAGTCAGTAGCTTCAAACATTTCTGGTATATGAATAACATGATGTTTTTCAATGGCAAAAATCAATGAATATTGTAAATGCACAAACAGTAATTTCTCCGCATTGCAAGGTGCAATTCTGAAATTTTTTGCTTTTTCCTGCTCCTCGTAGCATGATAAAGAAGATTCAAAGAGAGTGAGATGCCAGCTCCTTTCATTCAGTCAGTAGCTTCAAGCATTTCTGGACATTTTTCAATGGCAAAAATCAATGAATATTGTAAATGCACAAACAGTAATTTCTCCACATTGCAAGGTGCAATTCTGAAATTTTTTGCTTTTTCCTGCTCCTCTTAGCATGATAAAGAAAATTCAAAGAGAGTGAGCTGCCAGCTCTTTTCATTCAGTCAGTAGCTTCAAACATTTCTGGTATATGAATAACATGATGTTTTTCAATGGCAAAAATCAATGAATATTGTAAATGCACAAACAGTAATTTCTCCGCATTGCAAGGTGCAATTCTGAAATTTTTTGCTTTTTCCTGCTCCTCTTAGCATGATAAAGAAGATTCAAAGAGAGTGAGATGCCAGCTCCTTTCATTCAGTCAGTAGCTTCAAACATTTCTGGACGTTTTTCAATGGCAAAAATCAATGAATATTGTAAATGCACAAACAGTAATTTCTCCACATTGCAAGGTGCAATTCTGAAATTTTTTGCTTTTTCCTGCTCCTCTTAGCATGATAAAGAAGATTCAAAGAGAGTGAGATGCCAGCTCTTTTCATTCAGTCAGTAGCTTCAAACATTTCTGGTATATGAATAACATGATGTTTTTCAATGGCAAAAATCAATGAATATTGTAAATGCACAAACAGTAATTTCTCCGCATTGCAAGGTGCAATTCTGAAATTTTTTGCTTTTTCCTGCTCCTCTTAGCATGATAAAGAAGATTCAAAGAGAGTGAGATGACAGCTCCTTTCATTCAGTCAGTAGCTTCAAACATTTCTGGACGTTTTTCAATGGCAAACATCAATGAATATTGTAAATGCACAAACAGTAATTTCTCCGCATTGCAAGGTGCAATTCTGAAATTTTTTGCTTTTTCCTGCTCCTCTTAGCATGATAAAGAAGATTCAAAGTGAGTGACATGCCAGCTCCTTTCATTCAGTCAGTAGCTTCAAACATTTCTGGACGTTTTTCAATGGCAAAAATCAATGAATATTGTAAATGCACAAACAGTAATTTCTCCACATTGCAAGGTGCAATTCTGAAATTTTTTGCTTTTTCCTGCTCCTCTTAGCATGATAAAGAAGATTCAAAGAGAGTGAGATGCCAGCTCTTTTCATTCAGTCAGTAGCTTCAAACATTTCTGGTACATGAATAACATGATGTTTTTCAATGGCAAAAATCAATGAATATTGTAAATGCACAAACAGTAATTTCTCCGCATTGCAAGGTGCAATTCTGAAATTTTTTGCTTTTTCCTGCTCCTCTTAGCATGATAAAGGAGATTCAAAGAGAGTGAGATGCCAGCTCCTTTCATTCAGTCAGTAGCTTCAAACATTTCAAGACATTTTTCAATGGCAAAAATCAATGAATATTGTAAATGCACAAACAGTAATTTCTCCACATTGCAAGGTGCAATTCTGAAATTTTTTACTTTTTCCTGCTCCTCTTAGCATGATAAAGAAGATTCAAAGAGAGTGAGATGCCAGCTCTTTTCATTCAGTCAGTAACTTCAAACATTTCTGGTATATGAATAACATGATGTTTTTCAATGGCAAAAATCAATGAATATTGTAAATGCACAAACAGTAATTTCTCCGCATTGCAAGGTGCAATTCTGAAATTTTTTGCTTTTTCCTGCTCCTCTTAGCATGATAAAGAAGATTCAAAGAGAGTGAGATGCCAGCTCCTTTCATTCAGTCAGTAGCTTCAAACATTTCTGGACGTTTTTCAATGGCAAAAATCAATGAATATTGAAAATGTACAAACAGTAATTTCTCCGCATTGCAAGGTGCAATTCTGAAATTTTTTGCTTTTTCCTGCTCCTCTTAGCATGATAAAGAAGATTCAAAGTGAGTGACATGCCAGCTCCTTTCATTCAGTCAGTAGCTTCAAACATTTCTGGACGTTTTTCAATGGCAAAAATCAATGAATATTGTAAATGCACAAACAGTAATTTCTCCACATTGCAAGGTGCAATTCTGAAATTTTTTGCTTTTTCCTGCTCCTCTTAGCATGATAAAGAAGATTCAAAGAGAGTGAGATGCCAGCTCTTTTCATTCAGTCAGTAGCTTCAAACATTTCTGGTATATGAATAACATGATGTTTTTCAATGGCAAAAATCAATGAATATTGTAAATGCACAAACAGTAATTTCTCCGCATTGCAAGGTGCAATTCTGAAATTTTTTGCTTTTTCCTGCTCCTCTTAGCATGATAAAGAAGATTCAAAGAGAGTGAGATGCCAGCTCCTTTCATTCAGTCAGTAGCTTCAAACATTTCTGGACGTTTTTCAATGGCAAAAATCAATGAATATTGTAAATGCACAAACAGTAATTTCTCCACATTGCAAGGTGCAATTCTGAAATTTTTTACTTTTTCCTGCTCCTCTTAGCATGATAAAGAAGATTCAAAGAGAGTGAGATGCCAGCTCTTTTCATTCAGTCAGTAACTTCAAACATTTCTGGTATATGAATAACATGATGTTTTTCAATGGCAAAAATCAATGAATATTGTAAATGCACAAACAGTAATTTCTCCGCATTGCAAGGTGCAATTCTGAAATATTTTGCTTTTTCCTGCTCCTCTTAGCATGATAAAGAAGATTCAAAGAGAGTGAGATGCCAGCTCTTTTCATTCAGTCAGTAGCTTCAAACATTTCTGGTATATGAATAACATGATGTTTTTCAATGGCAAAAATCAATGAATATTGTAAATGCACAAACAATAATTTCTTCGCATTGCAAGGTGCAATTCTGAAATTTTTTGCTTTTTCCTGCTCCTCTTAGCATGATAAAGAAGATTCAAAGAGAGTGAGATGCCATCTCCTTTCATTCAGTCAGTAGCTTCAAACATTTCTGGATGTTTTTCAATGGCAAAAATCAATGAATATTGTAAATGCACAAACAGTAATTTCTCCACATTGCAAGGTGCAATTCTGAAATTTTTTGCTTTTTCCTGCTCCTCTTAGCATGATAAAGAAGATTCAAAGAGAATGAGATGCCAGCTCTTTTCATTCAGTCAGTAGCTTCAAACATTTCTGATATATGAATAACATGATGTTTTTCAATGGCAAAAATCAATGAATATTGTAAATGCACAATCAGTAATTTCTCCGAATTGCAAGGTGCAATTCTGAAATTTTTTCCTTTTTCCTGCTCCTCTTAGCATGATAAAGAAGATTCAAAGAGAGTGAGATGCCAGCTCTTTTCATTCAGTCAGTAGCTTCAAACATTTCTGGTATATGAATAACATGATGTTTTTCAATGGCAAAAATCAATGAATATTGTAAATGCACAAACAGTAATTTCTCCGCATTGCAAGGTGCAATTCTGAAATTTTTTGCTTTTTCCTGCTCCTCTTAGCATGATAAAGAAGATTCAAAGAGAGTGAGATGCCAGCTCCTTTCATTCAGTCAGTAGCTTCAAACATTTCAGGACTTTTTCAATGGCAAAAATCAATGAATATTGTAAATGCACAAACAGTAATTTCTCCACATTGCAAGGTGCAATTCTGAAATTTTTTGCTTTTTCCTGCTCCTCTTAGCATGATAAAGAAGATTCAAAGAGAGTGAGATGCCAGCTCTTTTCATTCAGTCAGTAGCTTCAAACATTTCTGGTATATGAATAACATGATGTTTTTCAATGGCAAAAATCAATGAATATTGTAAATGCACAAACAGTAATTTCTCCGCATTGCAAGGTGCATTTCTGAAATTTTATGCTTTTTCCTGCTCCTCTTAGCATGATAATGAAGATTCAAAGAGAGTGAGATGCCAGCTCCTTTCATTCAGTCAATAGCTTCAAACATTTCTGGACGTTTTTCAATGGCAAAAATCAATGAATATTGTAAATGCACAAACAGTAATTTCTCCACATTGCAAAGTGCAATTCTGAAATTTTTTGCTTTTTCCTGCTCCTCTTAGCATGATAAAGAAGATTCAAAGAGAGTGTGATGCCAGCTCTTTTCATTCAGTCAGTAGCTTCAAACATTTCTGGTATATGAATAACATGATGTTTTTCAATTGCAAAAATCAATGAATATTGTAAATGCACAAACAGTAATTTCTCCGCATTGCAAGGTGCAATTCTGAAATTTTTTGCTTTTTCCTGCTCCTCTTAGCATGATAAAGAAGATTCAAAGAGAGTGAGATGCCAGCTCCTTTCATTCAGTCAGTAGCTTCAAACATTTCTGGACGTTTTTCAATGGCAAAAATCAATGAATATTGTAAATGCACAAACAGTAATTTATCCACATTGCAAGGTGCAATTCTGAAATTTTTTGCTTTTTCCTGCTCCTCTTAGCATGATAAAGAAGATTCAAAGAGAGTGAGATGCCAGCTCTTTTCATTCAGTCAGTAGCTTCAAACATTTCTGGTATATGAATAACATGATGTTTTTCAATGGCAAAAATCAATGAATATTGTAAATGCACAAACAGTAATTTCTCCGCATTGCAAGGTGCAATTCTGAAATTTTTTGCTTTTTCCTGCTGCTCTTAGCATGATAAAGAAGATTCAAAGAGAGTGAGATGCCAGCTCCTTTCATTCAGTCAGTAGCTTCAAACATTTCTGGACGTTTTTCAATGGCAAAAATCAATGAATATTGTAAATGCACAAACAGTAATTTCTCCACATTGCAAGGTGCAATTCTGAAATTTTTTGCTTTTTCCTGCTCCTCTTAGCATGATAAAGAAGATTCAAAGAGAATGAGATGCCAGCTCTTTTCATTCAGTCAGTAGCTTCAAACATTTCTGATATATGAATAACATGATGTTTTTCAATGGCAAAAATCAATGAATATTGTAAATGCACAATCAGTAATTTCTCCGAATTGCAAGGTGCAATTCTGAAATTTTTTGCTTTTTCCTGCTCCTCTTAGCATGATAAAGAAGATTCAAAGAGAGTGAGATGCCAGCTCTTTTCATTCAGTCAGTAGCTTCAAACATTTCTGGTATATGAATAACATGATGTTTTTCAATGGCAAAAATCAATGAATATTGTAAAAGCACAAACAGTAATTTCTCCGCATTGCAAGGTGCAATTCTGAAATTTTTTGCTTTTTCCTGCTCCTCTTAGCATGATATAGAAGATTCAAAGAGAGTGAGATGCCAGCTCCTTTCATTCAGTCTGTAGCTTCAAACATTTCAGGACGTTTTTCAATGGCAAAAATCAATGAATATTGTAAATGCACAAACAGTAATTTCTCCACATTGCAAGGTGCAATTCTGAAATTTTTTGCTTTTTCCTGCTCCTCTTAGCATGATAAAGAAGATTCAAAGAGAGTGAGATGCCAGCTCTTTTCATTCAGTCAGTAGCTTCAAACATTTCTGGTATATGAATAACATGATGTTTTTCAATGACAAAAATCAATGAATATTGTAAATGCACAAACAGTAATTTCTCCGCATTGCAAGGTGCAATTCTGAAATTTTATGCTTTTTCCTGCTCCTCTTAGCATGATAAAGAAGATTCAAAGAGAGTGAGATGCCAGCTCCTTTCATTCAGTCAATAGCTTCAAACATTTCTGGACGTTTTTCAATGGCAAAAATCAATGAATATTGTAAATGCACAAACAGTAATTTCTCCACATTGCAAGGTGCAATTCTGAAATTTTTTGCTTTTTCCTGCTCCTCTTAGCATGATAAAGAAGATTCAAAGAGAGTGTGATGCCAGCTCTTTTCATTCAGTCAGTAGCTTCAAACATTTCTGGTATATGAATAACATGATGTTTTTCAATTGCAAAAATCAATGAATATTGTAAATGCACAAACAGTAATTTCTCCGCATTGCAAGGTGCAATTCTGAAATTTTTTGCTTTTTCCTGCTCCTCTTAGCATGATAAAGAAGATTCAAAGAGAGTGAGATGCCAGCTCCTTTCATTCAGTCAGTAGCTTCAAACATTTCTGGACGTTTTTCAATGGCAAAAATCAATGAATATTGTAAATGCACAAACAGTAATTTCTCCACATTGCAAGGTGCAATTCTGAAATTTTTTGCTTTTTCCTGCTCCTCTTAGCATGATAAAGAAGATTCAAAGAGAGTGAGATGCCAGCTCTTTTCATTCAGTCAGTAGCTTCAAACATTTCTGGTATATGAATAACATGATGTTTTTCAATGGCAAAAATCAATGAATATTGTAAATGCACAAACAGTAATTTCTCCGCATTGCAAGGTGCAATTCTGAAATTTTTTGCTTTTTCCTGCTCCTCTTAGCATGATAAAGAAGATTCAAAGAGAGTGAGATGCCAGCTCCTTTCATTCAGTCAGTAGCTTCAAACATTTCTGGACGTTTTTCAATGGCAAAAATCAATGAATATTGTACATGCACAAACAGTAATTTCTCCACATTGCAAGGTGCAATTCTGAAATTTTTTGCTTTTTCCTGCTCCTCTTACCATGATAAAGAAGATTCGAAGAGAGTGAGATGCCAGCTCTTTTTATTCAGTCAGTAGCTTCAAACATTTCTGGTATATGAATAACATGATGTTTTTCAATGGCAAAAATCAATGAATATTGTAAATGCACAAACAGTAATTTATCCACATTGCAAGGTGCAATTCTGAAATTTTTTGCTTTTTCCTGCTCCTCTTAGCATGATAAAGAAGATTCAAAGAGAGTGAGATGCCAGCTCCTTTCATTCAGTCAGTAGCTTCAAACATTTCTGGACGTTTTTCAATGGCAAAAATCAATGAATATTGTAAATGCACAAACAGTAATTTCTCCACATTGCAAGGTGCAATTCTGAAATTTTTTGCTTTTTCCTGCTCCTCTTAGCATGATAAAGAAGATTCAAAGAGAGTGAGATGCCAGCTCTTTTCATTCAGTCAGTAGCTTCAAACATTTCTGGTATATGAATAACATGATGTTTTTCAATGGCAAAAATCAATGAATATTGTAAATGCACAAACAGTAATTTCTCCGCATTGCAAGGTGCAATTCTGAAATTTTTTGCTTTTTCCTGCTCCTCTTAGCATGATAAAGAAGATTCAAAGAGATTGAGATGCCAGCTCCTTTCATTCAGTCAGTAGCTTCAAACATTTCTGGACGTTTTTCAATGGCAAAAATCAATGAATATTGTAAATGCACAAACAGTAATTTCTCCACATTGCAAGGTGCAATTCTGAATTTTTTTGCTTTTTGCTGCTCCTCTTAGCATGATAAAGAAGATTCAAAGAGAGTGAGATGCCAGCTCTTTTCATTCAGTCAGTAGCTTCAAACATTTCTGGTATATGAATAACATGATGTTTTTCAATGGCAAAAATCAATGAATATTGTAAATGCACAAACAGTAATTTCTCCGCATTGCAAGGTGCAATTCTGAATTTTTTTGCTTTTTCCTGCTCCTCTTAGCATGGTAAAGAAGATTCAAAGAGAGTGAGATGCCAGCTCCTTTCATTCAGTCAGTAGCTTCAAACATTTCTGGACGTTTTTCAATGGCAAAAATCAATGAATATTGTAAATGCACAAACAGTAATTTCTCCACATTGCAAGGTGCAATTCTGAAATTTTTTGCTTTTTCCTGCTCCTCTTAGCATGATAAAGAAGATTCAAAGAGCGTGAGATGCCAGCTCTTTTCATTCAGTCAGTAGCTTCAAACATTTCTGGTATATGAATAACATGATGTTTTTCAATGGCAAAAATCAATGAATATTGTAAATGCACAAACAGTAATTTCTCCGCATTGCAAGGTGCAATTCTGAAATTTTTTGCTTTTTCCTGCTCCTCGTAGCATGATAAAGAAGATTCAAAGAGAGTGAGATGCCAGCTCCTTTCATTCAGTCAGTAGCTTCAAACATTTCTGGACATTTTTCAATGGCAAAAATCAATGAATATTGTAAATGCACAAACAGTAATTTCTCCACATTGCAAGGTGCAATTCTGAAATTTTTTGCTTTTTCCTGCTCCTCTTAGCATGATAAAGAAAATTCAAAGAGATTGAGTTGCCAGCTCTTTTCATTCAGTCAGTAGCTTCAAACATTTCTGGTATATGAATAACATGATGTTTTTCAATTGCAAAAATCAATGAATATTGTAAATGCACAAACAGTAATTTCTAGGCATTGCAAGGTGCAATTCTGAAATTTTTTGCTTTTTCCTGCTCCTCTTAGCATGATAAAGAAGATTCAAAGAGAGTGAGATGCCAGCTCCTTTCATTCAGTCAGTAGCTTCAAACATTTCTGGACGTTTTTCAATGGCAAAAATCAATGAATATTGTAAATGCACAAACAGTAATTTCTCCACATTGCAAGGTGCAATTCTGAAATTTTTTGCTTTTTCCTGCTCCTCTTAGCATGATAAAGAAGATTCAAAGAGAGTGAGATGCCAGCTCTTTTCATTCAGTCAGTAGCTTCAAACATTTCTGGTATATGAATAACATGATGTTTTTCAATGGCAAAAATCAATGAATATTGTAAATGCACAAACAGTAATTTCTCCGCATTGCAAGGTGCAATTCTGAAATTTTTTGCTTTTTCCTGCTCCTCTTAGCATGATAAAGAAGATTCAAAGAGAGTGAGATGCCAGCTCCTTTCATTCAGTCAGTAGCTTCAAACATTTCTGGACGTTTTTCAATGGCAAAAATCAATGAATATTGTAAATGCACAAACAGTAATTTATCCACATTGCAAGGTGCAATTCTGAAATTTTTTGCTTTTTCCTGCTCCTCTTAGCATGATAAAGAAGATTCAAAGAGAGTGAGATGCCAGCTCTTTTCATTCAGTCAGTAGCTTCAAACATTTCTGGTATATGAATAACATGATGTTTTTCAATGGCAAAAATCAATGAATATTGTAAATGCACAAACAGTAATTTCTCCGCATTGCAAGGTGCAATTCTGAAATTTTTTGCTTTTTCCTGCTCCTCTTAGCATGATAAAGAAGATTCAAAGAGAGTGAGATGCCAGCTCCTTTCATTCAGTCAGTAGCTTCAAACATTTCTGGACGTTTTTCAATGGCAAAAATCAATGAATATTGTAAATGCACAAACAGTAATTTCTCCACATTGCAAGGTGCAATTCTGAAATTTTTTGCTTTTTCCTGCTCCTCTTAGCATGATAAAGAAGATTCAAAGAGAATGAGATGCCAGCTCTTTTCATTCAGTCAGTAGCTTCAAACATTTCTGATATATGAATAACATGATGTTTTTCAATGGCAAAAATCAATGAATATTGTAAATGCACAATCAGTAATTTCTCCGAATTGCAAGGTGCAATTCTGAAATTTTTTGCTTTTTCCTGCTCCTCTTAGCATGATAAAGAAGATTCAAAGAGAGTGAGATGCCAGCTCTTTTCATTCAGTCAGTAGCTTCAAACATTTCTGGTATATGAATAACATGATGTTTTTCAATGGCAAAAATCAATGAATATTGTAAATGCACAAACAGTAATTTCTCCGCATTGCAAGGTGCAATTCTGAAATTTTTTGCTTTTTCCTGCTCCTCTTAGCATGATATAGAAGATTCAAAGAGAGTGAGATGCCAGCTCCTTTCATTCAGTCAGTAGCTTCAAACATTTCATGACGTTTTTCAATGGCAAAAATCAATGAATATTGTAAATGCACAAACAGTAATTTCTCCACATTGCAAGGTGCAATTCTGAAATTTTTTGCTTTTTCCTGCTCCTCTTAGCATGATAAAGAAGATTCAAAGAGAGTGTGATGCCAGCTCTTTTCATTCAGTCAGTAGCTTCAAACATTTCTGGTATATGAATAACATGATGTTTTTCAATTGCAAAAATCAATGAATATTGTAAATGCACAAACAGTAATTTCTACGCATTGCAAGGTGCAATTCTGAAATTTTTTGCTTTTTCCTGCTCCTCTTAGCATGATAAAGAAGATTCAAAGAGAGTGAGATGCCAGCTCTTTTCATTCAGTCAGTAGCTTCAAACATTTCTGGTATATGAATAACATGATGTTTTTCAATGGCAAAAATCAATGAATATTGTAAATGCACAAACAGTAATTTCTCCGCATTGCAAGGTGCAATTCTGAAATTTTTTGCTTTTTCCTGCTCCTCTTAGCATGATAAAGAAGATTCAAAGAGAGTGAGATGCCAGCTCCTTTCATTCAGTCAGTAGCTTCAAACATTTCTGGACGTTTTTCAATGGCAAAAATCAATGAATATTGTACATGCACAAACAGTAATTTCTCCACATTGCAAGGTGCAATTCTGAAATTTTTTGCTTTTTCCTGCTCCTCTTACCATGATAAAGAATATTCGAAGAGAGTGAGATGCCAGCTCTTTTCATTCAGTCAGTAGCTTCAAACATTTCTGGTATATGAATAACATGATGTTTTTCAATGGCAAAAATCAATGAATATTGTAAATGCACAAACAGTAATTTATCCACATTGCAAGGTGCAATTCTGAAATTTTTTGCTTTTTCCTGCTCCTCTTAGCATGATAAAGAAGATTCAAAGAGAGTGAGATGCCAGCTCCTTTCATTCAGTCAGTAGCTTCAAACATTTCTGGACGTTTTTCAATGGCAAAAATCAATGAATATTGTAAATGCACAAACAGTAATTTCTCCACATTGCAAGGTGCAATTCTAAAATTTTTTGCTTTTTCCTGCTCCTCTTAGCATGATAAAGAAGATTCAGAGAGAGTTACATTCCAGCTTTTTTCATTCAGTCAGTAGCTTCAAACATTTCTGGTATATGAATAACATGATGTTTTTCAATGGCAAAAATCAATGAATATTGTAAATGCACAAACAGTAATTTCTCCACATTGCAAGGTGCAATTCTGAAATTTTTTGCTTTTTCCTGCTCCTCTTAGCATGATAAAGAAAATTCAAAGAGAGTGAGTTGCCAGCTCTTTTCATTCAGTCAGTAGCTTCAAACATTTCTGGTATATGAATAACATGATGTTTTTCAATTTCAAAAATCAATGAATATTGTAAATGCACAAACAGTAATTTCTCCGCATTGCAAGGTGCAATTCTGAATTTTTTTGCTTTTTCCTGCTCCTCTTAGCATGGTAAAGAAGATTCAAAGAGATTGAGATGCCAGCTCCTTTCATTCAGTCAGTAGCTTCAAACATTTCTGGACGTTTTTCAATGGCAAAAATCAATGAATATTGTAAATGCACAAACAGTAATTTCTCCACATTGCAAGGTGCAATTCTGAAATTTTTTGCTTTTTCCTGCTCCTCTTAGCATGATAAAGAAGATTCAAAGAGCGTGAGATGCCAGCTCTTTTCATTCAGTCAGTAGCTTCAAACATTTCTGGTATATGAATAACATGATGTTTTTCAATGGCAAAAATCAATGAATATTGTAAATGCACAAACAGTAATTTCTCCGCATTGCAAGGTGCAATTCTGAAATTTTTTGCTTTTTCCTGCTCCTCTTAGCATGATAAAGAAGATTCAAAGAGAGTGAGATGCCAGCTCCTTTCATTCAGTCAGTAGCTTCAAACATTTCTGGACGTTTTTCAATGGCAAAAATCAATGAATATTGTAAATGCACAAACAGTAATTTCTCCACATTGCAAGGTGCAATTCTGAATTTTTTTGCTTTTTGCTGCTCCTCTTAGCATGATAAAGAAGATTCAAAGAGAGTGAGATGCCAGCTCTTTTCATTCAGTCAGTAGCTTCAAACATTTCTGGTATATGAATAACATGATGTTTTTCAATGGCAAAAATCAATGAATATTGTAAATGCACAAACAGTAATTTCTCCGCATTGCAAGGTGCAATTCTGAAATTTTTTTGCATTTTCCTGCTCCTCTTAGCATGGTAAAGAAGATTCAAGGAGAGTGAGATGCCAGCTCCTTTCATTCAGTCAGTAGCTTCAAACATTTCTGGACGTTTTTCAATGGCAAAAATCAATGAATATTGTAAATGCACAAACAGTAATTTCTCCACATTGCAAGGTGCAATTCTGAAATTTTTTGCTTTTTCCTGCTCCTCTTAGCATGATAAAGAAGATTCAAAGAGCGTGAGATGCCAGCTCTTTTCATTCAGTCAGTAGCTTCAAACATTTCTGGTATATGAATAACATGATGTTTTTCAATGGCAAAAATCAATGAATATTGTAAATGCACAAACAGTAATTTCTCCGCATTGCAAGGTGCAATTCTGAAATTTTTTGCTTTTTCCTGCTCCTCGTAGCATGATAAAGAAGATTCAAAGAGAGTGAGATGCCAGCTCCTTTCATTCAGTCAGTAGCTTCAAACATTTCTGGACATTTTTCAATGGCAAAAATCAATGAATATTGTAAATGCACAAACAGTAATTTCTCCACATTGCAAGGTGCAATTCTGAAATTTTTTGCTTTTTCCTGCTCCTCTTAGCATGATAAAGAAAATTCAAAGAGAGTGAGTTGCCAGCTCTTTTCATTCAGTCAGTAGCTTCAAACATTTCTGGTATATGAATAACATGATGTTTTTCAATGGCAAAAATCAATGAATATTGTAAATGCACAAACAGTAATTTCTCCGCATTGCAAGGTGCAATTCTGAATTTTTTTGCTTTTTCCTGCTCCTCTTAGCATGATAAAGAAGATTCAAAGAGAGTGAGATGCCAGCTCCTTTCATTCAGTCAGTAGCTTCAAACATTTCTGGACGTTTTTCAATGGCAAAAATCAATGAATATTGTAAATGCACAAACAGTAATTTCTCCACATTGCAAGGTGCAATTCTGAAATTTTTTGCTTTTTCCTGCTCCTCTTAGCATGATAAAGAAGATTCAAAGAGAGTGAGATGCCAGCTCTTTTCATTCAGTCAGTAGCTTCAAACATTTCTGGTATATGAATAACATGATGTTTTTCAATGGCAAAAATCAATGAATATTGTAAATGCACAAACAGTAATTTCTCCGCATTGCAAGGTGCAATTCTGAAATTTTTTGCTTTTTCCTGCTCCTCTTAGCATGATAAAGAAGATTCAAAGAGAGTGAGATGCCAGCTCCTTTCATTCAGTCAGTAGCTTCAAACATTTCTGGACGTTTTTCAATGGCAAAAATCAATGAATATTGTAAATGCACAAACAGTAATTTCTCCACATTGCAAGGTGCAATTCTAAAATTTTTTGCTTTTTCCTGCTCCTCTTAGCATGATAAAGAAGATTCAAAGAGAGTGAGATGCCAGCTCTTTTCATTCAGTCAGTAGCTTCAAACATTTCTGGTATATGAATAACATGATGTTTCTCAATGGCAAAAATCAATGAATATTGTAAATGCACAAACAGTAATTTCTCCGCATTGCATGGTGCAATTCTGAAATTTTTTGCTTTTTCCTGCTCCTCTTAGCATGATAAAGAAGATTCAAAGAGAGTGAGATGCCAGCTCCTTTCATTCAGTCAGTAGCTTCAAACATTTCTGGACGTTTTTCAATGGCAAACATCAATGAATATTGTAAATGCACAAACAGTAATTTCTCCACATTGCAAGGTGCAATTCTGAATTTTTTTGCTTTTTGCTGCTCCTCTTAGCATGATAAAGAATATTCAAAGAGAGTGAGATGCCAGCTCTTTTCATTCAGTCAGTAGCTTCAAACATTTCTGGTATATGAATAACATGATGTTTTTCAATGGCAAAAATCAATGAATATTGTAAATGCACAAACAGTAATTTCTCCGCATTGCAAGGTGCAATTCTGAATTTTTTTGCTTTGTCCTGCTCCTCTTAGCATGGTAAAGAAGATTCAAAGAGAGTGAGATGCCAGCTCCTTTCATTCAGTCAGTAGCTTCAAACATTTCTGGACGTTTTTCAATGGCAAAAATCAATGAATATTGTAAATGCACAAACAGTAATTTCTCCACATTGCAAGGTGCAATTCTGAAATTTTTTGCTTTTTCCTGCTCCTCTTAGCATGATAAAGAAGATTCAAAGAGAGTGAGATGCCAGCTCCTTTCATTCAGTCAGTAGCTTCAAACATTTCTGGACGTTTTTCAATGGCAAAAATCAATGAATATTGTAAATGCACAAACAGTAATTTCTCCACATTGCAAGGTGCAATTCTGAAATTTTTTGCTTTTTCCTGCTCCTCTTAGCATGATAAAGAAGATTCAAAGAGCGTGAGATGCCAGCTCTTTTCATTCAGTCAGTAGCTTCAAACATTTCTGGTATATGAATAACATAATGTTTTTCAATGGCAAAAATCAATGAATATTGTAAATGCACAAACAGTAATTTCTCCGCATTGCAAGGTGCAATTCTGAATTTTTTTGCTTTTTCCTGCTCCTCTTAGCATGATAAAGAAGAATCAAAGAGAGTGAGATGCCAGCTCCTTTCATTCAGTCAGTAGCTTCAAACATTTCTGGACGTTTTTCAATGGCAAAAATCAATGAATATTGTAAATGCACAAACAGTAATTTCTCCGCATTGCAAGGTGCAATTCTGAAATTTTTTGCTTTTTCCTGCTCCTCTTAGCATGATAAAGAAGATTCAAAGAGAGTGAGATGCCAGCTCCTTTCATTCAGTCAGTAGCTTCAAACATTTCTGGACGTTTTTCAATGGCAAAAATCAATGAATATTGTAAATGCACAAACAGTAATTTCTCCACATTGCAAGGTGCAATTCTGAAATTTTTTGCTTTTTCCTGCTCCTCTTAGCATGATAAAGAAGATTCAAAGAGAGTGAGATGCCAGCTCTTTTCATTCAGTCAGTAGCTTCAAACATTTCTGGTATATGAATAACATGATGTTTTTCAATGGCAAAAATCAATGAATATTGTAAATGCACAAACAGTAATTTCTCCGCATTGCATGGTGCAATTCTGAAATTTTTTGCTTTTTCCTGCTCCTCTTAGCATGATAAAGAAGATTCAAAGAGAGTGAGATGCCAGCTCCTTTCATTCAGTCAGTAGCTTCAAACATTTCTGGACGTTTTTCAATGGCAAACATCAATGAATATTGTAAATGCACAAACAGTAATTTCTCCACATTGCAAGGTGCAATTCTGAAATTTTTTGCTTTTTCCTGCTCCTCTTAGCATGATAAAGAAAATTCAAAGAGAGTGAGTTGCCAGCTCTTTTTTTATTCAGTCAGTAGCTTCAAACATTTCTGGTATATGAATAACATGATGTTTTTCAATGGCAAAAATCAATGAATATTGTAAATGCACAAACAGTAATTTCTCCGCATTGCAAGGTGCAATTCTGAAATTTTTTTGCATTTTCCTGCTCCTCTTAGCATGGTAAAGAAGATTCAAGGAGAGTGAGATGCCAGCTCCTTTCATTCAGTCAGTAGCTTCAAACATTTCTGGACGTTTTTCAATGGCAAAAATCAATGAATATTGTAAATGCACAAACAGTAATTTCTCCACATTGCAAGGTGCAATTCTGAAATTTTTTGCTTTTTCCTGCTCCTCTTAGCATGATAAAGAAGATTCAAAGAGCGTGAGATGCCAGCTCTTTTCATTCAGTCAGTAGCTTCAAACATTTCTGGTATATGAATAACATGATGTTTTTCAATGGCAAAAATCAATGAATATTGTAAATGCACAAACAGTAATTTCTCCGCATTGCAAGGTGCAATTCTGAAATTTTTTGCTTTTTCCTGCTCCTCGTAGCATGATAAAGAAGATTCAAAGAGAGTGAGATGCCAGCTCCTTTCATTCAGTCAGTAGCTTCAAACATTTCTGGACATTTTTCAATGGCAAAAATCAATGAATATTGTAAATGCACAAACAGTAATTTCTCCACATTGCAAGGTGCAATTCTGAAATTTTTTGCTTTTTCCTGCTCCTCTTAGCATGATAAAGAAAATTCAAAGAGAGTGAGTTGCCAGCTCTTTTCATTCAGTCAGTAGCTTCAAACATTTCTGGTATATGAATAACATGATGTTTTTCAATGGCAAAAATCAATGAATATTGTAAATGCACAAACAGTAATTTCTCCGCATTGCAAGGTGCAATTCTGAATTTTTTTGCTTTTTCCTGCTCCTCTTAGCATGATAAAGAAGATTCAAAGAGAGTGAGATGCCAGCTCCTTTCATTCAGTCAGTAGCTTCAAACATTTCTGGACGTTTTTCAATGGCAAAAATCAATGAATATTGTAAATGCACAAACAGTAATTTCTCCACATTGCAAGGTGCAATTCTGAAATTTTTTGCTTTTTCCTGCTCCTCTTAGCATGATAAAGAAGATTCAAAGAGAGTGAGATGCCAGCTCTTTTCATTCAGTCAGTAGCTTCAAACATTTCTGGTATATGAATAACATGATGTTTTTCAATGGCAAAAATCAATGAATATTGTAAATGCACAAACAGTAATTTCTCCGCATTGCAAGGTGCAATTCTGAAATTTTTTGCTTTTTCCTGCTCCTCTTAGCATGATAAAGAAGATTCAAAGAGAGTGAGATGCCAGCTCCTTTCATTCAGTCAGTAGCTTCAAACATTTCTGGACGTTTTTCAATGGCAAAAATCAATGAATATTGTAAATGCACAAACAGTAATTTCTCCACATTGCAAGGTGCAATTCTAAAATTTTTTGCTTTTTCCTGCTCCTCTTAGCATGATAAAGAAGATTCAAAGAGAGTGAGATGCCAGCTCTTTTCATTCAGTCAGTAGCTTCAAACATTTCTGGTATATGAATAACATGATGTTTTTCAATGGCAAAAATCAATGAATATTGTAAATGCACAAACAGTAATTTCTCCGCATTGCATGGTGCAATTCTGAAATTTTTTGCTTTTTCCTGCTCCTCTTAGCATGATAAAGAAGATTCAAAGAGAGTGAGATGCCAGCTCCTTTCATTCAGTCAGTAGCTTCAAACATTTCTGGACGTTTTTCAATGGCAAACATCAATGAATATTGTAAATGCACAAACAGTAATTTCTCCACATTGCAAGGTGCAATTCTGAATTTTTTTGCTTTTTGCTGCTCCTCTTAGCATGATAAAGAAGATTCAAAGAGAGTGAGATGCCAGCTCTTTTCATTCAGTCAGTAGCTTCAAACATTTCTGGTATATGAATAACATGATGTTTTACAATGGCAAAAATCAAGGAATATTGTAAATGCACAAACAGTAATTTCTCCGCATTGCAAGGTGCAATTCTGAATTTTTTTGCTTTGTCCTGCTCCTCTTAGCATGGTAAAGAAGATTCAAAGAGAGTGAGATGCCAGCTCCTTTCATTCAGTCAGTAGCTTCAAACATTTCCGGACGTTTTTCAATGGCAAAAATCAATGAATATTGTAAATGCACAAACAGTAATTTCTCCACATTGCAAGGTGCAATTCTGAAATTTTTTGCTTTTTCCTGCTCCTCTTAGCATGATAAAGAATATTCAAAGAGCGTGAGATGCCAGCTCTTTTCATTCAGTCAGTAGCTTCAAACATTTCTGGTATATGAATAACATTATGTTTTTCAATGGCAAAAATCAATGAATATTGTAAATGCACAAACAGTAATTTCTCCGCATTGCAAGGTGCAATTCTGAATTTTTTTGCTTTTTCCTGCTCCTCTTAGCATGATAAAGAAGAATCAAAGAGAGTGAGATGCCAGCTCCTTTCATTCAGTCAGTAGCTTCAAACATTTCTGGACGTTTTTCAATGGCAAAAATCAATGAATATTGTAAATGCACAAACAGTAATTTCTCCGCATTGCAAGGTGCAATTCTGAAATTTTTTGCTTTTTCCTGCTCCTCTTAGCATGATAAAGAAGATTCAAAGAGAGTGAGATGCCAGCTCCTTTCATTCAGTCAGTAGCTTCAAACATTTCTGGACGTTTTTCAATGGCAAAAATCAATGAATATTGTAAATGCACAAACAGTAATTTCTCCACATTGCAAGGTGCAATTCTGAAATTTTTTGCTTTTTCCTGCTCCTCTTAGCATGATAAAGAAGATTCAAAGAGAGTGAGATGCCAGCTCTTTTCATTCAGTCAGTAGCTTCAAACATTTCTGGTATATGAATAACATGATGTTTTTCAATGGCAAAAATCAATGAATATTGTAAATGCACAAACAGTAATTTCTCCGCATTGCATGGTGCAATTCTGAAATTTTTTGCTTTTTCCTGCTCCTCTTAGCATGATAAAGAAGATTCAAAGAGAGTGAGATGCCAGCTCCTTTCATTCAGTCAGTAGCTTCAAACATTTCTGGACGTTTTTCAATGGCAAACATCAATGAATATTGTAAATGCACAAACAGTAATTTCTCCACATTGCAAGGTGCAATTCTGAAATTTTTTGCTTTTTCCTGCTCCTCTTAGCATGATAAAGAAAATTCAAAGAGAGTGAGTTGCCAGCTCTTTTCATTCAGTCAGTAGCTTCAAACATTTCTGGTATATGAATAACATGATGTTTTTCAATGGCAAAAATCAATGAATATTGTAAATGCACAAACAGTAATTTCTCCGCATTGCAAGTTGAAATTCTGAAACTTTTTGCTTTTTCCTGCTCCTCTTAGCATGATAAAGAAGATTCAAAGAGAGTGAGATGCCAGCTCCTTTCATTCGGTCAGTAGCTTCAAACATTTCTGGACGTTTTTCAATGGCAAAAATCAATGAATATTGTAAATGCACAAACAGTAATTTCTCCACATTGCAAGGTGCAATTCTGAAATTTTTTGCTTTTTCCTGCTCCTCTTAGCATGATAAAGAAGATTCAAAGAGAGTGAGATGCCAGCTCTTTTCATTCAGTCAGTAGCTTCAAACATTTCTGGTATATGAATAACATGATGTTTTTCAATGGCAAAAATCAATGAATATTGTAAATGCACAAACAGTAATTTCTCCGCATTGCAAGGTGCAATTCTGAAATTTTTTGCTTTTTCCTGCTCCTCTTAGCATGATAAAGAAGATTCAAAGAGAGTGAGATGCCAGCTCCTTTCATTCAGTCAGTAGCTTCAAACATTTCTGGACGTTTTTCAATTGCAAAAATCAATGAATATTGTAAATGCACAAACAGTAATTTCTCCACATTGCAAGGTGCAATTCTGAAATTTTTTGCTTTTTCCTGCTCCTCTTAGCATGATAAAGAAGATTCAAAGAGAGTGAGATGACAGCTCTTTTCATTCAGTCAGTAGCTTCAAACATTTCTGGTATATGAATAACATGATGTTTTTCAATGGCAAAAATCAATGAATATTGTAAATGCACAAACAGTAATTTCTCCGCATTGCAAGGTGCAATTCTGAAATTTTTTGCTTTTTCCTGCTCCTCTTAGCATGATAAAGAAGATTCAAATAGAGTGAGATGCCAGCTCCTTTCATTCAGTCAGTAGCTTCAAACATTTCTGGACGTTTTTCAATGGCAAAAATCAATGAATATTGTAAATGCACAAACAGTAATTTCTCCACATTGCAAGGTGCAATTCTGAAATTTTTTGCTTTTTCCTGCTCCTCTTAGCATGATAAAGAAAATTCAAAGAGAGTGAGTTGCCAGCTCTTTTCATTCAGTCAGTAGCTTCAAACATTTCTGGTATATGAATAACATGATGTTTTTCAATGGCAAAAATCAATGAATATTGTAAATGCACAAACAGTAATTTCTCCGCATTGCAAGGTGCAATTCTGAAATTTTTTGCTTTTTCCTGCTCCTCTTAGCATGATAAAGAAGATTCAAAGAGAGTGAGATGCCAGCTCCTTTCATTCAGTCAGTAGCTTCAAACATTTCTGGACGTTTTTCAATGGCAAAAATCAATGAATATTGTAAATGCACAAACAGTAATTTCTCCACATTGCAAGGTGCAATTCTGAAATTTTTTGCTTTTTCCTGCTCCTCTTAGCATGATAAATAAGATTCAAAGAGAGTGAGATGCCAGCTCTTTTCATTCAGTCAGTAGCTTCAAACATTTCTGGTATATGAATAACATGATGTTTTTCAATGGCAAAAATCAATGAATATTGTAAATGCACAAACAGTAATTTCTCCGCATTGCAAGGTGCAATTCTGAAATTTTTTGCTTTTTCCTCCTCCTCTTAGCATGATAAAGAAGATTCAAAGAGAGTGAGATGCCAGCTCCTTTCATTCAGTCAGTAGCTTCAAACATTTCTGGACGTTTTTCAATGGCAAAAATCAATGAATATTGTAAATGCACAAACAGTAATTTCTCCACATTGCAAGGTGCAATTCTGAAATTTTTTGCTTTTTCCTGCTCCTCTTAGCATGATAAAGAAGATTCAAAGAGCGTGAGATGCCAGCTCTTTTCATTCAGTCAGTAGCTTCAAACATTTCTGGTATATGAATAACATTATGTTTTTCAATGGCAAAAATCAATGAATATTGTAAATGCACAAACAGTAATTTCTCCGCATTGCAAGGTGCAATTCTGAATTTTTTTGCTTTTTCCTGCTCCTCTTAGCATGATAAAGAAGAATCAAAGAGAGTGAGATGCCAGCTCCTTTCATTCAGTCAGTAGCTTCAAACATTTCTGGACGTTTTTCAATGGCAAAAATCAATGAATATTGTAAATGCACAAACAGTAATTTCTCCGCATTGCAAGGTGCAATTCTGAAATTTTTTGCTTTTTCCTGCTCCTCTTAGCATGATAAAGAAGATTCAAAGAGAGTGAGATGCCATCTCCTTTCATTCAGTCAGTAGCTTTAAACATTTCTGGACGTTTTTCAATGGCAAAAATCAATCAATATTGTAAATGCACAAACAGTAATTTCTCCACATTGCAAGGTGCAATTCTGAAATTTTTTGCTTTTTCCTGCTCCTCTTAGCATGATAAAGAAGATTCAAAGAGAGTGAGATGCCAGCTCCTTTCATTCAGTCAGTAGCTTCAAACATTTCTGGACGTTTTTCAATGGCAAAAATCAATGAATATTGTAAATGCACAAACAGTAATTTCTCCACATTGCAAGGTGCAATTCTGAAATTTTTTGCTTTTTCCTGCTCCTCTTAGCATGATAAATAAGATTTAAAGAGAGTGAGATGCCAGCTCTTTTCATTCAGTCAGTAGCTTCAAACATTTCTGGTATATGAATAACATGATGTTTTTCAATGGCAAAAATCAATGAATATTGTAAATGCACAAACAGTAATTTCTCCGCATTGCAAGGTGCAATTCTGAAATTTTTTGCTTTTTCCTCCTCCTCTTAGCATGATAAAGAAGATTCAAAGAGAGTGAGATGCCAGCTCCTTTCATTCAATCAGTAGCTTCAAACATTTCTGGACGTTTTTCAATGGCAAAAATCAATGAATATTGTAAATGCACAAACAGTAATTTCTCCACATTGCAAGGTGCAATTCTGAAATTTTTTGCTTTTTCCTGCTCCTCTTAGCATGATAAAGAAGATTCAAAGAGCGTGAGATGCCAGCTCTTTTCATTCAGTCAGTAGCTTGAAACATTTCTGGTATATGAATAACATTATGTTTTTCAATGGCAAAAATCAATGAATATTGTAAATGCACAAACAGTAATTTCTCCGCATTGCAAGGTGCAATTCTGAATTTTTTTGCTTTTTCCTGCTCCTCTTAGCATGATAAAGAAGAATCAAAGAGAGTGAGATGCCAGCTCCTTTCATTCAGTCAGTAGCTTCAAACATTTCTGGACGTTTTTCAATGGCAAAAATCAATGAATATTGTAAATGCACAAACAGTAATTTCTCCGCATTGCAAGGTGCAATTCTGAAATTTTTTGCTTTTTCCTGCTCCTCTTAGCATGATAAAGAAGATTCAAAGAGAGTGAGATGCCAGCTCTTTTCATTCAGTCAGTAGCTTCAAACATTTCTGGTATATGAATAACATGATGTTTTTCAATGGCAAAAATCAATGAATATTGTAAATGCACAAACAGTAATTTCTCCGCATTGCATGGTGCAATTCTGAAATTTTTTGCTTTTTCCTGCTCCTCTTAGCATGATAAAGAAGATTCAAAGAGAGTGAGATGCCAGCTCCTTTCATTCAGTCAGTAGCTTCAAACATTTCTGGACGTTTTTCAATGGCAAACATCAATGAATATTGTAAATGCACAAACAGTAATTTCTCCACATTGCAAGGTGCAATTCTGAATTTTTTTGCTTTTTGCTGCTCCTCTTAGCATGATAAAGAAGATTCAAAGAGAGTGAGATGCCAGCTCTTTTCATTCAGTCAGTAGCTTCAAACATTTCTGGTATATGAATAACATGATGTTTTTCAATGGCAAAAATCAATGAATATTGTAAATGCACAAACAGTTATTTCTCCGCATTGCAAGGTGCAATTCTGAATTTTTTTGCTTTTTCCTGCTCCTCTTAGCATGGTAAAGAAGATTCAAAGAGAGTGAGATGCCAGCTCCTTTCATTCAGTCAGTAGCTTCAAACATTTCTGGACGTTTTTCAATGGCAAAAATCAATGAATATTGTAAATGCACAAACAGTAATTTCTCCACATTGCAAGGTGCAATTCTGAAATTTTTTGCTTTTTCCTGCTCCTCTTAGCATGATAAAGACGATTCAAAGAGCGTGAGATGCCAGCTCTTTTAATTCAGTCAGTAGCTTCAAACATTTCTGGTATATGAATAACATGATGTTTTTCAATGGCAAAAATCACTGAATATTGTAAATGCACAAACAGTAATTTCTCCGCATTGCAAGGTGCAATTCTGAAATTTTTTGCTTTTTCCTGCTCCTCTTAGCATGATAAAGAAGATTCAAAGAGAGTGAGATGCCAGCTCCTTTCATTCAGTCAGTAGCTTCAAACATTTCTGGACGTTTTTCAATGGCAAAAATCAATGAATATTGTAAATGCACAAACAGTAATTTATCCACATTGCAAGGTGCAATTCTGAAATTTTTTGCTTTTTCCTGCTCCTCTTAGCATGATAAAGAAGATTCAAAGAGAGTGAGATGCCAGCTCTTTTCATTCAGTCAGTAGCTTCAAACATTTCTGGTATATGAATAACATGATGTTTTTCAATGGCAAAAATCAATGAATATTGTAAATGCACAAACAGTAATTTCTCCGCATTGCAAGGTGCAATTCTGAAATTTTTTGCTTTTTCCTGCTCCTCTTAGCATGATAAAGAAGATTCAAAGAGAGTGAGATGCCAGCTCCTTTCATTCAGTCAGTAGCTTCAAACATTTCTGGACGTTTTTCAATGGCAAAAATCAATGAATATTGTAAATGCACAAACAGTAATTTCTCCACATTGCAAGGTGCAATTCTGAAATTTTTTGCTTTTTCCTGCTCCTCTTAGCATGATAAAGAAGATTCAAAGAGCGTGAGATGCCAGCTCTTTTCATTCAGTCAGTAGCTTCAAACATTTCTGGGATATGAATAACATGATGTTTTTCAATGGCAAAAATCAATGAATATTGTAAATGCACAAACAGTAATTTCTCCGCATTGCAAGGTGCAATTCTGAAATTTTTTGCTTTTTCCTGCTCCTCGTAGCATGATAAAGAAGATTCAAAGAGAGTGAGATGCCAGCTCCATTCATTCAGTCAGTAGCTTCAAGCATTTCTGGACATTTTTCAATGGCAAAAATCAATGAATATTGTAAATGCACAAACAGTAATTTCTCCACATTGCAAGGTGCAATTCTGAAATTTTTTGCTATTTCCTGCTCCTCGTAGCATGATAAAGAAAATTCAAAGAGAGTGAGTTGCCAGCTCTTTTCATTCAGTCAGTAGCTTCAAACATTTCTGGTATATGAATAACATGATGTTTTTCAATGGCAAAAATCAATGAATATTGTAAATGCACAAACAGTAATTTCTCCGCATTGCAAGGTGCAATTCTGAATTTTTTTGCTTTTTCCTGCTCCTCTTAGCATGGTAAAGAAGATTCAAAGAGAGTGAGATGCCAGCTCCTTTCATTCAGTCAGTAGCTTCAAACATTTCTGGACGTTTTTCAATGGCAAAAATCAATGAATATTGTAAATGCACAAACAGTAATTTCTCCACATTGCAAGGTGCAATTCTGAAATTTTTTGCTTTTTCCTGCTCCTCTTAGCATGATAAAGAAGATTCAAAGAGCGTGAGATGCCAGCTCTTTTCATTCAGTCAGTAGCTTCAAACATTTCTGGTATATGAATAACATGATGTTTTTCAATGGTAAAAATCAATGAATATTGTAAATGCACAAACAGTAATTTCTCCGCATTGCAAGGTGCAATTCTGAAATTTTTTGCTTTTTCCTGCTCCTCTTAGCATGATAAAGAAGATTCAAAGAGAGTGAGATGCCAGCTCCTTTCATTCAGTCAGTAGCTTCAAACATTTCTGGACGTTTTTCAATGTCAAAAATCAATGAATATTGTAAATGCACAAACAGTAATTTCTCCACATTGCAAGGTGCAATTCTAAAATTTTTTGCTTTTTCCTGCTCCTCTTAGCATGATAAAGAAGATTCAGAGAGAGTTACATTACAGCTCTTTTCATTCAGTCAGTAGCTTCAAACATTTCTGGTATATGAATAACATGATGTTTTTCAATGGCAAAAATCAATGAATATTGTAAATGCACAAACAGTAATTTCTCCGCATTGCAAAGTGCAATTCTGAAATTTTTTGCTTTTTCCTGCTCCTCTTAGCATGATAAAGAAGATTCAAAGAGAGTGAGATGCCAGCTCTTTTCATTCAGTCAGTAGCTTCAAACATTTCTGGTATATGAATAACATGATGTTTTTCAATGGCAAAAATCAATGAATATTGTAAATGCACAAACAGTAATTTCTCCGCATTGCATGGTGCAATTATGAAATTTTTTGCTTTTTCCTGCTCCTCTTAGCATGATAAAGAAGATTCAAAGAGAGTGAGATGCCAGCTCCTTTCATTCAGTCAGTAGCTTCAAACATTTCTGGACGTTTTTCAATGGCAAACATCAATGAATATTGTAAATGCACAAACAGTAATTTCTCCACATTGCAAGGTGCAATTCTGAATTTTTTTGCTTTTTGCTGCTCCTCTTAGCATGATAAAGAAGATTCAGAGAGAGTGAGATGCCAGCTCTTTTCATTCAGTCAGTAGCTTCAAACATTTCTGGTATATGAATAACATGATGTTTTTCAATGGCAAAAATCAATGAATATTGTAAATGCACAAACAGTAATTTCTCCGCATTGCAAGGTGCAATTCTGAATTTTTTTGCTTTTTCCTGCTCCTCTTAGCATGGTAAAGAAGATTCAAAGAGAGTGAGATGCCAGCTCCTTTCATTCAGTCAGTAGCTTCAAACATTTCTGGACGTTTTTCAATGGCAAAAATCAATGAATATTGTAAATGCACAAACAGTAATTTCTCCACATTGCAAGGTGCAATTCTGAAATTTTTTGCTTTTTCCTGCTCCTCTTAGCATGATAAAGAAGATTCAAAGAGCGTGAGATGCCAGCTCTTTTCATTCAGTCAGTAGCTTCAAACATTTCTGGTATATGAATAACATGATGTTTTTCAATGGCAAAAATCAATGAATATTGTAAATGCACAAACAGTAATTTCTCCGCATTGCAAGGTGCAATTCTGAAATTTTTTGCTTTTTCCTGCTCCTCGTAGCATGATAAAGAAGATTCAAAGAGAGTGAGATACCAGCTCCTTTCATTCAGTCAGTAGCTTCAAACATTTCTGGACATTTTTCAATGGCAAAAATCAATGAATATTGTAAATGCACAAACAGTAATTTCTCCACATTGCAAGGTGCAATTCTGAAATTTTTTGCTTTTTCCTGCTCCTCTTAGCATGATAAAGAAAATTCAAAGAGAGTGAGTTGCCAGCTCTTTTCATTCAGTCAGTAGCTTCAAACATTTCTGGTATATGAATAACATGATGTTTTTCAATGGCAAAAATCAATGAATATTGTAAATGCACAAACAGTAATTTCTCCGCATTGCAAGGTGCAATTCTGAATTTTTTTGCTTTTTCCTGCTCCTCTTAGCATGGTAAAGAAGATTCAAAGAGAGTGAGATGCCAGCTCCTTTCATTCAGTCAGTAGCTTCAAACATTTCTGGACATTTTTCAATGGCAAAAATCAATGAATATTGTAAATGCACAAACAGTAATTTCTCCACATTGCAAGGTGCAATTCTGAAATTTTTTGCTTTTTCCTGCTCCTCTTAGCATGATAAAGAAGATTCAAAGAGCGTGAGATGCCAGCTCTTTTCATTCAGTCAGTAGCTTCAAACATTTCTGGTATATGAATAACATGATGTTTTTCAATGGCAAAAATCAATGAATATTGTAAATGCACAAACAGTAATTTCTCAGCATTGCAAGGTGCAATTCTGAAATTTTTTGCTTTTTCCTGCTCCTCGTAGCATGATAAAGAAGATTCAAAGAGAGTGAGATGCCAGCTCCTTTCATTCAGTCAGTAGCTTCAAACATTTCTGGACATTTTTCAAAGGCAAAAATCAATGAATATTGTAAATGCACAAACAGTAATTTCTCCACATTGCAAGGTGCAATTCTGAAATTTTTTGCTTTTTCCTGCTCCTTTTAGCATGATAAAGAAAATTCAAAGAGAGTGAGTTGCCAGCTCTTTTCATTCAGTCAGTAGCTTCAAACATTTCTGGTATATGAATAACATGATGTTTTTCAATGGCAAAAATCAATGAATATTGTAAATGCACAAACAGTAATTTCTCCGCATTGCAAGGTGCAATTCTGAAATTTTTTGCTTTTTCCTGCTCCTCTTAGCATGATAAAGAAGATTCAAAGAGAGTGAGATGCCAGCTCCTTTCATTCAGTCAGTAGCTTCAAACATTTCTGGACGTTTTTCAATGGCAAAAATCAATGAATATTGTAAATCCACAAACAGTAATTTCTCCACATTGCAAGGTGCAATTCTGAAATTTTTTGCTTTTTCCTGCTCCTCTTAGCATGATAAAGAAGATTCAAAGAGAGTGAGATGCCAGCTCTTTTCATTCAGTCAGTAGCTTCAAACATTTCTGGTATATGAATAACATGATGTTTTTCAATGGCAAAAATCAATGAATATTGTAAATGCACAAACAGTAATTTCTCCGCATTGCAAGGTGCAATTCTGAAATTTTTTGCTTTTTCCTGCTCCTCTTAGCATGATAAAGAAGATTCAAAGAGAGTGAGATGCCAGCTCCTTTCATTCAGTCAGTAGCTTCAAACATTTCTGGTATATGAATAACATGATGTTTTTCAATGGCAAAAATCATTGAATATTGTAAATGCACAAACAGTAATTTCTCCGCATTGCATGGTGCAATTCTGAAATTTTTTGCTTTTTCCTGCTCCTCTTAGCATGATAAAGAAGATTCAAAGAGAGTGAGATGCCAGCTCCTTTCATTCAGTCAGTGGCTTCAAACATTTCTGGACGTTTTTCAATGGCAAACATCAATGAATATTGTGAATGCACAAACAGTAATTTCTCCACATTGCAAGGTGCAATTCTGAATTTTTTTGCTTTTTGCTGCTCCTCTTAGCATGATAAAGAAGATTCAAAGAGAGTGAGATGCCAGCTCTTTTCATTCAGTCAGTAGCTTCAAACATTTCTGGTATATGAATAACATGATGTTTTTCAATGGCAAAAATCAATGAATATTGTAAATGCACAAACAGTAATTTCTCCGCATTGCAAGGTGAAATTCTGAATTTTTTTGCTTTTTCCTGCTCCTCTTAGCATGGTAAAGAAGATTCAAAGAGAGTGAGATGCCAGCTCCTTTCATTCAGTCAGTAGCTTCAAACATTTCTGGACGTTTTTCAATGGCAAAAATCAATGAATATTGTAAATGCACAAACAGTAATTTCTCCACATTGCAAGGTGCAATTCTGAAATTTTTTGCTTTTTCCTGCTCCTCTTAGCATGATAAAGAAGATTCAAAGAGCGTGAGATGCCAGCTCTTTTCATTCAGTCAGTAGCTTCAAACATTTCTTTTATATGAATAACATTATGTTTTTCAATGGCAAAAATCAATGAATATTGTAAATGCACAAACAGTAATTTCTCCGCATTGCAAGGTGCAATTCTGAAATTTTTTGCTTTTTCCTGCTCCTCTTAGCATGATAAAGAAGATTCAAAGAGAGTGAGATGCCAGCTCCTTTCATTCAGTCAGTAGCTTCAAACATTTCTGGACGTTTTTCAATGGCAAAAATCAATGAATATTGTAAATGCACAAACAGTAATTTCTCCACATTGCAAGGTGCAATTCTGAAATTTTTTGCTTTTTCCTGCTCCTCTTAGCATGATAAAGAAAATTCAAAGAGAGTGAGTTGCCAGCTCTTTTCATTCAGTCAGTAGCTTCAAACATTTCTGGTATATGAATAACATGATGTTTTTCAATGGCAAAAATCAATGAATATTGTAAATGCACAAACAGTAATTTCTCCGCATTGCAAGGTGCAATTCTGAAATTTTTTGCTTTTTCCTGCTCCTCTTAGCATGATAAAGAAGATTCAAAGAGAGTGAGATGCCAGATCTTTTCATTCAGTCAGTAGCTTCAAACATTACTGGTATATGAATAACATGATGTTTTTCAATGGCAAAAATCAATGAATATTGTAAATGCACAAACAGTAATTTCTCCGCATTGCAAGGTGCAATTCTGAAATTTTTTGCTTTTTCCTGCTCCTCTTAGCATGATAAAGAAGATTCAAAGAGAGTGAGATGCCAGATCTTTTCATTCAGTCAGTAGCTTCAAACATTACTGGTATATGAATAACATGATGTTTTTCAATGGCAAAAATCAATGAATATTGTAAATGCACAAACAGTAATTTCTCCGCATTGCAAGGTGCAATTCTGAAATTTTTTGCTTTTTCCTGCTCCTCTTAGCATGATAAAGAAGATTCAAAGAGAGTGAGATGCCAGCTCCTTTCATTCAGTCAGTAGCTTCAAACATTTCTGGACGTTTTTCAATGTCAAAAATCAATGAATATTGTAAATGCACAAACAGTAATTTCTCCACATTGCAAGGTGCAATTCTGAAATTTTTTGCTTTTTCCTGCTCCTCTTAGCATGATAAAGAAGAATCAAAGAGAGTGAGATGCCAGCTCTTTTCATTCAGTCAGTAGCTTCAAACATTTCTGGTATATGAATAACATGATGTTTTTCAATGGCAAAAATCAATGAATATTGTAAATGCACAAACAGTAATTTCTCCGCATTGCAAGGTGCAATTCTGAAATTTTTTGCTTTTTCCTGCTCCTCTTAGCATGATAAAGACGATTCAAAGAGACTGAGATGCCAGCTCCTTTCATTCAGTCAGTAGCTTCAAACATTTCTGGACGTTTTTCAATGGCAAAAATCAATGAATATTGTAAATGCACAAACAGTAATTTCTCCACATTGCAAGGTGAAATTCTGAAATTTTTTGCTTCTTCCTGCTCCTCTTAGCATGATAAAGAAGATTCAAAGAGAGTGAGATGCCAGCTCCTTTCATTCAGTCAGTAGCTTCAAACATTTCTGGACGTTTTTCAATGGCAAAAATCAATGAATATTGTAAATGCACAAACAGTAATTTCTCCGCATTGCAAGGTGCAATTCTGAAATGTTTTGCTTTTTCCTGCTCCTCTTAGCATGATAAAGAAGATTCAAAGAGAGTGAGATGCCAGCTCCTTTCATTCAGTCAGTAGCTTCAAACATTTCTGGACATTTTTCAATGGCAAAAATCAATGAATATTGTAAATGCACAAACAGTAATTTCTCCACATTGCAAGGTGCAATTCTGAATTTTTTTGCTTTTTCCTGCTCCTCTTAGAATGATAAAGAAGATTCAAAGAGAGTGAGATTCCAGCTCTTTTCATTCAGTCAGCAGCTTCAAACATTTCTGGTATATGAATAACATGATGTTTTTCAATGGCAAAAATCAATGAATATTGTAAATGCACAAACAGTAATTTCTCCGCATTGCAAGGGGCAATTCTGACATTTTTTGCTTTTTCCTGCTCCTCTTAGCATGATAAAGAAGATTCAAAGAGAGTGAGATGCCAGCTCCTTTCATTCAGTCAGTAGCTTCAAACATTTCTGGACGTTTTTCAATGGCAAAAATCAATGAATATTGTAAATGCACAAACAGTAATTTCTCCACATTGCAAGGTGCAATTCTGAAATTTTTTGCTTTTTCCTGCTCCTCTTAGCATGATAAAGAAGATTCAAAGAGAGTGAGATGCCAGCTCTTTTCATTCAGTCAGTAGCTTCAAACATTTCTGGTATATGAATAACATGATGTTTTTCAATGGCAAAAATCAATGAATATTGTAAATGCACAAACAGTAATTTCTCCGCATTGCAAGGTGCAATTCTGAAATTTTTTGCTTTTTCCTGCTCCTCTTAGCATGATAAAGAAGATTCAAAGAGAGTGAGATGCCAGCTCCTTTCATTCAGTCAGTAGCTTCAAAAATTTCTGGACGTTTTTCAATGGCAAAAATCAATGAATATTGTAAATGCACAAATAGTAATTTCTCCACATTGCAAGGTGCAATTCTGAAATTTTTTGCTTTTTCCTGCTCCTTTTAGCATTTTAAAGAAGATTCAAAGAGAGTGAGATGCCAGCTCTTTTCATTCAGTCAGTAGCTTCAAACATTTCTGGTACATGAATAACATGATGTTTTTCAATGGCAAAAATCAATGAATATTGTAAATGCACAAACAGTAATTTCTCCGCATTGCAAGGTGCAATTCTGAAATTTTTTGCTTTTTCCTGCTCCTCTTAGCATGATAAAGAAGATTCAAAGAGAGTGAGATGCCAGCTCCTTTCATTCAGTCAGTAGCTTCAAACATTTCTGGACGTTTTTCAATGGCAAAAATCAATGAATATTGTAAATGCACAAGCAGTAATTTCTCCACATTGCAAGGTGCAATTCTGAAATTTTTTGCTTTTTCCTGCTCCTCTTAGAATGATAAAGAAGATTCAAAGAGAGTGAGATTCCAGCTCTTTTCATTCAGTCAGTAGCTTCAAACATTTCTGGTATATGAATAACATGATGTTTTTCAATGGCAAAAATCAATGAATATTGTAAATGCACAAACAGTAATTTCTCCGCATTGCAAGGGGCAATTCTGACATTTTTTGCTTTTTCCTGCTCCTCTTAGCATGATAAAGAAGATTCAAAGAGAGTGAGATGCCAGCTCCTTTCATTCAGTCAGTAGCTTCAAACATTTCTGGACGTTTTTCAATGGCAAAAATCAATGAATATTGTAAATGCACAAACAGTAATTTCTCCACATTGCAAGGTGCAATTCTGAAATTTTTTGCTTTTTCCTGCTCCTCTTAGCATGATAAAGAAGATTCAACGAGAGTGAGATGCCAGCTCTTTTCATTCAGTCAGTAGCTTCAAACATTTCTGGTATATGAATAACATGATGTTTTTCAATGGCAAAAATCAATGAATATTGTAAATGCACAAACAGTAATTTCTCCGCATTGCAAGGTGCAATTCTGAAATTTTTTGCTTTTTCCTGCTCCTCTTAGCATGATAAAGAAGATTCAAAGAGAGTGAGATGCCAGCTCCTTTCATTCAGTCAGTAGCTTCAAACATTTCTGGACGTTTTTCAATGGCAAAAATCAATGAATATTGTAAATGCACAAATAGTAATTTCTCCACATTGCAAGGTGCAATTCTGAAATTTTTTGCTTTTTCCTGCTCCTCTTAGCATGTTAAAGAAGATTCAAAGAGAGTGAGATGCCAGCTCTTTTCATTCAGTCAGTAGCTTCAAACATTTCTGGTATATGAATAACATGATGTTTTTCAATGGCAAAAATCAATGAATATTGTAAATGCACAAACAGTAATTTCTCCGCATTGCAAGGTGCAATTCTGAAATTTTTTGCTTTTTCCTGCTCCTCTTAGCATGATAAAGAAGATTCAAAGAGAGTGAGATGCCAGCTCTTTTCATTCAGTCAGTAGCTTCAAACATTTCTGGTATATGAATAACATGATGTTTTTCAATGGCAAAAATCAATGAATATTGTAAATGCACAAACAGTAATTTCTCCGCATTGCAAGGTGCAATTCTGAAATTTTTTGCTTTTTCCTGCTCCTCTTAGCATGATAAAGAAAATTCAAAGAGAGTGAGATGCCAGCTCCTTTCATTCAGTCAGTAGCTTCAAACATTTCTGGACGTTTTTCAATGTCAAAAATCAATGAATATTGTAAATGCACAAACAGTAATTTCTCCACATTGCAAGGTGCAATTCTGAAATTTTTTGCTTTTTCCTGCTCCTCTTAGCATGATAAAGAAGAATCAAAGAGAGTGAGATGCCAGCTCTTTTCATTCAGTCAGTAGCTTCAAACATTTCTGGTATATGAATAACATGATGTTTTTCAATGGCAAAAATCAATGAATATTGTAAATGCACAAACAGTAATTTCTCCGCATTGCAAGGTGCAATTCTGAAATTTTTTGCTTTTTCCTGCTCCTCTTAGCATGATAAAGACGATTCAAAGAGACTGAGATGCCAGCTCCTTTCATTCAGTCAGTAGCTTCAAACATTTCTGGACGTTTTTCAATGGCAAAAATCAATGAATATTGTAAATGCACAAACAGTAATTTCTCCACATTGCAAGGTGAAATTCTGAAATTTTTTGCTTTTTCCTGCTCCTCTTAGCATGATAAAGAAGATTCAAAGAGAGTGAGATGCCAGCTCCTTTCATTCAGTCAGTAGCTTCAAACATTTCTGGACGTTTTTCAATGGCAAAAATCAATGAATATTGTAAATGCACAAACAGTAATTTCTCCGCATTGCAAGGTGCAATTCTGAAATGTTTTGCTTTTTCCTGCTCCTCTTAGCATGATAAAGAAGATTCAAAGAGAGTGAGATGCCAGCTCCTTTCATTCAGTCAGTAGCTTCAAACATTTCTGGACATTTTTCAATGGCAAAAATCAATGAATATTGTAAATGCACAAACAGTAATTTCTCCACATTGCAAGGTGCAATTCTGAATTTTTTTGCTTTTTCCTGCTCCTCTTAGAATGATAAAGAAGATTCAAAGAGAGTGAGATTCCAGCTCTTTTCATTCAGTCAGCAGCTTCAAACATTTCTGGTATATGAATAACATGATGTTTTTCAATGGCAAAAATCAATGAATATTGTAAATGCACAAACAGTAATTTCTCCGCATTGCAAGGGGCAATTCTGACATTTTTTGCTTTTTCCTGCTCCTCTTAGCATGATAAAGAAGATTCAAAGAGAGTGAGATGCCAGCTCCTTTCATTCAGTCAGTAGCTTCAAACATTTCTGGACGTTTTTCAATGGCAAAAATCAATGAATATTGTAAATGCACAAACAGTAATTTCTCCACATTGCAAGGTGCAATTCTGAAATTTTTTGCTTTTTCCTGCTCCTCTTAGCATGATAAAGAAGATTCAAAGAGAGTGAGATGCCAGCTCTTTTCATTCAGTCAGTAGCTTCAAACATTTCTGGTATATGAATAACATGATGTTTTTCAATGGCAAAAATCAATGAATATTGTAAATGCACAAACAGTAATTTCTCCGCATTGCAAGGTGCAATTCTGAAATTTTTTGCTTTTTCCTGCTCCTCTTAGCATGATAAAGAAGATTCAAAGAGAGTGAGATGCCAGCTCCTTTCATTCAGTCAGTAGCTTCAAAAATTTCTGGACGTTTTTCAATGGCAAAAATCAATGAATATTGTAAATGCACAAATAGTAATTTCTCCACATTGCAAGGTGCAATTCTGAAATTTTTTGCTTTTTCCTGCTCCTTTTAGCATTTTAAAGAAGATTCAAAGAGAGTGAGATGCCAGCTCTTTTCATTCAGTCAGTAGCTTCAAACATTTCTGGTACATGAATAACATGATGTTTTTCAATGGCAAAAATCAATGAATATTGTAAATGCACAAACAGTAATTTCTCCGCATTGCAAGGTGCAATTCTGAAATTTTTTGCTTTTTCCTGCTCCTCTTAGCATGATAAAGAAGATTCAAAGAGAGTGAGATGCCAGCTCCTTTCATTCAGTCAGTAGCTTCAAACATTTCTGGACGTTTTTCAATGGCAAAAATCAATGAATATTGTAAATGCACAAGCAGTAATTTCTCCACATTGCAAGGTGCAATTCTGAAATTTTTTGCTTTTTCCTGCTCCTCTTAGAATGATAAAGAAGATTCAAAGAGAGTGAGATTCCAGCTCTTTTCATTCAGTCAGTAGCTTCAAACATTTCTGGTATATGAATAACATGATGTTTTTCAATGGCAAAAATCAATGAATATTGTAAATGCACAAACAGTAATTTCTCCGCATTGCAAGGGGCAATTCTGACATTTTTTGCTTTTTCCTGCTCCTCTTAGCATGATAAAGAAGATTCAAAGAGAGTGAGATGCCAGCTCCTTTCATTCAGTCAGTAGCTTCAAACATTTCTGGACGTTTTTCAATGGCAAAAATCAATGAATATTGTAAATGCACAAACAGTAATTTCTCCACATTGCAAGGTGCAATTCTGAAATTTTTTGCTTTTTCCTGCTCCTCTTAGCATGATAAAGAAGATTCAAAGAGAGTGAGATGCCAGCTCTTTTCATTCAGTCAGTAGCTTCAAACATTTCTGGTATATGAATAACATGATGTTTTTCAATGGCAAAAATCAATGAATATTGTAAATGCACAAACAGTAATTTCTCCGCATTGCAAGGTGCAATTCTGAAATTTTTTGCTTTTTCCTGCTCCTCTTAGCATGATAAAGAAGATTCAAAGAGAGTGAGATGCCAGCTCCTTTCATTCAGTCAGTAGCTTCAAACATTTCTGGACGTTTTTCAATGGCAAAAATCAATGAATATTGTAAATGCACAAATAGTAATTTCTCCACATTGCAAGGTGCAATTCTGAAATTTTTTGCTTTTTCCTGCTCCTCTTAGCATGTTAAAGAAGATTCAAAGAGAGTGAGATGCCAGCTCTTTTCATTCAGTCAGTAGCTTCAAACATTTCTGGTATATGAATAACATGATGTTTTTCAATGGCAAAAATCAATGAATATTGTAAATGCACAAACAGTAATTTCTCCGCATTGCAAGGTGCAATTCTGAAATTTTTTGCTTTTTCCTGCTCCTCTTAGCATGATAAAGAAGATTCAAAGAGAGTGAGATGCCAGCTCTTTTCATTCAGTCAGTAGCTTCAAACATTTCTGGTATATGAATAACATGATGTTTTTCAATGGCAAAAATCAATGAATATTGTAAATGCACAAACAGTAATTTCTCCGCATTGCAAGGTGCAATTCTGAAATTTTTTGCTTTTTCCTGCTCCTCTTAGCATGATAAAGAAAATTCAAAGAGAGTGAGATGCCAGCTCCTTTCATTCAGTCAGTAGCTTCAAACATTTCTGGACGTTTTTCAATGGCAAAAATCAATGAATATTGTAAATGCACAAACAGTAATTTCTCCACATTGCAAGGTGCAATTCTGAAATTTTTTGCTTTTTCCTGCTCCTCTTAGCATGATAAAGAAGATTCAAAGAGAGTGAGATGCCAGCTCTTTTCATTCAGTCAGTAGCTTCAAACATTTCTGGTATATGAATAACATGATGTTTTTCAATGGCAAAAATCAATGAATATTGTAAATGCACAAACAGTAATTTCTCCGCATTGCAAGGTGCAATTCTGAAATTTTTTGCTTTTTCCTGCTCCTCTTAGCATGATAAAGAAGATTCAAAGAGAGTGAGATGCCAGCTCCTTTCATTCAGACAGTAGCTTCAAACATTTCTGGACGTTTTTCAATGTCAAAAATCAATGAATATTGTAAATGCACAAACAGTAATTTCTCCACATTGCAAGGTGCAATTCTGAAATTTTTTGCTTTTTCCTGCTCCTCTTAGCATGATAAAGAAGAATCAAAGAGAGTGAGATGCCAGCTCTTTTCATTCAGTCAGTAGCTTCAAACATTTCTGGTATATGAATAACATGATGTTTTTCAATGGCAAAAATCAATGAATATTGTAAATGCACAAACAGTAATTTCTCCGCATTGCAAGGTGCAATTCTGAAATTTTTTGCTTTTTCCTGCTCCTCTTAGCATGATAAAGACGATTCAAAGAGACTGAGATGCCAGCTCCTTTCATTCAGTCAGTAGCTTCAAACATTTCTGGACGTTTTTCAATGGCAAAAATCAATGAATATTGTAAATGCACAAACAGTAATTTCTCCACATTGCAAGGTGCAATTCTGAAATGTTTTGCTTTTTCCTGCTCCTCTTAGCATGATAAAGAAGATTCAAAGAGAGTGAGATGCCAGCTCCTTTCATTCAGTCAGTAGCTTCAAACATTTCTGGACGTTTTTCAATGGCAAAAATCAATGAATATTGTAAATGCACAAACAGTAATTTCTCCACATTGCAAGGTGCAATTCTGAAATTTTTTGCTTTTTCCTGCTCCTCTTAGAATGATAAAGAAGATTCAAAGAGAGTGAGATTCCAGCTCTTTTCATTCAGTCAGTAGCTTCAAACATTTCTGGTATATGAATAACAGGTTGTTTTTCAATGGCAAAAATCAATGAATATTGTAAATGCACAAACAGTAATTTCTCCGCATTGCAAGGGGCAATTCTGACATTTTTTGCTTTTTCCTGCTCCTCTTAGCATGATAAAGAAGATTCAAAGAGAGTGAGATGCCAGCTCCTTTCATTCAGTCAGTAGCTTCAAACATTTCTGGACGTTTTTCAATGGCAAAAATCAATGAATATTGTAAATGCACAAACAGTAATTTCTCCACATTGCAAGGTGCAATTCTGAAATTTTTTGCTTTTTCCTGCTCCTCTTAGCATGATAAAGAAGATTCAAAGAGAGTGAGATGCCAGCTCTTTTCATTCAGTCAGTAGCTTCAAACATTTCTGGTATATGAATAACATGATGTTTTTCAATGGCAAAAATCAATGAATATTGTAAATGCACAAACAGTAATTTCTCCGCATTGCAAGGTGCAATTCTGAAATTTTTTGCTTTTTCCTGCTCCTCTTAGCATGATAAAGAAAATTCAAAGAGAGTGAGACGCCAGCTCCTTTCATTCAGTCAGTAGCTTCAAACATTTCTGGACGTTTTTCAATGGCAAAAATCAATGAATATTGTAAATGCACAAATAGTAATTTCTCCACATTGCAAGGTGCAATTCTGAAATTTTTTGCTTTTTCCTGCTCCTTTTAGCATGTTAAAGAAGATTCAAAGAGAGTGAGATGCCAGCTCTTTTCATTCAGTCAGTAGCTTCAAACATTTCTGGTACATGAATAACATGATGTTTTTCAATGGCAAAAATCAATGAATATTGTAAATGCACAAACAGTAATTTCTCCGCATTGCAAGGTGCAATTCTGAAATTTTTTGCTTTTTCCTGCTCCTCTTAGCATGATAAAGAAGATTCAAAGAGAGTGAGATGCCAGCTCTTTTCATTCAGTCAGTAGCTTCAAACATTTCTGGTATATGAATAACATGATGTTTTTCAATGGCAAAAATCAATGAATATTGTAAATGCACAAACAGTAATTTCTCCGCATTGCAAGGTGCAATTCTGAAATCTTTTGCTTTTTCCTACTCCTCTTAGCATGATAAAGAAGATTCAAAGAGAGTGAGATGCCAGCTCCTTTCATTCAGTCAGTAGCTTCAAACATTTCTGGACGTTTTTCAATGGCAAAAATCAATGAATATTGTAAATGCACAAACAGTAATTTCTCCACATTGCAAGGTGCAATTCTGAAATTTTTTGCTTTTTCCTGCTCCTCTTAGAATGATAAAGAAGATTCAAAGAGAGTGAGATTCCAGCTCTTTTCATTCAGTCAGTAGCTTCAAACATTTCTGGTATATGAATAACATGATGTTTTTCAATGGCAAAAATCAATGAATATTGTAAATGCACAAACAGTAATTTCTCCGCATTGCAAGGGGCAATTCTGACATTTTTTGCTTTTTCCTACTCCTCTTAGCATGATAAAGAAGATTCAAAGAGAGTGAGATGCCAGCTCCTTTCATTCAGTCAGTAGCTTCAAACATTTCTGGACGTTTTTCAATGGCAAAAATCAATGAATATTGTAAATGCACAAACAGTAATTTCTCCACATTGCAAGGTGCAATTCTGAAATTTTTTGCTTTTTCCTGCTCCTCTTAGCATGATAAAGAAGATTCAAAGAGAGTGAGATGCCAGCTCTTTTCATTCAGTCAGTAGCTTCAAACATTTCTGGTATATGAATAACATGATGTTTTTCAATGGCAAAAATCAATGAATATTGTAAATGCACAAACAGTAATTTCTCCGCATTGCAAGGTGCAATTCTGAAATTTTTTGCTTTTTCCTGCTCCTCTTAGCATGATAAAGAAGATTCAAAGAGAGTGAGATGCCAGCTCCTTTCATTCAGTCAGTAGCTTCAAACATTTCTGGACGTTTTTCAATGGCAAAAATCAATGAATATTGTAAATGCACAAATAGTAATTTCTCCACATTGCAAGGTGCAATTCTGAAATTTTTTGCTTTTTCCTGCTCCTCTTAGCATGTTAAAGAAGATTCAAAGAGAGTGAGATGCCAGCTCTTTTCATTCAGTCAGTAGCTTCAAACATTTCTGGTATATGAATAACATGATGTTTTTCAATGGCAAAAATCAATGAATATTGTAAATGCACAAACAGTAATTTCTCCGCATTGCAAGGTGCAATTCTGAAATTTTTTGCTTTTTCCTGCTACTCTTAGCATGATAAAGAAGATTCAAAGAGAGTGAGATGCCAGCTCCTTTCATTCAGTCAGTAGCTTCAAACATTTCTGGACGTTTTTCAATGGCAAAAATCAATGAATATTGTAAATGCACTGTAACATACCTGGCGGCGTCCTTGCATGGTGGTCCATCTCCCACTGTGCAAGAGGGCGCACTTGATCTCCTGTCCAGAATGTCTCTCTGGCTTCCCTCCATGCTGTCTGTTTGTGTCTGTTTCTGCTGCTTAAGGGCGGCGCCCGATCACTTCCTGCCTTTTGTACCTGCTGTGGGTCACACCCCTTGTGCGTCCTCAGCCTATTGCTGTCTGTCACTTGGTATATAGCTCAGCAGCTCCCTTCTATCCCTGCCTGAGCATAGTGTTTCCTTCAGTGTGTGCTTGCACTCTGAAGGTGCCAGGTCCCGTCTCTTGTCTCCTGCTTTTTGTATCAGTTCCCGTGTCTGAACTGAGTCCTGTATGTCTCCTGCTTTGCGGTATCAGCTCCCGTGTCTGAACTGAGTCCTGTATGTCTCCTGCTTTGCGGTATCAGCTCCCGTGTCTGAACTGACTCCTTTCTGTGTTCTCTTGTCTGTCCTGTCTGAACACGCTCCTAGCCTGTTCCTCCTGCCTTCTAGGGGCCGATTACCTAGACCCGCTCCTGTATCTTGTCTGTCCTGTCTGAACACGCTCCTAGCCTGTTCCTCCTGCCTTCTAGGGGCCGATTACCTAGACCCGCTCCTGTATCTTGTCTGTCCTGTCTGAACACGCTCCTTGCCTGTTCGTCCCGCCTCTCTGGGGGCAGTATTCCCAGACCCGCTCCTGTATCCCGCTGCAGTGTCGGTCTCCTCCGTACACTCAGTTCCAGTCTGAACTCTCTCCTGTCCTTTACCTGTTTTGCCTCTATGTCCGTTCCCTTCCTTTTTCTGCAGAGTCTGAACTCGTACCTAACTCCTGCTTGTTGTCTCTGCAAGTACTGTGTGAGTATCTGGCTCTGTCTTTCCCTTCCTGTCTGTTCCGTGTGAACAGAGCCCTGTCCTCCCTGCTCAGCCTTGTCTGCACTCTAGCTGTGCTTGCCTTTACCCCCCTGCCTGCATACCCGCCTGCCTGCATACCAGTCGTGCCTGCCTATACCCAACAGTCTGTGTGCCAGCCTACCAGCCTGTTCCTGTATTCCCCTGTGTGGGTCAACAGCCGTGTCCGGGGTCTGTCCTGGAGTAGCACCTGGTCCCTCTGCTCGGTTCCTCCTTGGTGCACTGGCGTCGTATGCCGTCGTGCGACCCTGGTCGGATCGGGTGAATACTTAGTCACGCCCCTCCAGGCATTCACTCTCCGGCACGGTCCAGTGGAATCACTACCAATCACACGCACACGCCGCTTAGACTGGGCGTGTGCATAACAGCATGCTCAGGCCATGGTTCCCGTTGAGCCCCACGGCCTTCGCTCTTTGAGAAGTTTTTCCAGCGAATACATGCATTAAAATAAAATAAATACATTTTTTTTCCCCCCTTTAGCTGAGTTCCAGGCGAGTTACGCACCCGTCCAGATGGATCTATCAGCCCTCGTTCCTGCGGATCCGCCACGTTACTATGGGGATCCAAGACAGTGTCGTGCATTTGTGGAGCAATGCATGCTATACTTTAATGCCTACTCTCTCTATTTTCCTTCCGATTGGGCTAAAGTTGCCTTTATGATTGACTACCTAGCGGGTGATGCCTTGAAATGGGTCACCCCCCTATGGGAAGCATGGGATCCTGTCATCCTTGACCTGCAGGCCTTCCTGGTGGCCTTTCGTATGGTCTTCGAGGACCCTAACTCTGAAGCCCCTGCTGAAGCTTCACTTCCCAATATCCCGGAGCAGCCCCGACGGGTAATGTGTGTGGGTAGCGCAATAGTCCTCCAGCCCAATGAGACTACTGCCCACCCAGAATCCTCACAGGGTGACTACGCTTTCCGGAATACTTCTCTCAACCTCAAGAGGCAGTCCAGACGTGCTAGACTTAGAGGCAAGCCGTCACGCCAGGGTCTGTCCTCCCTGAGACCTCCTGACCCCAACCTTGAAGTCCCTACTGAAGCTTCATCTCCCTGTATCCCGGAGAAACCCCAATGGGTAATGTGCGTGGGTAGTGCACCAGTTCTCCTGGCCGAAGAGACTTCTGCCCATCCAGACTCCACACAGGAGAACTTCCTGCACCCGGCATCAGATGCTTCTTTCTCTTTAACCGGTGTGCATGTCCAAGGATGCTCCAAAGTGGTAGTTACCTCCGAGTCTCTACACCCCTCCGACCAGGCGGAGGATCCCCTGTTGCCTCCTGAACCCTCCGGGATACCACTCGATGACAAATGGAGAGAGACTTCTCTACACCCGGTACTCAATACTTTGTCCGCTTCGTCCTGTGAGCCTGACAATGGGTACCCCAAAGTGGTAGTTACCTCCGAGTCTCTACACCCCTCCGACCAGGCGGAGGACCTCCAGTTGTCTCCTGAACCCTTCGGGGTGCTACCTGGTAGCGAAAGGACAGAGACTCTCCTATACTCTGTACCTGATACCTCGCTCGCTTCGTCCAGTGAGTCCAACCTAGTGTACTCCGAAGCAGAGGTTACTCCTGAGTCTCTACACCCCTCCGACCAGGCGGAGGACCTCCAGTTGTGTTCAGAATCCTTCGGGGTGCCACCTGGTGGTGAATGGACAGAGACTTTCCTATATCCTGTACCTGATACCTCGCTCGCTTCGTCCAGTGAGTCCGACCTAGTGTACTCCGAAGCAGAGGTTACTCCCGAGTCTCTACACCCCTCCGACCAGGCGGAGGACCTCCAGTTGTGTTCAGAACCCTTCGGGGTGCCACCTGGTGGTGAATGGACAGAGACTTTCCTATACTCGGTACCCGATACCTCGCCTGCTTCCTCCAGTGAGTCCGACCTAGTGTACTCTGAAGCAGTTGTTTTCTCTGAGCCTCTGCACTTTTCTGACCCGGCGGAGGACCTCCAGTTGTTTCCTGAATCCTCCGGGATACCACCAGATAACAAAGAGACAGTGACTTTTCCTCATTATGTACCTGATAACCCGTCTATTTTTTCCTGTGAGCTTGACAAGATGTACCTCGAAGCAGAGATTACCCTCAAGTCTCTGTCCCCCTCCAACCCAGTGAACGACTGGCCCTCGAATTCCCTGCGGAAGATTCTGGCAGGCCTGAAGAAGAGGGGGCGTAAGGGGGGAGGTACTGTAACATACCTGGCGGCGTCCTTGCATGGTGGTCCATCTCCCACTGTGCAAGAGGGCGCACTTGATCTCCTGTCCAGAATGTCTCTCTGGCTTCCCTCCATGCTGTCTGTTTGTGTCTGTTTCTGCTGCTTAAGGGCGGCGCCCGATCACTTCCTGCCTTTTGTACCTGCTGTGGGTCACACCCCTTGTGCGTCCTCAGCCTATTGCTGTCTGTCACTTGGTATATAGCTCAGCAGCTCCCTTCTATCCCTGCCTGAGCATAGTGTTTCCTTCAGTGTGTGCTTGCACTCTGAAGGTGCCAGGTCCCGTCTCTTGTCTCCTGCTTTTTGTATCAGTTCTCGTGTCTGAACTGAGTCCTGTATGTCTCCTGCTTTGCGGTATCAGCTCCCGTGTCTGAACTGAGTCCTGTATGTCTCCTGCTTTGCGGTATCAGCTCCCGTGTCTGAACTGACTCCTTTCTGTGTTCTCTTGTCTGTCCTGTCTGAACACGCTCCTAGCCTGTTCCTCCTGCCTTCTAGGGGCCGATTACCTAGACCCGCTCCTGTATCTTGTCTGTCCTGTCTGAACACGCTCCTAGCCTGTTCCTCCTGCCTTCTAGGGGCCGATTACCTAGACCCGCTCCTGTATCTTGTCTGTCCTGTCTGAACACGCTCCTTGCCTGTTCGTCCCGCCTCTCTGGGGGCAGTATTCCCAGACCCGCTCCTGTATCCCGCTGCAGTGTCGGTCTCCTCCGTACACTCAGTTCCAGTCTGAACTCTCTCCTGTCCTTTACCTGTTTTGCCTCTATGTCCGTTCCCTTCCTTTTTCTGCAGAGTCTGAACTCGTACCTAACTCCTGCTTGTTGTCTCTGCAAGTACTGTGTGAGTATCTGGCTCTGTCTTTCCCTTCCTGTCTGTTCCGTGTGAACAGAGCCCTGTCCTCCCTGCTCAGCCTTGTCTGCACTCTAGCTGTGCTTGCCTTTACCCCCCTGCCTGCATACCCGCCTGCCTGCATACCAGTCGTGCCTGCCTATACCCACCAGTCTGTGTGCCAGCCTACCAGCCTGTTCCTGTATTCCCCTGTGTGGGTCAACAGCCGTGTCCGGGGTCTGTCCTGGAGTAGCACCTGGTCCCTCTGCTCGGTTCCTCCTTGGTGCACTGGCGTCGTATGCCGTCGTGCGACCCTGGTCGGATCGGGTGAATACTTAGTCACGCCCCTCCAGGCATTCACTCTCCGGCACGGTCCAGTGGAATCACTACCAATCACAAGCACACGCCGCTTAGCCTGGGCGTGTGCATAACATGCACAAATAGTAATTTCTCCACATTGCAAGGTGCAATTCTGAAATTTTTTGCTTTTTCCTGCTCCTCTTAGCATGTTAAAGAAGATTCAAAGAGAGTGAGATGCCAGCTCTTTTCATTCAGTCAGTAGCTTCAAACATTTCTGGTATATGAATAACATGATGTTTTTCAATGGCAAAAATCAATGAATATTGTAAATGCACAAACAGTAATTTCTCCGCGTTGCAAGGTGCAATTCTGAAATTTTTTGCTTTTTCCTGCTCCTCTTAGCATGATAAAGAAGATTCAAAGAGAGTGAGATGCCAGCTCTTTTCATTCAGTCAGTAGCTTCAAACATTTCTGGTATATGAATAACATGATGTTTTTCAATGGCAAAAATCAATGAATATTGTAAATGCACAAACAGTAATTTCTCCGCATTGCAAGGTGCAATTCTGAAATTTTTTGCTTTTTCCTGCTCCTCTTAGCATGATAAAGAAGATTCAAAGAGAGTGAGATGCCAGCTCCTTTCATTCAGTCAGTAGCTTCAAACATTTCTGGACGTTTTTCAATGGCAAAAATCAATGAATATTGTAAATGCACAAACAGTAATTTCTCCACATTGCAAGGTGCAATTCTGAAATTTTTTGCTTTTTCCTGCTCCTCTTAGCATGATAAAGAAGATTCAAAGAGAGTGAGATGCCAGCTCTTTTCATTCAGTCAGTAGCTTCAAACATTTCTGGTATATGAATAACATGATGTTTTTCAATGGCAAAAATCAATGAATATTGTAAATGCACAAACAGTAATTCCTCCGCATTTCAAGGTGCAATTCTGAAATTTTTTGCTTTTTCCTGCTCCTCTTAGCATGATAAAGAAGATTCAAAGAGAGTGAGATGCCAGCTCCTTTCATTCAGACAGTAGCTTCAAACATTTCTGGACGTTTTTCAATGTCAAAAATCAATGAATATTGTAAATGCACAAACAGTAATTTCTCCACATTGCAAGGTGCAATTCTGAAATTTTTTGCTTTTTCCTGCTCCTCTTAGCATGATAAAGAAGAATCAAAGAGAGTGAGATGCCAGCTCTTTTCATTCAGTCAGTAGCTTCAAACATTTCTGGTATATGAATAACATGATGTTTTTCAATGGCAAAAATCAATGAATATTGTAAATGCACAAACAGTAATTTCTCCGCATTGCAAGGTGCAATTCTGAAATTTTTTGCTTTTTCCTGCTCCTCTTAGCATGATAAAGACGATTCAAAGAGACTGAGATGCCAGCTCCTTTCATTCAGTCAGTAGCTTCAAACATTTCTGGACGTTTTTCAATGGCAAAAATCAATGAATATTGTAAATGCACAAACAGTAATTTCTCCACATTGCAAGGTGCAATTCTGAAATTTTTTGCTTTTTCCTGCTCCTCTTAGAATGATAAAGAAGATTCAAAGAGAGTGAGATTCCAGCTCTTTTCATTCAGTCAGTAGCTTCAAACATTTCTGGTATATGAATAACATGATGTTTTTCAATGGCAAAAATCAATGAATATTGTAAATGCACAAACAGTAATTTCTCCGCATTGCAAGGTGCAATTCTGAAATTTTTTGCTTTTTCCTGCTCCTCTTAGCATGATAAAGAAGATTCAAAGAGATTGAGATGCCAGCTCCTTTCATTCAGTCAGTAGCTTCAAACATTTCTGGACGTTTTTCAATGGCAAAAATCAATGAATATTGTAAATGCACAAATAGTAATTTCTCCACATTGCAAGGTGCAATTCTGAAATTTTTTGCTTTTTCCTGCTCCTCTTAGCATGTTAAAGAAGATTCAAAGAGAGTGAGATGCCAGCTCTTTTCATTCAGTCAGTAGCTTCAAACATTTCTGGTATATGAATAACATGATGTTTTTCAATGGCAAAAATCAATGAATATTGTAAATGCACAAACAGTAATTTCTCCGCATTGCAAGGTGCAATTCTGAAATTTTTTGCTTTTTCCTGCTCCTCTTAGCATGATAAAGAAGATTCAAAGAGAGTGAGATGCCAGCTCTTTTCATTCAGTCAGTAGCTTCAAACATTTCTGGTATATGAATAACATGATGTTTTTCAATGGCAAAAATCAATGAATATTGTAAATGCACAAACAGTAATTTCTCCGCATTGCAAGGTGCAATTCTGAAATTTTTTGCTTTTTCCTGCTCCTCTTAGCATGATAAAGAAGATTCAAAGAGAGTGAGATGCCAGCTCCTTTCATTCAGTCAGTAGCTTCAAACATTTCTGGACGTTTTTCAATGGCAAAAATCAATGAATATTGTAAATGCACAAACAGTAATTTCTCCACATTGCAAGGTGCAATTCTGAAATGTTTTGCTTTTTCCTGCTCCTCTTACCATGATAAAGAAGTTTCAAAGAGAGTGAGATGCCAGCTCTTTTCATTCAGTCAGTAGCTTCAAACATTTCTGGTATATGAATAACATGATGTTTTTCAATGGCAAAAATCAATGAATATTGTACATGCACAAACAGTAATTTCTCCGCATTGCAAGGTGCAATTCTGAAATTTTTTGCTTTTTCCTGCTCCTCTTAGCATGATAAAGAAGATTCACAGAGAGTGAGATGCCAGCTCTTTTCATTCAGTCAGTAGTTTCAAACATTTCTGGTATATGAATAACATGATGTTTTTCAATGGCAAAAATCAATGAATATTGTAAATGCACAAACAGTAATTTGTCCGCATTGCAAGGTGCAATTCTGAAATTTTTTGCTTTTTCCTGCTCCTCTTAGCATGATAAAGAAGATTCAAAGAGAGTGAGATGCCAGCTCCTTTCATTCAGTCAGTAGCTTCAAACATTTCTGGACGTTTTTCAATGGCAAAAATCAATGAATATTGTAAATGCACAAACAGTAATTTCTCCACATTGCAAGGTGCAATTCTGAAATTTTTTGCTTTTTACTGCTCCTCTTAGCATGATAAAGAAGATTCAAAGAGAGTGAGATGCCAGCTCTTTTCATTCAGTCAGTAGCTTCAAACATTTCTGGTATATGAATAACATGATGTTTTTCAATGGCAAAAATCAATGAATATGGTAAATGCACAAACAGTAATTTCTCCGCATTGCAAGGTGCAATTCTGACATTTTTTGCTTTTTCCTGCTCCTCTTAGCATGATAAAGAAGATTCAAAGAGAGTGAGATGCCAGCTCCTTTCATTCAGTCAGTAGCTTCAAACATTTCTGGACGTTTTTCAATGGCAAAAATCAATGAATATTGTAAATGCACAAACAGTAATTTCTCCACATTGCAAGGTGCAATTCTGAAATTTTTTGCTTTTTCCTGCTCCTCTTAGCATGATAAAGAAGATTCAAAGAGAGTGAGATGCCAGCTCTTTTCATTCAGTCAGTAGCTTCAAACATTTCTGGTATATGAATAATATGATGTTTTTCAATGGCAAAAATCAATGAATATTGTAAATGCACAAACAGTAATTTCTCCGCATTGCAAGGTGCAATTCTGAAATTTTTTGCTTTTTCCTGCTCCTCTTAGCATGATAAAGAAGATTCAAAGAGAGTGAGATGCCAGCTCCTTTCATTCAGTCAGTAGCTTCAAACATTTCTGGACATTTTTCAATGGCAAAAATCAATGAATATTGTAAATGCACAAATAGTAATTTCTCCACATTGCAAGGTGCAATTCTGAAATTTTTTGCTTTTTCCTGCTCCTCTTAGCATGTTAAAGAAGATTCAAAGAGAGTGAGATGCCAGCTCTTTTCATTCAGTCAGTAGCTTCAAACATTTCTGGTATATGAATAACATGATGTTTTTCAATGGCAAAAATCAATGAATATTGTAAATGCACAAACAGTAATTTCTCCGCATTGCAAGGTGCAATTCTGAAATTTTTTGCTTTTTCCTGCTCCTCTTAGCATGATAAAGAAGATTCACAGAGAGTGAGATGCCAGCTCCTTTCATTCAGTCAGTAGCTTCAAACATTTCTGGACGTTTTTCAATGGCAAAAATAAATGAATATTGTAAATGCACAAATAGTAATTTCTCCACATTGCAAGGTGCAATTCTGAAATTTTTTGCTTTTTCCTGCTCCTCTTAGCATGTTAAAGAAGATTCAAAGAGAGTGAGATGCCAGCTCTTTTCATTCAGTCAGTAGCTTCAAACATTTCTGGTATATGAATAACATGATGTTTTTCAATGGCAAAAATCAATGAATATTGTAAATGCACAAACAGTAATTTCACCGCATTGCAAGGTGCAATTCTGAAATTTTTTGCTTTTTCCTGCTCCTCTTAGCATGATAAAGATGATTCAAAGAGAGTGAGATGCCAGCTCTTTTCATTCAGTCAGTAGCTTCAAACATTTCTGGTATATGAATAACATGATGTTTTTCAATGGCAAAAATCAATGAATATTGTAAATGCACAAACAGTAATTTCTCCGCATTGCAAGGTGCAATTCTGAAATTTTTTGCTTTTTCCTGCTCCGCTTAGCATGATAAAGAAGATTCAAAGAGAGTGAGATGCCAGCTCCTTTCATTCAGTCAGTAGCTTCAAACATTTCCGGACGTTTTTCAATGGCAAAAATCAATGAATATTGTAAATGCACAAACAGTAATTTCTCCACATTGCAAGGTGCAATTCTGAAATTTTTTGCTTTTTCCTGCTCCTCTTAGCATGATAAAGAAGATTCAAAGAGAGTGAGATGCCAGCTCCTTTCATTCAGTCAGTAGCTTCAAACATTTCTGGACATTTTTCAATGGCAAAAATCAATGAATATTGTAAATGCACAAATAGTAATTTCTCCACATTGCAAGGTGCAATTCTGAAATTTTTTGCTTTTTCCTGCTCCTCTTAGCATGTTAAAGAAGATTCAAAGAGAGTGAGATGCCAGCTCTTTTCATTCAGTCAGTAGCTTCAAACATTTCTGGTATATGAATAACATGATGTTTTTCAATGGCAAAAATCAATGAATATTGTAAATGCACAAACAGTAATTTCTCCACACTGCAAGGTGCAATTCTGAAATTTTTTGCTTTTTCCTGCTCCTCTTAGCATGATAAAGAAGATTCAAAGAGAGTGAGATGCCAGCTCTTTTCATTCAGTCAGTAGCTTCAAACATTTCTGGTATATGAATAACATGATGTTTTTCAATGGCAAAAATCAATGAATATTGTAAATGCACAAACAGTAATTTCTCCGCATTGCAAGGTGCAATTCTGAAATTTTTTGCTTTTTCCTGCTCCTCTTAGCATGATAAAGAAGATTCAAAGAGAGTGAGATGCCAGCTCTTTTCATTCAGTCAGTAGCTTCAAACATTTCTGGTATATGAATAACATGATGTTTTTCAATGGCAAAAATCAATGAATATTGTAAATGCACAAACAGTAATTTCTCCGCATTGCAAGGTGCAATTCTGAAATTTTTTGCTTTTTCCTGCTCCTCTTAGCATGATAAAGAAGATTCAAAGAGAGTGAGATGCCAGCTCCTTTCATTCAGTCAGTAGCTTCAAACATTTCTGGACGTTTTTCAATGGCAAAAATCAATGAATATTGTAAATGCACAAACAGTAATTTCTCCACATTGCAAGGTGCAATTCTGAAATTTTTTGCTTTTTCCTGCTCCTCTTAGCATGATAAAGAAGATTCAAAGAGAGTGAGATGCCAGCTCCTTTCATTCAGTCAGTAGCTTCAAACATTTCTGGACGTTTTTCAATGGCAAAAATCAATGAATATTGTAAATGCACAAACAGTAATTTCTCCACATTGCAAGGTGCAATTCTGAAATTTTTTGCTTTTTCCTGCTCCTCTTAGCATGATAAAGAAGATTCAAAGAGAGTGAGATGCCGGCTCCTTTCATTCAGTCAGTAGCTTCAAACATTTCTGGATATTTTTCAATGGCAAAAATCAATGAATATTGTAAATGCACAAATAGTAATTTCTCCACATTGCAAGGTGCAATTCTGAAATTTTTTGCTTTTTCCTGCTCCTCTTAGCATGTTAAAGAAGATTCAAAGAGAGTGAGATGCCAGCTCTTTTCATTCAGTCAGTAGCTTCAAACATTTCTGGTATATGAATAACATGATGTTTTTCAATGGCAAAAATCAATGAATATTGTAAATGCACAAACAGTAATTTCTCCGCATTGCAAGGTGCAATTCTGAAATTTTTTGCTTTTTCCTGCTCCTCTTAGCATGATAAAGAAGATTCAAAGAGAGTGAGATGCCAGCTCTTTTCATTCAGTCAGTAGTTTCAAACATTTCTGGTATATGAATAACATGATGTTTTTCAATGGCAAAAATCAATGAATATTGTAAATGCACAAACAGTAATTTCTCCGCATTGCAAGGTGCAATTCTGAAATTTTTTGCTTTTTCCTGCTCCTCTTAGCATGATAAAGAAGATTCAAAGAGAGTGAGATGCCAGCTCTTTTCATTCAGTCAGTAGCTTCAAACATTTCTGGTATATGAATAACATGATGTTTTTCAATGGCAAAAATCAATGAATATTGTAAATGCACAAACAGTAATTTCTCCGCATTGCAAGGTGCAATTCTGAAATTTTTTGCTTTTTCCTGCTCCTCTTAGCATGATAAAGAAGATTCAAAGAGAGTGAGATGCCAGCTCCTTTCATTCAGTCAGTAGCTTCAAACATTTCTGGACGTTTTTCAATGGCAAAAATCAATGAATATTGTAAATGCACAAACAGTAATTTCTCCACATTGCAAGGTGCAATTCTGAAATTTTTTGCTTTTTCCTGCTCCTCTTAGCATGATAAAGAAGATTCAAAGAGAGTGAGATGCCAGCTCTTTTCATTCAGTCAGTAGCTTCAAACATTTCTAGTATATGAATAACATGATGTTTTTCAATGGCAAAAATCAATGAATATTGTAAATGCACAAACAGTAATTTCTCCGCATTGCAAGGTGCAATTCTGAAATTTTTTGCTTTTTCCTGCTCCTCTTAGCATGATAAAGAAGATTCAAAGAGAGTGAGATGCCAGCTCCTTTCATTCAGTCAGTAGCTTCAAACATTTCTGGACGTTTTTCAATGCAAAAATCAATGAATATTGTAAATGCACAAACAGTAATTTCTCCACATTGCAAGGTGCAATTCTGAAATTTTTTGCATTTTCCTGCTCCTCTTAGCATGATAAAGAAGATTCAAAGAGAGTGAGATGCCAGCTCTTTTCATTCAGTCAGTAGCTTCAAACATTTCTGGTATATGAATAACATGATGTTTTTCAATGGCAAAAATCAATGAATATTGTAAATGCACAAACAGTAATTTCTCCGCATTGCAAGGTGCAATTCTGAAATTTTTTGCTTTTTCCTGCTCCTCTTAGCATGATAAAGAAGATTCAAAGAGAGTGAGATGCCAGCTCCTTTCATTCAGTCAGTAGCTTCAAACATTTCTGGACGTTTTTCAATGGCAAAAATCAATGAATATTGTAAATGCACAAACAGTAATTTCTCTACATTGCAAGGTGCAATTCTGAAATTTTTTGCTTTTTCCTGCTCCTCTTAGCATGATAAAGAAGATTCAAAGAGAGTGAGATGCCAGCTCCTTTCATTCAGTCAGTAGCTTCAAACATTTCTGGACGTTTTTCAATGGCAAAAATCAATGAATATTGTAAATGCACAAACAGTAATTTCTCCGCATTGCAAGGTGCAATTCTGAATTTTTTTGCTTTTTCCTGCTCCTCTTAGCATGATAAAGAAGATTCAAAGAGAGTGAGATGCCAGCTCCTTTCATTCAGTCAGTAGCTTCAAACATTTCTGGACGTTTTTCAATGGCAAAAATCAATGAATATTGTAAATGCACAAACAGTAATTTCTCCACATTGCAAGGTGCAATTCTGAAATTTTTTGCTTTTTCCTGCTCCTCTTAGAATGATAAAGAAGATTCAAAGAGAGTGAGATTCCAGCTCTTTTCATTCAGTCAGTAGCTTCAAACATTTCTGGTATATGAATAACATGATGTTTTTCAATGGCAAAAATCAATGAATATTGTAAATGCACAAACAGTAATTTCTCCGCATTGCAAGGTGCAATTCTGACATTTTTTGCTTTTTCCTGCTCCTCTTAGCATGATAAAGAAGATTCAAAGAGAGTGAGATGCCAGCTCCTTTCATTCAGTCAGTAGCTTCAAACATTTCTGGACGTTTTTCAATGGCAAAAATCAATGAATATTGTAAATGCACAAACAGTAATTTCTCCACATTGCAAGGTGCAATTCTGAAATTTTTTGCTTTTTCCTGCTCCTCTTAGCATGATAAAGAAGATTCAAAGAGAGTGAGATGCCAGCTCTTTTCATTCAGTCAGTAGCTTCAAACATTTCTGGTATATGAATAACATGATGTTTTTCAATGGCAAAAATCAATGAATATTGTAAATGCACAAACAGTAATTTCTCCGCATTGCAAGGTGCAATTCTGAAATTTTTTGCTTTTTCCTGCTCCTCTTAGCATGATAAAGAAGATTCAAAGAGAGTGAGATGCCAGCTCCTTTCATTCAGTCAGTAGCTTCAAACATTTCTGGACGTTTTTCAATGGCAAAAATCAATGAATATTGTAAATGCACAAACAGTAATTTCTCCACATTGCAAGGTGCAATTCTGAAATTTTTTGCTTTTTCCTGCTCCTCTTAGCATGATAAAGAAGATTCAAAGAGAGTGAGATGCCAGCTCCTTTCATTCAGTCAGTAGCTTCAAACATTTCTGGACATTTTTCAATGGCAAAAATCAATGAATATTGTAAATGCACAAATAGTAATTTCTCCACATTGCAAGGTGCAATTCTGAAATTTTTTGCTTTTTCCTGCTCCTCTTAGCATGTTAAAGAAGATTCAAAGAGAGTGAGATGCCAGCTCTTTTCATTCAGTCAGTAGCTTCAAACATTTCTGGTATATGAATAACATGATGTTTTTCAATGGCAAAAATCAATGAATATTGTAAATGCACAAACAGTAATTTCTCCGCATTGCAAGGTGCAATTCTGAAATTTTTTGCTTTTTCCTGCTCCTCTTAGCATGATAAAGAAGATTCAAAGAGAGTGAGATGCCAGCTCTTTTCATTCAGTCAGTAGCTTCAAACATTTCTGGTATATGAATAACATGATGTTTTTCAATGGCAAAAATCAATGAATATTGTAAATGCACAAACAGTAATTTCTCCGCATTGCAAGGTGCAATTCTGAAATTTTTTGCTTTTTCCTGCTCCTCTTAGCATGATAAAGAAGATTCAAAGAGAGTGAGATGCCAGCTCCTTTCATTCAGTCAGTAGCTTCAAACATTTCTGGACGTTTTTCAATGGCAAAAATCAATGAATATTGTAAATGCACAAACAGTAATTTCTCCACATTGCAAGGTGCAATTCTGAAATTTTTTGCTTTTTCCTGCTCCTCTTAGCATGATAAAGAAGATTCAAAGAGAGTGAGATGCCAGCTCTTTTCATTCAGTCAGTAGCTTCAAACATTTCTGGTATATGAATAACATGATGTTTTTCAATGGCAAAAATCAATGAATATTGTAAATGCACAAACAGTAATTTCTCCGCATTGCAAGGTGCAATTCTGAAATTTTTTGATTTTTCCTGCTCCTCTTAGCATGATAAAGAAGATTCAAAGAGAGTGAGATGCCAGCTCCTTTCATTCAGTCAGTAGCTTCAAACATTTCTGGACGTTTTTCAATGGCAAAAATCAATGAATATTGTAAATGCACAAACAGTAATTTCTCCACATTGCAAGGTGCAATTCTGAAATGTTTTGCTTTTTCCTGCTCCTCTTAGCATGATAAAGAAGATTCAAAGAGAGTGAGATGCTAGCTCTTTTCATTCAGTCAGTAGCTTCAAACATTTCTGGTATATGAATAACATGATGTTTTTCAATGGCAAAAATCAATGAATATTGTAAATGCACAAACAGTAATTTCTCCGCATTGCAAGGTGCAATTCTGAAATTTTTTGCTTTTTCCTGCTCCTCTTAGCATGATAAAGAAGATTCAAAGAGAGTGAGATGCCAGCTCTTTTCATTCAGTCAGTAGCTTCAAACATTTCTGGTATATGAATAACATGATGTTTTTCAATGGCAAAAATCAATGAATATTGTAAATGCACAAACAGTAATTTCTCCGCATTGCAAGGTGCAATTCTGAAATTTTTTGCTTTTTCCTGCTCCTCTTAGCATGATAAAGAAGATTCAAAGAGAGTGAGATGCCAGCTCCTTTCATTCAGTCAGTAGCTTCAAACATTTCTGGACGTTTTTCAATGGCAAAAATCAATGAATATTGTAAATGCACAAACAGTAATTTCTCCACATTGCAAGGTGCAATTCTGAAATTTTTTGCTTTTTCCTGCTCCTCGTAGCATGATAAAGAAGATTCAAAGAGAGTGAGATGCCAGCTCTTTTCATTCAGTCAGTAGCTTCAAACATTTCTGGTATATGAATAACATGATGTTTTTCAATGGCAAAAATCAATGAATATTGTAAATGCACAAACAGTAATTTCTCCGCATTGCAAGGTGCTATTCTGAAATTTTTTGCTTTTTCCTGCTCCTCTTAGCATGATAAAGAAGATTCACAGAGAGTGAGATTCCAGCTCCTTTCATTCAGTCAGTAGCTTCAAACATTTCTGGACGTTTTTCAATGGCAAAAATCAATGAATATTGTAAATGCACAAATAGTAATTTCTCCACATTGCAAGGTGCAATTCTGAAATTTTTTGCTTTTTCCTGCTCCTCTTAGCATGATAAAGAAGATTCAAAGAGAGTGAGATGCCAGCTCTTTTCATTCAGTCAGTAGCTTCAAACATTTCTGGTATATGAATAACATGATGTTTTTCAATGGCAAAAATCAATGAATATTGTAAATGCACAAACAGTAATTTCTCCGCATTGCAAGGTGCAATTCTGAAATTTTTTGCTTTTTCCTGCTCCTCTTAGCATGATAAAGAAGATTCAAAGAGAGTGAGATGCCAGCTCTTTTCATTCAGTCAGTAGCTTCAAACATTTCTGGTATATGAATAACATGATGTTTTTCAATGGCAAAAATCAATGAATATTGTAAATGCACAAACAGTAATTTCTACGCATTGCAAGGTGCAATTCTGAAATTTTTTGCTTTTTCCTGCTCCTCTTAGCATGATAAAGAAGATTCAAAGAGAGTGAGATGCCAGCTCCTTTCATTCAGTCAGTAGCTTCAAACATTTCTGGACGTTTTTCAATGGCGAAAATCAATGAATATTGTAAATGCACAAACAGTAATTTCTCCACATTGCAAGGTGCAATTCGGAAATTTTTTGCTTTTTCCTGCTCCTCTTAGCATGATAAAGAAGATTCAAAGAGAGTGAGATGCCAGCTCTTTTCATTCAGTCAGTAGCTTCAAACATTTCTGGTATATGAATAACATGATGTTTTTCAATGGCAAAAATCAATGAATATTGTAAATGCACAAACAGTAATTTCTCCGCATTGCAAGGTGCAATTCTGAAATTTTTTGCTTTTTCCTGCTCCTCTTAGCATGATAAAGAAGATTCAAAGAGAGTGAGATGCCAGCTCCTTTCATTCAGTCAGTAGCTTCAAACATTTCTGGACGTTTATCAATGGCAAAAATCAATGAATATTGTAAATGCACAAACAGTAATTTCTCCACATTGCAAGGTGCAATTCTGAAATGTTTTGCTTTTTCCTGCTCCTCTTAGCATGATAAAGAAGATTCAAAGAGAGTGAGATGCCAGCTCTTTTCATTCAGTCAGTAGCTTCAAATATTTCTGGTATATGAATGACATGATGTTTTTCAATGGCAAAAATCAATGAATATTGTAAATGCACAAACAGTAATTTCTCCGCATTACAAGGTGCAATTCTGAAATTTTTTGCTCTTTCCTGCTCCTCTTAGCATGATAAAGAAGATTCAAAGAGAGTGAGATGCCAGCTCTTTTCATTCAGTCAGTAGCTTCAAACATTTCTGGTATATGAAAAACATGATGTTTTTCAATGGCAAAAATCAATCAATATTGTAAATGCACAAACAGTAATTTCTCCGCATTGCAAGGTGCAATTCTGAAATTTTTTGCTTTTTCCTGCTCCTCTTAGCATGATAAAGAAGATTCAAAGAGAGTGAGATGCCAGCTCCTTTCATTCAGTCAGTAGCTTCAAACATTTCTGGACGTTTTTCAATGGCAAAAATCAATGAATATTGTAAATGCACAAACAGTAATTTCTCCACATTGCAAGGTGCAATTCTGAAATTTTTTGCTTTTTCCTGCTCCTCTTAGCATGATAAAGAAGATTCAAAGAGAGTGAGATGCCAGCTCTTTTCATTCAGTCAGTAGCTTCAAACATTTCTGGTATATGAATAACATGATGTTTTTCAATGGCAAAAATCAATGAATATTGTAAATGCACAAACAGTAATTTCTCCGCATTGCAAGGTGCTATTCTGAAATTTTTTGCTTTTTCCTGCTCCTCTTAGCATGATAAAGAAGATTCACAGAGAGTGAGATGCCAGCTCCTTTCATTCAGTCAGTAGCTTCAAACATTTCTGGACGTTTTTCAATGGCAAAAATCAATGAATATTGTAAATGCACAAATAGTAATTTCTCCACATTGCAAGGTGCAATTCTGAAATTTTTTGCTTTTTCCTGCTCCTCTTAGCATGTTAAAGAAGATTCAAAGAGAGTGAGATGCCAGCTCTTTTCATTCAGTCAGTAGCTTCAAACATTTCTGGTATATGAATAACATGATGTTTTTCAATGGCAAAAATCAATGAATATTGTAAATGCACAAACAGTAATTTCTCCGCATTGCAAGGTGCAATTCTGAAATTTTTTGCTTTTTCCTGCTCCTCTTAGCATGATAAAGAAGATTCAAAGAGAGTGAGATGCCAGCTCTTTTCATTCAGTCAGTAGCTTCAAACATTTCTGGTATATGAATAACATGATGTTTTTCAATGGCAAAAATCAATGAATATTGTAAATGCACAAACAGTAATTTCTCCGCATTGCAAGGTGCAATTCTGAAATTTTTTGCTTTTTCCTGCTCCTCTTAGCATGATAAAGAAGATTCAAAGAGAGTGAGATGCCAGCTCCTTTCATTCAGTCAGTAGCTTCAAACATTTCTGGACGTTTTTCAATGGCGAAAATCAATGAATATTGTAAATGCACAAACAGTAATTTCTCCACATTGCAAGGTGCAATTCGGAAATTTTTTGCTTTTTCCTGCTCCTCTTAGCATGATAAAGAAGATTCAAAGAGAGTGAGATGCCAGCTCTTTTCATTCAGTCAGTAGCTTCAAACATTTCTGGTATATGAATAACATGATGTTTTTCAATGGCAAAAATCAATGAATATTGTAAATGCACAAACAGTAATTTCTCCGCATTGCAAGGTGCAATTCTGAAATTTTTTGCTTTTTCCTGCTCCTCTTAGCATGATAAAGAAGATTCAAAGAGAGTGAGATGCCAGCTCCTTTCATTCAGTCAGTAGCTTCAAACATTTCTGGACGTTTATCAATGGCAAAAATCAATGAATATTGTAAATGCACAAACAATAATTTCTCCACATTGCAAGGTGCAATTCTGAAATGTTTTGCTTTTTCCTGCTCCTCTTAGCATGATAAAGAAGATTCAAAGAGAGTGAGATGCCAGCTCTTTTCATTCAGTCAGTAGCTTCAAATATTTCTGGTATATGAATGACATGATGTTTTTCAATGGCAAAAATCAATGAATATTGTAAATGCACAAACAGTAATTTCTCCGCATTACAAGGTGCAATTCTGAAATTTTTTGCTCTTTCCTGCTCCTCTTAGCATGATAAAGAAGATTCAAAGAGAGTGAGATGCCAGCTCTTTTCATTCAGTCAGTAGCTTCAAACATTTCTGGTATATGAAAAACATGATGTTTTTCAATGGCAAAAATCAATCAATATTGTAAATGCACAAACAGTAATTTCTCCGCATTGCAAGGTGCAATTCTGAAATTTTTTGCTTTTTCCTGCTCCTCTTAGCATGATAAAGAAGATTCAAAGAGAGTGAGATGCCAGCTCTTTTCATTCAGTCAGTAGCTTCAAACATTTCTGGTATATGAATAACATGATGTTTTTCAATGGCAAAAATCAATGAATATTGTAAATGCACAAACAGTAATTTCTCCGCATTGCAAGGTCCAATTCTGAAATTTTTTGCTTTTTCCTGCTCCTCTTAGCATGATAAAGAAGATTCAAAGAGAGTGAGATGCCAGCTCCTTTCATTCAGTCAGTAGCTTCAAACATTTCTGGACGTTTTTCAATGGCAAAAATCAATGAATATTGTAAATGCACAAACAGTAATTTCTCCACATTGCAAGGTGCAATTCTGAAATGTTTTGCTTTTTCCTGCTCCTCTTAGCATGATAAAGAAGATTCAAAGAGAGTGAGATGCCAGCTCTTTTCATTCAGTCAGTAGCTTCAAACATTTCTGGTATATGAATAACATGATGTTTTTCAATGGCAAAAATCAATGAATATTGTAAATGCACAAACAGTAATTTCTCCGCATTGCAAGGTGCAATTCTGAAATTTTTTGCTTTTTCCTGCTCCTCTTAGCATGATAAAGAAGATTCAAAGAGAGTGAGATGCCAGCTCTTTTCATTCAGTCAGTAGCTTCAAACATTTCTGGTATATGAATAACATGATGTTTTTCAATGGCAAAAATCAATGAATATTGTAAATGCACAAACAGTAATTTCTCCGCATTGCAAGGTGCAATTCTGAAATTTTTTGCTTTTTCCTGCTCCTCTTAGCATGATAAAGAAGATTCAAAGAGAGTGAGATGCCAGCTCCTTTCATTCAGTCAGTAGCTTCAAACATTTCTGGACGTTTTTCAATGGCAAAAATCAATGAATATTGTAAATGCACAAACAGTAATTTCTCCACATTGCAAGGTGCAATTCTGAAATTTTTAGCTTTTTCCTGCTCCTCTTAGCATGATAAAGAAGATTCAAAGAGAGTGAGATGCCAGCTCTTTTCATTCAGTCAGTAGCTTCAAACATTTCTGGTATATGAATAACATGATGTTTTTCAATGGCAAAAATCAATGAATATTGTAAATGCACAAACAGTAATTTCTCCGCATTGCAAGGTGCAATTCTGAAATTTTTTGATTTTTCCTGATCCTCTTAGCATGATAAAGAAGATTCAAAGAGAGTGAGATGCCAGCTCCTTTCATTCAGTCAGTAGCTTCAAACATTTCTGGACGTTTTTCAATGGCAAAAATCAATGAATATTGTAAATGCACAAACAGTAATTTCTCCACATTGCAAGGTGCAATTCTGAACTTTTTTGCTTTTTCCTGCTCCTCTTAGCATGATAAAGAAGATTCAAAGAGAGTGAGATGCCAGCTCTTTTCATTCAGTCAGTAGCTTCAAACATTTCTGGTATATGAATAACATGATGTTTTTCAATGGCAAAAATCAATGAATATTGTAAATGCACAAACAGTAATTCCTCCGCATTGCAAGGTGCAATTCTGAAATTTTTTGCTTTTTCCTGCTCCTCTTAGCATGATAAAGAAGATTCAAAGAGAGTGAGATGCCAGCTCCTTTCATTCAGTCAGTAGCTTCAAACATTTCTGGACGTTTTTCAATGGCAAAAATCAATGAATATTGTAAATGCACAAACAGTAATTTCTCCACATTGCAAGGTGCAATTCTGAAATTTTTTGCTTTTTCCTGCTCCTCTTAGCATGATAAAGAAGATTCAAAGAGAGTGAGATGCCAGCTCTTTTCATTCAGTCAGTAGCTTCAAACATTTCTGGTATATGAATAACATGATGTTTTTCAATGGCAAAAATCAATGAATATTGTAAATGCACAAACAGTAATTTCTCCGCATTGCAAGGTGCAATTCTGAAATTTTTTGATTTTTCCTGCTCCTCTTAGCATGATAAAGAAAATTCATAGAGAGTGAGATGCCAGCTCCTTTCATTCAGTCAGTAGCTTCAAACATTTCTGGACGTTTTTCAATGGCAAAAATCAATGAATATTGTAAATGCACAAACAGTAATTTCTCCACATTGCAAGGTGCAATTCTGAAATGTTTTGCTTTTTCCTGCTCCTCTTAGCATGATAAAGAAGATTCAAAGAGAGTGAGATGCCAGCTCTTTTCATTCTGTCAGTAGCTTCAAACATTTCTGGTATATGAATAACATGATGTTTTTCAATGGCAAAAATCAATGAATATTGTAAATGCACAAACAGTAATTTCTCCGCATTGCAAGGTGCAATTCTGAAATTTTTTGCTTTTTCCTGCTCCTCTTAGCATGATAAAGAAGATTCAAAGAGAGTGAAATGCCAGCTCTTTTCATTCAGTCAGTAGCTTCAAACATTTCTGGTATATGAATAACATGATGTTTTTCAATGGCAAAAATCAATGAATATTGTAAATGCACAAACAGTAATTTCTCCGCATTGCAAGGTGCAATTCTGAAATTTTTTGCTTTTTCCTGCTCCTCTTAGCATGATAAAGAAGATTCAAAGAGAGTGAGATGCCAGCTCCTTTCATTCAGTCAGTAGCTTCAAACATTTCTGGACGTTTTTCAATGGCAAAAATCAATGAATATTGTAAATGCACAAACAGTAATTTCTCCACATTGCAAGGTGCAATTCTGAAATTTTTTGCTTTTTCCTGCTCCTCTTAGCATGTTAAAGAAGATTCAAAGAGAGTGAGATGCCAGCTCTTTTCATTCAGTCAGTAGCTTCAAACATTTCTGGTATATGAATAACATGATGTTTTTCAATGGCAAAAATCAATGAATATTGTAAATGCACAAACAGTAATTTCTCCGCATTGCAAGGTGCAATTCTGAAATTTTTTGCTTTTTCCTGCTCCTCTTAGCATGATAAAGAAGATTCAAAGAGTGTGAGATGCCAGCTCTTTTCATTCAGTCAGTAGCTTCAAACATTTCTGGTATATGAATAACATGATGTTTTTCAATGGCAAAAATCAATGAATATTGTAAATGCACAAACAGTAATTTCTCCGCATTGCAAGGTGCAATTCTGAAATTTTTTGCTTTTTCCTGCTCCTCTTAGCATGATAAAGAAGATTCAAAGAGAGTGAGATGCCAGCTCCTTTCATTCAGTCAGTAGCTTCAAACATTTCTGGACGTTTTTCAATGGCGAAAATCAATGAATATTGTAAATGCACAAACAGTAATTTCTCCACATTGCAAGGTGCAATTCGGAAATTTTTTGCTTTTTCCTGCTCCTCTTAGCATGATAAAGAAGATTCAAAGAGAGTGAGATGCCAGCTCTTTTCATTCAGTCAGTAGCTTCAAACATTTCTGGTATATGAATAACATGATGTTTTTCAATGGCAAAAATCAATGAATATTGTAAATGCACAAACAGTAATTTCTCCGCATTGCAAGGTGCAATTCTGAAATTTTTTGCTTTTTCCTGCTCCTCTTAGCATGATAAAGAAGATTCAAAGAGAGTGAGATGCCAGCTCCTTTCATTCAGTCAGTAGCTTCAAACATTTCTGGACGTTTATCAATGGCAAAAATCAATGAATATTGTAAATGCACAAACAGTAATTTCTCCACATTGCAAGGTGCAATTCTGAAATGTTTTGCTTTTTCCTGCTCCTCTTAGCATGATAAAGAAGATTCAAAGAGAGTGAGATGCCAGCTCTTTTCATTCAGTCAGTAGCTTCAAACATTTCTGGTATATGAATAACATGATGTTTTTCAATGGCAAAAATCAATGAATATTGTAAATGCACAAACAGTAATTTCTCCGCATTACAAGGTGCAATTCTGAAATTTTTTGCTCTTTCCTGCTCCTCTTAGCATGATAAAGAAGATTCAAAGAGAGTGAGATGCCAGCTCTTTTCATTCAGTCAGTAGCTTCAAACATTTCTGGTATATGAAAAACATGATGTTTTTCAATGGCAAAAATCAATCAATATTGTAAATGCACAAACAGTAATTTCTCCGCATTGCAAGGTGCAATTCTGAAATTTTTTGCTTTTTCCTGCTCCTCTTAGCATGATAAAGAAGATTCAAAGAGAGTGAGATGCCAGCTCTTTTCATTCAGTCAGTAGCTTCAAACATTTCTGGATGTTTTTCAATGGCAAAAATCAATGAATATTGTAAATGCACAAACAGTAATTTCTCCACATTGCAAGGTGCAATTCTGAAATTTTTTGCTTTTTCCTGCTCCTCTTAGCATGATAAAGAAGATTAAAAGAGAGTGAGATGCCAGCTCTTTTCATTCAGTCAGTAGCTTCAAACATTTCTGGTATATGAATAACATGATGTTTTTCAATGGCAAAAATCAATGAATATTGTAAATGCACAAACAGTAATTTCTCCGCATTGCAAGGTCCAATTCTGAAATTTTTTGCTTTTTCCTGCTCCTCTTAGCATGATAAAGAAGATTCAAAGAGAGTGAGATGCCAGCTCCTTTCATTCAGTCAGTAGCTTCAAACATTTCTGGACGTTTTTCAATGGCAAAAATCAATAAATATTGTAAATGCACAAACAGTAATTTCTCCACATTGCAAGGTGCAATTCTGAAATTTTTTGCTTTTTCCTGCTCCTCTTAGCATGATAAAGAAGATTCAAAGAGAGTGAGATGCCAGCTCTTTTCATTCAGTCAGTAGCTTCAAACATTTCTGGTATATGAATAACATGATGTTTTTCAATGGCAAAAATCAATGAATATTGTAAATGCACAAACAGTAATTTCTCAGCATTGCAAAGTGAAATTCTGAAATTTTTTGCTTTTTCCTGCTCCTCTTAGCATGATAAAGAAGATTCAAAGAGAGTGAGATGCCAGCTCTTTTCATTCAGTCAGTAGCTTCAAACATTTCTGGTATATGAAAAACATGATGTTTTTCAATGGCAAAAATCAATCAATATTGTAAATGCACAAACAGTAATTTCTCCGCATTGCAAGGTGCAATTCTGAAATTTTTTGCTTTTTCCTGCTCCTCTTAGCATGATAAAGAAGATTCAAAGAGAGTGAGATGCCAGCTCTTTTCATTCAGTCAGTAGCTTCAAACATTTCTGGATGTTTTTCAATGGCAAAAATCAATGAATATTGTAAATGCACAAACAGTAATTTCTCCACATTGCAAGGTGCAATTCTGAAATTTTTTGCTTTTTCCTGCTCCTCTTAGCATGATAAAGAAGATTCAAAGAGAGTGAGATGCCAGCTCTTTTCATTCAGTCAGTAGCTTCAAACATTTCTGGTATATGAATAACATGATGTTTTTCAATGGCAAAAATCAATGAATATTGTAAATGCACAAACAGTAATTTCTCCGCATTGCAAGGTCCAATTCTGAAATTTTTTGCTTTTTCCTGCTCCTCTTAGCATGATAAAGAAGATTCAAAGAGAGTGAGATGCCAGCTCCTTTCATTCAGTCAGTAGCTTCAAACATTTCTGGACGTTTTTCAATGGCAAAAATCAATAAATATTGTAAATGCACAAACAGTAATTTCTCCACATTGCAAGGTGCAATTCTGAAATTTTTTGCTTTTTCCTGCTCCTCTTAGCATGATAAAGAAGATTCAAAGAGAGTGAGATGCCAGCTCTTTTCATTCAGTCAGTAGCTTCAAACATTTCTGGTATATGAATAACATGATGTTTTTCAATGGCAAAAATCAATGAATATTGTAAATGCACAAACAGTAATTTCTCAGCATTGCAAAGTGAAATTCTGAAATTTTTTGCTTTTTCCTGCTCCTCTTAGCATGATAAAGAAGATTCAAAGAGAGTGAGATGCCAGCTCCTTTCATTCAGTCAGTAGCTTCAAGCATTTCTGGACGTTTTTCAATGGCAAAAATCAATGAATATTGTAAATGCACAAACAGTAATTTCTCCACATTGCAAGGTGCAATTCTGAAATTTTTTGCTTTTTCCTGCTCCTCTTAGCATGATAAAGAAGATTCAAAGAGAGTGAGATGCCAGCTCTTTTCATTCAGTCAGTAGCTTCAAACATTTCTGGTATATGAATAACATGATGTTTTTCAATGGCAAAAATCATTGAATATTGTAAATGCACAAACAGTAATTTCTCCGCATTGCAAGGTGCAATTCTGAAATTTTTTGCTTTTTCCTGCTCCTCTTAGCATGATAAAGAAGATTCAAAGAGAGTGAGATGCCAGCTCCTTTCATTCAGTCAGTAGCTTCAAACATTTCTGGACGTTTTTCAATGGCAAAAATCAATGAATATTGTAAATGCACAAACAGTAATTTCTCCGCATTGCAAGGTGCAATTCTGAAATTTTTTGCTTTTTCCTGCTCCTCTTAGCATGGTAAAGAAGATTCAAAGAGAGTGAGGTGCCAGCTCCTTTCATTCAGTCAGTAGCTTCAAACATTTCTGGACGTTTTTCAATGGCAAAAATCAATGAATATTGTAAATGCACAAACAGTAATTTCTCCACATTGCAAGGTGCAATTCTGAAATTTTTTGCTTTTTCCTGCTCCTCTTAGCATGATAAAGAAGATTCAAAGAGAGTGAGAGGCCAGCTCTTTTCATTCAGTCAGTAGCTTCAAACATTTCTGGTATATGAATAACATGATGTTTTTCAATGGCAAAAATCAATGAATATTGTAAATGCACAAACAGTAATTTCTCCGCATTGCAAGGTGCAATTCTGAAATTTTTTGCTTTTTCCTGCTCCTCTTAGCATGATAAAGAAGATTCAAAGAGAGAGAGATGCCAGCTCCTTTCATTCAGTCAGTAGCTTCAAACATTTCTGGACGTTTTTCAAAGGCAAAAATCAATGAATATTGTAAATGCACAAAGAGTAATTTCTCCACATTGCAAGGTGCAATTCTGAAATATTTTGCTTTTACCTGCTCCTCTTAGCATGATAAAGAAGATTCAAAGAGAGTGAGATGCCAGCTCTTTTCATTCAGTCAGTAGCTTCAAACATTTCTGGTATATGAATAACATGATGTTTTTCAATGGCAAAAATCAATGATTATTGTAAATGCACAAACAGTAATTTCTCCGCATTGCAAGGTGCAATTCTGACATTTTTTGCTTTTTCCTGCTCCTGTTAGCATGATAAAGAAGATTCAAAGAGAGTGAGATGCCAGCTCCTTTCATTCAGTCAGTAGCTTCAAACATTTCTGGATGTTTTTCAATGGCAAAAATCAATGAAAATTGTAAATGCACAAACAGTAATTTCTCCACATTGCAAGGTGCAATTCTGAAATTTTTTGCTTTTTCCTGCTCCTCTTAGCATGATAAAGAAGATTCAAAGAGAGTGAGATGACAGCTCTTTTCATTCAGTCAGTAGCTTCAAACATTTCTGGTATATGAATAACATGATGTTTTTCAATGGCAAAAATCAATGAATATTGTAAATGCACAAACAGTAATTTCTCCGCATTGCAAGGTGCAATTCTGAAATTTTTTGCTTTTTCCTGCTCCTCTTAGCATGATAAAGAAGATTCAAAGAGAGTGAGATGCCAGCTCCTTTCATTCAGTCAGTAGCATCAAAGATTTCTGGACGTTTTTCAATGGCAAAAATCAATGAATATTGTAAATGCACAAATAGTAATTTCTCCACATTGCAAGGTGCAATTCTGAAATTGTTTGCTTTTTCCTGCTCCTCTTAGCATGATAAAGAAGATTCAAAGAGAGTGAGATGCCAGCTCTTTTCATTCAGTCAGTAGCTTCAAACATTTCTGGTATATGAATAACATGATGTTTTTCAATGGCAAAAATCAATGAATATTGTAAATGCACAAACAGTAATTTCTCCGCATTGCAAGGTGCAATTCTGAAATTTTTTGCTTTTTCCTGCTCCTCTTAGCATGATAAAGAAGATTCAAAGAGAGTGAGATGCCAGCTCCTTTCATTCAGTCAGTAGCTTCAAACATTTCTGGACGTTTATCAATGGCAAAAATCAATGAATATTGTAAATGCACAAACAGTAATTTCTCCACATTGCAAGGTGCAATTCTGAAATGTTTTGCTTTTTCCTGCTCCTCTTAGCATGATAAAGAAGATTCAAAGAGAGTGAGATGCCAGCTCTTTTCATTCAGTCAGTAGCTTCAAACATTTCTGGTATATGAATAACATGATGTTTTTCAATGGCAAAAATCAATGAATATTGTAAATGCACAAACAGTAATTTCTCCGCATTACAAGGTGCAATTCTGAAATTTTTTGCTCTTTCCTGCTCCTCTTAGCATGATAAAGAAGATTCAAAGAGAGTGAGATGCCAGCTCTTTTCATTCAGTCAGTACCTTCAAACATTTCTGGTATATGAAAAACATGATGTTTTTCAATGGCAAAAATCAATCAATATTGTAAATGCACAAACAGTAATTTCTCCGCATTGCAAGGTGCAATTCTGAAATTTTTTGCTTTTTCCTGCTCCTCTTAGCATGATAAAGAAGATTCAAAGAGAGTGAGATGCCAGCTCTTTTCATTCAGTCAGTAGCTTCAAACATTTCTGGATGTTTTTCAATGGCAAAAATCAATGAATATTGTAAATGCACAAACAGTAATTTCTCCACATTGCAAGGTGCAATTCTGAAATTTTTTGCTTTTTCCTGCTCCTCTTAGCATGATAAAGAAGATTCAAAGAGAGTGAGATGCCAGCTCTTTTCATTCAGTCAGTAGCTTCAAACATTTCTGGTATATGAATAACATGATGTTTTTCAATGGCAAAAATCAATGAATATTGTAAATGCACAAACAGTAATTTCTCCGCATTGCAAGGTCCAATTCTGAAATTTTTTGCTTTTTCCTGCTCCACTTAGCATGATAAAGAAGATTCAAAGAGAGTGAGATGCCAGCTCCTTTCATTCAGTCAGTAGCTTCAAACATTTCTGGACGTTTTTCAATGGCAAAAATCAATAAATATTGTAAATGCACAAACAGTAATTTCTCCACATTGCAAGGTGCAATTCTGAAATTTTTTGCTTTTTCCTGCTCCTCTTAGCATGATAAAGAAGATTCAAAGAGAGTGAGATGCCAGCTCTTTTCATTCAGTCAGTAGCTTCAAACATTTCTGGTATATGAATAACATGATGTTTTTCAATGGCAAAAATCAATGAATATTGTAAATGCACAAACAGTAATTTCTCAGCATTGCAAAGTGAAATTCTGAAATTTTTTGCTTTTTCCTGCTCCTCTTAGCATGATAAAGAAGATTCAAAGAGAGTGAGATGCCAGCTCTTTTCATTCAGTCAGTAGCTTCAAACATTTCTGGTATATGAATAACATGATGTTTTTCAATGGCAAAAATCAATGAATATTGTAAATGCACAAACAGTAATTTCTCCGCATTACAAGGTGCAATTCTGAAATTTTTTGCTCTTTCCTGCTCCTCTTAGCATGATAAAGAAGATTCAAAGAGAGTGAGATGCCAGCTCTTTTCATTCAGTCAGTAGCTTCAAACATTTCTGGTATATGAAAAACATGATGTTTTTCAATGGCAAAAATCAATCAATATTGTAAATGCACAAACAGTAATTTCTCCGCATTGCAAGGTGCAATTCTGAAATTTTTTGCTTTTTCCTGCTCCTCTTAGCATGATAAAGAAGATTCAAAGAGAGTGAGATGCCAGCTCTTTTCATTCAGTCAGTAGCTTCAAACATTTCTGGATGTTTTTCAATGGCAAAAATCAATGAATATTGTAAATGCACAAACAGTAATTTCTCCACATTGCAAGGTGCAATTCTGAAATTTTTTGCTTTTTCCTGCTCCTCTTAGCATGATAAAGAAGATTCAAAGAGAGTGAGATGCCAGCTCTTTTCATTCAGTCAGTAGCTTCAAACATTTCTGGTATATGAATAACATGATGTTTTTCAATGGCAAAAATCAATGAATATTGTAAATGCACAAACAGTAATTTCTCCGCATTGCAAGGTCCAATTCTGAAATGTTTTGCTTTTTCCTGCTCCTCTTAGCATGATAAAGAAGATTCAAAGAGAGTGAGATGCCAGCTCCTTTCATTCAGTCAGTAGCTTCAAACATTTCTGGACGTTTTTCAATGGCAAAAATCAATAAATATTGTAAATGCACAAACAGTAATTTCTCCACATTGCAAGGTGCAATTCTGAAATTTTTTGCTTTTTCCTGCTCCTCTTAGCATGATAAAGAAGATTCAAAGAGAGTGAGATGCCAGCTCTTTTCATTCAGTCAGTAGCTTCAAACATTTCTGGTATATGAATAACATGATGTTTTTCAATGGCAAAAATCAATGAATATTGTAAATGCACAAACAGTAATTTCTCAGCATTGCAAAGTGAAATTCTGAAATTTTTTGCTTTTTCCTGCTCCTCTTAGCATGATAAAGAAGATTCAAAGAGAGTGAGATGCCAGCTCCTTTCATTCAGTCAGTAGCTTCAAGCATTTCTGGACGTTTTTCAATGGCAAAAATCAATGAATATTGTAAATGCACAAACAGTAATTTCTCCACATTGCAAGGTGCAATTCTGAAATTTTTTGCTTTTTCCTGCTCCTCTTAGCATGATAAAGAAGATTCAAAGAGAGTGAGATGCCAGCTCTTTTCATTCAGTCAGTAGCTTCAAACATTTCTGGTATATGAATAACATGATGTTTTTCAATGGCAAAAATCAATGAATATTGTAAATGCACAAACAGTAATTTCTCCGCATTGCAAGGTGCAATTCTGAAATTTTTTGCTTTTTCCTGCTCCTCTTAGCATGATAAAGAAGATTCAAAGAGTGTGAGATGCCAGCTCCTTTCATTCAGTCAGTAGCTTCAAACATTTCTGGACGTTTTTCAATGGCAAAAATCAATGAATATTGTAAATGCACAAACAGTAATTTCTCCGCATTGCAAGGTGCAATTCTGAAATTTTTTGCTTTTTCCTGCTCCTCTTAGCATGGTAAAGAAGATTCAAAGAGAGTGAGGTGCCAGCTCCTTTCATTCAGTCAGTAGCTTCAAACATTTCTGGACGTTTTTCAATGGCAAAAATCAATGAATATTGTAAATGCACAAACAGTAATTTCTCCACATTGCAAGGTGCAATTCTGAAATTTTTTGCTTTTTCCTGCTCCTCTTAGCATGATAAAGAAGATTCAAAGAGAGTGAGAGGCCAGCTCTTTTCATTCAGTCAGTAGCTTCAAACATTTCTGGTATATGAATAACATGATGTTTTTCAATGGCAAAAATCAATGAATATTGTAAATGCACAAACAGTAATTTCTCCGCATTGCAAGGTGCAATTCTGAAATTTTTTGCTTTTTCCTGCTCCTCTTAGCATGATAAAGAAGATTCAAAGAGAGGGAGATGCCAGCTCCTTTCATTCAGTCAGTAGCTTCAAACATTTCTGGACGTTTTTCAATGGCAAAAATCAATGAATATTGTAAATGCACAAACAGTAATTTCTCCACATTGCAAGGTGCAATTCTGAAATATTTTGCTTTTACCTGCTCCTCTTAGCATGATAAAGAAGATTCAAAGAGAGTGAGATGCCAGCTCTTTTCATTCAGTCAGTAGCTTCAAACATTTCTGGTATATGAATAACATGATGTTTTTCAATGACAAAAATCAATGAATATTGTAAATGCACAAACAGTAATTTCTCCGCATTGCAAGGTGCAATTCTGACATTTTTTGCTTTTTCCTGCTCCTCTTAGCATGATAAAGAAGATTCAAAGAGAGTGAGATGCCAGCTCCTTTCATTCAGTCAGTAGCTTCAAACATTTCTGGACGTTTTTCAATGGCAAAAATCAATGAAAATTGTAAATGCACAAACAGTAATTTCTCCACATTGCAAGGTGCAATTCTGAAATTTTTTGCTTTTTCCTGCTCCTCTTAGCATGATAAAGAAGATTCAAAGAGAGTGAGATGACAGCTCTTTTCATTCAGTCAGTAGCTTCAAACATTTCTGGTATATGAATAACATGATGTTTTTCAATGGCAAAAATCAATGAATATTGTAAATGCACAAACAGTAATTTCTCCGCATTGCAAGGTGCAATTCTGAAATTTTTTGCTTTTTCCTGCTCCTCTTAGCATGATAAAAAGATTCAAAGAGAGTGAGATGCCAGCTCCTTTCATTCAGTCAGTAGCATCAAAGATTTCTGGACGTTTTTCAATGGCAAAAATCAATGAATATTGTAAATGCACAAATAGTAATTTCTCCACATTGCAAGGTGCAATTCTGAAATTGTTTGCTTTTTCCTGCTCCTCTTAGCATGATAAAGAAGATTCAAAGAGAGTGAGATGCCAGCTCTTTTCATTCAGTCAGTAGCTTCAAACATTTCTGGTATATGAATAACATGATGTTTTTCAATGGCAAAAATCAATGAATATTGTAAATGCACAAACAGTAATTTCTCCGCATTGCAAGGTGCAATTCTGAAATTTTTTGCTTTTTCCTGCTCCTCTTAGCATGATAAAGAAGATTCAAAGAGAGTGAGATGCCAGCTCCTTTCATTCAGTCAGTAGCTTCAAACATTTCTGGACGTTTTTCAATGGCAAAAATCAATGAATATTGTTAATGCACAAACAGTAATTTCTCCACATTGCAAGGTGCAATTCTGAAATTTTTTGCTTTTTCCTGCTCCTCTTAGCATGATAAAGAAGATTCAAAGAGAGTGAGATGCCAGCTCTTTTCATTCAGTCAGTAGCTTCAAACATTTCTGATATATGAATAACATGATGTTTTTCAATGGCAAAAATCAATGAATATTGTAAATGCACAAACAGTAATTTCTCCGCATTGCAAGGTGCAATTCTGAAATTTTTTGCTTTTTCCTGCTCCTCTTAGCATGATAAAGAAGATTCAAAGAGAGTGAGATGCCCACTCCTTTCATTCAGTCAGTAGCTTCAAACATTTCTGGACGTTTTTCAATGGCAAAAATCAATGAATATTGTAAATGCACAAATAGTAATTTCTCCACATTGCAAGGTGCAATTCTGAAATTTTTTGCTTTTTCCTGCTCTTCTTAGCATGATAAAGAAGATTCAAAGAGAGTGAGATGCCAGCTCTTTTCATTCAGTCAGTAGCTTCAAACATGTCTGGTATATGAATAACATGATGTTTTTCAATGGCAAAAATCAATGAATATTGTAAATGCACAAACAGTAATTTCTCCGCATTGCAAGGTGCAATTCTGAAATTGTTTGCTTTTTCCTGCTCCTCTTAGCATGATAAAGAAGATTCAAAGAGAGTGAGATGCCAGCTCTTATCATTCAGTCAGTAGCTTCAAACATTTCTGGTATATGAATAACATGATGTTTTTCAATGGCAAAAATCAATGAATATTGTAAATGCACAATCAGTAATTTCTCCGCATTGCAAGGTGCAATTCTGAAATTTTTTGCTTTTTCCTGCTCCTCTTAGCATGATAAAAAGATTCAAAGAGAGTGAGATGCCAGCTCCTTTCATTCAGTCAGTAGCATCAAAGATTTCTGGACGTTTTTCAATGGCAAAAATCAATGAATATTGTAAATGCACAAATAGTAATTTCTCCACATTGCAAGGTGCAATTCTGAAATTGTTTGCTTTTTCCTGCTCCTCTTAGCATGATAAAGAAGATTCAAAGAGAGTGAGATGCCAGCTCTTTTCATTCAGTCAGTAGCTTCAAACATTTCTGGTATATGAATAACATGATGTTTTTCAATGGCAAAAATCAATGAATATTGTAAATGCACAAACAGTAATTTCTCCGCATTGCAAGGTGCAATTCTGAAATTTTTTGCTTTTTCCTGCTCCTCTTAGCATGATAAAGAAGATTCAAAGAGAGTGAGATGCCAGCTCCTTTCATTCAGTCAGTAGCTTCAAACATTTCTGGACGTTTTTCAATGGCAAAAATCAATGAATATTGTTAATGCACAAACAGTAATTTCTCCACATTGCAAGGTGCAATTCTGAAATTTTTTGCTTTTTCCTGCTCCTCTTAGCATGATAAAGAAGATTCAAAGAGAGTGAGATGCCAGCTCTTTTCATTCAGTCAGTAGCTTCAAACATTTCTGATATATGAATAACATGATGTTTTTCAATGGCAAAAATCAATGAATATTGTAAATGCACAAACAGTAATTTCTCCGCATTGCAAGGTGCAATTCTGAAATTTTTTGCTTTTTCCTGCTCCTCTTAGCATGATAAAGAAGATTCAAAGAGAGTGAGATGCCCACTCCTTTCATTCAGTCAGTAGCTTCAAACATTTCTGGACGTTTTTCAATGGCAAAAATCAATGAATATTGTAAATGCACAAATAGTAATTTCTCCACATTGCAAGGTGCAATTCTGAAATTTTTTGCTTTTTCCTGCTCTTCTTAGCATGATAAAGAAGATTCAAAGAGAGTGAGATGCCAGCTCTTTTCATTCAGTCAGTAGCTTCAAACATGTCTGGTATATGAATAACATGATGTTTTTCAATGGCAAAAATCAATGAATATTGTAAATGCACAAACAGTAATTTCTCCGCATTGCAAGGTGCAATTCTGAAATTGTTTGCTTTTTCCTGCTCCTCTTAGCATGATAAAGAAGATTCAAAGAGAGTGAGATGCCAGCTCTTATCATTCAGTCAGTAGCTTCAAACATTTCTGGTATATGAATAACATGATGTTTTTCAATGGCAAAAATCAATGAATATTGTAAATGCACAATCAGTAATTTCTCCGCATTGCAAGGTGCAATTCTGAAATTTTTTGCTTTTTCCTGCTCCTCTTAGCATGATAAAGAAGATTCAAAGAGAGTGAGATGCCAGCTCCTTTCATTCAGTCAGTAGCTTCAAACATTTCTGGACGTTTTTCAATGGCAAAAATCAATGAATATTGTTAATGCACAAACAGTAATTTCTCCACATTGCAAGCTGCAATTCTGAAATTTTTTACTTTTTCCTGCTCCTCTTAGCATGATAAAGAAGATTCAAAGAGAGTGAGATGCCAGCTCTTTTCATTCAGTCAGTAGCTTCAAACATTTCTGATATATGAATAACATGATGTTTTTCAATGGCAAAAATCAATGAATATTGTAAATGCACAAACAGTAATTTCTCCGCATTGCAAGGTGCAATTCTGAAATTTTTTGCTTTTTCCTGCTCCTCTTAGCATGATAAAGAAGATTCAAAGAGAGTGAGATGCGCACTCCTTTCATTCAGTCAGTAGCTTCAAACATTTCTGGACGTTTTTCAATGGCAAAAATCAATGAATATTGTAAATGCACAAATAGTAATTTCTCCACATTGCAAGGTGCAATTCTGAAATTTTTTGCTTTTTCCTGCTCCTCTTAGCATGATAAAGAAGATTCAAAGAGAGTGAGATGCCAGCTCTTTTCATTCAGTCAGTAGCTTCAAACATGTCTGGTATATGAATATCATGATGTTTTTCAATGGCAAAAATCAATGAATATTGTAAATGCACAAACAGTAATTTCTCCGCATTGCAAGGTGCAATTCTGAAATTTTTTGCTTTTTCCTGCTCCTCTTAGCATGATAAAGAAGATTCAAAGAGAGATAGATGCCAGCTCCTTTCATTCAATCAGTAGCTTCAAACATTTCTGGACGTTTTTCAATGGCAAAAATCAATGAATATTGTAAATGCACAAATAGTAATTTCTCCACATTGCAAGGTGCAATTCTGAAATTTTTTGCTTTTTCCTGCTCCTCTTAGCATGATAAAGAAGATTCAAAGAGAGTGAGATGCCAGCTCTTTTCATTCAGTCAGTAGCTTCAAACATTTCTGGTATATGAATAACATGATGTTTTTCAATGGCAAAAATCAATGAATATTGTAAATGCACAAACAGTAATTTCTCCGCATTGCAAGGTCCAATTCTGAAATTTTTTGCTTTTTCCTGCTCCTCTTAGCATGATAAAGAAGATTCAAAGAGAGTGAGATGCCAGCTCCTTTCATTCAGTCAGTAGCTTCAAACATTTCTGGACGTTTTTCAATGGCAAAAATCAATAAATATTGTAAATGCACAAACAGTAATTTCTCCACATTGCAAGGTGCAATTCTGAAATTTTTTGCTTTTTCCTGCTCCTCTTAGCATGATAAAGAAGATTCAAAGAGAGTGAGATGCCAGCTCTTTTCATTCAGTCAGTAGCTTCAAACATTTCTGGTATATGAATAACATGATGTTTTTCAGTGGCAAAAATCAATCAATATTGTAAATGCACAAACAGTAATTTCTCCGCATTGCAAGGTGCAATTCTGAAATTTTTTGCTTTTTCCTGCTCCTCTTAGCATGATAAAGAAGATTCAAAGAGAGTGAGATGCCAGCTCCTTTCATTCAGTCAGTAGCTTCAAAGATTTCTGGACATTTTTCAATGGCAAAAATCAATGAATATTGTAAATGCACAAATAGTAATTTCTCCACATTGCAAGGTGCAATTCTGAAATTTTTTGCTTTTTCCTGCTCCTCTTAGCATGATAAAGAAGATTCAAAGAGAGTGAGATGCCAGCTCTTTTCATTCAGTCAGTAGCTTCAAACATTTCTGGTATATGAATAACATGATGTTTTTCAATGGCAAAAATCAATGAATATTGTAAATGCACAAACAGTAATTTCTCCGCATTGCAAGATGCAATTCTGAAATTTTTTGCTTTTTCCTGCTCCTCTTAGCATGATAAAGAAGATTCAAAGAGAGTGAGATGCCAGCTCTTTTCATTCAGTCAGTAGCTTCAAACATTTCTGGTATATGAATAACATGATGTTTTTCAATGGCAAAAATCAATGAATATTGTAAATGCACAAACCGTAATTTCTCCGCATTGCAAGGTGCAATTCTGAAATTTTTTGCTTTTTCCTGCTCCTCTTAGCATGATAAAGAAGATTCAAAGAGAGTGAGATGCCAGCTCCTTTCATTCAGTCAGTAGCTTCAAACATTTCTGGACGTTTTTCAATGGCAAAAATCAATGAATATTGTTAATGCACAAACAGTAATTTCTCCACATTGCAAGGTGCAATTCTGAAATGTTTTGCTTTTTCCTGCTCCTGTTAGCATGATAAAGAAGATTCAAAGAGAGTGAGATGCCAGCTCTTTTCATTCAGTCAGTAGCTTCAAACATTTCTGGTATATGAATAACATGATGTTTTTCAATGGCAAAAATCAATGAATATTGTAAATGCACAAACAGTAATTTCTCCGCATTGCCAGGTGCAATTCTGAAATTTTTTGCTCTTTCCTGCTCCTCTTAGCATGATAAAGAAGATTCAAAGAGAGTGAGATGCCAGCTCTTTTCATTCAGTCAGTAGCTTCAAACATTTCTGGTATATGAATAACATGATGTTTTTCAATGGCAAAATCAATGAATATTGTAAATGCACAAACAGTAATTTCTCCGCATTGCAAGGTGCAATTGTGAAATTTTTTGCTTTTTTCTGCTCCTCTTAGCATGATAAAGAAGATTCAAAGAGAGTGAGATGCCAGCTCCTTTCATTCAGTCAGTAGCTTCAAACATTTCTGGACATTTTTCAATGGCAAAAATCAATGAATATTGTAAATGCACAAACAGTAATTTCTCCACATTGCAAGGTGCAATTATGAAATTTTTTGCTTTTTCCTGCTCCTCTTAGCATGATAAAGAAGATTCAAAGAGAGTGAGATGCCAGCTCCTTTCATTCAGTCAGTAGCTTCAAACATTTCTGGACGTTTTTCAATGGCAAAAATCAATGAATATTGTAAATGCACAAACAGTAATTTCTCCACATTGCAAGGTGCAATTCTGAAATTTTTTGCTTTTTCCTGCTCCTCTTAGCATGATAAAGAAGATTCAAAGAGAGTGAGATGACAGCTCTTTTCATTCAGTCAGTAGCTTCAAACATTTCTGGTATATGAATAACATGATGTTTTTCAATGGCAAAAATCAATGAATATTGTAAATGCACAAACAGTAATTTCTCCGCATTGCAAGGTGCAATTCTGAAATTTTTTGCTTTTTCCTGCTCCTCTTAGCATGATAAAGAAGATTCAAAGAGAGTGAGATGCCAGCTCCTTTCATTCAGTCAGTAGCATCAAAGATTTCTGGACGTTTTTCAATGGCAAAAATCAATGAATATTGTAAATGCACAAATAGTAATTTCTCCACATTGCAAGGTGCAATTCTGAAATTGTTTGCTTTTTCCTGCTCCTCTTAGCATGATAAAGAAGATTCAAAGAGAGTGAGATGCCAGCTCTTTTCATTCAGTCAGTAGCTTCAAACATTTCTGGTATATGAATAACATGATGTTTTTCAATGGCAAAAATCAATGAATATTGTAAATGCACAAACAGTAATTTCTCCGCATTGCAAGGTGCAATTCTGAAATTTTTTGCTTTTTCCTGCTCCTCTTAGCATGATAAAGAAGATTCAAAGAGAGTGAGATGCCAGCTCCTTTCATTCAGTCAGTAGCTTCAAACATTTCTGGACGTTTTTCAATGGCAAAAATCAATGAATATTGTTAATGCACAAACAGTAATTTCTCCACATTGCAAGCTGCAATTCTGAAATTTTTTGCTTTTTCCTGCTCCTCTTAGCATGATAAAGAAGATTCAAAGAGAGTGAGATGCCAGCTCTTTTCATTCAGTCAGTAGCTTCAAACATTTCTGATATATGAATAACATGATGTTTTTCAATGGCAAAAATCAATGAATATTGTAAATGCACAAACAGTAATTTCTCCGCATTGCAAGGTGCAATTCTGAAATTTTTTGCTTTTTCCTGCTCCTTTTAGCATGATAAAGAAGATTCAAAGAGAGTGAGATGCCCACTCCTTTCATTCAGTCAGTAGCTTCAAACATTTCTGGACGTTTTTCAATGGCAAAAATCAATGAATATTGTAAATGCACAAATAGTAATTTCTCCACATTGCAAGGTGCAATTCTGAAATTTTTTGCTTTTTCCTGCTCCTCTTAGCATGATAAAGAAGATTCAAAGAGAGTGAGATGCCAGCTCTTTTCATTCAGTCAGTAGCTTCAAACATGTCTGGTATATGAATAACATGATGTTTTTCAATGGCAAAAATCAATGAATATTGTAAATGCACAAACAGTAATTTCTCCGCATTGCAAGGTGCAATTCTGAAATTTTTTGCTTTTTCCTGCTCCTCTTAGCATGATAAAGAAGATTCAAAGAGAGTGAGATGCCAGCTCTTTTCATTCAGTCAGTAGCTTCAAACATTTCTGGTATATGAATAACATGATGTTTTTCAATGGCAAAAATCAATGAATATTGTAAATGCACAAACAGTAATTTCTCCGCATTGCAAGGTGCAATTCTGAAATTTTTTGCTTTTTCCTGCTCCTCTTAGCATGATAAAGAAGATTTAAAGAGAGAGAGATGCCAGCTCCTTTCATTCAATCAGTAGCTTCAAACATTTCTGGACGTTTTTCAATGGCAAAAATCAATGAATATTGTAAATGCACAAATAGTAATTTCTCCACATTGCAAGGTGCAATTCTGAAATTGTTTGCTTTTTCCTGCTCCTCTTAGCATGATAAAGAAGATTCAAAGAGAGTGAGATGCCAGCTCTTATCATTCAGTCAGTAGCTTCAAACATTTCTGGTATATGAATAACATGATGTTTTTCAATGGCAAAAATCAATGAATATTGTAAATGCACAATCAGTAATTTCTCCGCATTGCAAGGTGCAATTCTGAAATTTTTTGCTTTTTACTGCTCCTCTTAGCATGATAAAGAAGATTCAAAGAGAGTGAGATGCCAGCTCTTTTCTTTCAGTCAGTAGCTTCAAACATTTCTGGTATATGAATAACATGATGGTTTTCAATGGCAAAAATCAATGAATATTGTAAATGCACAAACAGTAATTTCTCCGCATTGCCAGGTGCAATTCTGAAATTTTTTGCTTTTTCCTGCTCCACTTAGCATGATAAAGAAGATTCAAAGAGAGTGAGATACCAGCTCCTTTCATTCAGTCAATAGCTTCAAACATTTCTGGACGTTTTTCAATGGCAAAAATCAATGAATATTGTAAATGCACAAACAGTAATTTCTCCACATTGCAAGGTGCAATTCTGAAATTTTTTGCTTTTTCCTGCTCCTCTTAGCATGATAAAGAAGATTCAAAGAGAGTGAGATGCCAGCTCTTTTCATTCAGTCAGTAGCTTCAAACATTTCTGGTATATGAATAACATGATGTTTTTCAATGGCAAAAATCAATGAATATTGTAAATGCACAAACAGTAATTTCTCCGCATTGCAAGGTGCAATTCTGAAATTTTTTGCTTTTTCCTGCTCCTCTTAGCATGATAAAGAAGATTCAAAGAGAGTGAGATGCCAGCTCCTTTCATTCAGTCAGTAGCTTCAAACATTTCTGGACGTTTTTCAATGGCAAAAATCAATGAATATTGTTAATGCACAAACAGTAATTTCTCCACATTGCAAGCTGCAATTCTGAAATTTTTTGCTTTTTCCTGCTCCTCTTAGCATGATAAAGAAGATTCAAAGAGAGTGAGATGCCAGCTCTTTTCATTCAGTCAGTAGCTTCAAACATTTCTGATATATGAATAACATGATGTTTTTCAATGGCAAAAATCAATGAATATTGTAAATGCACAAACAGTAATTTCTCCGCATTGCAAGGTGCAATTCTGAAATTTTTTGCTTTTTCCTGCTCCTCTTAGCATGATAAAGAAGATTCAAAGAGAGTGAGATGCGCACTCCTTTCATTCAGTCAGTAGCTTCAAACATTTCTGGACGTTTTTCAATGGCAAAAATCAATGAATATTGTAAATGCACAAATAGTAATTTCTCCACATTGCAAGGTGCAATTCTGAAATTTTTTGCTTTTTCCTGCTCCTCTTAGCATGATAAAGAAGATTCAAAGAGAGTGAGATGCCAGCTCTTTTCATTCAGTCAGTAGCTTCAAACATGTCTGGTATATGAATATCATGATGTTTTTCAATGGCAAAAATCAATGAATATTGTAAATGCACAAACAGTAATTTCTCCGCATTGCAAGGTGCAATTCTGAAATTTTTTGCTTTTTCCTGCTCCTCTTAGCATGATAAAGAAGATTCAAAGAGAGAGAGATGCCAGCTCCTTTCATTCAATCAGTAGCTTCAAACATTTCTGGACGTTTTTCAATGGCAAAAATCAATGAATATTGTAAATGCACAAATAGTAATTTCTCCACATTGCAAGGTGCAATTCTGAAATTTTTTGCTTTTTCCTGCTCCTCTTAGCATGTTAAAGAAGATTCAAAGAGAGTGAGATGCCAGCTCTTTTCATTCAGTCAGTAGCTTCAAACATTTCTGGTATATGAATAACATGATGTTTTTCAATGGCAAAAATCAGTGAATATTGTAAATGCACAAACAGTAATTTCTCCGCATTGCAAGGTGCAATTCTGAAATTTTTTGCTTTTTCCTGCTCCTCTTAGCATGATAAAGAAGATTCAAAGAGAGTGAAATGCCAGCTTCTTTCATTCAGTCAATAGCTTCAAACATTTCTGGACGTTTTTCAATGGCAAAAATCAATGAATATTGTAAATGCACAAACAGTAATTTCTCCACATTGCAAGGTGCAATTCTGAAATGTTTTGCTTTTTCCTGCTCCTCTTAGCATGATAAAGAAGATTCAAAGAGAGTGAGATGCCAGCTCTTTTCATGCAGTCAGTAGCTTCAACCATTTCTGGTATATGAATAACATGATGTTTTTCAATGGCAAAAATCAATGAATATTGTAAATGCACAAACAGTAATTTCTCCACATTGCAAGGTGCAATTCTGAAATTTTTTGCTTTTTCCTGCTCCTCTTAGCATGATAAAGAAGATTCAAAGAGAGTGAGATGCCAGCTCTTTTCATTCAGTCAGTAGCTTCAAACATTTCTGGTATATGAATAACATGATGTTTTTCAATGGCAAAAATCAATGAATATTGTAAATGCACAAACAGTAATTTCTCCGCATTGGAAGGTCCAATTCTGAAATTTTTTGCTTTTTCCTGCTCCTCTTAGCATGATAAAGAAGATTCAAAGAGAGTGAGATGCCAGCTCCTTTCATTCAGTCAGTAGCTTCAAACATTTCTGAACGTTTTTCAATGGCAAAAATCAATAAATATTGTAAATGCACAAACAGTAATTTCTCCACATTGCAAGGTGCAATTCTGAAATTTTTTGCTTTTTCCTGCTCCTCTTAGCATGATAAAGAAGATTCAAAGAGAGTGAGATGCCAGCTCTTTTCATTCAGTCAGTAGCTTCAAACATTTCTGGTATATGAATAACATGATGTTTTTCAGTGGCAAAAATCAATGAATATTGTAAATGCACAAACAGTAATTTCTCCGCATTGCAAGGTGCAATTCTGAAATTTTTTGCTTTTTCCTGCTCCTCTTAGCATGATAAAGAAGATTCAAAGAGAGTGAGATGCCAGCTCCTTTCATTCAGTCAGTAGCTTCAAAGATTTCTGGACATTTTTCAATGGCAAAAATCAATGAATATTGTAAATGCACAAATAGTAATTTCTCCACATTGCAAGGTGCAATTCTGAAATTTTTTGCTTTTTCCTGCTCCTCTTAGCATGATAAAGAAGATTCAAAGAGAGTGAGATGCCAGCTCTTTTCATTCAGTCAGTAGCTTCAAACATTTCTGGTATATGAATAACATGATGTTTTTCAATGGCAAAAATCAATGAATATTGTAAATGCACAAACAGTAATTTCTCCGTATTGCAAGGTGCAATTCTGAACTTTTTTGCTTTTTCCTGCTCCTCTTAGCATGATAAAGAAGATTCAAAGAGAGTGAGATGCCAGCTCTTTTCATTCAGTCAGTAGCTTCAAACATTTCTGGTATATGAATAACATGATGGTTTTCAATGGCAAAAATCAATGAATATTGTAAATGCACAAACAGTAATTTCTCCGCATTGCCAGGTGCAATTCTGAAATTTTTTGCTTTTTCCTGCTCCTCTTAGCATGATAAAGAAGATTCAAAGAGAGTGAGATGCCAGCTCTTTTCATTCAGTCAGTAGCTTCAAACATTTCTGGTATATGAATAACATGATGTTTTTCAATGGCAAAAATCAATGAATATTGTAAATGCACAAACAGTAATTTCTCCGCATTGCAAGATGCAATTCTGAAATTTTTTGCTTTTTCCTGCTCCTCTTAGCATGATAAAGAAGATTCAAAGAGAGTGAGATGCCAGCTCTTTTCATTCAGTCAGTAGCTTCAAACATTTCTGGTATATGAATAACATGATGTTTTTCAATGGCAAAAATCAATGAATATTGTAAATGCACAAACCGTAATTTCTCCGCATTGCAAGGTGCAATTCTGAAATTTTTTGCTTTTTCCTGCTCCTCTTAGCATGATAAAGAAGATTCAAAGAGAGTGAGATGCCAGCTCCTTTCATTCAGTCAGTAGCTTCAAACATTTCTGGACGTTTTTCAATGGCAAAAATCAATGAATATTGTTAATGCACAAACAGTAATTTCTCCACATTGCAAGGTGCAATTCTGAAATGTTTTGCTTTTTCCTGCTCCTTTTAGCATGATAAAGAAAATTCAAAGAGAGTGAGATGCCAGCTCTTTTCATTCAGTCAGTAGCTTCAAACATTTCTGGTATATGAATAACATGATGTTTTTCAATGGCAAAAATCAATGAATATTGTAAATGCACAAACAGTAATTTCTCCGCATTGCCAGGTGCAATTCTGAAATTTTACTCTTTCCTGCTCCTCTTAGCATGATAAAGAAGATTCAAAGAGAGTGAGATGCCAGCTCTTTTCATTCAGTCAGTAGCTTCAAACATTTCTGGTATATGAATAACATGATGTTTTTCAATGGCAAAATCAATGAATATTGTAAATGCACAAACAGTAATTTCTCCGCATTGCAAGGTGCAATTGTGAAATTTTTTGCTTTTTTCTGCTCCTCTTAGCATGATAAAGAAGATTCAAAGAGAGTGAGATGCCAGCTCCTTTCATTCAGTCAGTAGCTTCAAAAATTTCTGGACGTTTTTCAATGGCAAAAATCAATGAATATTGTAAATGCACAAACAGTAATTTCTCCACATTGCAAGGTGCAATTATGAAATTTTTTGCTTTTTCCTGCTCCTCTTAGCATGATAAAGAAGATTCAAAGAGAGTGAGATGCCAGCTCCTTTCATTCAGTCAGTAGCTTCAAACATTTCTGGACGTTTTTCAATGGCAAAAATCAATGAATATTGTAAATGCACAAACAGTAATTTCTCCACATTGCAAGGTGCAATTCTGAAATTTTTTGCTTTTTCCTGCTCCTCTTAGCATGATAAAGAAGATTCAAAGAGAGTGAGATGCCAGCTCTTTTCATTCAGTCAGTAGCTTCAAACATTTCTGGTATATGAATAACATGATGTTTTTCAATGGCAAAAATCAATGAATATTGTAAATGCACAAACAGTAATTTCTCCGCATTACAAGGTGCAATTCTGAAATTTTTTGCTTTTTCCTGCTCCTCTTAGCATGATAAAGAAGATTCAAATGGAGTGAGATGCCAGCTCCTTTCATTCAGTCAGTAGCTTCAAACATTTCTGGACGTTTTTCAATGGCAAAAATCAATGAATATTGTAAATGCACAAACAGTAATTTCTCCACATTGCAAGGTGAAATTCTGAAATTTTTTGCTTTTTCCTGCTCCTCTTAGCATGATAAAGAAGATTCAAAGAGAGTGAGATGCCAGCTCTTTTCATTCAGTCAGTAGCTTCAAACATTTCTTGTATATGAATAACATGATGTTTTTCAATGGCAAAAATCAATGAATATTGTAAATGCACAAACAGTAATTTCTCCGCATTGCAAGGTGCAATTCTGAAATTTTTTGCTTTTTCCTGCACCTCTTAGCATGATAAAGAAGATTCAAAGAGAGTGAGATGCCAGCTCTTTTCATTCAGTCAGTAGCTTCAAACATTTCTGGTATATGAATAACATGATGTTTTTCAATGGCAAAAATCAATGAATATTGTAAATGCATAAACAGTAATTTCTCCGCATTGCAAGGTGCAATTCTGAAATTTTTTGCTTTTTCCTGCTCCTCTTAGCATGATAAAGAAGATTCAAAGAGAGTGAGATGCCAGCTCTTTTCATTCAGTCAGTAGCTTCAAACATTTCTGGTATATGAATATCATGATGTTTTTCAATGGCAAAAATCAATGAATATTGTAAATGCACAAACAGTAATTTCTCCGCATTGCAAGGTGCAATTCTGAAATTTTTTGCTTTTTCCTGCTCCTCTTAGCATGATAAAGAAGATTCAAAGAGAGTGAGATGCCAGCTCCTTTCATTCAGTCAGTAGCTTCAAACATTTCTGGACGTTTTTCAATGGCAAAAATCAATGAATATTGTAAATGCACAAACAGTAATTTCTCCACATTGCAAGGTGCAATTCTGAAATTTTTTGCTTTTTCCTGCTCCTCTTAGCATGATAAAGAAGATTCAAAGAGAGTGAGATGCCAGCTCTTTTCATTCAGTCAGTAGCTTCAAACATTTCTGGTATATGAATAACATGATGTTTTTCAATGGCAAAAATCAATGAATATTGTAAATGCACAAACAGTAATTTCTCCGCATTGCAAGGTGCAATTCTGAAAATTTTTTGCTTTTTCCTGCTCCTCTTAGCATGATAAAGAAGATTCAAACAGATTGAGATGCCAGCTCCTTTCATTCAGTCAGTAGCTTCAAACATTTCTGGACGTTTTTCAATGGCAAAAATCAATGAATATTGTAAATGCACAAACAGTAATTTCTCCGCATTGCAAGGTGCAATTCTGAAATTTTTTGCTTTTTCCTGCTCCTCTTAGCATGATAAAGAAGATTCAAAGAGAGTGAGATGCCAGCTCTTTTCCTTCAGTCAGTAGCTTCAAACATTTCTGGTATATGAATAACATGATGTTTTTCAATGGCAAAAATCAATGAATATTGTAAATGCACAAACAGTAATTTCTCCGCATTACAAGGTGCAATTCTGAAATTTTTTGCTTTTTCCTGCTCCTCTTAGCATGATAAAGAAGATTCAAAGAGAGTGAGATGCCAGCTCCTTTCATTCAGTCAGTAGCTTCAAACATTTCTGGACATTTTTCAATGGCAAAAATCAATGAATATTGTAAATGCACAAACAGTAATTTCTCCACATTGCAAGGTGCAATTCTGAAATTTTTTGCTTTTTCCTGCTCCTCTTAGCATGATAAAGAAGGTTCAAAGAGAGTGAGATGCCAGCTCTTTCCATTCAGTCAGTAGCTTCAAGCATTTCTTGTATATGAATAACATGATGTTTTTCAATGGCAAAAATCAATGAATATTGTAAATGCACAAACAGTAATTTCTCCGCATTGCAAGGTGCAATTCTGAAATTTTTTGCTTTTTCCTGCTCCTCTTAGCATGATAAAGAAGATTCAAAGAGAGTGAGATGCCAGCTCCTTTCATTCATTCAGTAGCTTCAAACATTTCTGGACGTTTTTCAATGCAAAAATCAATGAATATTGTAAATGCACAAACAGTAATTTCTCCACATTGCAAGGTGCAATTCTGAAATTTTTTGCTTTTTCCTGCTTCTCTTAGCATGATAAAGAAGATTAAAAGAGAGTGAGATGCCAGCTCTTTTCATTCAGTCAGTAGCTTCAAACATTTCTGGTATATGAATAACATCATGTTTTTCAATGGCAAAAATCAATGAATATTGTAAATGCACAAACAGTAATTTCTCCGCATTGCAAGGAGCAATTCTGAATTTTTTTGATTTTTCCTGCTCCTCTTAGCATGATAAAGAAGATTCAAAGAGAGTGAGATGCCAGCTCCTTTCATTCAGTCAGTAGCTTCAAACATTTCTGGACGTTTTTCAATGGCAAAAATCAATGAATATTGTAAATGCACAAACAGTAATTTCTCCACATTGCAAGGTGCAATTCTGAAATTTTTTGCTTTTTCCTGCTCCTCTTAGCATGATAAAGAAGATTCAAAGAGAGTGAGATGCCAGCTCTTTTTATTCAGTCAGTAGCTTCAAACATTTCTGGTATATGAATAACATGGTTTTTTTCAATAGCAAAATTCAATGAATATTGTAAATGCACAAACAGTAATTTCTCCGCATTGCAAGGTGCAATTCTGAAATTTTTTGCTTTTTCCTGCTCCTCTTAGCATGATAAAGAAGATTCAAAGAGAGTGAGATGCCAGCTCCTTTCATTCAGTCAGTAGCTTCAAACATTTCTGGATGTTTTTCAATGGCAAAAATCAATGAATATTGTAAATGCACAAACAGTAATTTCTCCACATTGCAAGGTGCAATTCTGACATTTTTTGCTTTTTCCTGCTCCTCTTAGCATGATAAAGAAGATTCAAAGAGAGTGAGATGCCAGCTCTTTTCATTCAGTCAGTAGCTTCAAACATTTCTGGTATATGAATAACATGATGTTTTTCAATGGCAAAAATCAATGAATATTGTAAATGCACAAACAGTAATTTCTCCGCATTGCAAGGTGCAATTCTGAAATTTTTTGCTTTTTCCTGCTCCTCTTAGCATGATAAAGAAGATTCAAAGAGAGTGAGATGCCAGCTCCTTTCATTCAGTCAGTAGCTTCAAACATTTCTTGACGTTTTTCAATGGCAAAAATCAATGAATATTGTAAATGCACAAACAGTAATTTCTCCACATTGCAAGGTGCAATTCTAAAATTTTTTGCTTTTTCCTGCTCCTCTTAGCATGATAAAGAAGATTCAAAGAGAGTGAGATGCCAGCTCTTTTCATTCAGTCAGTAGCTTCAAACATTTCTGGTATATGAATAACATGATGTTTTTCAATGGCAAAAATCAATGAATATTGTAAATGCACAAACAGTAATTTCTCCGCATTGCAAGGTGCAATTCTGAAATTTTTTGCTTTTTCCTGCTCCTCTTAGCATGATAAAGAAGATTCAAAGAGAGTGAGATGCCAGCTCCTTTCATTCAGTCAGTAGCTTCAAACATTTCTGGACGTTTTTCAATGGCAAAAATCAATGAATATTGTAAATACACAAACAGTAATTTCTCCACATTGCAAGGTGCAATTCTGAAATTTTTTGCTTTTTACTGCTCCTCTTAGCATGATAAAGAAGATTCAAAGAGAGTGAGATGCCAGCTCTTTTCATTCAGTCAGTAGCTTCAAACATTTCTGGTATATGAATAACATGATGTTTTTCAATGGCAAAAATCAATGAATATTGTAAATGCACAAACAGTAATTTCTCCGCATTGCAAGGTGCAATTCTGAAATTTTTTGCTTTTTCCTGCTCCTCTTAGCATGATAAAGAAGATTCAAAGAGAGTGAGATGCCAGCTCTTTTCATTCAGTCAGTAGCTTCAAACATTTCTGGACGTTTTTCAATGGCAAAAATCAATGAATTTTGTAAATGCACAAACAGTAATTTCTCCACATTGCAAGGTGCAATTCTGAAATTTTTTGCTTTTTCCTGCTCCTCTTAGCATGATAAAGAAGATTCAAAGAGAGTGAGATGCCAGCTCTTTTCATTCAGTCAGTAGCTTCAAACATTTCTGGTATATGAATAACATGATGTTTTTCAATGGCAAAAATCAATGAATATTGTAAATGCACAAACAGTAATTTCTCCGCATTGCAAGGTGCAATTCTGAAAATTTTTTGCTTTTTCCTGCTCCTCTTAGCATGATAAAGAAGATTCAAAGAGATTGAGATGCCAGCTCCTTTCATTCAGTCAGTAGCTTCAAACATTTCTGGACGTTTTTCAATGGCAAAAATCAATGAATATTGTAAATGCACAAACATTAATTTCTCCACATTGCAAGGTGCAATTCTGAAATGTTTTGCTTTTTCCTGCTCCTCTTAGCATGATAAAGAAGATTCAAAGAGAGTGAGATGCCAGCTCTTTTCATTCAGTCAGTAGCTTCAAACATTTCTGGTATATGAATAACATGATGTTTTTCAATGGCAAAAATCAATGAATATTGTAAATGCACAAACAGTAATTTCTTCGCATTGCAAGGTGCAATTCTGAAATTTTTTGCTCTTTCCTGCTCCTCTTAGCATGATAAAGAAGATTCAAAGAGAGTGAGATGCCAGCTCTTTTCATTCAGTCAGTAGCTTCAAACATTTCTGGTATATGAATAACATGATGTTTTTCAATGGCAAAAATCAATGAATATTGTAAATGCACAAACAGTAATTTCTCCACATTGCAAGGTGCAATTGTGAAATTTTTTGCTTTTTAATGCTCCTCTTAGCATGATAAAGAAGAATCAAAGAGAGTGAGATGCCAGCTCCTTTCATTCAGTCAGTAGCTTCAAACATTTCTGGACGTTTTTCAATGGCAAAAATCAATGAATATTGTAAATGCACAAACAGTAATTTCTCCGCATTGCAAGGTGCAATTCTGAAATTTTTTGCTTTTTCCTGCTCCTCTTAGCATGATAAAGAAGATTCAAAGAGAGTGAGATGCCAGCTCTTTTCCTTCAGTCAGTAGCTTCAAACATTTCTGGTATATGAATAACATGATGTTTTTCAATGGCAAAAATCAATGAATATTGTAAATGCACAAACAGTAATTTCTCCGCATTGCAAGGTGCAATTCTGAAATTTTTTGCTTTTTCCTGCTCCTCTTAGCATGATAAAGAAGATTCAAAGAGAGTGAGATGCCAGCTCCTTTCATTCATTCAGTAGCTTCAAACATTTCTGGACGTTTTTCAATGCAAAAATCAATGAATATTGTAAATGCACAAACAGTAATTTCTCCACATTGCAAGGTGCAATTCTGAAATTTTTTGCTTTTTCCTGCTTCTCTTAGCATGATAAAGAAGATTAAAAGAGAGTGAGATGCCAGCTCTTTTCATTCAGTCAGTAGCTTCAAACATTTCTGGTATATGAATAACATCATGTTTTTCAATGGCAAAAATCAATGAATATTGTAAATGCACAAACAGTAATTTCTCCGCATTGCAAGGAGCAATTCTGAATTTTTTTGATTTTTCCTGCTCCTCTTAGCATGATAAAGAAGATTCAAAGAGAGTGAGATGCCAGCTCCTTTCATTCAGTCAGTAGCTTCAAACATTTCTGGACGTTTTTCAATGGCAAAAATCAATGAATATTGTAAATGCACAAACAGTAATTTCTCCACATTGCAAGGTGCAATTCTGAAATTTTTTGCTTTTTCCTGCTCCTCTTAGCATGATAAAGAAGATTCAAAGAGAGTGAGATGCCAGCTCTTTTTATTCAGTCAGTAGCTTCAAACATTTCTGGTATATGAATAACATGGTTTTTTTCAATAGCAAAATTCAATGAATATTGTAAATGCACAAACAGTAATTTCTCCGCATTGCAAGGTGCAATTCTGAAATTTTTTGCTTTTTCCTGCTCCTCTTAGCATGATAAAGAAGATTCAAAGAGAGTGAGATGCCAGCTCCTTTCATTCAGTCAGTAGCTTCAAACATTTCTGGATGTTTTTCAATGGCAAAAATCAATGAATATTGTAAATGCACAAACAGTAATTTCTCCACATTGCAAGGTGCAATTCTGACATTTTTTGCTTTTTCCTGCTCCTCTTAGCATGATAAAGAAGATTCAAAGAGAGTGAGATGCCAGCTCTTTTCATTCAGTCAGTAGCTTCAAACATTTCTGGTATATGAATAACATGATGTTTTTCAATGGCAAAAATCAATGAATATTGTAAATGCACAAACAGTAATTTCTCCGCATTGCAAGGTGCAATTCTGAAATTTTTTGCTTTTTCCTGCTCCTCTTAGCATGATAAAGAAGATTCAAAGAGAGTGAGATGCCAGCTCCTTTCATTCAGTCAGTAGCTTCAAACATTTCTTGACGTTTTTCAATGGCAAAAATCAATGAATATTGTAAATGCACAAACAGTAATTTCTCCACATTGCAAGGTGCAATTCTAAAATTTTTTGCTTTTTCCTGCTCCTCTTAGCATGATAAAGAAGATTCAAAGAGAGTGAGATGCCAGCTCTTTTCATTCAGTCAGTAGCTTCAAACATTTCTGGTATATGAATAACATGATGTTTTTCAATGGCAAAAATCAATGAATATTGTAAATGCACAAACAGTAATTTCTCCGCATTGCAAGGTGCAATTCTGAAATTTTTTGCTTTTTCCTGCTCCTCTTAGCATGATAAAGAAGATTCAAAGAGAGTGAGATGCCAGCTCCTTTCATTCAGTCAGTAGCTTCAAACATTTCTGGACGTTTTTCAATGGCAAAAATCAATGAATATTGTAAATACACAAACAGTAATTTCTCCACATTGCAAGGTGCAATTCTGAAATTTTTTGCTTTTTACTGCTCCTCTTAGCATGATAAAGAAGATTCAAAGAGAGTGAGATGCCAGCTCTTTTCATTCAGTCAGTAGCTTCAAACATTTCTGGTATATGAATAACATGATGTTTTTCAATGGCAAAAATCAATGAATATTGTAAATGCACAAACAGTAATTTCTCCGCATTGCAAGGTGCAATTCTGAAATTTTTTGCTTTTTCCTGCTCCTCTTAGCATGATAAAGAAGATTCAAAGAGAGTGAGATGCCAGCTCTTTTCATTCAGTCAGTAGCTTCAAACATTTCTGGACGTTTTTCAATGGCAAAAATCAATGAATTTTGTAAATGCACAAACAGTAATTTCTCCACATTGCAAGGTGCAATTCTGAAATTTTTTGCTTTTTCCTGCTCCTCTTAGCATGATAAAGAAGATTCAAAGAGAGTGAGATGCCAGCTCTTTTCATTCAGTCAGTAGCTTCAAACATTTCTGGTATATGAATAACATGATGTTTTTCAATGGCAAAAATCAATGAATATTGTAAATGCACAAACAGTAATTTCTCCGCATTGCAAGGTGCAATTCTGAAAATTTTTTGCTTTTTCCTGCTCCTCTTAGCATGATAAAGAAGATTCAAAGAGATTGAGATGCCAGCTCCTTTCATTCAGTCAGTAGCTTCAAACATTTCTGGACGTTTTTCAATGGCAAAAATCAATGAATATTGTAAATGCACAAACATTAATTTCTCCACATTGCAAGGTGCAATTCTGAAATGTTTTGCTTTTTCCTGCTCCTCTTAGCATGATAAAGAAGATTCAAAGAGAGTGAGATGCCAGCTCTTTTCATTCAGTCAGTAGCTTCAAACATTTCTGGTATATGAATAACATGATGTTTTTCAATGGCAAAAATCAATGAATATTGTAAATGCACAAACAGTAATTTCTTCGCATTGCAAGGTGCAATTCTGAAATTTTTTGCTCTTTCCTGCTCCTCTTAGCATGATAAAGAAGATTCAAAGAGAGTGAGATGCCAGCTCTTTTCATTCAGTCAGTAGCTTCAAACATTTCTGGTATATGAATAACATGATGTTTTTCAATGGCAAAAATCAATGAATATTGTAAATGCACAAACAGTAATTTCTCCACATTGCAAGGTGCAATTGTGAAATTTTTTGCTTTTTAATGCTCCTCTTAGCATGATAAAGAAGAATCAAAGAGAGTGAGATGCCAGCTCCTTTCATTCAGTCAGTAGCTTCAAACATTTCTGGACGTTTTTCAATGGCAAAAATCAATGAATATTGTAAATGCACAAACAGTAATTTCTCCGCATTGCAAGGTGCAATTCTGAAATTTTTTGCTTTTTCCTGCTCCTCTTAGCATGATAAAGAAGATTCAAAGAGAGTGAGATGCCAGCTCTTTTCCTTCAGTCAGTAGCTTCAAACATTTCTGGTATATGAATAACATGATGTTTTTCAATGGCAAAAATCAATGAATATTGTAAATGCACAAACAGTAATTTCTCCGCATTACAAGGTGCAATTCTGAAATTTTTTGCTTTTTCCTGCTCCTCTTAGCATGATAAAGAAGATTCAAAGAGAGTGAGATGCCAGCTCCTTTCATTCAGTCAGTAGCTTCAAACATTTCTGGACATTTTTCAATGGCAAAAATCAATGAATATTGTAAATGCACAAACAGTAATTTCTCCACATTGCAAGGTGCAATTCTGAAATTTTTTGATTTTTCCTGCTCCTCTTAGCATGATAAAGAAGATTCAAAGAGAGTGAGATGCCAGCTCTTTCCATTCAGTCAGTAGCTTCAAGCATTTCTTGTATATGAATAACATGATGTTTTTCAATGGTAAAAATCAATGAATATTGTAAATGCACAAACAGTAATATCTCCGCATTGCAAGGTGCAATTCTGAAATTTTTTGCTTTTTCCTGCTCCTCTTAGCATGATAAAGAAGATTCAAAGAGAGTGAGATGCCAGTTCCTTTCATTCATTCAGTAGCTTCAAACATTTCTGGACGTTTTTCAATGCAAAAATCAATGAATATTGTAAATGCACAAACAGTAATTTCTCCACATTGCAAGGTGCAATTCTGAAATTTTTTGCTTTTTCCTTCTTCTCTTAGCATGATAAAGAAGATTAAAGGAGAGTGAGATGCCAGCTCTTTTCATTCAGTCAGTAGCTTCAAACATTTCTGGTATATGAATAACATGATGTTTTTCAATGGCAAAAATCAATGAATATTGTAAATGCACAAACAGTAATTTCTCCGCATTGCAAGGTGCAATTCTGAATTTTTTTGATTTTTCCTGCTCCTCTTAGCATGATAATGAAGATTTAAAGAGAGTGAGATGCCAGCTCCTTTCATTCAGTCAGTAGCTTCAAACGTTTCTGGACGTTTTTCAATGGCAAAAATCAATGAATATTGTAAATGCACAAACAGTAATTTCTCCACATTGCAAGGTGCAATTCTGAAATTTTTTGCTTTCTCCTGCTCCTCTTAGCATGATAAAGAAGATTCAAAGAGAGTGAGATGCCAGCTCTTTTTATTCAGTCAGTAGCTTCAAACATTTCTGGTATATGAATAACATGGTTTTTTTCAATGGCAAAATTCAATGAATATTGTAAATGCACAAACAGTAATTTCTCCGCATTGCAAGGTGCAATTCTGAAATTTTTGGCTTTTTCCTGCTCCTCTTAGCATGATAAAGAAGATTCAAAGAGAGTGAGATGCCAGCTCCTTTCATTCAGTCAGTAGCTTCAAACATTTCTGGATGTTTTTCAATGGCAAAAATCAATGAATATTGTAAATGCACAAACAGTAATTTCTCCGCATTGCAAGGTGCAATTCTGAAATTTTTTGCTTTTTCCTGCTCCTCTTAGCATGATAAAGAAGATTCAAAGAGAGTGAGATGCCAGCTCCTTTCATTCAGTCAGTAGCTTCAAACATTTCTTGACGTTTTTCAATGGCAAAAATCAATGAATATTGTAAATGCACAAACAGTAATTTCTCCACATTGCAAGGTGCAATTCTGAAATGTTTTGCTTTTTCCTGCTCCTCTTAGCATGATAAAGAAGATTCAAAGAGAGTGAGATGCCAGCTCTTTTCATTCAGTCAGTAGCTTCAAACATTTCTGGTATATGAATAACATGATGTTTTTCAATGGCAAAAATCAATGAATATTGTAAATGCACAAACAGTAATTTCTCCGCATTGCAAGGTGCAATTCTGAAATTTTTTGATTTTTCCTGCTCCTCTTAGCATGATAAAGAAGATTCAAAGAGAGTGAGATGCCAGCTCCTTTCATTCAGTCAGTAGCTTCAAACATTTCTGGATGTTTTTCAATGGCAAAAATCAATGAATATTGTAAATGCACAAACAGTAATTTCTCCACATTACAAGGTGCAATTCTGAAATTTTTTGCTTTTTCCTGCTCCTCTTAGCATGATAAAGAAGATTCAAAGAGAGTGAGATGCCAGCTCTTTTCATTCAGTCAGTAGCTTCAAACATTTCTGGACGTTTTTCAATGGCAAAAATCAATGAATATTGTAAATGCACAAACAGTAATTTCTCCACATTGCAAGGTGCAATTCTGAAATTTTTTGCTTTTTCCTGCTCCTCTTAGCATGATAAAGAAGATTCAAAGAGAGTGAGATGCCAGCTCCTTTCATTCAGTCAGTAGCTTCAAACATTTCCGGTATATGAATAACATGATGTTTTTCAATGGCAAAAATCAATGAATATTGTAAATGCACAAACAGTAATTTCTCCGCATTGCAAGGTGCAATTCTGAAATTTTTTGCTTTTTCCTGCTCCTCTTAGCATGATAAAGAAGATTCAAAGAGAGTGAGATGCCAGCTCCTTTCATTCAGTCTGTAGCTTCAAACATTTCTGGACGTTTTTCATTGGCAAAAAATCAATGAATATTGTAAATGCACAAACAGTAATTTCTCCACATTGCAAGGTGCAATTCTGAAATTTTTTGCTTTTTCCTGCTCCTCTTAGCATGATAAAGAAGATTCAAAGAGAGTGAGATGCCAGCTCTTTTCATTCAGTCAGTAGCTTCAAACATTTCTGGTATATGAATAACATGATGTTTTTCAATGGCAAAAATCAATGAATATTGTAAATGCACAAACAGTAATTTCTCCGCATTGCAAGGTGCAATTCTGAAATTTTTTGTTTTTCCTGCTCCTCTTAGCATGATAAAGAAGATTCAAAGAGAGTGAGATGCCAGCTCCTTTCATTCAGACAGTAGCTTCAAACATTTCTTGACGTTTTTCAATGGCAAAAATCAATGAATATTGTAAATGCACAAACAGTAATTTCTCCACATTGCAAGGTGTAATTCTGAAATTTTTTGCTTTTTCCTGCTCCTCTTAGCATGATAAAGAAGATTCAAAGAGAGTGAGATGCCAGCTCTTTTCATTCAGTCAGTAGCTTCAAACATTTCTGGTATATGAATAACATGATGTTTTTCAATGGCAAAAATCAATGAATATTGTAAATGCACAAACAGTAATTTCTCCGCATTGCAAGGTGCAATTCTGAAATTTTTTGCTTTTTCCTGCTCCTCTTAGCATGATAAAGAAGATTCAAAGAGAGTGAGATGCCAGCTCCTTTCATTCAGTCAGTAGCTTCAAACATTTCTGGACGTTTTTCAATGGCAAATATCAATGAATATTGAAAATGCACAAACAGTAATTTCTCCACATTGCAAGGTGCAATTCTGAAATTTTTTGCTTTTTACTGCTCCTCTTAGCATGATAAAGAAGATTCAAAGAGAGTGAGATGCCAGCTCTTTTCATTCAGTCAGTAGCTTCAAACATTTCTGGTATATGAATAACATGATGTTTTTCAATGGCAAAAATCAATGAATATTGTAAATGCACAAACAGTAATTTTTCCGCATTGCAAGGTGCAATTCTGAAATTTTTTACTTTTTCCTGCTCCTCTTAGCATCATAAAGAAGATTCAAAGAGAGTGAGATGCCAGCTCTTTTCATTCAGTCAGTAGCTTCAAACATTTCTGGTATATGAATAACATGGTTTTTTTCAATGGCAAAATTCAATGAATATTGTAAATGCACAAACAGTAATTTCTCCGCATTGCAAGGTGAAATTCTGAAATTTTTTGCTTTTTCCTGCTACTCTTAGCATGATAAAGAAGATTCAAAGAGAGTGAGATGCCAGCTCCTTTCATTCAGTCAGTAGCTTCAAACATTTCTGGATGTTTTTCAATGGCAAACATCAATGAATATTGTAAATGCACAAACAGTAATTTCTCCACATTGCAAGGTGCAATTCTGACATTTTTTGCTTTTTCCTGCTCCTCTTAGCATGATAAAGAAGATTCAAAGAGAGTGAGATGCCAGCTCTTTTCATTCAGTCAGTAGCTTCAAACATTTCTGGTATATGAATAACATGATGTTTTTCAATGGCAAAAATCAATGAATATTGTAAATGCACAAACAGTAATTTCTCCGCATTGCAAGGTGCAATTCTGAAATTTTTTGCTTTTTCCTGCTCCTCTTAGCATGATAAAGAAGATTCAAAGAGAGTGAGATGCCAGCTCCTTTCATTCAGTCAGTAGCTTCAAACATTTCTTGACGTTTTTCAATGGCAAAAATCAATGAATATTGTAAATGCACAAACAGTAATTTCTCCACATTGCAAGGTGCAATTCTGAAATTTTTTGCTTTTTCCTGCTCCTCTTAGCATGATAAAGAAGATTCAAAGAGAGTGAGATGCCAGCTCTTTTCATTCAGTCAGTAGCTTCAAACATTTCTGGTATATGAATAACATGATGTTTTTCAATGGCAAAAATCAATGAATATTGTAAATGCACAAACAGTAATTTCTCCGCATTGCAAGGTGCAATTCTGAAATTTTTTGATTTTTCCTGCTCCTCTTAGCATGATAAAGAAGATTCAAAGAGAGTGAGATGCCAGCTCCTTTCATTCAGTCAGTAGCTTCAAACATTTCTGGATGTTTTTCAATGGCAAAAATCAATGAATATTGTAAATGCACAAACAGTAATTTCTCCACATTACAAGGTGCAATTCTGAAATTTTTTGCTTTTTCCTGCTCCTCTTAGCATGATAAAGAAGATTCAAAGAGAGTGAGATGCCAGCTCTTTTCATTCAGTCAGTAGCTTCAAACATTTCTGGACGTTTTTCAATGGCAAAAATCAATGAATATTGTAAATGCACAAACAGTAATTTCTCCACATTGCAAGGTGCAATTCTGAAATTTTTTGCTTTTTCCTGCTCCTCTTAGCATGATAAAGAAGATTCAAAGAGAGTGAGATGCCAGCTCCTTTCATTCAGTCAGTAGCTTCAAACATTTCCGGTATATGAATAACATGATGTTTTTCAATGGCAAAAATCAATGAATATTGTAAATGCACAAACAGTAATTTCTCCGCATTGCAAGGTGCAATTCTGAAATTTTTTGCTTTTTCCTGCTCCTCTTAGCATGATAAAGAAGATTCAAAGAGAGTGAGATGCCAGCTCCTTTCATTCAGTCTGTAGCTTCAAACATTTCTGGACGTTTTTCATTGGCAAAAAATCAATGAATATTGTAAATGCACAAACAGTAATTTCTCCACATTGCAAGGTGCAATTCTGAAATTTTTTGCTTTTTCCTGCTCCTCTTAGCATGATAAAGAAGATTCAAAGAGAGTGAGATGCCAGCTCTTTTCATTCAGTCAGTAGCTTCAAACATTTCTGGTATATGAATAACATGATGTTTTTCAATGGCAAAAATCAATGAATATTGTAAATGCACAAACAGTAATTTCTCCGCATTGCAAGGTGCAATTCTGAAATTTTTTGCTTTTTCCTGCTCCTCTTAGCATGATAAAGAAGATTCAAAGAGAGTGAGATGCCAGCTCTTTTCATTCAGTCAGTAGCTTCAAACATTTCTGGTATATGAATAACATGATGTTTTTCAATGGCAAAAATCAATGAATATTGTAAATGCACAAACAGTAATTTTTCCGCATTGCAAGGTGCAATTCTGAAATTTTTTGCTTTTTCCTGCTCCTCTTAGCATCATAAAGAAGATTCAAAGAGAGTGAGATGCCAGCTCTTTTCATTCAGTCAGTAGCTTCAAACATTTCTGGTATATGAATAACATGATGTTTTTCAATGGCAAAAATCAATGAATATTGTAAATGCACAAACAGTAATTTCTCCGCATTGCAAGGTGCAATTCTGAAATTTTTTGCTTTTTCCTGCTCCTCTTAGCATGATAAAGAAGATTCAAAGAGAGTGAGATGCCAGCTCCTTTCATTCAGTTAGTAGCTTCAAACATTTCTGGACGTTTTTCAATGGCAAGAATCAATGAATATTGTAAATGCACAAACAGTAATTTCTCCACATTGCAAAGTGTAATTCTGAAATTTTTTGCTTTTTCCTGCTCCTCTTAGCATGATAAAGAAGATTAAAAGAGAGTGAGATGCCAGCTCTTTTCATTCAGTCAGTAGCTTCAAACATTTCTGGTATATGAATAACATGATGTTTTTCAATGGCAAAAATCAATGAATATTGTAAATGCACAAACAGTAATTTCTCCACATTGCAAGGTGCAATTCTGAATTTTTTTGGTTTTTCCTGCTCCTGTTAGCATGATAAAGAAGATTCAAAGAGACTGAGATGCCAGCTCTTTTCATTCAGTCAGTAGCTTCAAACAATTCTGGTATATGAATAACATGATGTTTTTCAATGGCAAAAATCAATGAATATTGTAAATGCACAAACAGTAATTTCTCCGCATTGCAAGGTGCAATTCTGAAATTTTTTGATTTTTCCTGCTCCTCTTAGCATGATAAAGAAGATTCAAAGAGAGTGAGATGCCAGCTCCTTTCATTCAGTCAGTAGCTTCAAACATTTCTGGACGTTTTTCAATGGCAAAAATCAATGAATATTGTAAATGCACAAACAGTAATTTCTCCACATTGCAAGGTGCAATTCTGAAATTTTTTGCTTTTTCCTGCTCCTCTTAGCATGATAAAGAAGATTCAAAGAGAGTGAGATGCCAGCTCTTTTCATTCAGTCAGTAGCTTCAAACATTTCTGGTATATGAATAACATGATGTTTTTCAATGGCAAAAATCAATGAATATTGTAAATGCACAAACAGTAATTTCTCCGCATTGCAAGGTGCAATTCTGAAATTTTTTGCTTTTTCCTGCTCCTCTTAGCATGATAAAGAAGATTCAAAGAGAGTGAGATGCCAGCTCTTTTCATTCAGTCAGTAGCTTCAAACATTTCTGGTATATGAATAACATGATGTTTTTCAATGGCAAAAATCAATGAATATTGTAAATGCACAAACAGTAATTTCTCCGCATTGCAAGGTGCAATTCTGAAATTTTTTGCTTTTTCCTGCTCCTCTTAGCATGATAAAGAAGATTCAAAGAGAGTGAAATGCCAGCTCCTTTCATTCAGTCAGTAGCTTCAAACATTTCTGGACGTTTTTCAATGGCAAAAATCAATGAATATTGTAAATGCACAAACAGTAATTTCTCCACATTGCAAGGTGCAATTCTGAAATTTTTTGCTTTTTCCTGCTCCTCTTAGCATGATAAAGAAGATTCAAAGAGAGTGAGATGCCAGCTCTTTTCATTCAGTCAGTAGCTTCAAACATTTCTGGTATATGAATAACATGATGTTTTTCAATGGCAAAAATCAATGAATATTGTAAATGCACAAACAGTAATTTCTCCGCATTGCAAGGTGCAATTCTGAAATTTTTTGCTTTTTCCTGCTCCTCTTAGCATGATGAAGAAGATTCAAAGAGAGTGAGATGCCAGCTCCTTTCATTCAGTCAGTAGCTTCAAACACTTCTGGACGTTTTTCAATGGCAAAAATCAATGAATATTGTAAATGCACAAACAGTAATTTCTCCACATTGCAAGGTGCAATTCTGAAATTTTTTGCTTTTTCCTGCTCCTCTTAGCATGATAAAGAAGATTCAAAGAGCGTGAGATGCCAGCTCTTTTCATTCAGTCAGTAGCTTCAAACATTTCTGGTATATGAATAACATGATGTTTTTCAATGGCAAAAATCAATGAATATTGTAAATACACAAACAGTAATTTCTCCGCATTGCAAGGTGCAATTCTGAAATTTTTTGCTTTTTCCTGCTCCTCTTAGCATGATAAAGAAGATTCAAAGAGAGTGAGATGCCAGCTCCTTTCATTCAGTCAGTAGCTTCAAACATTTCTGGACGTTTTTCAATGGCAAAAATCAATGAATATTGTAAATGCACAAACAGTAATTTCTCCGCATTGCAAGGTGCAATTCTGAAATTTTTTGCTTTTTCCTGCTCCTCTTAGCATGATAAAGAAGATTCAAAGAGAGTGAGATGCCAGCTCCTTTCATTAAGTCTGTAGCTTCAAACATTTCTGGACGTTTTTCATTGGCAAAAAATCAATGAATATTGTAAATGCACAAACAGTAATTTCTCCACATTGCAAGGTGCAATTCTGAAATTTTTTGCTTTTTCCTGCTCCTCTTAGCATGATAAAGAAGATTCAAAGAGAGTGAGATGCCAGCTCTTTTCATTCAGTCAGTAGCTTCAAACATTTCTGGTATATGAATAACATGATGTTTTTCAATGGCAAAAATCAATGAATATTGTAAATGCACAAACAGTAATTTCTCCGCATTGCGAGGTGCAATTCTGAAATTTTTTGCTTTTTCCTGCTCCTCTTAGCATGATAAAGAAGATTCAAAGAGAGTGAGATGCCAGCTCCTTTCATTCAGTCAGTAGCTTCAAACATTTCTGGACGTTTTTCAATGGCAAATATCAATGAATATTGAAAATGCACAAACAGTAATTTCTCCACATTGCAAGGTGCAATTCTGAAATTTTTTGCTTTTTACTGCTCCTCTTAGCATGATAAAGAAGATTCAAAGAGAGTGAGATGCCAGCTCTTTTCATTCAGTCAGTAGCTTCAAACATTTCTGGTATATGAATAACATGATGTTTTTCAATGGCAAAAATCAATGAATATTGTAAATGCACAAACAGTAATTTTTCCGCATTGCAAGGTGCAATTCTGAAATTTTTTGCTTTTTCCTGCTCCTCTTAGCATCATAAAGAAGATTCAAAGAGAGTGAGATGCCAGCTCTTTTCATTCAGTCAGTAGCTTCAAACATTTCTGGTATATGAATAACATGATGTTTTTCAATGGCAAAAATCAATGAATATTGTAAATGCACAAACAGTAATTTCTCCGCATTGCAAGGTGCAATTCTGAAATTTTTTGCTTTTTCCTGCTCCTGTTAGCATGATAAAGAAGATTCAAAGAGAGTGAGATGCCAGCTCCTTTCATTCAGTTAGTAGCTTCAAACATTTCTGGACGTTTTTCAATGGCAAAAATCAATGAATATTGTAAATGCACAAACAGTAATTTCTCCACATTGCAAAGTGTAATTCTGAAATTTTTTGCTTTTTCCTGCTCCTCTTAGCATGATAAAGAAGATTCAAAGAGAGTGAGATGCCAGCTCTTTTCATTCAGTCAGTAGCTTCAAACATTTCTGGTATATGAATAACATGATGTTTTTCAATGGCAAAAATCAATGAATATTGTAAATGCACAAACAGTAATTTCTCCGCATTGCAAGGTGCAATTCTGAAATTTTTTGCTTTTTCCTGCTCCTCTTAGCATGATAAAGAAGATTCAAAGAGAGTGAGATGCCAGCTCTTTTCATTCAGTCAGTAGCTTCAAACATTTCTGGTATATGAATAACATGATGTTTTTCAATGGCAAAAATCAATGAATATTGTAAATGCACAAACAGTAATTTCTCCGCATTACAAGGTGCAATTCTGAAATTTTTTGCTTTTTCCTGCTCCTCTTAGCATGATAAAGAAGATTCAAAGAGAGTGAAATGCCAGCTCCTTTCATTCAGTCAGTAGCTTCAAACATTTCTGGACGTTTTTCAATGGCAAAAATCAATGAATATTGTAAATGCACAAACAGTAATTTCTCCACATTGCAAGGTGCAATTCTGAAATTTTTTGCTTTTTCCTGCTCCTCTTAGCATGATAAAGAAGATTCAAAGAGAGTGAGATGCCAGCTCTTTTCATTCAGTCAGTAGCTTCAAACATTTCTGGTATATGAATAACATGATGTTTTTCAATGGCAAAAATCAATGAATATTGTAAATGCACAAACAGTAATTTCTCCGCATTGCAAGGTGCAATTCTGAAATTTTTTGCTTTTTCCTGCTCCTCTTAGCATGATGAAGAAGATTCAAAGAGAGTGAGATGCCAGCTCCTTTCATTCAGTCAGTAGCTTCAAACACTTCTGGACGTTTTTCAATGGCAAAAATCAATGAATATTGTAAATGCACAAACAGTAATTTCTCCACATTGCAAGGTGCAATTCTGAAATTTTTTGCTTTTTACTGCTCCTCTTAGCATGATAAAGAAGATTCAAAGAGATTGAGATGCCAGCTCTTTTCATTCAGTCAGTAGCTTCAAACATTTCTGGTATATGAATAACATGATGTTTTTCAATGGCAAAAATCAATGAATATTGTAAATGCACAAACAGTAATTTTTCCGCATTGCAAGGTGCAATTCTGAAATTTTTTGCTTTTTCCTGCTCCTCTTAGCATCATAAAGAAGATTCAAAGAGAGTGAGATGCCAGCTCTTTTCATTCAGTCAGTAGCTTCAAACATTTCTGGTATATGAATAACATGATGTTTTTCAATGGCAAAAATCAATGAATATTGTAAATGCACAAACAGTAATTTCTCCGCATTGCAAGGTGCAATTCTGAAATTTTTTGCTTTTTCCTGCTCCTCTTAGCATGATAAAGAAGATTCAAAGAGAGTGAGATGCCAGCTCCTTTCATTCAGTTAGTAGCTTCAAACATTTCTGGACGTTTTTCAATGGCAAAAATCAATGAATATTGTAAATGCACAAACAGTAATTTCTCCACATTGCAAAGTGTAATTCTGAAATTTTTTGCTTTTTCCTGCTCCTCTTAGCATGATAAAGAAGATTCAAAGAGAGTGAGATGCCAGCTCTTTTCATTCAGTCAGTAGCTTCAAACATTTCTGGTATATGAATAACATGATGTTTTTCAATGGCAAAAATCAATGAATATTGTAAATGCACAAACAGTAATTTCTCCGCATTGCAAGGTGCAATTCTGAAATTTTTTGCTTTTTCCTGCTCCTCTTAGCATGATAAAGAAGATTCAAAGAGAGTGAGATGCCAGCTCTTTTCATTCAGTCAGTAGCTTCAAACATTTCTGGTATATGAATAACATGATGTTTTTCAATGGCAAAAATCAATGAATATTGTAAATGCACAAACAGTAATTTCTCCGCATTGCAAGGTGCAATTCTGAAATTTTTTGCTTTTTCCTGCTCCTCTTAGCATGATAAAGAAGATTCAAAGAGAGTGAAATGCCAGCTCCTTTCATTCAGTCAGTAGCTTCAAACATTTCTGGATGTTTTTCAATGGCAAAAATCAATGAATATTGTAAATGCACAAACAGTAATTTCTCCACATTGCAAGGTGCAATTCTGAAATTTTTTGCTTTTTCCTGCTCCTCTTAGCATGATAAAGAAGATTCAAAGAGAGTGAGATACAAGCTCTTTTCATTCAGTCAGTAGCTTCAAACATTTCTGGTATATGAATAACATGATGTTTTTCAATGGCAAAAATCAATGAATATTGTAAATGCACAAACAGTAATTTCTCCGCATTGCAAGGTGCAATTCTGAAATTTTTTGCTTTTTCCTGCTCCTCTTAGCATGATGAAGAAGATTCAAAGAGAGTGAGATGCCAGCTCCTTTCATTCAGTCAGTAGCTTCAAACACTTCTGGACGTTTTTCAATGGCAAAAATCAATGAATATTGTAAATGCACAAACAGTAATTTCTCCACATTGCAAGGTGCAATTCTGAAATTTTTTGCTTTTTCCTGCTCCTCTTAGCATGATAAAGAAGATTCAAAGAGCGTGAGATGCCAGCTCTTTTCATTCAGTCAGTAGCTTCAAACATTTCTGGTATATGAATAACATGATGTTTTTCAATGGCAAAAATCAATGAATATTGTAAATACACAAACAGTAATTTCTCCGCATTGCAAGGTGCAATTCTGAAATTTTTTGCTTTTTCCTGCTCCTCTTAGCATGATAAAGAAGATTCAAAGAGAGTGAGATGCCAGCTCCTTTCATTCAGTCAGTAGCTTCAAACATTTCTGGACGTTTTTCAATGGCAAAAATCAATGAATATTGTAAATGCACAAACAGTAATTTCTCCACATTGCAAGGTGCAATTCTGAAATTTTTTGCTTTTTCCTGCTCATCTTAGCATGGAAAAGAAGATTCAAAGAGAGTGAGATGCCAGCTCTTTTCATTCAGTCAGTAGCTTCAAACATTTCTGGTATATGAATAACATGATGTTTTTCAATGGCAAAAATCAATGAATATTGTAAATGCACAAACAGTAATTTCTCCGCATTGCAAGGTGCAATTCTGAAATTTTTTGCTTTTTCCTGCTCCTCTTAGCATGATAAAGAAGATTCAAAGAGAGTGAGATGCCAGCTCCTTTCATTCAGTCAGTAGCTTCAAACACTTCTGGACGTTTTTCAATGGCAAAAATCAATGAATATTGTAAATGCACAAACAGTAATTTCTCCACATTGCAAGGTGCAATTCTGAAATTTTTTGCTTTTTCCTGCTCCTCTTAGCATGATAAAGAAGATTCAAAGAGAGTGAGATGCCAGCTCTTTTCATTCAGTCAGTAGCTTCAAACATTTCTGGTATATGAATAACATGATGTTTTTCAATGGCAAAAATCAATGAATATTGTAAATGCACAAACAGTAATTTCTCCACATTGCAAGGTGCAATTCTGAATTTTTTTGCTTTTTCCTGCTCCTCTTAGCATGATAAAGAAGATTCAAAGACAGTGAGATGCCAGCTCTTTTCATTCAGTCAGTAGCTTCAAACATTTCTGGTATATGAATAACATGATGTTTTTCAATGGCAAAAATCAATGAATATTGTAAATGCACAAACAGTAATTTCTCCGCATTGCAAGGTGCAATTCTGAAATTTTTTGCTTTTTCCTGCTCCTCTTAGCATGATAAAGAAGATTCAAAGAGAGTGAGATGCCAGCTCCTTTCATTCAGTCAGTAGCTTCAAACACTTCTGGACGTTTTTCAATGGCAAAAATCAATGAATATTGTAAATGCACAAACAGTAATTTCTCCACATTGCAAGGTGCAATTCTGAAATTTTTTGCTTTTTCCTGCTCCTCTTAGCATGATAAAGAAGATTCAAAGAGAGTGAGATGCCAGCTCTTTTCATTCAGTCAGTAGCTTCAAACATTTCTGGTATATGAATAACATGATGTTTTTCAATGGCAAAAATCAATGAATATTGTAAATGCACAAACTGTAATTTCTCCGCATTGCAAGGTGCAATTCTGAAATTTTTTGCTTTTTCCTGCTCCTCTTAGCATGATAAAGAAGATTCAAAGAGAGTGAGATGCCAGCTCCTTTCATTCAGTCAGTAGCTTCAAACATTTCTGGACGTTTTTCAATGGCAAAAATCAATGAATATTGTAAATGCACAAACAGTAATTTCTCCACATTGCAAGGTGCAATTCTGAAATTTTTTGCTTTTTCCTGCTCCTCTTAGCATGATAAAGAAGATTCAAAGAGAGTGAGATGCCAGCTCTTTTCATTCAGTCAGTAGCTTCAAACATTTCTGGTATATGAATAACATGATGTTTTTCAATGGCAAAAATCAATGAATATTGTAAATGCACAAACAGTAATTTCTCCGCATTGCAAGGTGCAATTCTGAAATTTTTTGCTTTTTCCTGCTCCTCTTAGCATGATAAAGAAGATTCAAAGAGAGTGAGATGCCAGCTCTTTTCATTCAGTCAGTAGCTTCAAACATTTCTGGTATATGAATAACATGATGTTTTTCAATGGCAAAAATCAATGAATATTGTAAATGCACAAACAGTAATTTCTCCGCATTGCAAGGTGCAATTCTGAAATTTTTTGCTTTTTCCTGCTCCTCTTAGCATGATAAAGAAGATTCAAAGAGAGTGAGATGCCAGCTCCTTTCATTCAGTCAGTAGCTTCAAACATTTCTGGACGTTTTTCAATGGCAAAAATCAATGAATATTGTAAATGCACAAACAGTAATTTCTCCACATTGCAAGGTGCAATTCTGAAATTTTTTGCTTTTTCCTGCTCCTCTTAGCATGATAAAGAAGATTCAAAGAGAGTGAGATGCCAGCTCTTTTCATTCAGTCAGTAGCTTCAAACATTTCTGGTATATGAATAACATGATGTTTTTCAATGGCAAAAATCAATGAATATTGTAAATACACAAACAGTAATTTCTCCGCATTGCAAGGTGCAATTCTGAAATTTTTTGCTTTTTCCTGCTCCTCTTAGCATGATAAAGAAGATTCAAAGAGAGTGAGATGCCAGCTCCTTTCATTCAGTCAGTAGCTTCAAACATTTCTGGACGTTTTTCAATGGCAAAAATCAATGAATATTGTAAATGCACAAACAGTAATTTCTCCACATTGCAAGGTGCAATTCTGAAATTTTTTGCTTTTTCCTGCTCATCTTAGCATGATAAAGAAGATTCAAAGAGAGTGAGATGCCAGCTCTTTTCATTCAGTCAGTAGCTTCAAACATTTCTGGTATATGAATAACATGATGTTTTTCAATGGCAAAAATCAATGAATATTGTAAATGCACAAACAGTAATTTCTCCGCATTGCAAGGTGCAATTCTGAAATTTTTTGCTTTTTCCTGCTCCTCTTAGCATGATAAAGAAGATTCAAAGAGAGTGAGATGCCAGCTCTTTTCATTCAGTCAGTAGCTTCAAACATTTCTGGTATATGAATAACATGATGTTTTTCAATGGCAAAAATCAATGAATATTGTAAATACACAAACAGTAATTTCTCCGCATTGCAAGGTGCAATTCTGAAATTTTTTGCTTTTTCCTGCTCCTCTTAGCATGATAAAGAAGATTCAAAGAGAGTGAGATGCCAGCTCCTTTCATTCAGTCAGTAGCTTCAAACATTTCTGGACGTTTTTCAATGGCAAAAATCAATGAATATTGTAAATGCACAAACAGTAATTTCTCCACATTGCAAGGTGCAATTCTGAAATTTTTTGCTTTTTCCTGCTCATCTTAGCATGATAAAGAAGATTCAAAGAGAGTGAGATGCCAGCTCTTTTCATTCAGTCAGTAGCTTCAAACATTTCTGGTATATGAATAACATGATGTTTTTCAATGGCAAAAATCAATGAATATTGTAAATGCACAAACAGTAATTTCTCCGCATTGCAAGGTGCAATTCTGAAATTTTTTGCTTTTTCCTGCTCCTCTTAGCATGATAAAGAAGATTCAAAGAGAGTGAGATGCCAGCTCCTTTCATTCAGTCAGTAGCTTCAAACACTCCTGGACGTTTTTCAATGGCAAAAATCAATGAATATTGTAAATGCACAAACAGTAATTTCTCCGCATTGCAAGGTGCAATTCTGAAATTTTTTGCTTTTTCCTGCTCCTCTTAGCATGATAAAGAAGATTCAAAGAGAGTGAGATGCCAGCTCTTTTCATTCAGTCAGTAGCTTCAAACATTTCTGGTATATGAATAACATGATGTTTTTCAATGGCAAAAATCAATGAATATTGTAAATACACAAACAGTAATTTCTCCGCATTGCAAGGTGCAATTCTGAAATTTTTTGCTTTTTCCTGCTCCTCTTAGCATGATAAAGAAGATTCAAAGAGAGTGAGATGCCAGCTCCTTTCATTCAGTCAGTAGCTTCAAACATTTCTGGACGTTTTTCAATGGCAAAAATCAATGAATATTGTAAATGCACAAACAGTAATTTCTCCGCATTGCAAGGTGCAATTCTGAAATTTTTTGCTTTTTCCTGCTCCTCTTAGCATGATAAAGAAGATTCAAAGAGAGTGAGATGCCAGCTCCTTTCATTCAGTCAGTAGCTTCAAACACTCCTGGACGTTTTTCAATGGCAAAAATCAATGAATATTGTAAATGCACAAACAGTAATTTCTCTGCATTGCAAGGTGCAATTCTGAAATTTTTTGCTTTTTCCTGCTCCTCTTAGCATGATAAAGAAGATTCAAAGAGAGTGAGATGCCAGCTCTTTTCATTCAGTCAGTAGCTTCAAACATTTCTGGTATATGAATAACATGATGTTTTTCAATGGCAAAAATCAATGAATATTGTAAATACACAAACAGTAATTTCTCCGCATTGCAAGGTGCAATTCTGAAATTTTTTGCTTTTTCCTGCTCCTCTTAGCATGATAAAGAAGATTCAAAGAGAGTGAGATGCCAGCTCCTTTCATTCAGTCAGTAGCTTCAAACATTTCTGGACGTTTTTCAATGGCAAAAATCAATGAATATTGTAAATGCACAAACAGTAATTTCTCCACATTGCAAGGTGCAATTCTGAAATTTTTTGCTTTTTCCTGCTCATCTTAGCATGATAAAGAAGATTCAAAGAGAGTGAGATGCCAGCTCTTTTCATTCAGTCAGTAGCTTCAAACATTTCTGGTATATGAATAACATGATGTTTTTCAATGGCAAAAATCAATGAATATTGTAAATGCACAAACAGTAATTTCTCCGCATTGCAAGGTGCAATTCTGAAATTTTTTGCTTTTTCCTGCTCCTCTTAGCATGATAAAGAAGATTCAAAGAGAGTGAGATGCCAGCTCCTTTCATTCAGTCAGTAGCTTCAAACACTCCTGGACGTTTTTCAATGGCAAAAATCAATGAATATTGTAAATGCACAAACAGTAATTTCTCCGCATTGCAAGGTGCAATTCTGAAATTTTTTGCTTTTTCCTGCTCCTCTTAGCATGATAAAGAAGATTCAAAGAGAGTGAGATGCCAGCTCTTTTCATTCAGTCAGTAGCTTCAAACATTTCTGGTATATGAATAACATGATGTTTTTCAATGTCAAAAATCAATGAATATTGTAAATACACAAACAGTAATTTCTCCGCATTGCAAGGTGCAATTCTGAAATTTTTTGCTTTTTCCTGCTCCTCTTAGCATGATAAAGAAGATTCAAAGAGAGTGAGATGCCAGCTCCTTTCATTCAGTCAGTAGCTTCAAACATTTCTGGACGTTTTTCAATGGCAAAAATCAATGAATATTGTAAATGCACAAACAGTAATTTCTCCGCATTGCAAGGTGCAATTCTGAAATTTTTTGCTTTTTCCTGCTCCTCTTAGCATGATAAAGAAGATTCAAAGAGAGTGAGATGCCAGCTCCTTTCATTCAGTCAGTAGCTTCAAACACTCCTGGACGTTTTTCAATGGCAAAAATCAATGAATATTGTAAATGCACAAACAGTAATTTCTCCGCATTGCAAGGTGCAATTCTGAAATTTTTTGCTTTTTCCTGCTCCTCTTAGCATGATAAAGAAGATTCAAAGAGAGTGAGATGCCAGCTCTTTTCATTCAGTCAGTAGCTTCAAACATTTCTGGTATATGAATAACATGATGTTTTTCAATGGCAAAAATCAATGAATATTGTAAATACACAAACAGTAATTTCTCCGCATTGCAAGGTGCAATTCTGAAATTTTTTGCTTTTTCCTGCTCCTCTTAGCATGATAAAGAAGATTCAAAGAGAGTGAGATGCCAGATCCTTTCATTCAGTCAGTAGCTTCAAACATTTCTGGACGTTTTTCAATGGCAAAAATCAATGAATATTGTAAATGCACAAACAGTAATTTCTCCACATTGCAAGGTGCAATTCTGAAATTTTTTGCTTTTTCCTGCTCATCTTAGCATGATAAAGAAGATTCAAAGAGAGTGAGATGCCAGCTCTTTTCATTCAGTCAGTAGCTTCAAACATTTCTGGTATATGAATAACATGATGTTTTTCAATCTCAAAAATCAATGAATATTGTAAATGCACAAACAGTAATTTCTCCGCATTGCAAGGTGCAATTCTGAAATTTTTTGCTTTTTCCTGCTCCTCTTAGCATGATAAAGAAGATTCAAAGAGAGTGAGATGCCAGCTCCTTTCATTCAGTCAGTAGCTTCAAACATTTCTGGACGTTTTTCAATGGCAAAAATCAATGAATATTGTAAATGCACAAACAGTAATTTCTCCACATTGCAAGGTGCAATTCTGAAATTTTTTGCTTTTTCCTGCTCCTCTTAGCATGATAAAGAAGATTCAAAGAGAGTGAGATGCCAGCTCTTTTCATTCAGTCAGTAGCTCCAAACATTTCTGGTATATGAATAACATGATGTTTTTCAATGGCAAAAATCAATGAATATTGTAAATGCACAAACAGTAATTTCTCCGCATTGCAAGGTGCAATTCTGAAATTTTTTGCTTTTTCCTGCTCCTCTTAGCATGATAAAGAAGATACAAAGAGAGTGAGATGCCAGCTCCTTTCATTCAGTCAGTAGCTTCAAACATTTCTGGACGTTTTTCAATGGCAAAAATCAATGAATATTGTAAATGCACAAACAGTAATTTCTCCACATTGCAAGGTGCAATTCTGAAATTTTTTGCTTTTTCCTGCTCCTCTTAGCATGATAAAGAAGATTCAAAGAGAGTGAGATGCCAGCTCTTTTCATTCAGTCAGTAGCTTCAAACATTTCTGGTATATGAAAAACATGATGTTTTTCAATGGCAAAAATCAATGAATATTGTAAATGCACAAACAGTAATTTCTCCGCATTGCAAGGTGCAATTCTGAAATTTTTTGCTTTTTCCTGCTCCTCTTAGCATGATAAAGAAGATTCAAAGAGAGTGAGATGCCAGCTCCTTTCATTCAGTCAGTAGCTTCAAACATTTCTGGACGTTTTTCAATGGCAAAAATCAATGAATATTGTAAATGCACAAAGAGTAATTTCTCCACATTGCAAGGTGCAATTCTGAAATTTTTTGCTTTTTCCTGCTCCTCTTAGCATGATAAAGAAGATTCAAAGAGAGTGAGATGCCAGCTCTTTTCATTCAGTCAGTAGCTTCAAACATTTCTGGTATATGAATAACATGATGTTTTTCAATGGCAAAAATCAATGAATATTGTAAATGCACAAACAGTAATTTCTCCGCATTGCAAGGTGCAATTCTGAAATTTTTTGCTTTTTCCTGCTCCTCTTAGCATGATAAAGAAGGTTCAAAGAGAGTGAGATGCCAGCTCTTTTCATTCAGTCAGTAGCTTCAAACATTTCTGGTATATGAATAACATGATGTTTTTCAATGGCAAAAATCAATGAATATTGTAAATGCACAAACAGTAATTTCTCCGCATTGCAAGGTGCAATTCTGAAATTTTTTGCTTTTTCCTGCTCCTCTTAGCATGATAAAGAAGATTCAAAGAGAGTGAGATGCCAGCTCCTTTCATTCAGTCAGTAGCTTCAAACATTTCTGGACGTTTTTCAATGGCAAAAATCAATGAATATTGTAAATGCACAAACAGTAATTTCTCCACATTGCAAGGTGCAATTCTGAAATTTTTTGCTTTTTCCTGCTCCTCTTAGCATGATAAAGAAGATTCAAAGAGAGTGAGATGCCAGCTCTTTTCATTCAGTCAGTAGCTTCAAACATTTCTGGTATATGAATAACATGATGTTTTTCAATGGCAAAAATCAATGAATATTGTAAATGCACAAACAGTAATTTCTCCGCATTGCAAGGTGCAATTCTGAAATTTTTTGCTTTTTCCTGCTCCTCTTAGCATGATAAAGAAGATTCAAAGAGAGTGAGATGCCAGCTCCTTTCATTCAGTCAGTAGCTTCAAACATTTCTGGACGTTTTTCAATGGCAAAAATCAATGAATATTGTAAATGCACAAACAGTAATTTCTCCACATTGCAAGGTGCAATTCTGAAATTTTTTGCTTTTTCCTGCTCCTCTTAGCATGATAAAGAAGATTCAAAGAGAGTGAGATGCCAGCTCTTTTCATTCAGTCAGTAGCTTCAAACATTTCTGGTATATGAATAACATGATGTTTTTCAATGGCAAAAATCAATGAATATTGTAAATGCACAAACAGTAATTTCTCCGCATTGCAAGGTGCAATTCTGAAATTTTTTGCTTTTTCCTGCTCCTCTTAGCATGATAAAGAAGATTCAAAGAGAGTGAGATGCCAGCTCCTTTCATTCAGTCAGTAGCTTCAAACATTTCTGGACGTTTTTCAATGGCAAAAATCAATGAATATTGTAAATGCACAACCAGTAATTTCTCCACATTGCAAGGTGCAATTCTGAAATTTTTTGCTTTTTCCTGCTCATCTTAGCATGATAAAGAAGATTCAAAGAGAGTGAGATGCCAGCTCTTTTCATTCAGTCAGTAGCTTCAAACATTTCTGGTATATGAATAACATGATGTTTTTCAATGGCAAAAATCAATGAATATTGTAAATGCACAAACAGTAATTTCTCCGCATTGCAAGGTGCAATTCTGAAATTTTTTGCTTTTTCCTGCTCCTCTTAGCATGATAAAGAAGATTCAAAGAGAGTGAGATGCCAGCTCCTTTCATTCAGTCAGTAGCTTCAAACATTTCTGGACGTTTTTCAATGGCAAAAATCAATGAATATTGTAAATGCACAAACAGTAATTTCTCCACATTGCAAAGTGCAATTTTGAAATTTTTTGCTTTTTCCTGCTCCTCTTAGCATGATAAAGAAGATTCAAAGAGAGTGAGATGCCAGCTCTTTTCATTCAGTCAGTAGCTCCAAACATTTCTGGTATATGAATAACATGATGTTTTTCAATGGCAAAAATCAATGAATATTGTAAATGCACAAACAGTAATTTCTCCGCATTGCAAGGTGCAATTCTGAAATTTTTTGCTTTTTCCTGCTCCTCTTAGCATGATAAAGAAGATTCAAAGAGAGTGAGATGCCAGCTCCTTTCATTCAGTCAGTAGCTTCAAACATTTCTGGACGTTTTTCAATGGCAAAAATCAATGAATATTGTAAATGCACAAACAGTAATTTCTCCACATTGCAAGGTGCAATTCTGAAATTTTTTGCTTTTTCCTGCTCCTCTTAGCATGATAAAGAATATTCAAAGAGAGTGAGATGCCAGCTCTTTTCATTCAGTCAGTAGCTTCAAACATTTCTGGTATATGAATAACATGATGTTTTTCAATGGCAAAAATCAATGAATATTGTAAATGCACAAACAGTAATTTCTCCGCATTGCAAGGTGCAATTCTGAAATTTTTTGCTTTTTCCTGCTCCTCTTAGCATGATAAAGAAGATTCAAAGAGAGTGAGATGCCAGCTCCTTTCATTCAGTCAGTAGCTTCAAACATTTCTGGACGTTTTTCAAAGGCAAAAATCAATGAATATTGTAAATGCACAAACAGTAATTTCTCCACATTGCAAGGTGCAATTCTGAAATTTTTTGCTTTTTCCTGCTCCTCTTAGAATGATAAAGAAGATTCAAAGAGAGTGAGATGCCAGCTCTTTTCATTCAGTCAGTAGCTTCAAACATTTCTGGTATATGAATAACATGATGTTTTTCAATGGCAAAAATCAATGAATATTGTAAATGCACAAACAGTAATTTCTCCGCATTGCAAGGTGCAATTCTGAAATTTTTTGCTTTTTCCTGCTCCTCTTAGCATGATAAAGAAGATTCAAAGAGAGTGAGATGCCAGCTCTTTTCATTCAGTCAGTAGCTTCAAACATTTCTGGTATATGAATAACATGATGTTTTTCAATGGCAAAAATCAATGAATATTGTAAATGCACAAACAGTAATTTCTCCGCATTGCAAGGTGCAATTCTGAAATTTTTTGCTTTTTCCTGCTCCTCTTAGCATGATAAAGAAGATTCAAAGAGAGTGAGATGCCAGCTCCTTTCATTCAGTCAGTAGCTTCAAACATTTCTGGACGTTTTTCAATGGCAAAAATCAATGAATATTGTAAATGCACAAACAGTAATTTCTCCACATTGCAAGGTGCAATTCTGAAATTTTTTGCTTTTTCCTGCTCCTCTTAGCATGATAAAGAAGATTCAAAGAGAGTGAGATGCCAGCTCTTTTCATTCAGTCAGTAGCTTCAAACATTTCTGGTATATGAATAACATGATGTTTTTCAATGGCAAAAATCAATGAATATTGTAAATGCACAAACAGTAATTTCTCCGCATTGCAAGGTGCAATTCTGAAATTTTTTGCTTTTTCCTGCTCCTCTTAGCATGATAAAGAAGATTCAAAGAGAGTGAGATGCCAGCTCCTTTCATTCAGTCAGTAGCTTCAAACATTTCTGGACGTTTTTCAATGGCAAAAATCAATGAATATTGTAAATGCACAACCAGTAATTTCTCCACATTGCAAGGTGCAATTCTGAAATTTTTTGCTTTTTCCTGCTCATCTTAGCATGATAAAGAAGATTCAAAGAGAGTGAGATGCCAGCTCTTTTCATTCAGTCAGTAGCTTCAAACATTTCTGGTATATGAATAACATGATGTTTTTCAATGGCAAAAATCAATGAATATTGTAAATGCACAAACAGTAATTTCTCCGCATTGCAAGGTGCAATTCTGAAATTTTTTGCTTTTTCCTGCTCCTCTTAGCATGATAAAGAAGATTCAAAGAGAGTGAGATGCCAGCTCCTTTCATTCAGTCAGTAGCTTCAAACATTTCTGGACGTTTTTCAATGGCAAAAATCAATGAATATTGTAAATGCACAAACAGTAATTTCTCCACATTGCAAGGTGCAATTTTGAAATTTTTTGCTTTTTCCTGCTCCTCTTAGCATGATAAAGAAGATTCAAAGAGAGTGAGATGCCAGCTCTTTTCATTCAGTCAGTAGCTCCAAACATTTCTGGTATATGAATAACATGATGTTTTTCAATGGCAAAAATCAATGAATATTGTAAATGCACAAACAGTAATTTCTCCGCATTGCAAGGTGCAATTCTGAAATTTTTTGCTTTTTCCTGCTCCTCTTAGCATGATAAAGAAGATTCAAAGAGAGTGAGATGCCAGCTCCTTTCATTCAGTCAGTAGCTTCAAACATTTCTGGACGTTTTTCAATGGCAAAAATCAATGAATATTGTAAATGCACAAACAGTAATTTCTCCACATTGCAAGGTGCAATTCTGAAATTTTTTGCTTTTTCCTGCTCCTCTTAGCATGATAAAGAATATTCAAAGAGAGTGAGATGCCAGCTCTTTTCATTCAGTCAGTAGCTTCAAACATTTCTGGTATATGAATAACATGATGTTTTTCAATGGCAAAAATCAATGAATATTGTAAATGCACAAACAGTAATTTCTCCGCATTGCAAGGTGCAATTCTGAAATTTTTTGCTTTTTCCTGCTCCTCTTAGCATGATAAAGAAGATTCAAAGAGAGTGAGATGCCAGCTCCTTTCATTCAGTCAGTAGCTTCAAACATTTCTGGACGTTTTTCAAAGGCAAAAATCAATGAATATTGTAAATGCACAAACAGTAATTTCTCCACATTGCAAGGTGCAATTCTGAAATTTTTTGCTTTTTCCTGCTCCTCTTAGAATGATAAAGAAGATTCAAAGAGAGTGAGATGCCAGCTCTTTTCATTCAGTCAGTAGCTTCAAACATTTCTGGTATATGAATAACATGATGTTTTTCAATGGCAAAAATCAATGAATATTGTAAATGCACAAACAGTAATTTCTCCGCATTGCAAGGTGCAATTCTGAAATTTTTTGCTTTTTCCTGCTCCTCTTAGCATGATAAAGAAGATTCAAAGAGAGTGAGATGCCAGCTCTTTTCATTCAGTCAGTAGCTTCAAACATTTCTGGTATATGAATAACATGTTGTTTTTCAATGGCAAAAATCAATGAATATTGTAAATGCACAAACAGTAATTTCTCCGCATTGCAAGGTGCAATTCTGAAATTTTTTGCTTTTTCCTGCTCCTCTTAGCATGATAAAGAAGATTCAAAGAGAGTGAGATGCCAGCTCCTTTCATTCAGTCAGTAGCTTCAAACATTTCTGAACGTTTTTCAATGGCAAAAATCAATGAATATTGTAAATGCACAAACAGTAATTTCTCCACATTGCAAGGTGCAATTCTGAAATTTTTTGCTTTTTCCTGCTCCTCTTAGCATGATAAAGAAGATTCAAAGAGAGTGAGATGCCAGCTCTTTTCATTCAGTCAGTAGCTTCAAACATTTCTGGTATATGAATAACATGATGTTTTTCAATGGCAAAAATCAATGAATATTGTAAATACACAAACAGTAATTTCTCCGCATTGCAAGGTGCAATTCTGAAATTTTTTGCTTTTTCCTGCTCCTCTTTGCATGATAAAGAAGATTCAAAGAGAGTGAGATGCCAGCTCCTTTCATTCAGTCAGTAGCTTCAAACATTTCTGGACGTTTTTCAATGGCAAAAATCAATGAATATTGTAAATGCACAAACAGTAATTTCTCCACATTGCAAGGTGCAATTCTGAAATTTTTTGCTTTTTCCTGCTCATCTTAGCATGATAAAGAAGATTCAAAGAGAGTGAGATGCCAGCTCTTTTCATTCAGTCAGTAGCTTCAAACATTTCTGGTATATGAATAACATGATGTTTTTCAATGGCAAAAATCAATGAATATTGTAAATGCACAAACAGTAATTTCTCCGCATTGCAAGGTGCAATTCTGAAATTTTTTGCTTTTTCCTGCTCCTCTTAGCATGATAAAGAAGATTCAAAGAGAGTGAGATGCCAGCTCCTTTCATTCAGTCAGTAGCTTCAAACATTTCTGGACGTTTTTCAATGGCAAAAATCAATGAATATTGTAAATGCACAAACAGTAATTTCTCCACATTGCAAGGTGCAATTCTGAAATTTTTTGCTTTTTCCTGCTCCTCTTAGCATGATAAAGAAGATTCAAAGAGAGTGAGATGCCAGCTCTTTTCATTCAGTCAGTAGCTCCAAACATTTCTGGTATATGAATAACATGATGTTTTTCAATGGCAAAAATCAATGAATATTGTAAATGCACAAACAGTAATTTCTCCGCATTGCAAGGTGCAATTCTGAAATTTTTTGCTTTTTCCTGCTCCTCTTAGCATGATAAAGAAGATTCAAAGAGAGTGAGATGCCAGCTCCTTTCATTCAGTCAGTAGCTTCAAACATTTCTGGACGTTTTTCAATGGCAAAAATCAATGAATATTGTAAATGCACAAACAGTAATTTCTCCACATTGCAAGGTGCAATTCTGAAATTTTTTGCTTTTTCCTGCTCCTCTTAGCATGATAAAGAAGATTCAAAGAGAGTGAGATGCCAGCTCTTTTCATTCAGTCAGTAGCTTCAAACATTTCTGGTATATGAATAACATGATGTTTTTCAATGGCAAAAATCAATGAATATTGTAAATGCACAAACAGTAATTTCTCCGCATTGCAAGGTGCAATTCTGAAATTTTTTGCTTTTTCCTGCTCCTCTTAGCATGATAAAGAAGATTCAAAGAGAGTGAGATGCCAGCTCCTTTCATTCAGTCAGTAGCTTCAAACATTTCTGGACGTTTTTCAATGGCAAAAATCAATGAATATTGTAACTGCACAAACAGTAATTTCTCCACATTGCAAGGTGCAATTCTGAAATTTTTTGCTTTTTCCTGCTCCTCTTAGCATGATAAAGAAGATTCAAAGAGAGTGAGATGCCAGCTCCTTTCATTCAGTCAGTAGCTTCAAACATTTCTGGACGTTTTTCAATGGCAAAAATCAATGAATATTGTAAATGCACAAACAGTAATTTCTCCACATTGCAAGGTGCAATTCTAAAATTTTTTGCTTTTTCCTTCTCATCTTAGCATGATAAAGAAGATTCAAAGAGAGTGAGATGCCAGCTCTTTTCATTCAGTCAGTAGCTTTAAACATTTCTGGTATATGAATAGCATGATGTTTTTCAATGGCAAAAATCAATGAATATTGTAAATGCACAAACAGTAATTTCTCCGCATTGCAAGGTGCAATTCTGAAATTTTTTGCTTTTTCCTGCTCCACTTAGCATGATAAAGAAGATTCAAAGAGAGTGAGATGCCAGCTCTTTTCATTCAGTCAGTAGCTCCAAACATTTCTGGTATATGAATAACATGATGTTTTTCAATGGCAAAAATCAATGAATATTGTAAATGCACAAACAGTAATTTCTCCACATTGCAAGGTGCAATTCTGAAATTTTTTGCTTTTTCCTGCTCCTCTTAGCATGATAAAGAAGATTCAAAGAGAGTGAGATGCCAGCTCCTTTCATTCAGTCAGTAGCTTCAAACATTTCTGGACGTTTTTCAATGGCAAAAATCAATGAATATTGTAAATGCACAAACAGTAATTTCTCCACATTGCAAGGTGCAATTCTGAAATTTTTGGCTTTTTCCTGCTCCTCTTAGCATGATAAAGAAGATTCAAAGAGAGTGAGATGCCAGCTCTTTTCATTCAGTCAGTAGCTTCAAACATTTCTGGTATATGAATAACATGATGTTTTTCAATGGCAAAAATCAATGAATATTGTAAATGCACAAACAGTAATTTCTCCGCATTGCAAGGTGCAATTCTGAAATTTTTTGCTTTTTCCTGCTCCTCTTAGCATGATAAAGAAGATTCAAAGAGAGTGAGATGCCAGCTCTTTTCATTCAGTCAGTAGCTCCAAACATTTCTGGTATATGAATAACATGATGTTTTTCAATGGCAAAAATCAATGAATATTGTAAATGCACAAACAGTAATTTCTCCGCATTGCAAGGTGCAATTCTGAAATTTTTTGCTTTTTCCTGCTCCTCTTAGCATGATAAAGAAGATTCAAAGAGAGTGAGATGCCAGCTCCTTTCATTCAGTCAGTAGCTTCAAACATTTCTGGACGTTTTTCAATGGCAAAAATCAATGAATATTGTAAATGCACAAACAGTAATTTCTCCACATTGCAAGGTGCAATTCTGAAATTTTTTGCTTTTTCCTGCTCCTCTTAGCATGATAAAGAAGATTCAAAGAGAGTGAGATGCCAGCTCTTTTCATTCAGTCAGTAGCTTCAAACATTTCTGGTATATGAATAACATGATGTTTTTCAATGGCAAAAATCAATGAATATTGTAAATGCACAAACAGTAATTTCTCCGCATTGCAAGGTGCAATTCTGAAATTTTTTGCTTTTTCCTGCTCCTCTTAGCATGATAAAGAAGATTCAAAGAGAGTGAGATGCCAGCTCCTTTCATTCAGTCAGTAGCTTCAAACATTTCTGGACGTTTTTCAATGGCAAAAATCAATGAATATTGTAACTGCACAAACAGTAATTTCTCCACATTGCAAGGTGCAATTCTGAAATTTTTTGCTTTTTCCTGCTCCTCTTAGCATGATAAAGAAGATTCAAAGAGAGTGAGATGCCAGCTCCTTTCATTCAGTCAGTAGCTTCAAACATTTCTGGACGTTTTTCAATGGCAAAAATCAATGAATATTGTAAATGCACAAACAGTAATTTCTCCACATTGCAAGGTGCAATTCTAAAATTTTTTGCTTTTTCCTTCTCATCTTAGCATGATAAAGAAGATTCAAAGAGAGTGAGATGCCAGCTCTTTTCATTCAGTCAGTAGCTTTAAACATTTCTGGTATATGAATAGCATGATGTTTTTCAATGGCAAAAATCAATGAATATTGTAAATGCACAAACAGTAATTTCTCCACATTGCAAGGTGCAATTCTGAAATTTTTGGCTTTTTCCTGCTCCTCTTAGCATGATAAAGAAGATTCAAAGAGAGTGAGATGCCAGCTCTTTTCATTCAGTCAGTAGCTTCAAACATTTCTGGTATATGAATAACATGATGTTTTTCAATGGCAAAAATCAATGAATATTGTAAATGCACAAACAGTAATTTCTCCGCATTGCAAGGTGCAATTCTGAAATTTTTTGCTTTTTCCTGCTCCTCTTAGCATGATAAAGAAGATTCAAAGAGAGTGAGATGCCAGCTCTTTTCATTCAGTCAGTAGCTTCAAACATTTCTGGTATATGAATAACATGATGTTTTTCAATGGCAAAAATCAATGAATATTGTAAATGCACAAACAGTAATTTCTCCGCATTGCAAGGTGCAATTCTGAAATTTTTTGCTTTTTCCTGCTCCTCTTAGCATGATAAAGAAGATTCAGAGAGAGTGAGATGCCAGCTCCTTTCATTCAGTCAGTAGCTTCAAACATTTCTGGACGTTTTTCAATGGCAAAAATCAATGAATATTGTAAATGCACAAACAGTAATTTCTCCACATTGCAAGGTGCAATTCTGAAATTTTTTGCTTTTTCCTCCTCCTCTTAGCATGATAAAGAAGATTCAAAGAGAGTGAGATGCCAGCTCTTTTCATTCAGTCAGTAGCTTCAAACATTTCTGGTATATGAATAACATGATGTTTTTCAATGGCAAAAATCAATGAATATTGTAAATGCACAAACAGTAATTTCTCCGCATTGCAAGGTGCAATTCTGAAATTTTTTGCTTTTTCCTGCTCCTATTAGCATGATAAAGAAGATTCAAAGAGAGTGAGATGCCAGCTCCTTTCATTCAGTCAGTAGCTTCAAACACTTCTGGACGTTTTTCAATGGCAAAAATCAATGAATATTGTAAATGCACAAACAGTAATTTCTCCACATTGCAAGGTGCAATTCTGAAATTTTTTGCTTTTTCCTGCTCCTCTTAGCATGATAAAGAAGATTCAGAGAGAGTGAGATGCCAGCTCTTTTCATTCAGTCAGTAGCTTCAAACATTTCTGGTATATGAATAACATGATGTTTTTCAATGGCAAAAATCAATGAATATTGTAAATGCACAAACAGTAATTTCTCCGCATTGCAAGGTGCAATTCTGAAATTTTTTGCTTTTTCCTGCTCCTCTTAGCATGATAAAGAAGATTCAAAGAGAGTGAGATGCCAGCTCCTTTCATTCAGTCAGTAGCTTCAAACACTTCTGGACGTTTTTCAATGGCAAAAATCAATGAATATTGTAAATGCACAAACAGTAATTTCTCCACATTGCAAGGTGCAATTCTGAAATTTTTTGCTTTTTCCTGCTCCTCTTAGCATGATAAAGAAGATTCAAAGAGAGTGAGATGCCAGCTCTTTTCATTCAGTCAGTAGCTTCAAACATTTCTGGTATATGAATAACATGATGTTTTTCAATGGCAAAAATCAATGAATATTGTAAATACACAAACAGTAATTTCTTCGCATTGCAAGGTGCAATTCTGAAATTTTTTGCTTTTTCCTGCTCCTCTTAGCATGATAAAGAAGATTCAAAGAGAGTGAGATGCCAGCTCCTTTCATTCAGTCAGTAGCTTCAAACATTTCTGGACGTTTTTCAATGGCAAAAATCAATGAATATTGTAAATGCACAAACAGTAATTTCTCCACATTGCAAGGTGCAATTCTGAAATTTTTTGCTTTTTCCTGCTCATCTTAGCATGATAAAGAAGATTCAAAGAGAGTGAGATGCCAGCTCTTTTCATTCAGTCAGTAGCTTCAAACATTTCTGGTATATGAATAACATGATGTTTTTCAATGGCAAAAATCAATGAATATTGTAAATGCACAAACAGTAATTTCTCCGCATTGCAAGGTGCAATTCTGAAATTTTTTGCTTTTTCCTGCTCCTCTTAGCATGATAAAGAAGATTCAAAGAGAGTGAGATGCCAGCTCCTTTCATTCAGTCAGTAGCTTCAAACATTTCTGGACGTTTTTCAATGGCAAAAATCAATGAATATTGTAAATGCACAAACAGTAATTTCTCCACATTGCAAGGTGCAATTCTGAAATTTTTTGCTTTTTCCTGCTCCTCTTAGCATGATAAAGAAGATTCAAAGAGAGTGAGATGCCAGCTCTTTTCATTCAGTCAGTAGCTCCAAACATTTCTGGTATATGAATAACATGATGTTTTTCAATGGCAAAAATCAATGAATATTGTAAATGCACAAACAGTAATTTCTCCGCATTGCAAGGTGCAATTCTGAAATTTTTTGCTTTTTCCTGCTACTCTTAGCATGATAAAGAAGATTCAAAGAGAGTGAGATGCCAGCTCCTTTCATTCAGTCAGTAGCTTCAAACACTTCTGGACGTTTTTCAAAGGCAAAAATCAATGAATATTGTAAATGCACAAACAGTAATTTCTCCACATTGCAAGGTGCAATTCTGAAATTTTTTGCTTTTTCCTGCTCCTCTTAGCATGATAAAGAAGATTCAAAGAGAGTGAGATGCCAGCTCTTTTCATTCAGTCAGTAGCTTCAAACATTTCTGGTATATGAATAACATGATGTTTTTCAATGGCAAAAATCAATGAATATTGTAAATACACAAACAGTAATTTCTCCGCATTGCAAGGTGCAATTCTGAAATTTTTTGCTTTTTCCTGCTCCTCTTAGCATGATAAAGAAGATTCAAAGAGAGTGAGATGCCAGCTCCTTTCATTCAGTCAGTAGCTTCAAACATTTCTGGACGTTTTTCAATGGCAAAAATCAATGAATATTGTAAATGCACAAACAGTAATTTCTCCACATTGCAAGGTGCAATTCTGAAATTTTTTGCTTTTTCCTTCTCATCTTAGCATGATAAAGAAGATTCAAAGAGAGTGAGATGCCAGCTCTTTTCATTCAGTCAGTAGCTTTAAACATTTCTGGTATATGAATAACATGATGTTTTTCAATGGCAAAAATCAATGAATATTGTAAATGCACAAACAGTAATTTCTCCGCATTGCAAGGTGCAATTCTGAAATTTTTTGCTTTTTCCTGCTCCTCTTAGCATGATAAAGAAGATTCAAAGAGAGTGAGATGCCAGCTCTTTTCATTCAGTCAGTAGCTCCAAACATTTCTGGTATATGAATAACATGATGTTTTTCAATGGCAAAAATCAATGAATATTGTAAATGCACAAACAGTAATTTCTCCACATTGCAAGGTGCAATTCTGAAATTTTTTGCTTTTTCCTGCTCCTCTTAGCATGATAAAGAAGATTCAAAGAGAGTGAGATGCCAGCTCCTTTCATTCAGTCAGTAGCTTCAAACATTTCTGGACGTTTTTCAATGGCAAAAATCAATGAATATTGTAAATGCACAAACAGTAATTTCTCCACATTGCAAGGTGCAATTCTGAAATTTTTGGCTTTTTCCTGCTCCTCTTAGCATGATAAAGAAGATTCAAAGAGAGTGAGATGCCAGCTCTTTTCATTCAGTCAGTAGCTTCAAACATTTCTGGTATATGAATAACATGATGTTTTTCAATGGCAAAAATCAATGAATATTGTAAATGCACAAAGAGTAATTTCTCCACATTGCAAGGTGCAATTCTGAAATTTTTTGCTTTTTCCTGCTCCTCTTAGCATGATAAAGAAGATTCAAAGAGAGTGAGATGCCAGCTCTTTTCATTCAGTCAGTAGCTTCAAACATTTCTGGTATATGAATAACATGATGTTTTTCAATGGCAAAAATCAATGAATATTGTAAATGCACAAACAGTAATTTCTCCGCATTGCAAGGTGCAATTCTGAATTTTTTTGCTTTTTCCTGCTCCTCTTAGCATGATAAAGAAGGTTCAAAGAGAGTGAGATGCCAGCTCTTTTCATTCAGTCAGTAGCTTCAAACATTTCTGGTATATGAATTAACATGATGTTTTTCAATGGCAAAAATCAATGAATATTGTAAATGCACAAACAGTAATTTCTCCGCATTGCAAGGTGCAATTCTGAAATTTTTTGCTTTTTCCTGCTCCTCTTAGCATGATAAAGAAGATTCAAAGAGAGTGAGATGCCAGCTCCTTTCATTCAGTCAGTAGCTTCAAACATTTCTGGACGTTTTTCAATGGCAAAAATCAATGAATATTGTAAATGCACAAACAGTAATTTCTCCACATTGCAAGGTGCAATTCTGAAATTTTTTGCTTTTTCCTGCTCCTCTTAGCATGATAAAGAAGATTCAAAGAGAGTGAGATGCCAGCTCTTTTCATTCAGTCAGTAGCTTCAAACATTTCTGGTATATGAATAACATGATGTTTTTCAATGGCAAAAATCAATGAATATTGTAAATGCACAAACAGTAATTTCTCCGCATTGCAAGGTGCAATTCTGAAATTTTTTGCTTTTTCCTGCTCCTCTTAGCATGATAAAGAAGATTCAAAGAGAGTGAGATGCCAGCTCTTTTCATTCAGTCAGTAGCTTCAAACATTTCTGGTATATGAATAACATGATGTTTTTCAATGGCAAAAATCGATGAATATTGTAAATGCACAAACAGTAATTTCTCCGCATTGCAAGGTGCAATTCTGAAATTTTTTGCTTTTTCCTGCTCCTCTTAGCATGATAAAGAAGATTCAAAGAGAGTGAGATGCCAGCTCCTTTCATTCAGTCAGTAGCTTCAAACATTTCTGGACGTTTTTCAATGGGAAAAATCAATGAATATTGTAAATGCACAAACAGTAATTTCTCCACATTGCAAGGTGCAATTCTGAAATTTTTTGCTTTTTCCTGCTCCTCTTAGCATGATAAAGAAGATTCAAAGAGAGTGAGATGCCAGCTCTTTTCATTCAGTCAGTAGCTTCAAACATTTCTGGTATATGAATAACATGATGTTTTTCAATGGCAAAAATCAATGAATATTGTAAATGCACAAACAGTAATTTCTCCGCATTGCAAGGTGCAATTCTGAAATTTTTTGCTTTTTCCTGCTCCTATTAGCATGATAAAGAAGATTCAAAGAGAGTGAGATGCCAGCTCCTTTCATTCAGTCAGTAGCTTCAAACACTTCTGGACGTTTTTCAATGGCAAAAATCAATGAATATTGTAAATGCACAAACAGTAATTTCTCCACATTGCAAGGTGCAATTCTGAAATTTTTTGCTTTTTCCTGCTCCTCTTAGCATGATAAAGAAGATTCAAAGAGAGTGAGATGCCAGCTCTTTTCATTCAGTCAGTAGCTTCAAACATTTCTGGTATATGAATAACATGATGTTTTTCAATGGCAAAAATCAATGAATATTGTAAATGCACAAACAGTAATTTCTCCGCATTGCAAGGTGCAATTCTGAAATTTTTTGCTTTTTCCTGCTCCTCTTAGCATGATAAAGAAGATTCAAAGAGAGTGAGATGCCAGCTCCTTTCATTCAGTCAGTAGCTTCAAACATTTCTGGACGTTTTTCAATGGCAAAAATCAATGAATATTGTAAATGCACAAACAGTAATTTCTCCACATTGCAAGGTGCAATTCTGAAATTTTTTGCTTTTTCCTGCTCATCTTAGCATGATAAAGAAGATTCAAAGAGAGTGAGATGCCAGCTCTTTTCATTCAGTCAGTAGCTTCAAACATTTCTGGTATATGAATAACATGATGTTTTTCAATGGCAAAAATCAATGAATATTGTAAATGCACAAACAGTAATTTCTCCGCATTGCAAGGTGCAATTCTGAAATTTTTTGCTTTTTCCTGCTCCTCTTAGCATGATAAAGAAGATTCAAAGAGAGTGAGATGCCAGCTCCTTTCATTCAGTCAGTAGCTTCAAACATTTCTGGACGTTTTTCAATGGCAAAAATCAATGAATATTGTAAATGCACAAACAGTAATTTCTCCACATTGCAAGGTGCAATTCTGAAATTTTTTGCTTTTTCCTGCTCCTCTTAGCATGATAAAGAAGATTCAAAGAGAGTGAGATGCCAGCTCTTTTCATTCAGTCAGTAGCTCCAAACATTTCTGGTATATGAATAACATGATGTTTTTCAATGGCAAAAATCAATGAATATTGTAAATGCACAAACAGTAATTTCTCCGCATTGCAAGGTGCAATTCTGAAATTTTTTGCTTTTTCCTGCTCCTCTTAGCATGATAAAGAAGATTCAAAGAGAGTGAGATGCCAGCTCCTTTCATTCAGTCAGTAGCTTCAAACATTTCTGGACGTTTTTCAATGGCAAAAATCAATGAATATTGTAAATGCACAAACAGTAATTTCTCCACATTGCAAGGTGCAATTCTGAAATTTTTGGCTTTTTCCTGCTCCTCTTAGCATGATAAAGAAGATTCAAAGAGAGTGAGATGCCAGCTCTTTTCATTCAGTCAGTAGCTTCAAACATTTCTGGTATATGAATAACATGATGTTTTTCAATGGCAAAAATCAATGAATATTGTAAATGCACAAACAGTAATTTCTCCGCATTGCAAGGTGCAATTCTGAAATTTTTTGCTTTTTGCTGCTCCTCTTAGCATGATAAAGAAGATTCAAAGAGAGTGAGATGCCAGCTCCTTTCATTCAGTCAGTAGCTTCAAGCATTTCTGGACGTTTTTCAATGGCAAAAATCAATGAATATTGTAAATGCACAAACAGTAATTTCTCCACATTGCAAGGTTCAATTCTGAAATTTTTTGCTTTTTCCTGCTCATCTTAGCATGATAAAGAAGATTCAAAGAGAGTGAGATGCCAGCTCTTTTCATTCAGTCAGTAGCTTCAAACATTTCTCTTATATGAATAACATGATGTTTTTCAATGGCAAAAATCAATGAATATAGTAAATACACAAACAGTAATTTCTCCGCATTGCAAGGTGCAATTCTGAAATTTTTTGCTTTTTCCTGCTCCTCTTAGCATGATAAAGAAGATTCAAAGAGAGTGAGATGCCAGCTCCTTTCATTCAGTCAGTAGCTTCAAACATTTCTGGACGTTTTTCAATGGCAAAAATCAATGAATATTGTAAATGCACAAACAGTAATTTCTCCACATTGCAAGGTGCAATTCTGAAATTTTTTGCTTTTTCCTGCTCATCTTAGCATGATAAAGAAGATTCAAAGAGATTGAGATGCCAGCTCTTTTCATTCAGTCAGTAGCTTCAAACATTTCTGGTATATGAATAACATGATGTTTTTCAATGGCAAAAATCAATGAATATTGTAAATGCACAAACAGTAATTTCTCCGCATTGCAAGGTGCAATTCTGAAATTTTTTGCTTTTTCCTGCTCCTCTTAGCATGATAAAGAAGATTCAAAGAGAGTGAGATGCCAGCTCCTTTCATTCAGTCAGTAGCTTCAAACATTTCTGGACGTTTTTCAATGGCAAAAATCAATGAATATTGTAAATGCACAAACAGTAATTTCTCCACATTGCAAGGTGCAATTCTGAAATTTTTTGCTTTTTCCTGCTCCTCTTAGCATGATAAAGAAGATTCAAAGAGAGTGAGATGCCAGCTCTTTTCATTCAGTCAGTAGCTCCAAACATTTCTGGTATATGAATAACATGATGTTTTTCAATGGCAAAAATCAATGAATATTGTAAATGCACAAACAGTAATTTCTCCGCATTGCAAGGTGCAATTCTGAAATTTTTTGCTTTTTCCTGCTCCTCTTAGCATGATAAAGAAGATTCAAAGAGAGTGAGATGCCAGCTCCTTTCATTCAGTCAGTAGCTTCAAACATTTCTGGACGTTTTTCAATGGCAAAAATCAATGAATATTGTAAATGCACAAACAGTAATTTCTCCACATTGCAAGGTGCAATTCTGAAATTTTTGGCTTTTTCCTGCTCCTCTTAGCATGATAAAGAAGATTCAAAGAGAGTGAGATGCCAGCTCTTTTCATTCAGTCAGTAGCTTCAAACATTTCTGGTATATGAATAACATGATGTTTTTCAATGGCAAAAATCAATGAATATTGTAAATGCACAAACAGTAATTTCTCCGCATTGCAAGGTGCAATTCTGAAATTTTTTGCTTTTTGCTGCTCCTCTTAGCATGATAAAGAAGATTCAAAGAGAGTGAGATGCCAGCTCCTTTCATTCAGTCAGTAGCTTCAAACATTTCTGGACGTTTTTCAATGGCAAAAATCAATGAATATTGTAAATGCACAAACAGTAATTTCTCCACATTGCAAGGTGCAATTCTGAAATTTTTTGTTTTTCCTGCTCATCTTAGCATGATAAAGAAGATTCAAAGAGAGTGAGATGCCAGCTCTTTTCATTCAGTCAGTAGCTTCAAACATTTCTGGTATATGAATAACATGATGTTTTTCAATGGCAAAAATCAATGAATATTGTAAATGCACAAACAGTAATTTCTCCGCATTGCAAGGTGCAATTCTGAAATTTTTTGCTTTTTCCTGCTCCTCTTAGCATGATAAAGAAGATTCAAAGAGAGTGAGATGCCAGCTCCTTTCATTCAGTCAGTAGCTTCAAACATTTCTGGACGTTTTTCAATGGCAAAAATCAATGAATATTGTAAATGCACAAACAGTAATTTCTCCACATTGCAAGGTGCAATTCTGAAATTTTTTGCTTTTTCCTGCTCCTCTTAGCATGATAAAGAAGATTCAAAGAGAGTGAGATGCCAGCTCTTTTCATTCAGTCAGTAGCTCCAAACATTTCTGGTATATGAATAACATGATGTTTTTCAATGGCAAAAATCAATGAATATTGTAAATGCACAAACAGTAATTTCTCCGCATTGCAAGGTGCAATTCTGAAATTTTTTGCTTTTTCCTGCTCCTCTTAGCATGATAAAGAAGATTCAAAGAGAGTGAGATGCCAGCTCCTTTCATTCAGTCAGTAGCTTCAAACATTTCTGGACGTTTTTCAATGGCAAAAATCAATGAATATTGTAAATGCACAAACAGTAATTTCTCCACATTGCAAGGTGCAATTCTGAAATTTTTTGCTTTTTCCTGCTCCTCTTAGCATGTTAAAGAAGATTCAAAGAGAGTGAGATGCCAGCTCTTTTCATTCAGTCAGTAGCTTCAAACATTTCTGGTATATGAATAACATGATGTTTTTCAATGGCAAAAATCAATGAATATTGTAAATGCACAAACAGTAATTTCTCCGCATTGCAAGGTGCAATTCTGAAATTTTTTGCTTTTTCCTGCTCCTCTTAGCATGATAAAGAAGATTCAAAGAGAGTGAGATGCCAGCTCCTTTCATTCAGTCAGTAGCTTCAAACATTTCTGGACGTTTTTCAATGGCAAAAATCAATGAATATTGTAAATGCACAAAGAGTAATTTCTCCACATTGCAAGGTGCAATTCTGAAATTTTTTGCTTTTTCCTGCTCCTCTTATCATGATAAAGAAGATTCAAAGAGAGTGAGATGCCAGCTCTTTTCATTCAGTCAGTAGCTTCAAACATTTCTGGTATATGAATAACATGATGTTTTTCAATGGCAAAAATCAATGAATATTGTAAATGCACAAACAGTAATTTCTCCGCATTGCAAGGTGCAATTCTGAAATTTTTTGCTTTTTCCTGCTCCTCTTAGCATGATAAAGAAGATTCAAAGAGAGTGAGATGCCAGCTCCTTTCATTCAGTCAGTAGCTTCAAACATTTCTGGACGTTTTTCAATGGCAAAAATCAATGAATATTGTAAATGCACAAACAATAATTTCTCCACATTGCAAGGTGCAATTCTGAAATTTTTTGCTTTTTCCTGCTCCTCTTAGCATGATAAAGAAGATTCAAAGAGAGTGAGATGCCAGCTCTTTTCATTCAGTCAGTAGCTTCAAACATTTCTGGTATATGAATAACATGATGTTTTTCAATGGCAAAAATCAATGAATATTGTAAATGCACAAACAGTAATTTCTCCACATTGCAAGGTGCAATTCTGAAATTTTTTGCTTTTTCCTGCTCCTCTTAGCATGATAAAGAAGATTCAAAGAGAGTGAGATGCCAGCTCCTTTCATTCAGTCAGTAGCTTCAAACATTTCTGGACGTTTTTCAATGGCAAAAATCAATGAATATTGTAAATGCACAAACAGTAATTTCTCCACATTGCAAGGTGCAATTCTGAAATTTTTTGCTTTTTCCTGCTCCTCTTAGCATGATAAAGAAGATTCAAAGAGAGTGAGATGCCAGCTCTTTTCATTCAGTCAGTAGCTTCAAACATTTCTGGTATATGAATAACATGATGTTTTTCAATGGCAAAAATCAATGAATATTGTAAATGCACAAACAGTAATTTCTCCGCATTGCAAGGTGCAATTCTGAAATTTTTTGCTTTTTCCTGCTCCTCTTAGCATGATAAAGAAGATTCAAAGAGAGTGAGATGCCAGCTCCTTTCATTCAGTCAGTAGCTTCAAACATTTCTGGACGTTTTTCAATGGCAAAAATCAATGAATATTGTAAATGCACAAACAATAATTTCTCCACATTGCAAGGTGCAATTCTGAAATTTTTTGCTTTTTCCTGCTCCTCTTAGCATGATAAAGAAGATTCAAAGAGAGTGAGATGCCAGCTCTTTTCATTCAGTCAGTAGCTTCAAACATTTCTGGTATATGAATAACATGATGTTTTTCAATGGCAAAAATCAATGAATATTGTAAATGCACAAACAGTAATTTCTCCACATTGCAAGGTGCAATTCTGAAATTTTTTGCTTTTTCCTGCTCCTCTTAGCATGATAAAGAAGATTCAAAGAGAGTGAGATGCCAGCTCCTTTCATTCAGTCAGTAGCTTCAAACATTTCTGGACGTTTTTCAATGGCAAAAATCAATGAATATTGTAAATGCACAAACAGTAATTTCTCCACATTGCAAGGTGCAATTCTGAAATTTTTTGCTTTTTCCTGCTCCTCTTAGCATGATAAAGAAGATTCAAAGAGAGTGAGATGCCAGCTCTTTTCATTCAGTCAGTAGCTTCAAACATTTCTGGTATATGAATAACATGATGTTTTTCAATGGCAAAAATCAATGAATATTGTAAATGCACAAACAGTAATTTCTCCGCATTGCAAGGTGCAATTCTGAAATTTTTTGCTTTTTCCTGCTCCTCTTAGCATGATAAAGAAGATTCAAAGAGAGTGAGATGCCAGCTCCTTTCATTCAGTCAGTAGCTTCAAACATTTCTGGACGTTTTTCAATGGCAAAAATCAATGAATATTGTAAATGCACAAACAGTAATTTCTCCACATTGCAAGGTGCAATTCTGAAATTTTTTGCTTTTTCCTGCTCATCTTAGCATGATAAAGAAGATTCAAAGAGAGTGAGATGCCAGCTCTTTTCATTCAGTCAGTAGCTTCAAACATTTCTGGTATATGAATAACATGATGTTTTTCAATGGCAAAAATCAATGAATATTGTAAATGCACAAACAGTAATTTCTCCGCATTGCAAGGTGCAATTCTGAAATTTTTTGCTTTTTCCTGCTCCTCTTAGCATGATAAAGAAGATTCAAAGAGAGTGAGATGCCAGCTCCTTTCATTCAGTCAGTAGCTTCAAACATTTCTGGACGTTTTTCAATGGCAAAAATCAATGAATATTGTAAATGCACAAACAGTAATTTCTCCACATTGCAAGGTGCAATTCTGAAATTTTTTGCTTTTTCCTGCTCCTCTTAGCATGATAAAGAAGATTCAAAGAGAGTGAGATGCCAGCTCTTTTCATTCAGTCAGTAGCTCCAAACATTTCTGGTATATGAATAACATGATGTTTTTCAATGGCAAAAATCAATGAATATTGTAAATGCACAAACAGTAATTTCTCCGCATTGCAAGGTGCAATTCTGAAATTTTTGCTTTTTCCTGCTCCTATTAGCATGATAAAGAAGATTCAAAGAGAGTGAGATGCCAGCTCCTTTCATTCAGTCAGTAGCTTCAAACACTTCTGGACGTTTTTCAATGGCAAAAATCAATGAATATTGTAAATGCACAAACAGTAATTTCTTCCACATTGCAAGGTGCAATTCTGAAATTTTTTGCTTTTTCCTGCTCCTCTTAGCATGATAAAGAAGATTCAGAGAGAGTGAGATGCCAGCTCTTTTCATTCAGTCAGTAGCTTCAAACATTTCTGGTATATGAATAACATGATGTTTTTCAATGGCAAAAATCAATGAATATGTAAATGCACAAACAGTAATTTCTCCGCATTGCAAGGTGCAATTCTGAAATTTTTTGCTTTTTCCTGCTCCTCTTAGCATGATAAAGAAGATTCAAAGAGAGTGAGATGCCAGCTCCTTTCATTCAGTCAGTAGCTTCAAACACTTCTGGACGTTTTCAATGGCAAAAATCAATGAATATTGTAAATGCACAAACAGTAATTTCTCCACATTGCAAGGTGCAATTCTGAAATTTTTTGCTTTTTCCTGCTCCTCTTAGCATGATAAAGAAGATTCAAAGAGAGTGAGATGCCAGCTCTTTTCATTCAGTCAGTAGCTTCAAACATTTCTGGTATATGAATAACATGATGTTTTCAATGGCAAAAATCAATGAATATTGTAAATACACAAACAGTAATTTCTTCGCATTGCAAGGTGCAATTCTGAAATTTTTTGCTTTTTCCTGCTCCTCTTAGCATGATAAAGAAGATTCAAAGAGAGTGAGATGCCAGCTCCTTTCATTCAGTCAGTAGCTTCAAACATTTCTGGACGTTTTTCAATGGCAAAAATCAATGAATATTGTAAATGCACAAACAGTAATTTCTCCACATTGCAAGGTGCAATTCTGAAATTTTTGCTTTTTCCTGCTCATCTTAGCATGATAAAGAAGATTCAAAGAGAGTGAGATGCCAGCTCTTTTCATTCAGTCAGTAGCTTCAAACATTTCTGGTATATGAATAACATGATGTTTTTCAATGGCAAAAATCAATGAATATTGTAAATGCACAAACAGTAATTTCTCCGCATTGCAAGGTGCAATTCTGAAATTTTTTGCTTTTTCCTGCTCCTCTTAGCATGATAAAGAAGATTCAAAGAGAGTGAGATGCCAGCTCCTTTCATTCAGTCAGTAGCTTCAAACATTTCTGGACGTTTTTCAATGGCAAAAATCAATGAATATTGTAAATGCACAAACAGTAATTTCTCCACATTGCAAGGTGCAATTCTGAAATTTTTTGCTTTTTCCTGCTCCTCTTAGCATGATAAAGAAGATTCAAAGAGAGTGAGATGCCAGCTCTTTTCATTCAGTCAGTAGCTCCAAACATTTCTGGTATATGAATAACATGATGTTTTTCAATGGCAAAAATCAATGAATATTGTAAATGCACAAACAGTAATTTCTCCGCATTGCAAGGTGCAATTCTGAAATTTTTTGCTTTTTCCTGCTACTCTTAGCATGATAAAGAAGATTCAAAGAGAGTGAGATGCCAGCTCCTTTCATTCAGTCAGTAGCTTCAAACACTTCTGGACGTTTTTCAAAGGCAAAAATCAATGAATATTGTAAATGCACAAACAGTAATTTCTCCACATTGCAAGGTGCAATTCTGAAATTTTTTGCTTTTTCCTGCTCCTCTTAGCATGATAAAGAAGATTCAAAGAGAGTGAGATGCCAGCTCTTTTCATTCAGTCAGTAGCTTCAAACATTTCTGGTATATGAATAACATGATGTTTTTCAATGGCAAAAATCAATGAATATTGTAAATACACAAACAGTAATTTCTCCGCATTGCAAGGTGCAATTCTGAAATTTTTTGCTTTTTCCTGCTCCTCTTAGCATGATAAAGAAGATTCAAAGAGAGTGAGATGCCAGCTCCTTTCATTCAGTCAGTAGCTTCAAACATTTCTGGACGTTTTTCAATGGCAAAAATCAATGAATATTGTAAATGCACAAACAGTAATTTCTCCACATTGCAAGGTGCAATTCTGAAATTTTTTGCTTTTTCCTTCTCATCTTAGCATGATAAAGAAGATTCAAAGAGAGTGAGATGCCAGCTCTTTTCATTCAGTCAGTAGCTTTAAACATTTCTGGTATATGAATAACATGATGTTTTTCAATGGCAAAAATCAATGAATATTGTAAATGCACAAACAGTAATTTCTCCGCATTGCAAGGTGCAATTCTGAAATTTTTTGCTTTTTCCTGCTCCTCTTAGCATGATAAAGAAGATTCAAAGAGAGTGAGATGCCAGCTCTTTTCATTCAGTCAGTAGCTCCAAACATTTCTGGTATATGAATAACATGATGTTTTTCAATGGCAAAAATCAATGAATATTGTAAATGCACAAACAGTAATTTCTCCACATTGCAAGGTGCAATTCTGAAATTTTTTGCTTTTTCCTGCTCCTCTTAGCATGATAAAGAAGATTCAAAGAGAGTGAGATGCCAGCTCCTTTCATTCAGTCAGTAGCTTCAAACATTTCTGGACGTTTTTCAATGGCAAAAATCAATGAATATTGTAAATGCACAAACAGTAATTTCTCCACATTGCAAGGTGCAATTCTGAAATTTTTGGCTTTTTCCTGCTCCTCTTAGCATGATAAAGAAGATTCAAAGAGAGTGAGATGCCAGCTCTTTTCATTCAGTCAGTAGCTTCAAACATTTCTGGTATATGAATAACATGATGTTTTTCAATGGCAAAAATCAATGAATATTGTAAATGCACAAACAGTAATTTCTCCGCATTGCAAGGTGCAATTCTGAAATTTTTTGCTTTTTCCTGCTCCTCTTAGCATGATAAAGAAGATTCAAAGAGAGTGAGATGCCAGCTCCTTTCATTCAGTCAGTAGCTTCAAACATTTCTGGACGTTTTTCAATGGCAAAAATCAATGAATATTGTAAATGCACAAAGAGTAATTTCTCCACATTGCAAGGTGCAATTCTGAAATTTTTTGCTTTTTCCTGCTCCTCTTAGCATGATAAAGAAGATTCAAAGAGAGTGAGATGCCAGCTCTTTTCATTCAGTCAGTAGCTTCAAACATTTCTGGTATATGAATAACATGATGTTTTTCAATGGCAAAAATCAATGAATATTGTAAATGCACAAACAGTAATTTCTCCGCATTGCAAGGTGCAATTCTGAATTTTTTTGCTTTTTCCTGCTCCTCTTAGCATGATAAAGAAGGTTCAAAGAGAGTGAGATGCCAGCTCTTTTCATTCAGTCAGTAGCTTCAAACATTTCTGGTATATGAATTAACATGATGTTTTTCAATGGCAAAAATCAATGAATATTGTAAATGCACAAACAGTAATTTCTCCGCATTGCAAGGTGCAATTCTGAAATTTTTTGCTTTTTCCTGCTCCTCTTAGCATGATAAAGAAGATTCAAAGAGAGTGAGATGCCAGCTCCTTTCATTCAGTCAGTAGCTTCAAACATTTCTGGACGTTTTTCAATGGCAAAAATCAATGAATATTGTAAATGCACAAACAGTAATTTCTCCACATTGCAAGGTGCAATTCTGAAATTTTTTGCTTTTTCCTGCTCCTCTTAGCATGATAAAGAAGATTCAAAGAGAGTGAGATGCCAGCTCTTTTCATTCAGTCAGTAGCTTCAAACATTTCTGGTATATGAATAACATGATGTTTTTCAATGGCAAAAATCAATGAATATTGTAAATGCACAAACAGTAATTTCTCCGCATTGCAAGGTGCAATTCTGAAATTTTTTGCTTTTTCCTGCTCCTCTTAGCATGATAAAGAAGATTCAAAGAGAGTGAGATGCCAGCTCTTTTCATTCAGTCAGTAGCTTCAAACATTTCTGGTATATGAATAACATGATGTTTTTCAATGGCAAAAATCGATGAATATTGTAAATGCACAAACAGTAATTTCTCCGCATTGCAAGGTGCAATTCTGAAATTTTTTGCTTTTTCCTGCTCCTCTTAGCATGATAAAGAAGATTCAAAGAGAGTGAGATGCCAGCTCCTTTCATTCAGTCAGTAGCTTCAAACATTTCTGGACGTTTTTCAATGGGAAAAATCAATGAATATTGTAAATGCACAAACAGTAATTTCTCCACATTGCAAGGTGCAATTCTGAAATTTTTTGCTTTTTCCTGCTCCTCTTAGCATGATAAAGAAGATTCAAAGAGAGTGAGATGCCAGCTCTTTTCATTCAGTCAGTAGCTTCAAACATTTCTGGTATATGAATAACATGATGTTTTTCAATGGCAAAAATCAATGAATATTGTAAATGCACAAACAGTAATTTCTCCGCATTGCAAGGTGCAATTCTGAAATTTTTTGCTTTTTCCTGCTCCTATTAGCATGATAAAGAAGATTCAAAGAGAGTGAGATGCCAGCTCCTTTCATTCAGTCAGTAGCTTCAAACACTTCTGGACGTTTTTCAATGGCAAAAATCAATGAATATTGTAAATGCACAAACAGTAATTTCTCCACATTGCAAGGTGCAATTCTGAAATTTTTTGCTTTTTCCTGCTCCTCTTAGCATGATAAAGAAGATTCAAAGAGAGTGAGATGCCAGCTCTTTTCATTCAGTCAGTAGCTTCAAACATTTCTGGTATATGAATAACATGATGTTTTTCAATGGCAAAAATCAATGAATATTGTAAATGCACAAACAGTAATTTCTCCGCATTGCAAGGTGCAATTCTGAAATTTTTTGCTTTTTCCTGCTCCTCTTAGCATGATAAAGAAGATTCAAAGAGAGTGAGATGCCAGCTCCTTTCATTCAGTCAGTAGCTTCAAACATTTCTGGACGTTTTTCAATGGCAAAAATCAATGAATATTGTAAATGCACAAACAGTAATTTCTCCACATTGCAAGGTGCAATTCTGAAATTTTTTGCTTTTTCCTGCTCATCTTAGCATGATAAAGAAGATTCAAAGAGAGTGAGATGCCAGCTCTTTTCATTCAGTCAGTAGCTTCAAACATTTCTGGTATATGAATAACATGATGTTTTTCAATGGCAAAAATCAATGAATATTGTAAATGCACAAACAGTAATTTCTCCGCATTGCAAGGTGCAATTCTGAAATTTTTTGCTTTTTCCTGCTCCTCTTAGCATGATAAAGAAGATTCAAAGAGAGTGAGATGCCAGCTCCTTTCATTCAGTCAGTAGCTTCAAACATTTCTGGACGTTTTTCAATGGCAAAAATCAATGAATATTGTAAATGCACAAACAGTAATTTCTCCACATTGCAAGGTGCAATTCTGAAATTTTTTGCTTTTTCCTGCTCCTCTTAGCATGATAAAGAAGATTCAAAGAGAGTGAGATGCCAGCTCTTTTCATTCAGTCAGTAGCTCCAAACATTTCTGGTATATGAATAACATGATGTTTTTCAATGGCAAAAATCAATGAATATTGTAAATGCACAAACAGTAATTTCTCCGCATTGCAAGGTGCAATTCTGAAATTTTTTGCTTTTTCCTGCTCCTCTTAGCATGATAAAGAAGATTCAAAGAGAGTGAGATGCCAGCTCCTTTCATTCAGTCAGTAGCTTCAAACATTTCTGGACGTTTTTCAATGGCAAAAATCAATGAATATTGTAAATGCACAAACAGTAATTTCTCCACATTGCAAGGTGCAATTCTGAAATTTTTGGCTTTTTCCTGCTCCTCTTAGCATGATAAAGAAGATTCAAAGAGAGTGAGATGCCAGCTCTTTTCATTCAGTCAGTAGCTTCAAACATTTCTGGTATATGAATAACATGATGTTTTTCAATGGCAAAAATCAATGAATATTGTAAATGCACAAACAGTAATTTCTCCGCATTGCAAGGTGCAATTCTGAAATTTTTTGCTTTTTGCTGCTCCTCTTAGCATGATAAAGAAGATTCAAAGAGAGTGAGATGCCAGCTCCTTTCATTCAGTCAGTAGCTTCAAGCATTTCTGGACGTTTTTCAATGGCAAAAATCAATGAATATTGTAAATGCACAAACAGTAATTTCTCCACATTGCAAGGTTCAATTCTGAAATTTTTTGCTTTTTCCTGCTCATCTTAGCATGATAAAGAAGATTCAAAGAGAGTGAGATGCCAGCTCTTTTCATTCAGTCAGTAGCTTCAAACATTTCTCTTATATGAATAACATGATGTTTTTCAATGGCAAAAATCAATGAATATAGTAAATACACAAACAGTAATTTCTCCGCATTGCAAGGTGCAATTCTGAAATTTTTTGCTTTTTCCTGCTCCTCTTAGCATGATAAAGAAGATTCAAAGAGAGTGAGATGCCAGCTCCTTTCATTCAGTCAGTAGCTTCAAACATTTCTGGACGTTTTTCAATGGCAAAAATCAATGAATATTGTAAATGCACAAACAGTAATTTCTCCACATTGCAAGGTGCAATTCTGAAATTTTTTGCTTTTTCCTGCTCATCTTAGCATGATAAAGAAGATTCAAAGAGATTGAGATGCCAGCTCTTTTCATTCAGTCAGTAGCTTCAAACATTTCTGGTATATGAATAACATGATGTTTTTCAATGGCAAAAATCAATGAATATTGTAAATGCACAAACAGTAATTTCTCCGCATTGCAAGGTGCAATTCTGAAATTTTTTGCTTTTTCCTGCTCCTCTTAGCATGATAAAGAAGATTCAAAGAGAGTGAGATGCCAGCTCCTTTCATTCAGTCAGTAGCTTCAAACATTTCTGGACGTTTTTCAATGGCAAAAATCAATGAATATTGTAAATGCACAAACAGTAATTTCTCCACATTGCAAGGTGCAATTCTGAAATTTTTTGCTTTTTCCTGCTCCTCTTAGCATGATAAAGAAGATTCAAAGAGAGTGAGATGCCAGCTCTTTTCATTCAGTCAGTAGCTCCAAACATTTCTGGTATATGAATAACATGATGTTTTTCAATGGCAAAAATCAATGAATATTGTAAATGCACAAACAGTAATTTCTCCGCATTGCAAGGTGCAATTCTGAAATTTTTTGCTTTTTCCTGCTCCTCTTAGCATGATAAAGAAGATTCAAAGAGAGTGAGATGCCAGCTCCTTTCATTCAGTCAGTAGCTTCAAACATTTCTGGACGTTTTTCAATGGCAAAAATCAATGAATATTGTAAATGCACAAACAGTAATTTCTCCACATTGCAAGGTGCAATTCTGAAATTTTTGGCTTTTTCCTGCTCCTCTTAGCATGATAAAGAAGATTCAAAGAGAGTGAGATGCCAGCTCTTTTCATTCAGTCAGTAGCTTCAAACATTTCTGGTATATGAATAACATGATGTTTTTCAATGGCAAAAATCAATGAATATTGTAAATGCACAAACAGTAATTTCTCCGCATTGCAAGGTGCAATTCTGAAATTTTTTGCTTTTTGCTGCTCCTCTTAGCATGATAAAGAAGATTCAAAGAGAGTGAGATGCCAGCTCCTTTCATTCAGTCAGTAGCTTCAAACATTTCTGGACGTTTTTCAATGGCAAAAATCAATGAATATTGTAAATGCACAAACAGTAATTTCTCCACATTGCAAGGTGCAATTCTGAAATTTTTTGTTTTTCCTGCTCATCTTAGCATGATAAAGAAGATTCAAAGAGAGTGAGATGCCAGCTCTTTTCATTCAGTCAGTAGCTTCAAACATTTCTGGTATATGAATAACATGATGTTTTTCAATGGCAAAAATCAATGAATATTGTAAATGCACAAACAGTAATTTCTCCGCATTGCAAGGTGCAATTCTGAAATTTTTTGCTTTTTCCTGCTCCTCTTAGCATGATAAAGAAGATTCAAAGAGAGTGAGATGCCAGCTCCTTTCATTCAGTCAGTAGCTTCAAACATTTCTGGACGTTTTTCAATGGCAAAAATCAATGAATATTGTAAATGCACAAACAGTAATTTCTCCACATTGCAAGGTGCAATTCTGAAATTTTTTGCTTTTTCCTGCTCCTCTTAGCATGATAAAGAAGATTCAAAGAGAGTGAGATGCCAGCTCTTTTCATTCAGTCAGTAGCTCCAAACATTTCTGGTATATGAATAACATGATGTTTTTCAATGGCAAAAATCAATGAATATTGTAAATGCACAAACAGTAATTTCTCCGCATTGCAAGGTGCAATTCTGAAATTTTTTGCTTTTTCCTGCTCCTCTTAGCATGATAAAGAAGATTCAAAGAGAGTGAGATGCCAGCTCCTTTCATTCAGTCAGTAGCTTCAAACATTTCTGGACGTTTTTCAATGGCAAAAATCAATGAATATTGTAAATGCACAAACAGTAATTTCTCCACATTGCAAGGTGCAATTCTGAAATTTTTTGCTTTTTCCTGCTCCTCTTAGCATGTTAAAGAAGATTCAAAGAGAGTGAGATGCCAGCTCTTTTCATTCAGTCAGTAGCTTCAAACATTTCTGGTATATGAATAACATGATGTTTTTCAATGGCAAAAATCAATGAATATTGTAAATGCACAAACAGTAATTTCTCCGCATTGCAAGGTGCAATTCTGAAATTTTTTGCTTTTTCCTGCTCCTCTTAGCATGATAAAGAAGATTCAAAGAGAGTGAGATGCCAGCTCCTTTCATTCAGTCAGTAGCTTCAAACATTTCTGGACGTTTTTCAATGGCAAAAATCAATGAATATTGTAAATGCACAAAGAGTAATTTCTCCACATTGCAAGGTGCAATTCTGAAATTTTTTGCTTTTTCCTGCTCCTCTTATCATGATAAAGAAGATTCAAAGAGAGTGAGATGCCAGCTCTTTTCATTCAGTCAGTAGCTTCAAACATTTCTGGTATATGAATAACATGATGTTTTTCAATGGCAAAAATCAATGAATATTGTAAATGCACAAACAGTAATTTCTCCGCATTGCAAGGTGCAATTCTGAAATTTTTTGCTTTTTCCTGCTCCTCTTAGCATGATAAAGAAGATTCAAAGAGAGTGAGATGCCAGCTCCTTTCATTCAGTCAGTAGCTTCAAACATTTCTGGACGTTTTTCAATGGCAAAAATCAATGAATATTGTAAATGCACAAACAATAATTTCTCCACATTGCAAGGTGCAATTCTGAAATTTTTTGCTTTTTCCTGCTCCTCTTAGCATGATAAAGAAGATTCAAAGAGAGTGAGATGCCAGCTCTTTTCATTCAGTCAGTAGCTTCAAACATTTCTGGTATATGAATAACATGATGTTTTTCAATGGCAAAAATCAATGAATATTGTAAATGCACAAACAGTAATTTCTCCACATTGCAAGGTGCAATTCTGAAATTTTTTGCTTTTTCCTGCTCCTCTTAGCATGATAAAGAAGATTCAAAGAGAGTGAGATGCCAGCTCCTTTCATTCAGTCAGTAGCTTCAAACATTTCTGGACGTTTTTCAATGGCAAAAATCAATGAATATTGTAAATGCACAAACAGTAATTTCTCCACATTGCAAGGTGCAATTCTGAAATTTTTTGCTTTTTCCTGCTCCTCTTAGCATGATAAAGAAGATTCAAAGAGAGTGAGATGCCAGCTCTTTTCATTCAGTCAGTAGCTTCAAACATTTCTGGTATATGAATAACATGATGTTTTTCAATGGCAAAAATCAATGAATATTGTAAATGCACAAACAGTAATTTCTCCGCATTGCAAGGTGCAATTCTGAAATTTTTTGCTTTTTCCTGCTCCTCTTAGCATGATAAAGAAGATTCAAAGAGAGTGAGATGCCAGCTCCTTTCATTCAGTCAGTAGCTTCAAACATTTCTGGACGTTTTTCAATGGCAAAAATCAATGAATATTGTAAATGCACAAACAATAATTTCTCCACATTGCAAGGTGCAATTCTGAAATTTTTTGCTTTTTCCTGCTCCTCTTAGCATGATAAAGAAGATTCAAAGAGAGTGAGATGCCAGCTCTTTTCATTCAGTCAGTAGCTTCAAACATTTCTGGTATATGAATAACATGATGTTTTTCAATGGCAAAAATCAATGAATATTGTAAATGCACAAACAGTAATTTCTCCACATTGCAAGGTGCAATTCTGAAATTTTTTGCTTTTTCCTGCTCCTCTTAGCATGATAAAGAAGATTCAAAGAGAGTGAGATGCCAGCTCCTTTCATTCAGTCAGTAGCTTCAAACATTTCTGGACGTTTTTCAATGGCAAAAATCAATGAATATTGTAAATGCACAAACAGTAATTTCTCCACATTGCAAGGTGCAATTCTGAAATTTTTTGCTTTTTCCTGCTCCTCTTAGCATGATAAAGAAGATTCAAAGAGAGTGAGATGCCAGCTCTTTTCATTCAGTCAGTAGCTTCAAACATTTCTGGTATATGAATAACATGATGTTTTTCAATGGCAAAAATCAATGAATATTGTAAATGCACAAACAGTAATTTCTCCGCATTGCAAGGTGCAATTCTGAAATTTTTTGCTTTTTCCTGCTCCTCTTAGCATGATAAAGAAGATTCAAAGAGAGTGAGATGCCAGCTCCTTTCATTCAGTCAGTAGCTTCAAACATTTCTGGACGTTTTTCAATGGCAAAAATCAATGAATATTGTAAATGCACAAACAGTAATTTCTCCACATTGCAAGGTGCAATTCTGAAATTTTTTGCTTTTTCCTGCTCATCTTAGCATGATAAAGAAGATTCAAAGAGAGTGAGATGCCAGCTCTTTTCATTCAGTCAGTAGCTTCAAACATTTCTGGTATATGAATAACATGATGTTTTTCAATGGCAAAAATCAATGAATATTGTAAATGCACAAACAGTAATTTCTCCGCATTGCAAGGTGCAATTCTGAAATTTTTTGCTTTTTCCTGCTCCTCTTAGCATGATAAAGAAGATTCAAAGAGAGTGAGATGCCAGCTCCTTTCATTCAGTCAGTAGCTTCAAACATTTCTGGACGTTTTTCAATGGCAAAAATCAATGAATATTGTAAATGCACAAACAGTAATTTCTCCACATTGCAAGGTGCAATTCTGAAATTTTTTGCTTTTTCCTGCTCCTCTTAGCATGATAAAGAAGATTCAAAGAGAGTGAGATGCCAGCTCTTTTCATTCAGTCAGTAGCTCCAAACATTTCTGGTATATGAATAACATGATGTTTTTCAATGGCAAAAATCAATGAATATTGTAAATGCACAAACAGTAATTTCTCCGCATTGCAAGGTGCAATTCTGAAATTTTTTGCTTTTTCCTGCTCCTCTTAGCATGATAAAGAAGATTCAAAGAGAGTGAGATGCCAGCTCCTTTCATTCAGTCAGTAGCTTCAAACATTTCTGGACGTTTTTCAATGGCAAAAATCAATGAATATTGTAAATGCACAAACAGTAATTTCTCCACATTGCAAGGTGCAATTCTGAAATTTTTGGCTTTTTCCTGCTCCTCTTAGCATGATAAAGAAGATTCAAAGAGAGTGAGATGCCAGCTCTTTTCATTCAGTCAGTAGCTTCAAACATTTCTGGTATATGAATAACATGATGTTTTTCAATGGCAAAAATCAATGAATATTGTAAATGCACAAACAGTAATTTCTCCGCATTGCAAGGTGCAATTCTGAAATTTTTTGCTTTTTGCTGCTCCTCTTAGCATGATAAAGAAGATTCAAAGAGAGTGAGATGCCAGCTCCTTTCATTCAGTCAGTAGCTTCAAGCATTTCTGGACGTTTTTCAATGGCAAAAATCAATGAATATTGTAAATGCACAAACAGTAATTTCTCCACATTGCAAGGTTCAATTCTGAAATTTTTTGCTTTTTCCTGCTCATCTTAGCATGATAAAGAAGATTCAAAGAGAGTGAGATGCCAGCTCTTTTCATTCAGTCAGTAGCTTCAAACATTTCTCTTATATGAATAACATGATGTTTTTCAATGGCAAAAATCAATGAATATAGTAAATACACAAACAGTAATTTCTCCGCATTGCAAGGTGCAATTCTGAAATTTTTTGCTTTTTCCTGCTCCTCTTAGCATGATAAAGAAGATTCAAAGAGAGTGAGATGCCAGCTCCTTTCATTCAGTCAGTAGCTTCAAACATTTCTGGACGTTTTTCAATGGCAAAAATCAATGAATATTGTAAATGCACAAACAGTAATTTCTCCACATTGCAAGGTGCAATTCTGAAATTTTTTGCTTTTTCCTGCTCATCTTAGCATGATAAAGAAGATTCAAAGAGATTGAGATGCCAGCTCTTTTCATTCAGTCAGTAGCTTCAAACATTTCTGGTATATGAATAACATGATGTTTTTCAATGGCAAAAATCAATGAATATTGTAAATGCACAAACAGTAATTTCTCCGCATTGCAAGGTGCAATTCTGAAATTTTTTGCTTTTTCCTGCTCCTCTTAGCATGATAAAGAAGATTCAAAGAGAGTGAGATGCCAGCTCCTTTCATTCAGTCAGTAGCTTCAAACATTTCTGGACGTTTTTCAATGGCAAAAATCAATGAATATTGTAAATGCACAAACAGTAATTTCTCCACATTGCAAGGTGCAATTCTGAAATTTTTTGCTTTTTCCTGCTCCTCTTAGCATGATAAAGAAGATTCAAAGAGAGTGAGATGCCAGCTCTTTTCATTCAGTCAGTAGCTCCAAACATTTCTGGTATATGAATAACATGATGTTTTTCAATGGCAAAAATCAATGAATATTGTAAATGCACAAACAGTAATTTCTCCGCATTGCAAGGTGCAATTCTGAAATTTTTTGCTTTTTCCTGCTCCTCTTAGCATGATAAAGAAGATTCAAAGAGAGTGAGATGCCAGCTCCTTTCATTCAGTCAGTAGCTTCAAACATTTCTGGACGTTTTTCAATGGCAAAAATCAATGAATATTGTAAATGCACAAACAGTAATTTCTCCACATTGCAAGGTGCAATTCTGAAATTTTTGGCTTTTTCCTGCTCCTCTTAGCATGATAAAGAAGATTCAAAGAGAGTGAGATGCCAGCTCTTTTCATTCAGTCAGTAGCTTCAAACATTTCTGGTATATGAATAACATGATGTTTTTCAATGGCAAAAATCAATGAATATTGTAAATGCACAAACAGTAATTTCTCCGCATTGCAAGGTGCAATTCTGAAATTTTTTGCTTTTTGCTGCTCCTCTTAGCATGATAAAGAAGATTCAAAGAGAGTGAGATGCCAGCTCCTTTCATTCAGTCAGTAGCTTCAAACATTTCTGGACGTTTTTCAATGGCAAAAATCAATGAATATTGTAAATGCACAAACAGTAATTTCTCCACATTGCAAGGTGCAATTCTGAAATTTTTTGTTTTTCCTGCTCATCTTAGCATGATAAAGAAGATTCAAAGAGAGTGAGATGCCAGCTCTTTTCATTCAGTCAGTAGCTTCAAACATTTCTGGTATATGAATAACATGATGTTTTTCAATGGCAAAAATCAATGAATATTGTAAATGCACAAACAGTAATTTCTCCGCATTGCAAGGTGCAATTCTGAAATTTTTTGCTTTTTCCTGCTCCTCTTAGCATGATAAAGAAGATTCAAAGAGAGTGAGATGCCAGCTCCTTTCATTCAGTCAGTAGCTTCAAACATTTCTGGACGTTTTTCAATGGCAAAAATCAATGAATATTGTAAATGCACAAACAGTAATTTCTCCACATTGCAAGGTGCAATTCTGAAATTTTTTGCTTTTTCCTGCTCCTCTTAGCATGATAAAGAAGATTCAAAGAGAGTGAGATGCCAGCTCTTTTCATTCAGTCAGTAGCTCCAAACATTTCTGGTATATGAATAACATGATGTTTTTCAATGGCAAAAATCAATGAATATTGTAAATGCACAAACAGTAATTTCTCCGCATTGCAAGGTGCAATTCTGAAATTTTTTGCTTTTTCCTGCTCCTCTTAGCATGATAAAGAAGATTCAAAGAGAGTGAGATGCCAGCTCCTTTCATTCAGTCAGTAGCTTCAAACATTTCTGGACGTTTTTCAATGGCAAAAATCAATGAATATTGTAAATGCACAAACAGTAATTTCTCCACATTGCAAGGTGCAATTCTGAAATTTTTTGCTTTTTCCTGCTCCTCTTAGCATGTTAAAGAAGATTCAAAGAGAGTGAGATGCCAGCTCTTTTCATTCAGTCAGTAGCTTCAAACATTTCTGGTATATGAATAACATGATGTTTTTCAATGGCAAAAATCAATGAATATTGTAAATGCACAAACAGTAATTTCTCCGCATTGCAAGGTGCAATTCTGAAATTTTTTGCTTTTTCCTGCTCCTCTTAGCATGATAAAGAAGATTCAAAGAGAGTGAGATGCCAGCTCCTTTCATTCAGTCAGTAGCTTCAAACATTTCTGGACGTTTTTCAATGGCAAAAATCAATGAATATTGTAAATGCACAAAGAGTAATTTCTCCACATTGCAAGGTGCAATTCTGAAATTTTTTGCTTTTTCCTGCTCCTCTTATCATGATAAAGAAGATTCAAAGAGAGTGAGATGCCAGCTCTTTTCATTCAGTCAGTAGCTTCAAACATTTCTGGTATATGAATAACATGATGTTTTTCAATGGCAAAAATCAATGAATATTGTAAATGCACAAACAGTAATTTCTCCGCATTGCAAGGTGCAATTCTGAAATTTTTTGCTTTTTCCTGCTCCTCTTAGCATGATAAAGAAGATTCAAAGAGAGTGAGATGCCAGCTCCTTTCATTCAGTCAGTAGCTTCAAACATTTCTGGACGTTTTTCAATGGCAAAAATCAATGAATATTGTAAATGCACAAACAATAATTTCTCCACATTGCAAGGTGCAATTCTGAAATTTTTTGCTTTTTCCTGCTCCTCTTAGCATGATAAAGAAGATTCAAAGAGAGTGAGATGCCAGCTCTTTTCATTCAGTCAGTAGCTTCAAACATTTCTGGTATATGAATAACATGATGTTTTTCAATGGCAAAAATCAATGAATATTGTAAATGCACAAACAGTAATTTCTCCACATTGCAAGGTGCAATTCTGAAATTTTTTGCTTTTTCCTGCTCCTCTTAGCATGATAAAGAAGATTCAAAGAGAGTGAGATGCCAGCTCCTTTCATTCAGTCAGTAGCTTCAAACATTTCTGGACGTTTTTCAATGGCAAAAATCAATGAATATTGTAAATGCACAAACAGTAATTTCTCCACATTGCAAGGTGCAATTCTGAAATTTTTTGCTTTTTCCTGCTCCTCTTAGCATGATAAAGAAGATTCAAAGAGAGTGAGATGCCAGCTCTTTTCATTCAGTCAGTAGCTTCAAACATTTCTGGTATATGAATAACATGATGTTTTTCAATGGCAAAAATCAATGAATATTGTAAATGCACAAACAGTAATTTCTCCGCATTGCAAGGTGCAATTCTGAAATTTTTTGCTTTTTCCTGCTCCTCTTAGCATGATAAAGAAGATTCAAAGAGAGTGAGATGCCAGCTCCTTTCATTCAGTCAGTAGCTTCAAACATTTCTGGACGTTTTTCAATGGCAAAAATCAATGAATATTGTAAATGCACAAACAATAATTTCTCCACATTGCAAGGTGCAATTCTGAAATTTTTTGCTTTTTCCTGCTCCTCTTAGCATGATAAAGAAGATTCAAAGAGAGTGAGATGCCAGCTCTTTTCATTCAGTCAGTAGCTTCAAACATTTCTGGTATATGAATAACATGATGTTTTTCAATGGCAAAAATCAATGAATATTGTAAATGCACAAACAGTAATTTCTCCACATTGCAAGGTGCAATTCTGAAATTTTTTGCTTTTTCCTGCTCCTCTTAGCATGATAAAGAAGATTCAAAGAGAGTGAGATGCCAGCTCCTTTCATTCAGTCAGTAGCTTCAAACATTTCTGGACGTTTTTCAATGGCAAAAATCAATGAATATTGTAAATGCACAAACAGTAATTTCTCCACATTGCAAGGTGCAATTCTGAAATTTTTTGCTTTTTCCTGCTCCTCTTAGCATGATAAAGAAGATTCAAAGAGAGTGAGATGCCAGCTCTTTTCATTCAGTCAGTAGCTTCAAACATTTCTGGTATATGAATAACATGATGTTTTTCAATGGCAAAAATCAATGAATATTGTAAATGCACAAACAGTAATTTCTCCGCATTGCAAGGTGCAATTCTGAAATTTTTTGCTTTTTCCTGCTCCTCTTAGCATGATAAAGAAGATTCAAAGAGAGTGAGATGCCAGCTCCTTTCATTCAGTCAGTAGCTTCAAACACTTCTGGACGTTTTTCAATGGCAAAAATCAATGAATATTGTAAATGCACAAACAGTAATTTCTCCACATTGCAAGGTGTAATTCTGAAATTTTTTGCTTTTTCCTGCTCCTCTTAGCATGATAAAGAAGATTCAAAGAGAGTGAAATGCCAGCTCTTTTCATTCAGTCAGTAGCTTCAAACATTTCTGGTATATGAATAACATGATGTTTTTCAATGGCAAAAATCAATGAATATTGTAAATGCACAAACAGTAATTTCTCCGCATTGCAATGTGCAATTCTGAAATTTTTTGCTTTTTCCTGCTCCTCTTAGCATGATAAAGAAGATTCAAAGAGAGTGAGATGCCAGCTCCTTTCATTCAGTCAGTAGCTTCAAACATTTCTGGACGTTTTTCAATGGCAAAAATCAATGAATATTGTAAATGCACAAACAGTAATTTCTCCACATTGCAAGGTGCAATTCAGAAATTTTTTGCTTTTCCTGCTCCTCTTAGCATGATAAAGAAGATTCAAAGAGAGTGAGATGCCAGCTCTTTTCATTCAGTCAGTAGCTCCAAACATTTCTGTTATATGAATAACATGATGTTTTTCAATGGCAAAAATCAATGAATATTGTAAATGCACAAACAGTAATTTCTCCGCATTGCAAGGTGCAATTCTGAAATTTTTTGCTTTTTCCTGCTCCTCTTAGCATGATAAAGAAGATTCAAAGAGAGTGAGATGCCAGCTCCTTTCATTCAGTCAGTAGCTTCAAACATTTCTGGTATATGAATAACATGATGTTTTTCAATGGCAAAAATCAATGAATATTGTAAATGCACAAACAGTAATTTCTCCGCATTGCAAGGTGCAATTCTGAATTTTTTTGCTTTTTCCTGCTCCTCTTAGCATGATAAAGAAGATTCAAAGAGAGTGAGATGCCAGCTCCTTTCATTCAGTCAGTAGCTTCAAACACTTCTGGACGTTTTTCAATGGCAAAAATCAATGAATATTGTAAATGCACAAACAGTAATTTCTCCACATTGCAAGGTGCAATTCTGAAATTTTTTGCTTTTTCCTGCTCCTCTTAGCATGATAAAGAAGATTCAAAGAGAGTGAGATGCCAGCTCTTTTCATTCAGTCAGTAGCTTCAAACATTTCTGGTATATGAATAACATGATGTTTTTCAATGGCAAAAATCAATGAATATTGTAAATGCACAAACAGTAATTTCTCCGCATTGCAAGGTGCAATTCTGAAATTTTTTGCTTTTTTCTGCTCCTCTTAGCATGATAAAGAAGATTCAAAGAGAGTGAGATGCCAGCTCCTTTCATTCAGTCAGTAGCTTCAAACACTTTTGGACGTTTTTCAATGGCAAAAATCAATGAATATTGTAAATGCACAAACAGTAATTTCTCCACATTGCAAGGTGCAATTCTGAAATTTTTTGCTTTTTCCTGCTCCTCTTAGCATGATAAAGAAGATTCAAAGAGAGTGAGATGCCAGCTCTTTTCATTCAGTCAGTAGCTTCAAACATTTATGGTATATGAATAACATGATGTTTTTCAATGGCAAAAATCAATGAATATTGTAAATACACAAACAGTAATTTCTCCGCATTGCAAGGTGCAATTCTGAAATTTTTTGCTTTTTCCTGCTCCTCTTAGCATGATAAAGAAGATTCAAAGAGAGTGAGATGCCAGCTCCTTTCATTCAGTCAGTAGCTTCAAACATTTCTGGACGTTTTTCAATGGCAAAAATCAATGAATATTGTAAATGCACAAACAGTAATTTCTCCACATTGCAAGGTGCAATTCTGAAATTTTTTGCTTTTTCCTGCTCATCTTAGCATGATAAAGAAGATTCAAAGAGAGTGAGATGCCAGCTCTTTTCATTCAGTCAGTAGCTTCAAACATTTCTGGTATATGAATAACATGATGTTTTTCAATGGCAAAAATCAATGAATATTGTAAATGCACAAACAGTAATTTCTCCGCATTGCAAGGTGCAATTCTGAAATTTTTTGCTTTTTCCTGCTCCTCTTAGCATGATAAAGAAGATTCAAAGAGAGTGAGATGCCAGCTCCTTTCTTTCAGTCAGTAGCTTCAAACATTTCTGGACGTTTTTCAATGGCAAAAATCAATGAATATTGTAAATGCACAAACAGTAATTTCTCCACATTGCAAGGTGCAATTCTGAAATTTTTTGCTTTTTCCTGCTCCTCTTAGCATGATAAAGAAGATTCAAAGAGTGTGAGATGCCAGCTCTTTTCATTCAGTCAGTAGCTCCAAACATTTCTGGTATATGAATAACATGATGTTTTTCAATGGCAAAAATCAATGAATATTGTAAATGCACAAACAGTAATTTCTCCGCATTGCAAGGTGCAATTCTGAAATTTTTTGCTTTTTCCTGCTCCTCTTAGCATGATAAAGAAGATTCAAAGAGAGTGAGATGCCAGCTCCTTTCATTCAGTCAGTAGCTTCAAACATTTCTGGACGTTTTTCAATGGCAAAAATCAATGAATATTGTAAATGCACAAACAGTAATTTCTCCACATTGCAAGGTGCAATTCTGAAATTTTTGGCTTTTTCCTGCTCCTCTTAGCATGATAAAGAAGATTCAAAGAGAGTGAGATGCCAGCTCTTTTCATTCAGTCAGTAGCTTCAAACATTTCTGGTATATGAATAACATGATGTTTTTCAATGGCAAAAATCAATGAATATTGTAAATGCACAAACAGTAATTTCTCTGCATTGCAAGGTGCAATTCTGAAATTTTTTGCTTTTTCCTGCTCCTCTTAGCATGATAAAGAAGGTTCAAAGAGAGTGAGATGCCAGCTCTTTTCATTCAGTCAGTAGCTTCAAACATTTCTGGTATATGAATAACATGATGTTTTTCAATGGCAAAAATCAATGAATATTGTAAATGCACAAACAGTAATTTCTCCGCATTGCAAGGTGCAATTCTGAAATTCTTTGCTTTTTTCTGCTCCTCTTAGCATGATAAAGAAGATTCAAAGAGAGTGAGATGCCAGCTCCTTTCATTCAGTCAGTAGCTTCAAACACTTTTGGACGTTTTTCAATGGCAAAAATCAATGAATATTGTAAATGCACAAACAGTAATTTCTCCACATTGCAAGGTGCAATTCTGAAATTTTTTGCTTTTTCCTGCTCCTCTTAGCATGATAAAGAAGATTCAAAGAGAGTGAGATGCCAGCTCTTTTCATTCAGTCAGTAGCTTCAAACATTTATGGTATATGAATAACATGATGTTTTTCAATGGCAAAAATCAATGAATATTGTAAATACACAAACAGTAATTTCTCCGCATTGCAAGGTGCAATTCTGAAATTTTTTGCTTTTTCCTGCTCCTCTTAGCATGATAAAGAAGATTCAAAGAGAGTGAGATGCCAGCTCCTTTCATTCAGTCAGTAGCTTCAAACATTTCTGGACGTTTTTCAATGGCAAAAATCAATGAATATTGTAAATGCACAAACAGTAATTTCTCCACATTGCAAGGTGCAATTCTGAAATTTTTTGCTTTTTCCTGCTCATCTTAGCATGATAAAGAAGATTCAAAGAGAGTGAGATGCCAGCTCTTTTCATTCAGTCAGTAGCTTCAAACATTTCTGGTATATGAATAACATGATGTTTTTCAATGGCAAAAATCAATGAATATTGTAAATGCACAAACAGTAATTTCTCCGCATTGCAAGGTGCAATTCTGAAATTTTTTGCTTTTTCCTGCTCCTCTTAGCATGATAAAGAAGATTCAAAGAGAGTGAGATGCCAGCTCCTTTCTTTCAGTCAGTAGCTTCAAACATTTCTGGACGTTTTTCAATGGCAAAAATCAATGAATATTGTAAATGCACAAACAGTAATTTCTCCACATTGCAAGGTGCAATTCTGAAATTTTTTGCTTTTTCCTGCTCCTCTTAGCATGATAAAGAAGATTCAAAGAGTGTGAGATGCCAGCTCTTTTCATTCAGTCAGTAGCTCCAAACATTTCTGGTATATGAATAACATGATGTTTTTCAATGGCAAAAATCAATGAATATTGTAAATGCACAAACAGTAATTTCTCCGCATTGCAAGGTGCAATTCTGAAATTTTTTGCTTTTTCCTGCTCCTCTTAGCATGATAAAGAAGATTCAAAGAGAGTGAGATGCCAGCTCCTTTCATTCAGTCAGTAGCTTCAAACATTTCTGGACGTTTTTCAATGGCAAAAATCAATGAATATTGTAAATGCACAAACAGTAATTTCTCCACATTGCAAGGTGCAATTCTGAAATTTTTGGCTTTTTCCTGCTCCTCTTAGCATGATAAAGAAGATTCAAAGAGAGTGAGATGCCAGCTCTTTTCATTCAGTCAGTAGCTTCAAACATTTCTGGTATATGAATAACATGATGTTTTTCAATGGCAAAAATCAATGAATATTGTAAATGCACAAACAGTAATTTCTCTGCATTGCAAGGTGCAATTCTGAAATTTTTTGCTTTTTCCTGCTCCTCTTAGCATGATAAAGAAGGTTCAAAGAGAGTGAGATGCCAGCTCTTTTCATTCAGTCAGTAGCTTCAAACATTTCTGGTATATGAATAACATGATGTTTTTCAATGGCAAAAATCAATGAATATTGTAAATGCACAAACAGTAATTTCTCCGCATTGCAAGGTGCAATTCTGAAATTTTTTTCTTTTTCCTTCACCTCTTAGCATGATAAAGAAGATTCAAAGAGAGTGAGATGCCAGCTCCTTTCATTCAGTCAGTAGCTTCAAACATTTCTGGACGTTTTTCAATGGCAAAAATCAATGAATATTGTAAATGCACAAACAGTAATTTCTCCACATTGCAAGGTGCAATTCTGAAATTTTTTGCTTTTGCCTGCTCCTCTTAGCATGATAAAGAAGATTCAAAGAGAGTGAGATGCCAGCTCTTTTCATTCAGTCAGTAGCTTCAAACATTTCTGGTATATGAATAACATGATGTTTTTCAATGGCAAAAATCAATGAATATTGTAAATGCACAAACAGTAATTTCTCCGCATTGCAAGGTGCAATTCTGAAATTTTTTGCTTTTTCCTGCTCCTCTTAGCATGATAAAGAAGATTCAAAGAGAGTGAGATGCCAGCTCTTTTCATTCAGTCAGTAGCTTCAAACATTTCTGGTATATGAATAACATGATGTTTTTCAATGGCAAAAATCAATGAATATTGTAAATGCACAAACAGTAATTTCTCCGCATTGCAAGGTGCAATTCTGAAATTTTTTGCTTTTTCCTGCTCCTCTTAGCATGATAAAGAAGATTCAAAGAGAGTGAGATGCCAGCTCCTTTCATTCAGTCAGTAGCTTCAAACATTTCTGGACGTTTTTCAATGGCAAAAATCAATGAATATTGTAAATGCACAAACAGTAATTTCTCCACATTGCAAGGTGCAATTCTGAAATTTTTTGCTTTATCCTGCTCCTCTTAGCATGATAAAGAAGATTCAAAGAGAGTGAGATGCCAGCTCTTTTCATTCAGTCAGTAGCTCCAAACATTTCTGGTATATGAATAACATGATGTTTTTCAATGGCAAAAATCAATGAATATTGTAAATGCACAAACAGTAATTTCTCCGCATTGCAAGGTGCAATTCTGAAATTTTTTGCTTTTTCCTGCTCCTCTTAGCATGATAAAGAAGATTCAAAGAGAGTGAGATGCCAGCTCCTTTCATTCAGTCAGTAGCTTCAAACATTTCTGGACGTTTTTCAATGGCAAAAATCAATGAATATTGTAAATGCACAAACAGTAATTTCTCCACATTGCAAGGTGCAATTCTGAAATTTTTGGCTTTTTCCTGCTCCTCTTAGCATGATAAAGAAGATTCAAAGAGAGTGAGATGCCAGCTCTTTTCATTCAGTCAGTAGCTTCAAACATTTCTGGTATATGAATAACATGATGTTTTTCAATGGCAAAAATCAATGAATATTGTAAATGCACAAACAGTAATTTCTCTGCATTGCAAGGTGCAATTCTGAAATTTTTTGCTTTTTCCTGCTCCTCTTAGCATGATAAAGAAGGTTCAAAGAGAGTGAGATGCCAGCTCTTTTCATTCAGTCAGTAGCTTCAAACATTTCTGGTATATGAATAACATGATGTTTTTCAATGGCAAAAATCAATGAATATTGTAAATGCACAAACAGTAATTTCTCCGCATTGCAAGGTGCAATTCTGAAATTTTTTTCTTTTTCCTGCTCCTCTTAGCATGATAAAGAAGATTCAAAGAGAGTGAGATGCCAGCTCCTTTCATTCAGTCAGTAGCTTCAAACATTTCTGGACGTTTTTCAATGGCAAAAATCAATGAATATTGTAAATGCACAAACAGTAATTTCTCCACATTGCAAGGTGCAATTCTGAAATTTTTTGCTTTTGCCTGCTCCTCTTAGCATGATAAAGAAGATTCAAAGAGAGTGAGATGCCAGCTCTTTTCATTCAGTCAGTAGCTTCAAACATTTCTGGTATATGAATAACATGATGTTTTTCAATGGCAAAAATCAATGAATATTGTAAATGCACAAACAGTAATTTCTCCGCATTGCAAGGTGCAATTCTGAAATTTTTTGCTTTTTCCTGCTCCTCTTAGCATGATAAAGAAGATTCAAAGAGAGTGAGATGCCAGCTCTTTTCATTCAGTCAGTAGCTTCAAACATTTCTGGTATATGAATAACATGATGTTTTTCAATGGCAAAAATCAATGAATATTGTAAATGCACAAACAGTAATTTCTCCGCATTGCAAGGTGCAATTCTGAAATTTTTTGCTTTTTCCTGCTCCTCTTAGCATGATAAAGAAGATTCAAAGAGAGTGAGATGCCAGCTCCTTTCATTCAGTCAGTAGCTTCAAACATTTCTGGACGTTTTTCAATGGCAAAAATCAATGAATATTGTAAATGCACAAACAGTAATTTCTCCACATTGCAAGGTGCAATTCTGAAATTTTTTGCTTTTTCCTGCTCCTCTTAGCATGATAAAGAATATTCAAAGAGAGTGAGATGCCAGCTCTTTTCATTCAGTCAGTAGCTTCAAACATTTCTGGTATATGAATAACATGATGTTTTTCAATGGCAAAAATCAATGAATATTGTAAATGCACAAACAGTAATTTCTCCGCATTGCAAGGTGCAATTCTGAAATTTTTTGCTTTTTCCTGCTCCTCTTAGCATGATAAAGAAGATTCAAAGAGAGTGAGATGCCAGCTCCTTTCATTCAGTCAGTAGCTTCAAACATTTCTGGACGTTTTTCAATGGCAAAAATCAATGAATATTGTAAATGCACAAACAGTAATTTCTCCACATTGCAAGGTGCAATTCTGAAATTTTTTGCTTTTTCCTGCTCCTCTTAGCATGATAAAGAAGATTCAAAGAGAGTGAGATGCCAGCTCTTTTCATTCAGTCAGTAGCTTCAAACATTTCTGGTATATGAATAACATGATGTTTTTCAATGGCAAAAATCAATGAATATTGTAAATGCACAAACAGTAATTTCTCCGCATTGCAAGGTGCAATTCTGAAATTTTTTGCTTTTTCCTGCTCCTCTTAGCATGATAAAGAAGATTCAAAGAGAGTGAGATGCCAGCTCCTTTCATTCAGTCAGTAGCTTCAAACACTTCTGGACGTTTTTCAATGGCAAAAATCAATGAATATTGTAAATGCACAAACAGTAATTTCTCCACATTGCAAGGTGCAATTCTGAAATTTTTTGCTTTTTCCTGCTCCTCTTAGCATGATAAAGAAGATTCAAAGAGAGTGAGATGCCAGCTCTTTTCATTCAGTCAGTAGCTTCAAACATTTCTGGTATATGAATAACATGATGTTTTTCAATGGCAAAAATCAATGAATATTGTAAATACACAAACAGTAATTTCTCCGCATTGCAAGGTGCAATTCTGAAATTTTTTGCTTTTTCCTGCTCCTCTTAGCATGATAAAGAAGATTCAAAGAGAGTGAGATGCCAGCTCCTTTCATTCAGTCAGTAGCTTCAAACATTTCTGGACGTTTTTCAATGGCAAAAATCAATGAATATTGTAAATGCACAAACAGTAATTTCTCCACATTGCAAGGTGCAATTCTGAATTTTTTTGCTTTTTCCTGCTCATCTTAGCATGATAAAGAAGATTCAAAGAGAGTGAGATGCCAGCTCTTTTCATTCAGTCAGTAGCTTCAAACATTTCTGGTATATGAATAACATGATGTTTTTCAATGGCAAAAATCAATGAATATTGTAAATGCACAAACAGTAATTTCTCCGCATTGCAAGGTGCAATTCTGAAATTTTTTGCTTTTTCCTGCTCCTCTTAGCATGATAAAGAAGATTCAAAGAGAGTGAGATGCCAGCTCCTTTCATTCAGTCAGTAGCTTCAAACATTTCTGGACGTTTTTCAATGGCAAAAATCAATGAATATTGTAAATGCACAAACAGTAATTTCTCCACATTGCAAGGTGCAATTCTGATATTTTTTGCTTTTTCCTGCTCCTCTTAGCATGTTAAAGAAGATTCAAAGAGAGTGAGATGCCAGCTCTTTTCATTCAGTCAGTAGCTTCAAACATTTCTGGTATATGAATAACATGATGTTTTTCAATGGCAAAAATCAATGAATATTGTAAATGCACAAACAGTAATTTCTCCGCATTGCAAGGTGCAATTCTGAAATTTTTTGCTTTTTCCTGCTCCTCTTAGCATGATAAAGAAGATTCAAAGAGAGTGAGATGCCAGCTCCTTTCATTCAGTCAGTAGCTTCAAACATTTCTGGACGTTTTTCAATGGCAAAAATCAATGAATATTGTAAATGCACAAACAGTAATTTCTCCACATTGCAAGGTGCAATTCTGATATTTTTTGCTTTTTCCTGCTCCTCTTAGCATGTTAAAGAAGATTCAAAGAGAGTGAGATGCCAGCTCTTTTCATTCAGTCAGTAGCTTCAAACATTTCTGGTATATGAATAACATGATGTTTTTCAATGGCAAAAATCAATGAATATTGTAAATGCACAAACAGTAATTTCTCCGCATTGCAAGGTGCAATTCTGAAATTTTTTGCTTTTTCCTGCTCCTCTTAGCATGATAAAGAAGATTCAAAGAGAGTGAGATGCCAGCTCCTTTCATTCAGTCAGTAGCTTCAAACATTTCTGGACGTTTTTCAATGGCAAAAATCAATGAATATTGTAAATGCACAAAGAGTAATTTCTCCACATTGCAAGGTGCAATTCTGAAATTTTTTGCTTTTTCCTGCTCCTCTTAGCATGATAAAGAAGATTCAAAGAGAGTGAGATGCCAGCTCTTTTCATTCAGTCAGTAGCTTCAAACATTTCTGGTATATGAATAACATGATGTTTTTCAATGGCAAAAATCAATGAATATTGTAAATGCACAAACAGTAATTTCTCCGCATTGCAAGGTGCAATTCTGAAATTTTTTGCTTTTTCCTGCTCCTCTTAGCATGATAAAGAAGATTCAAAGAGAGTGAGATGCCAGCTCCTTTCATTCAGTCAGTAGCTTCAAACATTTCTGGACGTTTTTCAATGGCAAAAATCAATGAATATTGTAAATGCACAAACAATAATTTCTCCACATTGCAAGGTGCAATTCTGAAATTTTTTGCTTTTTCCTGCTCCTCTTAGCATGATAAAGAAGATTCAAAGAGAGTGAGATGCCAGCTCTTTTCATTCAGTCAGTAGCTTCAAACATTTCTGGTATATGAATAACATGATGTTTTTCAATGGCAAAAATCAATGAATATTGTAAATGCACAAACAGTAATTTCTCCGCATTGCAAGGTGCAATTCTGAAATTTTTTGCTTTTTCCTGCTCCTCTTAGCATGATAAAGAAGATTCAAAGAGAGTGAGATGCCAGCTCTTTTCATTCAGTCAGTAGCTTCAAACATTTCTGGTATATGAATAACATGATGTTTTTCAATGGCAAAAATCAATGAATATTGTAAATGCACAAACAGTAATTTCTCCGCATTGCAAGAAGCAATTCTGAAATTTTTTGCTTTTTCCTGCTCCTCTTAGCATGATAAAGAAGATTCAAAGAGAGTGAGATGCCAGCTCCTTTCATTCAGTCAGTAGCTTCAAACACTTCTGGACGTTTTTCAATGGCAAAAATCAATGAATATTGTAAATGCACAAACAGTAATTTCTCCACATTGCAAGGTGCAATTCTGAAATTTTTTGCTTTTTCCTGCTCATCTTAGCATGATAAAGAAGATTCAAAGAGAGTGAGATGCCAGCTCTTTTCATTCAGTCAGTAGCTTCAAACATTTCTGGTATATGAATAACATGATGTTTTTCAATGGCAAAAATCAATGAATATTGTAAATGCACAAACAGTAATTTCTCCGCATTGCAAGGTGCAATTCTGAAATTTTTTGCTTTTTCCTGCTCCTCTTAGCATGATAAAGAAGATTCAAAGAGAGTGAGATGCCAGCTCCTTTCATTCAGTCAGTAGCTTCAAACATTTCTGGACGTTTTTCAATGGCAAAAATCAATGAATATTGTAAATGCACAAACAGTAATTTCTCCACATTGCAAGGTGCAATTCTGATATTTTTTGCTTTTTCCTGCTCCTCTTAGCATGTTAAAGAAGATTCAAAGAGAGTGAGATGCCAGCTCTTTTCATTCAGTCAGTAGCTTCAAACATTTCTGGTATATGAATAACATGATGTTTTTCAATGGCAAAAATCAATGAATATTGTAAATGCACAAACAGTAATTTCTCCGCATTGCAAGGTGCAATTCTGAAATTTTTTGCTTTTTCCTGCTCCTCTTAGCATGATAAAGAAGATTCAAAGAGAGTGAGATGCCAGCTCCTTTCATTCAGTCAGTAGCTTCAAACATTTCTGGACGTTTTTCAATGGCAAAAATCAATGAATATTGTAAATGCACAAAGAGTAATTTCTCCACATTGCAAGGTGCAATTCTGAAATTTTTTGCTTTTTCCTGCTCCTCTTAGCATGATAAAGAAGATTCAAAGAGAGTGAGATGCCAGCTCTTTTCATTCAGTCAGTAGCTTCAAACATTTCTGGTATATGAATAACATGATGTTTTTCAATGGCAAAAATCAATGAATATTGTAAATGCACAAACAGTAATTTCTCCGCATTGCAAGGTGCAATTCTGAAATTTTTTGCTTTTTCCTGCTCCTCTTAGCATGATAAAGAAGATTCAAAGAGAGTGAGATGCCAGCTCCTTTCATTCAGTCAGTAGCTTCAAACATTTCTGGACGTTTTTCAATGGCAAAAATCAATGAATATTGTAAATGCACAAACAATAATTTCTCCACATTGCAAGGTGCAATTCTGAAATTTTTTGCTTTTTCCTGCTCCTCTTAGCATGATAAAGAAGATTCAAAGAGAGTGAGATGCCAGCTCTTTTCATTCAGTCAGTAGCTTCAAACATTTCTGGTATATGAATAACATGATGTTTTTCAATGGCAAAAATCAATGAATATTGTAAATGCACAAACAGTAATTTCTCCGCATTGCAAGGTGCAATTCTGAAATTCTTTGCTTTTTCCTGCTCCTCTTAGCATGATAAAGAAGATTCAAAGAGAGTGAGATGCCAGCTCTTTTCATTCAGTCAGTAGCTTCAAACATTTCTGGTATATGAATAACATGATGTTTTTCAATGGCAAAAATCAATGAATATTGTAAATGCACAAACAGTAATTTCTCCGCATTGCAAGGAGCAATTCTGAAATTTTTTGCTTTTTCCTGCTCCTCTTAGCATGATAAAGAAGATTCAAAGAGAGTGAGATGCCAGCTCCTTTCATTCAGTCAGTAGCTTCAAACACTTCTGGACGTTTTTCAATGGCAAAAATCAATGAATATTGTAAATGCACAAACAGTAATTTCTCCACATTGCAAGGTGCAATTCTGAAATTTTTTGCTTTTTCCTGCTCCTCTTAGCATGATAAAGAAGATTCAAAGAGAGTGAGATGCCAGCTCTTTTCATTCAGTCAGTAGCTTCAAACATTTCTGGTATATGAATAACATGATGTTTTTCAATGGCAAAAATCAATGAATATTGTAAATACACAAACAGTAATTTCTCCGCATTGCAAGGTGCAATTCTGAAATTTTTTGCTTTTTCCTGCTCCTCTTAGCATGATAAAGAAGATTCAAAGAGAGTGAGATGCCAGCTCCTTTCATTCAGTCAGTAGCTTCAAACATTTCTGGACGTTTTTCAATGGCAAAAATCAATGAATATTGTAAATGCACAAACAGTAATTTCTCCACATTGCAAGGTGCAATTCTGAAATTTTTTGCTTTTTCCTGCTCCTCTTAGCATGATAAAGAAGATTCAAAGAGAGTGAGATGCCAGCTCTTTTCATTCAGTCAGTAGCTTCAAACATTTCTGGTATATGAATAACATGATGTTTTTCAATGTCAAAAATCAATGAATATTGTAAATGCACAAACAGTAATTTCTCCGCATTGCAAGGTGCAATTCTGAAATTTTTTGATTTTTCCTGCTCCTCTTTGCATGATAAAGAAGATTCAAAGAGAGTGAGATGCCAGATCCTTTCATTCAGTCAGTAGCTTCAAACATTTCTGGACGTTTTTCAATGGCAAAAATCCATGAATATTGTAAATGCACAAACAGTAATTTCTTCACATTGCAAGGTGCAATTCTGAAATTTTTTGCTTTTTCCTGCTCCTCTTAGCATGATAAAGAAGATTCAAAGAGAGTGAGATGCCAGCTCTTTTCATTCAGTCAGTAGCTTCAAACATTTCTGGTATATGAATAACATGATGTTTTTCAATGGCAAAAATCAATGAATATTGTAAATGCACAAACAGTAATTTCTCCGCATTGCAAGGTGCAATTCTGAAATTTTTTGCTTTTTCCTGCTCCTCTTAGCATGATAAAGAAGATTCAAAGAGAGTGAGATGCCAGCTCTTTTCATTCAGTCAGTAGCTTCAAACATTTCTGGTATATGAATAACATGATGTTTTTCAATGGCAAAAATCAATGAATATTGTAAATGCACAAACAGTAATTTCTCCGCATTGCAAGGTGCAATTCTGAAATTTTTTGCTTTTTCCTGCTCCTCTTAGCATGATAAAGAAGATTCAAAGAGAGTGAGATGCCAGCTCCTTTCATTCAGTCAGTAGCTTCAAACATTTCTGGACGTTTTTCAATGGCAAAAATCAATGAATATTGTAAATGCACAAACAGTAATTTGTCCACATTGCAAGGTGCAATTCTGAAATTTTTTGCTTTTTCCTGCTCCTCTTAGCATGATAAAGAAGATTCAAAGAGAGTGAGATGCCAGCTCCTTTCATTCAGTCAGTAGCTTCAAACATTTCTTGACGTTTTTCAATGGCAAAAATCAATGAATATTGTAAATGCACAAACAGTAATTTCTCCACATTGCAAGGTGCAATTCTGAAATTTTTTGCTTTTTCCTGCTCCTCTTAGCATGATAAAGAAGATTCAAAGAGAGTGAGATGCCAGCTCTTTTCATTCAGTCAGTAGCTCCAAACATTTCTGGTATATGAATAACTTGATGTTTTTCAATGGCAAAAATCAATGAATATTGTAAATGCACAAACAGTAATTTCTCCGCATTGCAAGGTGCAATTCTGAAATTTTTTGCTTTTTCCTGCTCCTCTTAGCATGATAAAGAAGATTCAAAGAGAGTGAGATGCCAGCTCCTTTCATTCAGTCAGTAGCTTCAAACATTTCTGGACGTTTTTCAATGGCAAAAATTAATGAATATTGTAAATGCACAAACAGTAATTTCTCCACATTGCAAGGTGCAATTCTGAAATTTTTGGCTTTTTCCTGCTCCTCTTAGCATGATAAAGAAGATTCAAAGAGAGTGAGATGCCAGCTCTTTTCATTCAGTCAGTAGCTTCAAACATTTCTGGTATATGAATAACATGATGTTTTTCAATGGCAAAAATCAATGAATATTGTAAATGCACAAACAGTAATTTCTCCGCATTGCAAGGTGCAATTCTGAAATTTTTTGCTTTTTCCTGCTCCTCTTAGCATGATAAAGAAGATTCAAAGAGAGTGAGATGCCAGCTCCTTTCATTCAGTCAGTAGCTTCAAACATTTCTGGACGTTTTTCAATGGCAAAAATCAATGAATATTGTAAATGCACAAACAATAATTTCTCCACATTGCAAGGTGCAATTCTGAAATTTTTTGCTTTTTCCTGCTCCTCTTAGCATGATAAAGAAGATTCAAAGAGAGTGAGATGCCAGCTCTTTTCATTCAGTCAGTAGCTTCAAACATTTCTGGTATATGAATAACATGATGTTTTTCAATGGCAAAAATCAATGAATATTGTAAATGCACAAACAGTAATTTCTCCGCATTGCAAGGTGCAATTCTGAAATTTTTTGCTTTTTCCTGCTCCTCTTAGCATGATAAAGAAGATTCAAAGAGAGTGAGATGCCAGCTCTTTTCATTCAGTCAGTAGCTTCAAACATTTCTGGTATATGAATAACATGATGTTTTTCAATGGCAAAAATCAATGAATATTGTAAATGCACAAACAGTAATTTCTCCGCATTGCAAGAAGCAATTCTGAAATTTTTTGCTTTTTCCTGCTCCTCTTAGCATGATAAAGAAGATTCAAAGAGAGTGAGATGCCAGCTCCTTTCATTCAGTCAGTAGCTTCAAACACTTCTGGACGTTTTTCAATGGCAAAAATCAATGAATATTGTAAATGCACAAACAGTAATTTCTCCACATTGCAAGGTGCAATTCTGAAATTTTTTGCTTTTTCCTGCTCATCTTAGCATGATAAAGAAGATTCAAAGAGAGTGAGATGCCAGCTCTTTTCATTCAGTCAGTAGCTTCAAACATTTCTGGTATATGAATAACATGATGTTTTTCAATGGCAAAAATCAATGAATATTGTAAATGCACAAACAGTAATTTCTCCGCATTGCAAGGTGCAATTCTGAAATTTTTTGCTTTTTCCTGCTCCTCTTAGCATGATAAAGAAGATTCAAAGAGAGTGAGATGCCAGCTCCTTTCATTCAGTCAGTAGCTTCAAACATTTCTGGACGTTTTTCAATGGCAAAAATCAATGAATATTGTAAATGCACAAACAGTAATTTCTCCACATTGCAAGGTGCAATTCTGATATTTTTTGCTTTTTCCTGCTCCTCTTAGCATGTTAAAGAAGATTCAAAGAGAGTGAGATGCCAGCTCTTTTCATTCAGTCAGTAGCTTCAAACATTTCTGGTATATGAATAACATGATGTTTTTCAATGGCAAAAATCAATGAATATTGTAAATGCACAAACAGTAATTTCTCCGCATTGCAAGGTGCAATTCTGAAATTTTTTGCTTTTTCCTGCTCCTCTTAGCATGATAAAGAAGATTCAAAGAGAGTGAGATGCCAGCTCCTTTCATTCAGTCAGTAGCTTCAAACATTTCTGGACGTTTTTCAATGGCAAAAATCAATGAATATTGTAAATGCACAAAGAGTAATTTCTCCACATTGCAAGGTGCAATTCTGAAATTTTTTGCTTTTTCCTGCTCCTCTTAGCATGATAAAGAAGATTCAAAGAGAGTGAGATGCCAGCTCTTTTCATTCAGTCAGTAGCTTCAAACATTTCTGGTATATGAATAACATGATGTTTTTCAATGGCAAAAATCAATGAATATTGTAAATGCACAAACAGTAATTTCTCCGCATTGCAAGGTGCAATTCTGAAATTTTTTGCTTTTTCCTGCTCCTCTTAGCATGATAAAGAAGATTCAAAGAGAGTGAGATGCCAGCTCCTTTCATTCAGTCAGTAGCTTCAAACATTTCTGGACGTTTTTCAATGGCAAAAATCAATGAATATTGTAAATGCACAAACAATAATTTCTCCACATTGCAAGGTGCAATTCTGAAATTTTTTGCTTTTTCCTGCTCCTCTTAGCATGATAAAGAAGATTCAAAGAGAGTGAGATGCCAGCTCTTTTCATTCAGTCAGTAGCTTCAAACATTTCTGGTATATGAATAACATGATGTTTTTCAATGGCAAAAATCAATGAATATTGTAAATGCACAAACAGTAATTTCTCCGCATTGCAAGGTGCAATTCTGAAATTCTTTGCTTTTTCCTGCTCCTCTTAGCATGATAAAGAAGATTCAAAGAGAGTGAGATGCCAGCTCTTTTCATTCAGTCAGTAGCTTCAAACATTTCTGGTATATGAATAACATGATGTTTTTCAATGGCAAAAATCAATGAATATTGTAAATGCACAAACAGTAATTTCTCCGCATTGCAAGGAGCAATTCTGAAATTTTTTGCTTTTTCCTGCTCCTCTTAGCATGATAAAGAAGATTCAAAGAGAGTGAGATGCCAGCTCCTTTCATTCAGTCAGTAGCTTCAAACACTTCTGGACGTTTTTCAATGGCAAAAATCAATGAATATTGTAAATGCACAAACAGAAATTTCTCCACATTGCAAGGTGCAATTCTGAAATTTTTTGCTTTTTCCTGCTCCTCTTAGCATGATAAAGAAGATTCAAAGAGAGTGAGATGCCAGCTCTTTTCATTCAGTCAGTAGCTTCAAACATTTCTGGTATATGAATAACATGATGTTTTTCAATGGCAAAAATCAATGAATATTGTAAATACACAAACAGTAATTTCTCCGCATTGCAAGGTGCAATTCTGAAATTTTTTGCTTTTTCCTGCTCCTCTTAGCATGATAAAGAAGATTCAAAGAGAGTGAGATGCCAGCTCCTTTCATTCAGTCAGTAGCTTCAAACATTTCTGGACGTTTTTCAATGGCAAAAATCAATGAATATTGTAAATGCACAAACAGTAATTTCTCCACATTGCAAGGTGCAATTCTGAAATTTTTTGCTTTTTCTTGCTCCTCTTAGCATGATAAAGAAGATTCAAAGAGAGTGAGATGCCAGCTCTTTTCATTCAGTCAGTAGCTTCAAACATTTCTGGTATATGAATAACATGATGTTTTTCAATGTCAAAAATCAATGAATATTGTAAATGCACAAACAGTAATTTCTCCGCATTGCAAGGTGCAATTCTGAAATTTTTTGATTTTTCCTGCTCCTCTTTGCATGATAAAGAAGATTCAAAGAGAGTGAGATGCCAGATCCTTTCATTCAGTCAGTAGCTTCAAACATTTCTGGACGTTTTTCAATGGCAAAAATCCATGAATATTGTAAATGCACAAACAGTAATTTCTTCACATTGCAAGGTGCAATTCTGAAATTTTTTGCTTTTTCCTGCTCCTCTTAGCATGATAAAGAAGATTCAAAGAGAGTGAGATGCCAGCTCTTTTCATTCAGTCAGTAGCTTCAAACATTTCTGGTATATGAATAACATGATGTTTTTCAATGGCAAAAATCAATGAATATTGTAAATGCACAAACAGTAATTTCTCCGCATTGCAAGGTGCAATTCTGAAATTTTTTGCTTTTTCCTGCTCCTCTTAGCATGATAAAGAAGATTCAAAGAGAGTGAGATGCCAGCTCTTTTCATTCAGTCAGTAGCTTCAAACATTTCTGGTATATGAATAACATGATGTTTTTCAATGGCAAAAATCAATGAATATTGTAAATGCACAAACAGTAATTTCTCCGCATTGCAAGGTGCAATTCTGAAATTTTTTGCTTTTTCCTGCTCCTCTTAGCATGATAAAGAAGATTCAAAGAGAGTGAGATGCCAGCTCCTTTCATTCAGTCAGTAGCTTCAAACATTTCTGGACGTTTTTCAATGGCAAAAATCAATGAATATTGTAAATGCACAAACAGTAATTTGTCCACATTGCAAGGTGCAATTCTGAAATTTTTTGCTTTTTCCTGCTCCTCTTAGCATGATAAAGAAGATTCAAAGAGAGTGAGATGCCAGCTCCTTTCATTCAGTCAGTAGCTTCAAACATTTCTGGACGTTTTTCAATGGCAAAAATCAATGAATATTGTAAATGCACAAACAGTAATTTCTCCACATTGCAAGGTGCAATTCTGAAATTTTTTGCTTTTTCCTGCTCCTCTTAGCATGATAAAGAAGATTCAAAGAGAGTGAGATGCCAGCTCTTTTCATTCAGTCAGTAGCTTCAAACATTTCTGGTATATGAATAACATGTTGTTTTTCAATGGCAAAAATCAATGAATATTGTAAATACACAAACAGTAATTTCTCCGCATTGCAAGGTGCAATTCTGAAATTTTTTGCTTTTTCCTGCTCCTCTTAGCATGATAAAGAAGATTCAAAGAGAGTGAGATGCCAGCTCCTTTCATTCAGTCAGTAGCTTCAAACATTTCTGGACGTTTTTCAATGGCAAAAATCAATGAATATTGTAAATACACAAACAGTAATTTCTCCACATTGCAAGGTGCAATTCTGAAATTTTTTGCTTTTTCCTGCTCATCTTAGCATGATAAAGAAGATTCAAAGAGAGTGAGATGCCAGCTCTTTTCATTCAGTCAGTAGCTTCAAACATTTCTGGAATATGAATAACATGATGTTTTTCAATGGCAAAAATCAATGAATATTGTAAATGCACAAACAGTAATTTCTCCGCATTGTAAGGTGCAATTCTGAAATTTTTTGCTTTTTCCTGCTCCTCTTAGCATGATAAAGAAGATTCAAAGAGAGTGAGATGCCAGCTCCTTTCATTCAGTCAGTAGCTTCAAACATTTCTGGACGTTTTTCAATGGCAAAAATCAATGAATATTGTAAATGCACAAACAGTAATTTCTCCACATTGCAAGGTGCAATTCTGAAATTTTTTGCTTTTTCCTGCTCCTCTTAGCATGATAAAGAAGATTCAAAGAGAGTGAGATGCCAGCTCTTTTCATTCAGTCAGTAGCTCCAAACATTTCTGGTATATGAATAACTTGATGTTTTTCAATGGCAAAAATCAATGAATATTGTAAATGCACAAACAGTAATTTCTCCGCATTGCAAGGTGCAATTCTGAATTTTTTTGCTTTTTCCTGCTCCTCTTAGCATGATAAAGAAGATTCAAAGAGAGTGAGATGCCAGCTCCTTTCATTCAGTCAGTAGCTTCAAACATTTCTGGACGTTTTTCAATGGCAAAAATTAATGAATATTGTAAATGCACAAACAGTAATTTCTCCACATTGCAAGGTGCAATTCTGAAATTTTTGGCTTTTTCCTGCTCCTCTTACCATGATAAAGAAGATTCAAAGAGAGTGAGATGCCAGCTCTTTTCATTCAGTCAGTAGCTTCAAACATTTCTGGTATATGAATAACATGATGTTTTTCAATGGCAAAAATCAATGAATATTGTAAATGCACAAACAGTAATTTCTCCGCATTGCAAGGTGCAATTCTGAAATTTTTTGCTTTTTCCTGCTCCTCTTAGCATGATAAAGAAGATTCAAAGAGAGTGAGATGCCAGCTCCTTTCATTCAGTCAGTAGCTTCAAACATTTCTGGACGTTTTTCAATGGCAAAAATCAATGAATATTGTAAATGCACAAAGAGTAATTTCTCCACATTGCAAGGTGCAATTCTGAAATTTTTTGCTTTTTCCTGCTCCTCTTAGCATGATAAAGAAGATTCAAAGAGAGTGAGATGCCAGCTCTTTTCATTCAGTCAGTAGCTTCAAACATTTCTGGTATATGAATAACATGATGTTTTTCAAAGGCAAAAATCAATGAATATTGTAAATGCACAAACAGTAATTTCTCCGCATTGCAAGGTGCAATTCTGAAATTTTTTGCTTTTTCCTGCTCCTCTTAGCATGATAAAGAAGGTTCAAAGAGAGTGAGATGCCAGCTCTTTTCATTCAGTCAGTAGCTTCAAACATTTCTGGTATATGAATAACATGATGTTTTTCAATGGCAAAAATCAATGAATATTGTAAATGCACAAACAGTAATTTCTCCGCATTGCAAGGTGCAATTCTGAAATTTTTTGCTTTTTCCTGCTCCTCTTAGCATGAAAAAGAAGATTCAAAGAGAGTGAGATGCCAGCTCCTTTCATTCAGTCAGTAGCTTCAAACATTTCTGGACCTTTTTCAATGGCAAAAATCAATGAATATTGTAAATGCACAAACAGTAATTTCTCCACATTGCAAGGTGCAATTCTGAAATTTTTTGCTTTTTCCTGCTCCTCTTAGCATGATAAAGAAGATTCAAAGAGAGTGAGATGCCAGCTCTTTTCATTCAGTCAGTAGCTTCAAACATTTCTGGTATATGAATAACATGATGTTTTTCAATGGCAAAAATCAATGAATATTGTAAATGCACAAACCGTAATTTCTCCGCATTGCAAGGTGCAATTCTGAAATTTTTTGCTTTTTCCTGCTCCTCTTAGCATGATAAAGAAGATTCAAAGAGAGTGAGATGCCAGCTCTTTTCATTCAGTCAGTAGCTTCAAACATTTCTGGTATATGAATAACATGATGTTTTTCAATGGCAAAAATCAATGAATATTGTAAATGCACAAACAGTAATTTCTCCGCATTGCAAGGTGCAATTCTGAAATTTTTTGCTTTTTCCTGCTCCTCTTAGCATGATAAAGAAGATTCAAAGAGAGTGAGATGCCAGCTCCTTTCATTCAGTCAGTAGCTTCAAACATTTCTGGATGTTTTTCAATGGCAAAAATCAATGAATATTGTAAATGCACAAACAGTAATTTCTCCACATTGCAAGGTGCAATTCTGAAATTTTTTGCCTTTTCCTGCTCCTCTTAGCATGATAAAGAAGATTCAAAGAGAGTGAGATGCCAGCTCTTTTCATTCAGTCAGTAGCTCCAAACATTTCTGGTATATGAATAACTTGATGTTTTTCAATGGCAAAAATCAATGAATATTGTAAATGCACAAACAGTAATTTCTCCGCATTGCAAGGTGCAATTCTGAAATTTTTTGCTTTTTCCTGCTCCTCTTAGCATGATAAAGAAGATTCAAAGAGAGTGAGATGCCAGCTCCTTTCATTCAGTCAGTAGCTTCAAACATTTCTGGACGTTTTTCAATGGCAAAAATTAATGAATATTGTAAATGCACAAACAGTAATTTCTCCACATTGCAAGGTGCAATTCTGAAATTTTTGGCTTTTTCCTGCTCCTCTTAGCATGATAAAGAAGATTCAAAGAGAGTGAGATGCCAGCTCTTTTCATTCAGTCAGTAGCTTCAAACATTTCTGGTATATGAATAACATGTTGTTTTTCAATGGCAAAAATCAATGAATATTGTAAATGCACAAACAGTAATTTCTCCGCATTGCAAGGTGCAATTCTGAAATTTTTTGCTTTTTCCTGCTCCTCTTAGCATGATAAAGAAGATTCAAAGAGAGTGAGATGCCAGCTCCTTTCATTCAGTCAGTAGCTTCAAACATTTCTGGACGTTTTTCAATGGCAAAAATCAATGAATATTGTAAATGCACAAAGAGTAATTTCTCCACATTGCAAGGTGCAATTCTGAAATTTTTTGCTTTTTCCTGCTCCTCTTAGCATGATAAAGAAGATTCAAAGAGAGTGAGATGCCAGCTCTTTTCATTCAGTCAGTAGCTTCAAACATTTCTGGTATATGAATAACATGATGTTTTTCAAAGGCAAAAATCAATGAATATTGTAAATGCACAAACAGTAATTTCTCCGCATTGCAAGGTGCAATTCTGAAATTTTTTGCTTTTTCCTGCTCCTCTTAGCATGATAAAGAAGGTTCAAAGAGAGTGAGATGCCAGCTCTTTTCATTCAGTCAGTAGCTTCAAACATTTCTGGTATATGAATAACATGATGTTTTTCATTGGCAAAAATCAATGAATATTGTAAATGCACAAACAGTAATTTCTCCGCATTGCAAGGTGCAATTCTGAAATTTTTTGCTTTTTCCTGCTCCTCTTAGCATGAAAAAGAAGATTCAAAGAGAGTGAGATGCCAGCTCCTTTCATTCAGTCAGTAGCTTCAAACATTTCTGGACGTTTTTCAATGGCAAAAATCAATGAATATTGTAAATGCACAAACAGTAATTTCTCCACATTGCAAGGTGCAATTCTGAAATTTTTTGCTTTTTCCTGCTCCTCTTAGCATGATAAAGAAGATTCAAAGAGAGTGAGATGCCAGCTCTTTTCATTCAGTCAGTAGCTTCAAACATTTCTGGTATATGAATAACATGATGTTTTTCAATGGCAAAAATCAATGAATATTGTAAATGCACAAACCGTAATTTCTCCGCATTGCAAGGTGCAATTCTGAAATTTTTTGCTTTTTCCTGCTCCTCTTAGCATGATAAAGAAGATTCAAAGAGAGTGAGATGCCAGCTCTTTTCATTCAGTCAGTAGCTTCAAACATTTCTGGTATATGAATAACATGATGTTTTTCAATGGCAAAAATCAATGAATATTGTAAATGCACAAACAGTAATTTCTCCGCATTGCAAGGTGCAATTCTGAAATTTTTTGCTTTTTCCTGCTCCTCTTAGCATGATAAAGAAGATTCAAAGAGAGTGAGATGCCAGCTCCTTTCATTCAGTCAGTAGCTTCAAACATTTCTGGACGTTTTTCAATGGCAAAAATCAATGAATATTGTAAATGCACAAACAGTAATTTCTCCACATTGCAAGGTGCAATTCTGAAATTTTTTGCTTTTTCCTGCTCCTCTTAGCATGATAAAGAAGATTCAAAGAGAGTGAGATGCCAGCTCTTTTCATTCAGTCAGTAGCTTCAAACATTTCTGGTATATGAATAACATGATGTTTTTCAATGGCAAAAATCAATGAATATTGTAAATGCACAAACAGTAATTTCTCCGCATTGCAAGGTGCAATTCTGAAATTTTTTGCTTTTTCCTGCTCCTATTAGCATGATAAAGAAGATTCAAAGAGAGTGAGATGCCAGCTCCTTTCATTCAGTCAGTAGCTTCAAACACTTCTGGACGTTTTTCAATGGCAAAAATCAATGAATATTGTAAATGCACAAACAGTAATTTCTCCACATTGCAAGGTGCAATTCTGAATTTTTTTGCTTTTTCCTGCTCCTCTTAGCATGATAAAGAAGATTCAAAGAGAGTGAGATGCCAGCTCTTTTCATTCAGTCAGTAGCTTCAAACATTTCTGGTATATGAATAACATGATGTTTTTCAATGGCAAAAATCAATGAATATTGTAAATACACAAACAGTAATTTCTCCGCATTGCAAGGTGCAATTCTGAAATTTTTTGCTTTTTCCTGCTCCTCTTAGCATGATAAAGAAGATTCAAAGAGAGTGAGATGCCAGCTCCTTTCATTCAGTCAGTAGCTTCAAACATTTCTGGTATATGAATAACATGATGTTTTTCAATGGCAAAAATCAATAAATATTGTAAATGCACAAACAGTAATTTCTCCGCATTGCAAGGTGCAATTCTGAAATTTTTTGCTTTTTCCTGCTCCTCTTAGCATGATAAAGAAGATTCAAAGAGAGTGAGATGCCAGCTCCTTTCATTCAGTCAGTAGCTTCAAACATTTCTGGACGTTTTTCAATGGCAAAAATCAATGAATATTGTAAATGCACAAACAGTAATTTCTCCACATTGCAAGGTGCAATTCTGAAATTTTTTGCTTTTTCCTGCTCCTCTTAGCATGATAAAGAAGATTCAAAGAGAGTGAGATGCCAGCTCTTTTCATTCAGTCAGTAGCTCCAAACATTTCTGGTATATGAATAACTTGATGTTTTTCAATGGCAAAAATCAATGAATATTGTAAATGCACAAACAGTAATTTCTCCGCATTGCAAGGTGCAATTCTGAAATTTTTTGCTTTTTCCTGCTCCTCTTAGCATGATAAAGAAGATTCAAAGAGAGTGAGATGCCAGCTCCTTTCATTCAGTCAGTAGCTTCAAACATTTCTGGACGTTTTTCAATGGCAAAAATTAATGAATATTGTAAATGCACAAACAGTAATTTCTCCACATTGCAAGGTGCAATTCTGAAATTTTTGGCTTTTTCCTGCTCCTCTTAGCATGATAAAGAAGATTCAAAGAGAGTGAGATGCCAGCTCTTTTCATTCAGTCAGTAGCTTCAAACATTTCTGGTATATGAATAACATGATGTTTTTCAATGGCAAAAATCAATGAATATTGTAAATGCACAAACAGTAATTTCTCCGCATTGCAAGGTGCAATTCTGAAATTTTTTGCTTTTTCCTGCTCCTCTTAGCATGATAAAGAAGATTCAAAGAGAGTGAGATGCCAGCTCCTTTCATTCAGTCAGTAGCTTCAAACATTTCTGGACGTTTTTCAATGGCAAAAATCAATGAATATTGTAAATGCACAAAGAGTAATTTCTCCACATTGCAAGGTGCAATTCTGAAATTTTTTGCTTTATCCTGCTCCTCTTAGCATGATAAAGAAGATTCAAAGACAGTGAGATGCCAGCTCTTTTCATTCAGTCAGTAGCTTCAAACATTTCTGGTATATGAATAACATGATGTTTTTCAATGGCAAAAATCAATGAATATTGTAAATGCACAAACAGTAATTTCTCCGCATTGCAAGGTGCAATCCTGAAATTTTTTGCTTTTTCCTGCTCCTCTTAGCATGATAAAGAAGGTTCAAAGAGAGTGAGATGCCAGCTCTTTTCATTCAGTCAGTAGCTTCAAACATTTCTGGTATATGAATAACATGATGTTTTTCAATGGCAAAAATCAATAAATATTGTAAATGCACAAACAGTAATTTCTCCGCATTGCAAGGTGCAATTCTGAAATTTTTTGCTTTTTCCTGCTCCTCTTAGCATGATAAAGAAGATTCAAAGAGAGTGAGATGCCAGCTCCTTTCATTCAGTCAGTAGCTTCAAACATTTCTGGACGTTTTTCAATGGCAAAAATCAATGAATATTGTAAATGCACAAACAGTAATTTCTCCACATTGCAAGGTGCAATTCTGAAATTTTTTGCTTTTTCCTGCTCCTCTTAGCATGATAAAGAAGATTCAAAGAGAGTGAGATGCCAGCTCTTTTCATTCAGTCAGTAGCTCCAAACATTTCTGGTATATGAATAACTTGATGTTTTTCAATGGCAAAAATCAATGAATATTGTAAATGCACAAACAGTAATTTCTCCGCATTGCAAGGTGCAATTCTGAAATTTTTTGCTTTTTCCTGCTCCTCTTAGCATGATAAAGAAGATTCAAAGAGAGTGAGATGCCAGCTCCTTTCATTCAGTCAGTAGCTTCAAACATTTCTGGACGTTTTTCAATGGCAAAAATTAATGAATATTGTAAATGCACAAACAGTAATTTCTCCACATTGCAAGGTGCAATTCTGAAATTTTTGGCTTTTTCCTGCTCCTCTTAGCATGATAAAGAAGATTCAAAGAGAGTGAGATGCCAGCTCTTTTCATTCAGTCAGTAGCTTCAAACATTTCTGGTATATGAATAACATGATGTTTTTCAATGGCAAAAATCAATGAATATTGTAAATGCACAAACAGTAATTTCTCCGCATTGCAAGGTGCAATTCTGAAATTTTTTGCTTTTTCCTGCTCCTCTTAGCATGATAAAGAAGATTCAAAGAGAGTGAGATGCCAGCTCCTTTCATTCAGTCAGTAGCTTCAAACATTTCTGGACGTTTTTCAATGGCAAAAATCAATGAATATTGTAAATGCACAAAGAGTAATTTCTCCACATTGCAAGGTGCAATTCTGAAATTTTTTGCTTTATCCTGCTCCTCTTAGCATGATAAAGAAGATTCAAAGACAGTGAGATGCCAGCTCTTTTCATTCAGTCAGTAGCTTCAAACATTTCTGGTATATGAATAACATGATGTTTTTCAATGGCAAAAATCAATGAATATTGTAAATGCACAAACAGTAATTTCTCCGCATTGCAAGGTGCAATCCTGAAATTTTTTGCTTTTTCCTGCTCCTCTTAGCATGATAAAGAAGGTTCAAAAAGAGTGAGATGCCAGCTCTTTTCATTCAGTCAGTAGCTTCAAACATTTCTGGTATATGAATAACATGATGTTTTTCAATGGCAAAAATCAATGAATATTGTAAATGCACAAACAGTAATTTCTCCGCATTGCAAGGTGCAATTCTGAAATTTTTTGCTTTTTCCTGCTCCTCTTAGCATGAAAAAGAAGATTCAAAGAGAGTGAGATGCCAGCTCCTTTCATTCAGTCAGTAGCTTCAAACATTTCTGGACGTTTTTCAATGGCAAAAATCAATGAATATTGTAAATGCACAAACAGTAATTTCTCCACATTGCAAGGTGCAATTCTGAAATTTTTTGCTTTTTCCTGCTCCTCTTAGCATGATAAAGAAGATTCAAAGAGAGTGAGATGCCAGCTCTTTTCATTCAGTCAGTAGCTTCAAACATTTCTGGTATATGAATAACATGATGTTTTTCAATGGCAAAAATCAATGAATATTGTAAATGCACAAACCGTAATTTCTCCGCATTGCAAGGTGCAATTCTGAAATTTTTTGCTTTTTCCTGCTCCTCTTAGCATGATAAAGAAGATTCAAAGAGAGTGAGATGCCAGCTCTTTTCATTCAGTCAGTAGCTTCAAACATTTCTGGTATATGAATAACATGATGTTTTTCAATGGCAAAAATCAATGAATATTGTAAATGCACAAACAGTAATTTCTCCGCATTGCAAGGTGCAATTCTGAAATTTTTTGCTTTTTCCTGCTCCTCTTAGCATGATAAAGAAGATTCAAAGAGAGTGAGATGCCAGCTCCTTTCATTCAGTCAGTAGCTTCAAACATTTCTGGACGTTTTTCAATGGCAAAAATCAATGAATATTGTAAATGCACAAACAGTAATTTCTCCACATTGCAAGGTGCAATTCTGAAATTTTTTGCTTTTTCCTGCTCCTCTTAGCATGATAAAGAAGATTCAAAGAGAGTGAGATGCCAGCTCTTTTCATTCAGTCAGTAGCTTCAAACATTTCTGGTATATGAATAACATGATGTTTTTCAATGGCAAAAATCAATGAATATTGTAAATGCACAAACAGTAATTTCTCCGCATTGCAAGGTGCAATTCTGAAATTTTTTGCTTTTTCCTGCTCCTATTAGCATGATAAAGAAGATTCAAAGAGAGTGAGATGCCAGCTCCTTTCATTCAGTCAGTAGCTTCAAACACTTCTGGATGTTTTTCAATGGCAAAAATCAATGAATATTGTAAATGCACAAACAGTAATTTCTCCACATTGCAAGGTGCAATTCTGAATTTTTTTGCTTTTTCCTGCTCCTCTTAGCATGATAAAGAAGATTCAAAGAGAGTGAGATGCCAGCTCTTTTCATTCAGTCAGTAGCTTCAAACATTTCTGGTATATGAATAACATGATGTTTTTAAATGGCAAAAATCAATGAATATTGTAAATACACAAACAGTAATTTCTCCGCATTGCAAGGTGCAATTCTGAAATTTTTTGCTTTTTCCTGCTCCTCTTAGCATGATAAAGAAGATTCAAAGAGAGTGAGATGCCAGCTCCTTTCATTCAGTCAGTAGCTTCAAACATTTCTGGTATATGAATAACATGATGTTTTTCAATGGCAAAAATCAATGAATATTGTAAATGCACAAACAGTAATTTCTCCGCATTGCAAGGTGCAATTCTGAAATTTTTTGCTTTTTCCTGCTCCTCTTAGCATGATAAAGAAGATTCAAAGAGAGTGAGATGCCAGCTCCTTTCATTCAGTCAGTAGCTTCAAACATTTCTGGACGTTTTTCAATGGCAAAAATCAATGAATATTGTAAATGCACAAACAGTAATTTCTCCACATTGCAAGGTGCAATTCTGAAATTTTTTGCTTTTTCCTGCTCCTCTTAGCATGATAAAGAAGATTCAAAGAGAGTGAGATGCCAGCTCTTTTCATTCAGTCAGTAGCTCCAAACATTTCTGGTATATGAATAACATGATGTTTTTCAATGGCAAAAATCAATGAATATTGTAAATGCACAAACAGTAATTTCTCCGCATTGCAAGGTGCAATTCTGAAATTTTTTGCTTTTTCCTGCTCCTCTTAGCATGATAAAGAATATTCAAAGAGAGTGAGATGCCAGCTCCTTTCATTCAGTCAGTAGCTTCAAACATTTCTGGACGTTTTTCAATGGCAAAAATCAATGAATATTGTAAATGCACAAACAGTAATTTCTCCACATTGCAAGGTGCAATTCTGAAATTTTTTGCTTTTTCCTGCTCCTCTTAGCATGATAAAGAAGATTCAAAGAGAGTGAGATGCCAGCTCTTTTCATTCAGTCAGTAGCTTCAAACATTTCTGGTTTATGAATAACATGATGTTTTTCAATGGCAAAAATCAATGAATATTGTAAATGCACAAACAGTAATTTCTCCGCATTGCAAGGTGCAATTCTGAAATTTTTTGCTTTTTCCTGCTCCTCTTAGCATGATAAAGAAGATTCAAAGAGAGTGAGATGCCAGCTCCTTTCATTCAGTCAGTAGCTTCAAACATTTCTGGACGTTTTTCAATGGCAAAAATCAATGAATATTGTAAATGCACAAAGAGTAATTTCTCCACATTGCAAGGTGCAATTCTGAAATTTTTTGCTTTTTCCTGCTCCTCTTAGCATGATAAAGAAGATTCAAAGAGAGTGAGATGCCAGCTCTTTTCATTCAGTCAGTAGCTTCAAACATTTCTGGTATATGAATAACATGATGTTTTTCAAAGGCAAAAATCAATGAATATTGTAAATGCACAAACAGTAATTTCTCCGCATTGCAAGGTGCAATTCTGAAATTTTTTGCTTTTTCCTGCTCCTCTTAGCATGATAAAGAAGGTTCAAAGAGAGTGAGATGCCAGCTCTTTTCATTCAGTCAGTAGCTTCAAACATTTCTGGTATATGAATAACATGATGTTTTTCAATGGCAAAAATCAATGAATATTGTAAATGCACAAAGAGTAATTTCTCCGCATTGCAAGGTGCAATTCTGAAATTTTTTGCTTTTTCCTGCTCCTCTTAGCATGAAAAAGAAGATTCAAAGAGAGTGAGATGCCAGCTCCTTTCATTCAGTCAGTAGCTTCAAACATTTCTGGACGTTTTTCAATGGCAAAAATCAATGAATATTGTAAATGCACAAACAGTAATTTCTCCACATTGCAAGGTGCAATTCTGAAATTTTTTGCTTTTTCCTGCTCCTCTTAGCATGATAAAGAAGATTCAAAGAGAGTGAGATGCCAGCTCTTTTCATTCAGTCAGTAGCTTCAAACATTTCTGGTATATGAATAACATGATGTTTTTCAATGGCAAAAATCAATGAATATTGTAAATGCACAAACCGTAATTTCTCCGCATTGCAAGGTGCAATTCTGAAATTTTTTCTTTTTCCTGCTCCTCTTAGCATGATAAAGAAGATTCAAAGAGACTGAGATGCCAGCTCTTTTCATTCAGTCAGTAGCTTCAAACATTTCTGGTATATGAATAACATGATGTTTTTCAATGGCAAAAATCAATGAATATTGTAAATGCACAAACAGTAATTTCTCCGCATTGCAAGGTGCAATTCTGAAATTTTTTGCTTTTTCCTGCTCCTCTTAGCATGATAAAGAAGATTCAAAGAGAGTGAGATGCCAGCTCCTTTCATTCAGTCAGTAGCTTCAAACATTTCTGGACGTTTTTCAATGGCAAAAATCAATGTATATTGTAAATGCACAAACAGTAATTTCTCCACATTGCAAGGTGCAATTCTGAAATTTTTTGCTTTTTCCTGCTCCTCTTAGCATGATAAAGAAGATTCAAAGAGAGTGAGATGCCAGCTCTTTTCATTCAGTCAGTAGCTTCAAACATTTCTGGTATATGAATAACATGATGTTTTTCAATGGCAAAAATCAATGAATATTGTAAATGCACAAACAGTAATTTCTCCGCATTGCAAGGTGCAATTCTGAAATTTTTTGCTTTTTCCTGCTCCTATTAGCATGATAAAGAAGATTCAAAGAGAGTGAGATGCCAGCTCCTTTCATTCAGTCAGTAGCTTCAAACACTTCTGGACGTTTTTCAATGGCAAAAATCAATGAATATTGTAAATGCACAAACAGTAATTTCTCCACATTGCAAGGTGCAATTCTGAATTTTTTTGCTTTTTCCTGCTCCTTTTAGCATGATAAAGAAGATTCAAAGAGAGTGAGATGCCAGCTCTTTTCATTCAGTCAGTAGCTTCAAACATTTCTGGTATATGAATAACATGATGTTTTTCAATGGCAAAAATCAATGAATATTGTAAATACACAAACAGTAATTTCTCCGCATTGCAAGGTGCAATTCTGAAATTTTTTGCTTTTTCCTGCTCCTCTTAGCATGATAAAGAAGATTCAAAGAGAGTGAGATGCCAGCTCCTTTCATTCAGTCAGTAGCTTCAAACATTTCTGGTATATGAATAACATGATGTTTTTCAATGGCAAAAATCAATGAATATTGTAAATGCACAAACAGTAATTTCTCCGCATTGCAAGGTGCAATTCTGAAATTTTTTGCTTTTTCCTGCTCCTCTTAGCATGATAAAGAAGATTCAAAGAGAGTGAGATGCCAGCTCCTTTCATTCAGTCAGTAGCTTCAAACATTTCTGGACGTTTTTCAATGGCAAAAATCAATGAATATTGTAAATGCACAAACAGTAATTTCTCCACATTGCAAGGTGCAATTCTGAAATTTTTTGCTTTTTCCTGCTCCTCTTAGCATGATAAAGAAGATTCAAAGAGAGTGAGATGCCAGCTCTTTTCATTCAGTCAGTAGCTCCAAACATTTCTGGTATATGAATAACTTGATGTTTTTCAATGGCAAAAATCAATGAATATTGTAAATGCACAAACAGTAATTTCTCCGCATTGCAAGGTGCAATTCTGAAATTTTTTGCTTTTTCCTGCTCCTCTTAGCATGATAAAGAAGATTCAAAGAGAGTGAGATGCCAGCTCCTTTCATTCAGTCAGTAGCTTCAAACATTTCTGGACGTTTTTCAATGGCAAAAATTAATGAATATTGTAAATGCACAAACAGTAATTTCTCCACATTGCAAGGTGCAATTCTGAAATTTTTGGCTTTTTCCTGCTCCTCTTAGCATGATAAAGAAGATTCAAAGAGAGTGAGATGCCAGCTCTTTTCATTCAGTCAGTAGCTTCAAACATTTCTGGTATATGAATAACATGATGTTTTTCAATGGCAAAAATCAATGAATATTGTAAATGCACAAACAGTAATTTCTCCGCATTGCAAGGTGCAATTCTGAAATTTTTTGCTTTTTCCTGCTCCTCTTAGCATGATAAAGAAGATTCAAAGAGAGTGAGATGCCAGCTCCTTTCATTCAGTCAGTAGCTTCAAACATTTCTGGACGTTTTTCAATGGCAAAAATCAATGAATATTGTAAATGCACAAAGAGTAATTTCTCCACATTGCAAGGTGCAATTCTGAAATTTTTTGCTTTATCCTGCTCCTCTTAGCATGATAAAGAAGATTCAAAGACAGTGAGATGCCAGCTCTTTTCATTCAGTCAGTAGCTTCAAACATTTCTGGTATATGAATAACATGATGTTTTTCAATGGCAAAAATCAATGAATATTGTAAATGCACAAACAGTAATTTCTCCGCATTGCAAGGTGCAATCCTGAAATTTTTTGCTTTTTCCTGCTCCTCTTAGCATGATAAAGAAGGTTCAAAGAGAGTGAGATGCCAGCTCTTTTCATTCAGTCAGTAGCTTCAAACATTTCTGGTATATGAATAACATGATGTTTTTCAATGGCAAAAATCAATGAATATTGTAAATGCACAAACAGTAATTTCTCCGCATTGCAAGGTGCAATTCTGAAATTTTTTGCTTTTTCCTGCTCCTCTTAGCATGAAAAAGAAGATTCAAAGAGAGTGAGATGCCAGCTCCTTTCATTCAGTCAGTAGCTTCAAACATTTCTGGACGTTTTTCAATGGCAAAAATCAATGAATATTGTAAATGCACAAACAGTAATTTCTCCACATTGCAAGGTGCAATTCTGAAATTTTTTGCTTTTTCCTGCTCCTCTTAGCATGATAAAGAAGATTCAAAGAGAGTGAGATGCCAGCTCTTTTCATTCAGTCAGTAGCTTCAAACATTTCTGGTATATGAATAACATGATGTTTTTCAATGGCAAAAATCAATGAATATTGTAAATGCACAAACCGTAATTTCTCCGCATTGCAAGGTGCAATTCTGAAATTTTTTGCTTTTTCCTGCTCCTCTTAGCATGATAAAGAAGATTCAAAGAGAGTGAGATGCCAGCTCTTTTCATTCAGTCAGTAGCTTCAAACATTTCTGGTATATGAATAACATGATGTTTTTCAATGGCAAAAATCAATGAATATTGTAAATGCACAAACAGTAATTTCTCCGCATTGCAAGGTGCAATTCTGAAATTTTTTGCTTTTTCCTGCTCCTCTTAGCATGATAAAGAAGATTCAAAGAGAGTGAGATGCCAGCTCCTTTCATTCAGTCAGTAGCTTCAAACATTTCTGGACGTTTTTCAATGGCAAAATCAATGAATATTGTAAATGCACAAACAGTAATTCTCCACATTGCAAGGTGCAATTCTGAAATTTTTTGCTTTTTCCTGCTCCTCTTAGCATGATAAAGAAGATTCAAAGAGAGTGAGATGCCAGCTCTTTTCATTCAGTCAGTAGCTTCAAACATTTCTGGTATATGAATAACATGATGTTTTTCAATGGCAAAAATCAATGAATATTGTAAATGCACAAACAGTAATTTCTCCGCATTGCAAGGTGCAATTCTGAAATTTTTTGCTTTTTCCTGCTCCTATTAGCATGATAAAGAAGATTCAAAGAGAGTGAGATGCCAGCTCCTTTCATTCAGTCAGTAGCTTCAAACACTTCTGGACGTTTTTCAATGGCAAAAATCAATGAATATTGTAAATGCACAAACAGTAATTTCTCCACATTGCAAGGTGCAATTCTGAATTTTTTTGCTTTTTCCTGCTCCTCTTAGCATGATAAAGAAGATTCAAAGAGAGTGAGATGCCAGCTCTTTTCATTCAGTCAGTAGTTTCAAACATTTCTGGTATATGAATAACATGATGTTTTTCAATGGCAAAAATCAATGAATATTGTAAATACACAAACAGTAATTTCTCCGCATTGCAAGGTGCAATTCTGAAATTTTTTGCTTTTTCCTGCTCCTCTTAGCATGATAAAGAAGATTCAAAGAGAGTGAGATGCCAGCTCCTTTCATTCAGTCAGTAGCTTCAAACATTTCTGGTATATGAATAACATGATGTTTTTCAATGGCAAAAATCAATGAATATTGTAAATGCACAAACAGTAATTTCTCCGCATTACAAGGTGCAATTCTGAAATTTTTTGCTTTTTCCTGCTCCTCTTAGCATGATAAAGAAGATTCAAAGAGAGTGAGATGCCAGCTCCTTTCATTCAGTCAGTAGCTTCAAACATTTCTGGACGTTTTTCAATGGCAAAAATCAATGAATATTGTAAATGCACAAACAGTAATTTCTCCACATTGCAAGGTGCAATTCTGAAATTTTTTGCTTTTTCCTGCTCCTCTTAGCATGATAAAGAAGATTCAAAGAGAGTGAGATGCCAGCTCTTTTCATTCAGTCAGTAGCTCCAAACATTTCTGGTATATGAATAACATGATGTTTTTCAATGGCAAAAATCAATGAATATTGTAAATGCACAAACAGTAATTTCTCCGCATTGCAAAGTGCAATTCTGAAATTTTTTGCTTTTTCCTGCTCCTCTTAGCATGATAAAGAATATTCAAAGAGAGTGAGATGCCAGCTCCTTTCATTCAGTCAGTAGCTTCAAACATTTCTGGACGTTTTTCAATGGCAAAAATCAATGAATATTGTAAATGCACAAACAGTAATTTCTCCACATTGCAAGGTGCAATTCTGAAATTTTTTGCTTTTTCCTGCTCCTCTTAGCATGATAAAGAAGATTCAAAGAGAGTGACATGCCAGCTCTTTTCATTCAGTCAGTAGCTTCAAACATTTCTGGTTTATGAATAACATGATGTTTTTCAATGGCAAAAATCAAAGAATATTGTAAATGCACAAACAGTAATTTCTCCGCATTGCAAGGTGCAATTCTGAAATTTTTTGCTTTTTCCTGCTCCTCTTAGCATGATAAAGAAGATTCAAAGAGAGTGAGATGCCAGCTCCTTTCATTCAGTCAGTAGCTTCAAACATTTCTGGACGTTTTTCAATGGCAAAAATCAATGAATATTGTAAATGCACAAAGAGTAATTTCTCCACATTGCAAGGTGCAATTCTGAAATTTTTTGCTTTTTCCTGCTCCTCTTAGCATGATAAAGAAGATTCAAAGAGAGTGAGATGCCAGCTCTTTTCATTCAGTCAGTAGCTTCAAACATTTCTGGTATATGAATAACATGATGTTTTTCAATGGCAAAAATCAATGAATATTGTAAATGCACAAACAGTAATTTCTCCGCATTGCAAGGTGCAATTCTGAAATTTTTTGCTTTTTCCTGCTCCTCTTAGCATGATAAAGAAGGTTCAAAGAGAGTGAGATGCCAGCTCTTTTCATTCAGTCAGTAGCTTCAAACATTTCTGGTATATGAATAACATGATGTTTTTCAATGGCAAAAATCAATGAATATTGTAAATGCACAAACAGTAATTTCTCCGCATTGCAAGGTGCAATTCTGAATTTTTTTGCTTTTTCCTGCTCCTCTTAGCATGATAAAGAAGATTCAAAGAGAGTGAGATGCCAGCTCCTTTCATTCAGTCAGTAGCTTCAAACATTTCTGGACGTTTTTCAATGGCAAAAATCAATGAATATTGTAAATGCACAAACAGTAATTTCTCCGCATTGCAAGGTGCAATTCTGAAATTTTTTGCTTTTTCCTGCTCCTCTTAGCATTATAAAGAAGATTCAAAGAGAGTGAGATGCCAGCTCCTTTCATTCAGTCAGTAGCTTCAAACATTTCTGGACGTTTTTCAATGGCAAAAATCAATGAATATTGTAAATGCACAAAGAGTAATTTCTCCACATTGCAAGGTGCAATTCTGAAATTTTTTGCTTTTTCCTGCTCCTCTTAGCATGATAAAGAAGATTCAAAGAGAGTGAGATGCCAGCTCTTTTCATTCAGTCAGTAGCTTCAAACATTTCTGGTATATGAATAACATGATGTTTTTCAATGGCAAAAATCAATGAATATTGTAAATGCACAAACAGTAATTTCTCCGCATTGCAAGGTGCAATTCTGAAATTTTTTGCTTTTTCCTGCTCCTCTTAGCATGATAAAGAAGGTTCAAAGAGAGTGAGATGCCAGCTCTTTTCATTCAGTCAGTAGCTTCAAACATTTCTGGTATATGAATAACATGATGTTTTTCAATGGCAAAAATCAATGAATATTGTAAATGCACAAACAGTAATTTCTCCGCATTGCAAGGTGCAATTCTGAAATTTTTTGCTTTTTCCTGCTCCTCTTAGCATGATAAAGAAGATTCAAAGAGAGTGAGATGCCAGCTCCTTTCATTCAGTCAGTAGCTTCAAACATTTCTGGACGTTTTTCAATGGCAAAAATCAATGAATATTGTAAATGCACAAACAGTAATTTCTCCACATTGCAAGGTGCAATTCTGAAATGTTTTGCTTTTTCCTGCTCCTCTTAGCATGATAAAGAAGATTCAAAGAGAGTGAGATGCCAGCTCTTTTCATTCAGTCAGTAGCTTCAAACATTTCTGGTATATGAATAACATGATGTTTTTCAATGGCAAAAATCAATGAATATTGTAAATGCACAAACAGTAATTTCTCCACATTGCAAGGTGCAATTCTGAATTTTTTTGCTTTTTCCTGCTCCTCTTAGCATGATAAAGAAGATTCAAAGACAGTGAGATGCCAGCTCTTTTCATTCAGTCAGTAGCTTCAAACATTTCTGGTATATGAATAACATGATGTTTTTCAATGGCAAAAATCAATGAATATTGTAAATGCACAAACAGTAATTTCTCCGCATTGCAAGGTGCAATTCTGAAATTTTTTGCTTTTTCCTGCTCCTCTTAGCATGATAAAGAAGATTCAAAGAGAGTGAGATGCCAGCTCCTTTCATTCAGTCAGTAGCTTCAAACACTTCTGGACGTTTTTCAATGGCAAAAATCAATGAATATTGTAAATGCACAAACAGTAATTTCTCCACATTGCAAGGTGCAATTCTGAAATTTTTTGCTTTTTCCTGCTCCTCTTAGCATGATAAAGAAGATTCAAAGAGAGTGAGATGCCAGCTCTTTTCATTCAGTCAGTAGCTTCAAACATTTCTGGTATATGAATAACATGATGTTTTTCAATGGCAAAAATCAATGAATTTTGTAAATGCACAAACAGTAATTTCTCCGCATTGCAATGTGCAATTCTGAAATTTTTTGCTTTTTCCTGCTCCTCTTAGCATGATAAAGAAGATTCAAAGAGAGTGAGATGCCAGCTCCTTTCATTCAGTCAGTAGCTTCAAACATTTCTGGACGTTTTTCAATGGCAAAAAATCAATGAATATTGTAAATGCACAAACAGTAATTTCTCCACATTGCAAGGTGCAATTCTGAAATTTTTTGCTTTTTCCTGCTCCTCTTAGCATGATAAAGAAGATTCAAAGAGAGTGAGATGCCAGCTCTTTTCATTCAGTCAGTAGCTTCAAACATTTCTGGTATATGAATAACATGATGTTTTTCAATGGCAAAAATCAATGAATATTGTAAATGCACAAACAGTAATTTCTCCGCATTGCAAGGTGCAATTCTGAAATTTTTTGCTTTTTCCTGCTCCTCTTAGCATGATAAAGAAGATTCAAAGAGAGTGAGATGCCAGCTCTTTTCATTCAGTCAGTAGCTTCAAACATTTCTGGTATATGAATAACATGATGTTTTTCAATGGCAAAAATCAATGAATATTGTAAATGCACAAACAGTAATTTCTCCGCATTGCAAGGTGCAATCCTGAAATTTTTTGCTTTTTCCTGCTCCTCTTAGCATGATAAAGAAGGTTCAAAGAGAGTGAGATGCCAGCTCTTTTCATTCAGTCAGTAGCTTCAAACATTTCTGGTATATGAATAACATGATGTTTTTCAATGGCAAAAATCAATGAATATTGTAAATGCACAAACAGTAATTTCTCCGCATTGCAAGGTGCAATTCTGAAATTTTTTGCTTTTTCCTGCTCCTCTTAGCATGAAAAAGAAGATTCAAAGAGAGTGAGATGCCAGCTCCTTTCATTCAGTCAGTAGCTTCAAACATTTCTGGACGTTTTTCAATGGCAAAAATCAATGAATATTGTAAATGCACAAACAGTAATTTCTCCACATTGCAAGGTGCAATTCTGAAATTTTTTGCTTTTTCCTGCTCCTCTTAGCATGATAAAGAAGATTCAAAGAGAGTGAGATGCCAGCTCTTTTCATTCAGTCAGTAGCTTCAAACATTTCTGGTATATGAATAACATGATGTTTTTCAATGGCAAAAATCAATGAATATTGTAAATGCACAAACCGTAATTTCTCCGCATTGCAAGGTGCAATTCTGAAATTTTTTGCTTTTTCCTGCTCCTCTTAGCATGATAAAGAAGATTCAAAGAGAGTGAGATGCCAGCTCTTTTCATTCAGTCAGTAGCTTCAAACATTTCTGGTATATGAATAACATGCTGTTTTTCAATGGCAAAAATCAATGAATATTGTAAATGCACAAACAGTAATTTCTCCGCATTGCAAGGTGCAATTCTGAAATTTTTTGCTTTTTCCTGCTCCTCTTAGCATGATAAAGAAGATTCAAAGAGAGTGAGATGCCAGCTCCTTTCATTCAGTCAGTAGCTTCAAACATTTCTGGACGTTTTTCAATGGCAAAAATCAATGAATATTGTAAATGCACAAACAGTAATTTCTCCACATTGCAAGGTGCAATTCTGAAATTTTTTGCTTTTTCCTGCTCCTCTTAGCATGATAAAGAAGATTCAAAGAGAGTGAGATGCCAGCTCTTTTCATTCAGTCAGTAGCTTCAAACATTTCTGGTATATGAATAACATGATGTTTTTCAATGGCAAAAATCAATGAATATTGTAAATGCACAAACAGTAATTTCTCCGCATTGCAAGGTGCAATTCTGAAATTTTTTGCTTTTTCCTGCTCCTATTAGCATGATAAAGAAGATTCAAAGAGAGTGAGATGCCAGCTCCTTTCATTCAGTCAGTAGCTTCAAACACTTCTGGACGTTTTTCAATGGCAAAAATCAATGAATATTGTAAATGCACAAACAGTAATTTCTCCACATTGCAAGGTGCAATTCTGAATTTTTTTGCTTTTTCCTGCTCCTCTTAGCATGATAAAGAAGATTCAAAGAGAGTGAGATGCCAGCTCTTTTCATTCAGTCAGTAGCTTCAAACATTTCTGGTATATGAATAACATGATGTTTTTCAATGGCAAAAATCAATGAATATTGTAAATACACAAACAGTAATTTCTCCGCATTGCAAGGTGCAATTCTGAAATTTTTTGCTTTTTCCTGCTCCTCTTAGCATGATAAAGAAGATTCAAAGAGAGTGAGATGCCAGCTCCTTTCATTCAGTCAGTAGCTTCAAACATTTCTGGTATATGAATAACATGATGTTTTTCAATGGCAAAAATCAATGAATATTGTAAATGCACAAACAGTAATTTCTCCGCATTGCAAGGTGCAATTCTGAAATTTTTTGCTTTTTCCTGCTCCTCTTAGCATGATAAAGAAGATTCAAAGAGAGTGAGATGCCAGCTCCTTTCATTCAGTCAGTAGCTTCAAACATTTCTGGACGTTTTTCAATGGCAAAAATCAATGAATATTGTAAATGCGCAAACAGTAATTTCTCCACATTGCAAGGTGCAATTCTGAAATTTTTTGCTTTTTCCTGCTCCTCTTAGCATGATAAAGAAGATTCAAAGAGAGTGAGATGCCAGCTCTTTTCATTCAGTCAGTAGCTCCAAACATTTCTGGTATATGAATAACATGATGTTTTTCAATGGCAAAAATCAATGAATATTGTAAATGCACAAACAGTAATTTCTCCGCATTGCAAGGTGCAATTCTGAAATTTTTTGCTTTTTCCTGCTCCTCTTAGCATGATAAAGAATATTCAAAGAGAGTGAGATGCCAGCTCCTTTCATTCAGTCAGTAGCTTCAAACATTTCTGGACGTTTTTCAATGGCAAAAATCAATGAATATTGTAAATGCACAAACAGTAATTTCTCCACATTGCAAGGTGCAATTCTGAAATTTTTTGCTTTTTCCTGCTCCTCTTAGCATGATAAAGAAGATTCAAAGAGAGTGAGATGCCAGCTCTTTTCATTCAGTCAGTAGCTTCAAACATTTCTGGTTTATGAATAACATGATGTTTTTCAATGGCAAAAATCAATGAATATTGTAAATGCACAAACAGTAATTTCTCCGCATTGCAAGGTGCAATTCTGAAATTTTTTGCTTTTTCCTGCTCCTCTTAGCATGATAAAGAAGATTCAAAGAGAGTGAGATGCCAGCTCCTTTCATTCAGTCAGTAGCTTCAAACATTTCTGGACGTTTTTCAATGGCAAAAATCAATGAATATTGTAAATGCACAAAGAGTAATTTCTCCACATTGCAAGGTGCAATTCTGAAATTTTTTGCTTTTTCCTGCTCCTCTTAGCATGATAAAGAAGATTCAAAGAGAGTGAGATGCCAGCTCTTTTCATTCAGTCAGTAGCTTCAAACATTTCTGGTATATGAATAACATGATGTTTTTCAAAGGCAAAAATCAATGAATATTGTAAATGCACAAACAGTAATTTCTCCGCATTGCAAGGTGCAATTCTGAAATTTTTTGCTTTTTCCTGCTCCTCTTAGCATGATAAAGAAGGTTCAAAGAGAGTGAGATGCCAGCTCTTTTCATTCAGTCAGTAGCTTCAAACATTTCTGGTATATGAATAACATGATGTTTTTCAATGGCAAAAATCAATGAATATTGTAAATGCACAAACAGTAATTTCTCCGCATTGCAAGGTGCAATTCTGAAATTTTTTGCTTTTTCCTGCTCCTCTTAGCATGATAAAGAATATTCAAAGAGAGTGAGATGCCAGCTCCTTTCATTCAGTCAGTAGCTTCAAACATTTCTGGACGTTTTTCAATGGCAAAAATCAATGAATATTGTAAATGCACAAACAGTAATTTCTCCACATTGCAAGGTGCAATTCTGAAATTTTTTGCTTTTTCCTGCTCCTCTTAGCATGATAAAGAAGATTCAAAGAGAGTGAGATGCCAGCTCTTTTCATTCAGTCAGTAGCTCCAAACATTTCTGGTATATGAATAACATGATGTTTTTCAATGGCAAAAATCAATGAATATTGTAAATGCACAAACAGTAATTTCTCCGCATTGCAAGGTGCAATTCTGAAATTTTTTGCTTTTTCCTGCTCCTCTTAGCATGATAAAGAATATTCAAAGAGAGTGAGATGCCAGCTCCTTTCATTCAGTCAGTAGCTTCAAACATTTCTGGACGTTTTTCAATGGCAAAAATCAATGAATATTGTAAATGCACAAACAGTAATTTCTCCACATTGCAAGGTGCAATTCTGAAATTTTTTGCTTTTTCCTGCTCCTCTTAGCATGATAAAGAAGATTCAAAGAGAGTGAGATGCCAGCTCTTTTCATTCAGTCAGTAGCTTCAAACATTTCTGGTTTATGAATAACATGATGTTTTTCAATGGCAAAAATCAATGAATATTGTAAATGCACAAACAGTAATTTCTCCGCATTGCAAGGTGCAATTCTGAAATTTTTTGCTTTTTCCTGCTCCTCTTAGCATGATAAAGAAGATTCAAAGAGAGTGAGATGCCAGCTCCTTTCATTCAGTCAGTAGCTTCAAACATTTCTGGACGTTTTTCAATGGCAAAAATCAATGAATATTGTAAATGCACAAAGAGTAATTTCTCCACATTGCAAGGTGCAATTCTGAAATTTTTTGCTTTTTCCTGCTCCTCTTAGCATGATAAAGAAGATTCAAAGAGACTGAGATGCCAGCTCTTTTCATTCAGTCAGTAGCTTCAAACATTTCTGGTATATGAATAACATGATGTTTTTCAAAGGCAAAAATCAATGAATATTGTAAATGCACAAACAGTAATTTCTCCGCATTGCAAGGTGCAATTCTGAAATTTTTTGCTTTTTCCTGCTCCTCTTAGCATGATAAAGAAGGTTCAAAGAGAGTGAGATGCCAGCTCTTTTCATTCAGTCAGTAGCTTCAAACATTTCTGGTATATGAATAACATGATGTTTTTCAATGGCAAAAATCAATGAATATTGTAAATGCACAAAGAGTAATTTCTCCGCATTGCAAGGTGCAATTCTGAAATTTTTTGCTTTTTCCTGCTCCTCTTAGCATGAAAAAGAAGATTCAAAGAGAGTGAGATGCCAGCTCCTTTCATTCAGTCAGTAGCTTCAAACATTTCTGGACGTTTTTCAATGGCAAAAATCAATGAATATTGTAAATGCACAAACAGTAATTTCTCCACATTGCAAGGTGCAATTCTGAAATTTTTTGCTTTTTCCTGCTCCTCTTAGCATGATAAAGAAGATTCAAAGAGAGTGAGATGCCAGCTCTTTTCATTCAGTCAGTAGCTTCAAACATTTCTGGTATATGAATAACATGATGTTTTTCAATGGCAAAAATCAATGAATATTGTAAATGCACAAACCGTAATTTCTCCGCATTGCAAGGTGCAATTCTGAAATTTTTTGCTTTTTCCTGCTCCTCTTAGCATGATAAAGAAGATTCAAAGAGAGTGAGATGCCAGCTCTTTTCATTCAGTCAGTAGCTTCAAACATTTCTGGTATATGAATAACATGATGTTTTTCAATGGCAAAAATCAATGAATATTGTAAATGCACAAACAGTAATTTCTCCGCATTGCAAGGTGCAATTCTGAAATTTTTTGCTTTTTCCTGCTCCTCTTAGCATGATAAAGAAGATTCAAAGAGAGTGAGATGCCAGCTCCTTTCATTCAGTCAGTAGCTTCAAACATTTCTGGACGTTTTTCAATGGCAAAAATCAATGTATATTGTAAATGCACAAACAGTAATTTCTCCACATTGCAAGGTGCAATTCTGAAATTTTTTGCTTTTTCCTGCTCCTCTTAGCATGATAAAGAAGATTCAAAGAGAGTGAGATGCCAGCTCTTTTCATTCAGTCAGTAGCTTCAAACATTTCTGGTATATGAATAACATGATGTTTTTCAATGGCAAAAATCAATGAATATTGTAAATGCACAAACAGTAATTTCTCCGCATTGCAAGGTGCAATTCTGAAATTTTTTGCTTTTTCCTGCTCCTATTAGCATGATAAAGAAGATTCAAAGAGAGTGAGATGCCAGCTCCTTTCATTCAGTCAGTAGCTTCAAACACTTCTGGACGTTTTTCAATGGCAAAAATCAATGAATGTTGTAAATGCACAAACAGTAATTTCTCCACATTGCAAGGTGCAATTCTGAATTTTTTTGCTTTTTCCTGCTCCTCTTAGCATGATAAAGAAGATTCAAAGAGAGTGAGATGCCAGCTCTTTTCATTCAGTCAGTAGCTTCAAACATTTCTGGTATATGAATAACATGATGTTTTTCAATGGCAAAAATCAATGAATATTGTAAATACACAAACAGTAATTTCTCCGCATTGCAAGGTGCAATTCTGAAATTTTTTGCTTTTTCCTGCTCCTCTTAGCATGATAAAGAAGATTCAAAGAGAGTGAGATGCCAGCTCCTTTCATTCAGTCAGTAGCTTCAAACATTTCTGGTATATGAATAACATGATGTTTTTCAATGGCAAAAATCAATGAATATTGTAAATGCACAAACAGTAATTTCTCCGCATTGCAAGGTGCAATTCTGAAATTTTTTGCTTTTTCCTGCTCCTCTTAGCATGATAAAGAAGATTCAAAGAGAGTGAGATGCCAGCTCCTTTCATTCAGTCAGTAGCTTCAAACATTTCTGGACGTTTTTCAATGGCAAAAATCAATGAATATTGTAAATGCACAAACAGTAATTTCTCCACATTGCAAGGTGCAATTCTGAAATTTTTTGCTTTTTCCTGCTCCTCTTAGCATGATAAAGAAGATTCAAAGAGAGTGAGATGCCAGCTCTTTTCATTCAGTCAGTAGCTCCAAACATTTCTGGTATATGAATAACTTGATGTTTTTCAATGGCAAAAATCAATGAATATTGTAAATGCACAAACAGTAATTTCTCCGCATTGCAAGGTGCAATTCTGAAATTTTTTGCTTTTTCCTGCTCCTCTTAGCATGATAAAGAAGATTCAAAGAGAGTGAGATGCCAGCTCCTTTCATTCAGTCAGTAGCTTCAAACATTTCTGGACGTTTTTCAATGGCAAAAATTAATGAATATTGTAAATGCACAAACAGTAATTTCTCCACATTGCAAGGTGCAATTCTGAAATTTTTGGCTTTTTCCTGCTCCTCTTAGCATGATAAAGAAGATTCAAAGAGAGTGAGATGCCAGCTCTTTTCATTCAGTCAGTAGCTTCAAACATTTCTGGTATATGAATAACATGATGTTTTTCAATGGCAAAAATCAATGAATATTGTAAATGCACAAACAGTAATTTCTCCGCATTGCAAGGTGCAATTCTGAAATTTTTTGCTTTTTCCTGCTCCTCTTAGCATGATAAAGAAGATTCAAAGAGAGTGAGATGCCAGCTCCTTTCATTCAGTCAGTAGCTTCAAACATTTCTGGACGTTTTTCAATGGCAAAAATCAATGAATATTGTAAATGCACAAAGAGTAATTTCTCCACATTGCAAGGTGCAATTCTGAAATTTTTTGCTTTATCCTGCTCCTCTTAGCATGATAAAGAAGATTCAAAGACAGTGAGATGCCAGCTCTTTTCATTCAGTCAGTAGCTTCAAACATTTCTGGTATATGAATAACATGATGTTTTTCAATGGCAAAAATCAATGAATATTGTAAATGCACAAACAGTAATTTCTCCGCATTGCAAGGTGCAATCCTGAAATTTTTTGCTTTTTCCTGCTCCTCTTAGCATGATAAAGAAGGTTCAAAGAGAGTGAGATGCCAGCTCTTTTCATTCAGTCAGTAGCTTCAAACATTTCTGGTATATGAATAACATGATGTTTTTCAATGGCAAAAATCAATGAATATTGTAAATGCACAAACAGTAATTTCTCCGCATTGCAAGGTGCAATTCTGAAATTTTTTGCTTTTTCCTGCTCCTCTTAGCATGAAAAAGAAGATTCAAAGAGAGTGAGATGCCAGCTCCTTTCATTCAGTCAGTAGCTTCAAACATTTCTGGACGTTTTTCAATGGCAAAAATCAATGAATATTGTAAATGCACAAACAGTAATTTCTCCACATTGCAAGGTGCAATTCTGAAATTTTTTGCTTTTTCCTGCTCCTCTTAGCATGATAAAGAAGATTCAAAGAGAGTGAGATGCCAGCTCTTTTCATTCAGTCAGTAGCTTCAAACATTTCTGGTATATGAATAACATGATGTTTTTCAATGGCAAAAATCAATGAATATTGTAAATGCACAAACCGTAATTTCTCCGCATTGCAAGGTGCAATTCTGAAATTTTTTGCTTTTTCCTGCTCCTCTTAGCATGATAAAGAAGATTCAAAGAGAGTGAGATGCCAGCTCTTTTCATTCAGTCAGTAGCTTCAAACATTTCTGGTATATGAATAACATGATGTTTTTCAATGGCAAAAATCAATGAATATTGTAAATGCACAAACAGTAATTTCTCCGCATTGCAAGGTGCAATTCTGAAATTTTTTGCTTTTTCCTGCTCCTCTTAGCATGATAAAGAAGATTCAAAGAGAGTGAGATGCCAGCTCCTTTCATTCAGTCAGTAGCTTCAAACATTTCTGGACGTTTTTCAATGGCAAAAATCAATGAATATTGTAAATGCACAAACAGTAATTCTCCACATTGCAAGGTGCAATTCTGAAATTTTTTGCTTTTTCCTGCTCCTCTTAGCATGATAAAGAAGATTCAAAGAGAGTGAGATGCCAGCTCTTTTCATTCAGTCAGTAGCTTCAAACATTTCTGGTATATGAATAACATGATGTTTTTCAATGGCAAAAATCAATGAATATTGTAAATGCACAAACAGTAATTTCTCCGCATTGCAAGGTGCAATTCTGAAATTTTTTGCTTTTTCCTGCTCCTATTAGCATGATAAAGAAGATTCAAAGAGAGTGAGATGCCAGCTCCTTTCATTCAGTCAGTAGCTTCAAACACTTCTGGACGTTTTTCAATGGCAAAAATCAATGAATATTGTAAATGCACAAACAGTAATTTCTCCACATTGCAAGGTGCAATTCTGAATTTTTTTGCTTTTTCCTGCTCCTCTTAGCATGATAAAGAAGATTCAAAGAGAGTGAGATGCCAGCTCTTTTCATTCAGTCAGTAGTTTCAAACATTTCTGGTATATGAATAACATGATGTTTTTCAATGGCAAAAATCAATGAATATTGTAAATACACAAACAGTAATTTCTCCGCATTGCAAGGTGCAATTCTGAAATTTTTTGCTTTTTCCTGCTCCTCTTAGCATGATAAAGAAGATTCAAAGAGAGTGAGATGCCAGCTCCTTTCATTCAGTCAGTAGCTTCAAACATTTCTGGTATATGAATAACATGATGTTTTTCAATGGCAAAAATCAATGAATATTGTAAATGCACAAACAGTAATTTCTCCGCATTACAAGGTGCAATTCTGAAATTTTTTGCTTTTTCCTGCTCCTCTTAGCATGATAAAGAAGATTCAAAGAGAGTGAGATGCCAGCTCCTTTCATTCAGTCAGTAGCTTCAAACATTTCTGGACGTTTTTCAATGGCAAAAATCAATGAATATTGTAAATGCACAAACAGTAATTTCTCCACATTGCAAGGTGCAATTCTGAAATTTTTTGCTTTTTCCTGCTCCTCTTAGCATGATAAAGAAGATTCAAAGAGAGTGAGATGCCAGCTCTTTTCATTCAGTCAGTAGCTTCAAACATTTCTGGTATATGAATAACATGATGTTTTTCAATGGCAAAAATCAATGAATATTGTAAATGCACAAACCGTAATTTCTCCGCATTGCAAGGTGCAATTCTGAAATTTTTTGCTTTTTCCTGCTCCTCTTAGCATGATAAAGAAGATTCAAAGAGAGTGAGATGCCAGCTCTTTTCATTCAGTCAGTAGCTTCAAACATTTCTGGTATATGAATAACATGATGTTTTTCAATGGCAAAAATCAATGAATATTGTAAATGCACAAACAGTAATTTCTCCGCATTGCAAGGTGCAATTCTGAAATTTTTTGCTTTTTCCTGCTCCTCTTAGCATGATAAAGAAGATTCAAAGAGAGTGAGATGCCAGCTCCTTTCATTCAGTCAGTAGCTTCAAACATTTCTGGACGTTTTTCAATGGCAAAAATCAATGTATATTGTAAATGCACAAACAGTAATTTCTCCACATTGCAAGGTGCAATTCTGAAATTTTTTGCTTTTTCCTGCTCCTCTTAGCATGATAAAGAAGATTCAAAGAGAGTGAGATGCCAGCTCTTTTCATTCAGTCAGTAGCTTCAAACATTTCTGGTATATGAATAACATGATGTTTTTCAATGGCAAAAATCAATGAATATTGTAAATGCACAAACAGTAATTTCTCCGCATTGCAAGGTGCAATTCTGAAATTTTTTGCTTTTTCCTGCTCCTATTAGCATGATAAAGAAGATTCAAAGAGAGTGAGATGCCAGCTCCTTTCATTCAGTCAGTAGCTTCAAACACTTCTGGACGTTTTTCAATGGCAAAAATCAATGAATATTGTAAATGCACAAACAGTAATTTCTCCACATTGCAAGGTGCAATTCTGAATTTTTTTGCTTTTTCCTGCTCCTCTTAGCATGATAAAGAAGATTCAAAGAGAGTGAGATGCCAGCTCTTTTCATTCAGTCAGTAGCTTCAAACATTTCTGGTATATGAATAACATGATGTTTTTCAATGGCAAAAATCAATGAATATTGTAAATACACAAACAGTAATTTCTCCGCATTGCAAGGTGCAATTCTGAAATTTTTTGCTTTTTCCTGCTCCTCTTAGCATGATAAAGAAGATTCAAAGAGAGTGAGATGCCAGCTCCTTTCATTCAGTCAGTAGCTTCAAACATTTCTGGTATATGAATAACATGATGTTTTTCAATGGCAAAAATCAATGAATATTGTAAATGCACAAACAGTAATTTCTCCGCATTGCAAGGTGCAATTCTGAAATTTTTTGCTTTTTCCTGCTCCTCTTAGCATGATAAAGAAGATTCAAAGAGAGTGAGATGCCAGCTCCTTTCATTCAGTCAGTAGCTTCAAACATTTCTGGACGTTTTTCAATGGCAAAAATCAATGAATATTGTAAATGCACAAACAGTAATTTCTCCACATTGCAAGGTGCAATTCTGAAATTTTTTGCTTTTTCCTGCTCCTCTTAGCATGATAAAGAAGATTCAAAGAGAGTGAGATGCCAGCTCTTTTCATTCAGTCAGTAGCTCCAAACATTTCTGGTATATGAATAACTTGATGTTTTTCAATGGCAAAAATCAATGAATATTGTAAATGCACAAACAGTAATTTCTCCGCATTGCAAGGTGCAATTCTGAAATTTTTTGCTTTTTCCTGCTCCTCTTAGCATGATAAAGAAGATTCAAAGAGAGTGAGATGCCAGCTCCTTTCATTCAGTCAGTAGCTTCAAACATTTCTGGACGTTTTTCAATGGCAAAAATTAATGAATATTGTAAATGCACAAACAGTAATTTCTCCACATTGCAAGGTGCAATTCTGAAATTTTTGGCTTTTTCCTGCTCCTCTTAGCATGATAAAGAAGATTCAAAGAGAGTGAGATGCCAGCTCTTTTCATTCAGTCAGTAGCTTCAAACATTTCTGGTATATGAATAACATGATGTTTTTCAATGGCAAAAATCAATGAATATTGTAAATGCACAAACAGTAATTTCTCCGCATTGCAAGGTGCAATTCTGAAATTTTTTGCTTTTTCCTGCTCCTCTTAGCATGATAAAGAAGATTCAAAGAGAGTGAGATGCCAGCTCCTTTCATTCAGTCAGTAGCTTCAAACATTTCTGGACGTTTTTCAATGGCAAAAATCAATGAATATTGTAAATGCACAAAGAGTAATTTCTCCACATTGCAAGGTGCAATTCTGAAATTTTTTGCTTTATCCTGCTCCTCTTAGCATGATAAAGAAGATTCAAAGACAGTGAGATGCCAGCTCTTTTCATTCAGTCAGTAGCTTCAAACATTTCTGGTATATGAATAACATGATGTTTTTCAATGGCAAAAATCAATGAATATTGTAAATGCACAAACAGTAATTTCTCCGCATTGCAAGGTGCAATCCTGAAATTTTTTGCTTTTTCCTGCTCCTCTTAGCATGATAAAGAAGGTTCAAAGAGAGTGAGATGCCAGCTCTTTTCATTCAGTCAGTAGCTTCAAACATTTCTGGTATATGAATAACATGATGTTTTTCAATGGCAAAAATCAATGAATATTGTAAATGCACAAACAGTAATTTCTCCGCATTGCAAGGTGCAATTCTGAAATTTTTTGCTTTTTCCTGCTCCTCTTAGCATGAAAAAGAAGATTCAAAGAGAGTGAGATGCCAGCTCCTTTCATTCAGTCAGTAGCTTCAAACATTTCTGGACGTTTTTCAATGGCAAAAATCAATGAATATTGTAAATGCACAAACAGTAATTTCTCCACATTGCAAGGTGCAATTCTGAAATTTTTTGCTTTTTCCTGCTCCTCTTAGCATGATAAAGAAGATTCAAAGAGAGTGAGATGCCAGCTCTTTTCATTCAGTCAGTAGCTTCAAACATTTCTGGTATATGAATAACATGATGTTTTTCAATGGCAAAAATCAATGAATATTGTAAATGCACAAACCGTAATTTCTCCGCATTGCAAGGTGCAATTCTGAAATTTTTTGCTTTTTCCTGCTCCTCTTAGCATGATAAAGAAGATTCAAAGAGAGTGAGATGCCAGCTCTTTTCATTCAGTCAGTAGCTTCAAACATTTCTGGTATATGAATAACATGATGTTTTTCAATGGCAAAAATCAATGAATATTGTAAATGCACAAACAGTAATTTCTCCGCATTGCAAGGTGCAATTCTGAAATTTTTTGCTTTTTCCTGCTCCTCTTAGCATGATAAAGAAGATTCAAAGAGAGTGAGATGCCAGCTCCTTTCATTCAGTCAGTAGCTTCAAACATTTCTGGACGTTTTTCAATGGCAAAAATCAATGAATATTGTAAATGCACAAACAGTAATTTCTCCACATTGCAAGGTGCAATTCTGAAATTTTTTGCTTTTTCCTGCTCCTCTTAGCATGATAAAGAAGATTCAAAGAGAGTGAGATGCCAGCTCTTTTCATTCAGTCAGTAGCTTCAAACATTTCTGGTATATGAATAACATGATGTTTTTCAATGGCAAAAATCAATGAATATTGTAAATGCACAAACAGTAATTTCTCCGCATTGCAAGGTGCAATCCTGAAATTTTTTGCTTTTTCCTGCTCCTCTTAGCATGATAAAGAAGGTTCAAAGAGAGTGAGATGCCAGCTCTTTTCATTCAGTCAGTAGCTTCAAACATTTCTGGTATATGAATAACATGATGTTTTTCAATGGCAAAAATCAATGAATATTGTAAATGCACAAACAGTAATTTCTCCGCATTGCAAGGTGCAATTCTGAAATTTTTTGCTTTTTCCTGCTCCTCTTAGCATGAAAAAGAAGATTCAAAGAGAGTGAGATGCCAGCTCCTTTCATTCAGTCAGTAGCTTCAAACATTTCTGGACGTTTTTCAATGGCAAAAATCAATGAATATTGTAAATGCACAAACAGTAATTTCTCCACATTGCAAGGTGCAATTCTGAAATTTTTTGCTTTTTCCTGCTCCTCTTAGCATGATAAAGAAGATTCAAAGAGAGTGAGATGCCAGCTCTTTTCATTCAGTCAGTAGCTTCAAACATTTCTGGTATATGAATAACATGATGTTTTTCAATGGCAAAAATCAATGAATATTGTAAATGCACAAACCGTAATTTCTCCGCATTGCAAGGTGCAATTCTGAAATTTTTTGCTTTTTCCTGCTCCTCTTAGCATGATAAAGAAGATTCAAAGAGAGTGAGATGCCAGCTCTTTTCATTCAGTCAGTAGCTTCAAACATTTCTGGTATATGAATAACATGATGTTTTTCAATGGCAAAAATCAATGAATATTGTAAATGCACAAACAGTAATTTCTCCGCATTGCAAGGTGCAATTCTGAAATTTTTTGCTTTTTCCTGCTCCTCTTAGCATGATAAAGAAGATTCAAAGAGAGTGAGATGCCAGCTCCTTTCATTCAGTCAGTAGCTTCAAACATTTCTGGACGTTTTTCAATGGCAAAAATCAATGAATATTGTAAATGCACAAACAGTAATTCTCCACATTGCAAGGTGCAATTCTGAAATTTTTTGCTTTTTCCTGCTCCTCTTAGCATGATAAAGAAGATTCAAAGAGAGTGAGATGCCAGCTCTTTTCATTCAGTCAGTAGCTTCAAACATTTCTGGTATATGAATAACATGATGTTTTTCAATGGCAAAAATCAATGAATATTGTAAATGCACAAACAGTAATTTCTCCGCATTGCAAGGTGCAATTCTGAAATTTTTTGCTTTTTCCTGCTCCTATTAGCATGATAAAGAAGATTCAAAGAGAGTGAGATGCCAGCTCCTTTCATTCAGTCAGTAGCTTCAAACACTTCTGGACGTTTTTCAATGGCAAAAATCAATGAATATTGTAAATGCACAAACAGTAATTTCTCCACATTGCAAGGTGCAATTCTGAATTTTTTTGCTTTTTCCTGCTCCTCTTAGCATGATAAAGAAGATTCAAAGAGAGTGAGATGCCAGCTCTTTTCATTCAGTCAGTAGTTTCAAACATTTCTGGTATATGAATAACATGATGTTTTTCAATGGCAAAAATCAATGAATATTGTAAATACACAAACAGTAATTTCTCCGCATTGCAAGGTGCAATTCTGAAATTTTTTGCTTTTTCCTGCTCCTCTTAGCATGATAAAGAAGATTCAAAGAGAGTGAGATGCCAGCTCCTTTCATTCAGTCAGTAGCTTCAAACATTTCTGGTATATGAATAACATGATGTTTTTCAATGGCAAAAATCAATGAATATTGTAAATGCACAAACAGTAATTTCTCCGCATTACAAGGTGCAATTCTGAAATTTTTTGCTTTTTCCTGCTCCTCTTAGCATGATAAAGAAGATTCAAAGAGAGTGAGATGCCAGCTCCTTTCATTCAGTCAGTAGCTTCAAACATTTCTGGACGTTTTTCAATGGCAAAAATCAATGAATATTGTAAATGCACAAACAGTAATTTCTCCACATTGCAAGGTGCAATTCTGAAATTTTTTGCTTTTTCCTGCTCCTCTTAGCATGATAAAGAAGATTCAAAGAGAGTGAGATGCCAGCTCTTTTCATTCAGTCAGTAGCTCCAAACATTTCTGGTATATGAATAACATGATGTTTTTCAATGGCAAAAATCAATGAATATTGTAAATGCACAAACAGTAATTTCTCCGCATTGCAAGGTGCAATTCTGAAATTTTTTGCTTTTTCCTGCTCTTCTTAGCATGATAAAGAATATTCAAAGAGAGTGAGATGCCAGCTCCTTTCATTCAGTCAGTAGCTTCAAACATTTCTGGACGTTTTTCAATGGCAAAAATCAATGAATATTGTAAATGCACAAACAGTAATTTCTCCACATTGCAAGGTGCAATTCTGAAATTTTTTGCTTTTTCCTGCTCCTCTTAGCATGATAAAGAAGATTCAAAGAGAGTGACATGCCAGCTCTTTTCATTCAGTCAGTAGCTTCAAACATTTCTGGTTTATGAATAACATGATGTTTTTCAATGGCAAAAATCAAAGAATATTGTAAATGCACAAACAGTAATTTCTCCGCATTGCAAGGTGCAATTCTGAAATTTTTTGCTTTTTCCTGCTCCTCTTAGCATGATAAAGAAGATTCAAAGAGAGTGAGATGCCAGCTCCTTTCATTCAGTCAGTAGCTTCAAACATTTCTGGACGTTTTTCAATGGCAAAAATCAATGAATATTGTAAATGCACAAAGAGTAATTTCTCCACATTGCAAGGTGCAATTCTGAAATTTTTTGCTTTTTCCTGCTCCTCTTAGCATGATAAAGAAGATTCAAAGAGAGTGAGATGCCAGCTCTTTTCATTCAGTCAGTAGCTTCAAACATTTCTGGTATATGAATAACATGATGTTTTTCAATGGCAAAAATCAATGAATATTGTAAATGCACAAACAGTAATTTCTCCGCATTGCAAGGTGCAATTCTGAAATTTTTTGCTTTTTCCTGCTCCTCTTAGCATGATAAAGAAGGTTCAAAGAGAGTGAGATGCCAGCTCTTTTCATTCAGTCAGTAGCTTCAAACATTTCTGGTATATGAATAACATGATGTTTTTCAATGGCAAAAATCAATGAATATTGTAAATGCACAAACAGTAATTTCTCCGCATTGCAAGGTGCAATTCTGAATTTTTTTGCTTTTTCCTGCTCCTCTTAGCATGATAAAGAAGATTCAAAGAGAGTGAGATGCCAGCTCCTTTCATTCAGTCAGTAGCTTCAAACATTTCTGGACGTTTTTCAATGGCAAAAATCAATGAATATTGTAAATGCACAAACAGTAATTTCTCCGCATTGCAAGGTGCAATTCTGAAATTTTTTGCTTTTTCCTGCTCCTCTTAGCATTATAAAGAAGATTCAAAGAGAGTGAGATGCCAGCTCCTTTCATTCAGTCAGTAGCTTCAAACATTTCTGGACGTTTTTCAATGGCAAAAATCAATGAATATTGTAAATGCACAAAGAGTAATTTCTCCACATTGCAAGGTGCAATTCTGAAATTTTTTGCTTTTTCCTGCTCCTCTTAGCATGATAAAGAAGATTCAAAGAGAGTGAGATGCCAGCTCTTTTCATTCAGTCAGTAGCTTCAAACATTTCTGGTATATGAATAACATGATGTTTTTCAATGGCAAAAATCAATGAATATTGTAAATGCACAAACAGTAATTTCTCCGCATTGCAAGGTGCAATTCTGAAATTTTTTGCTTTTTCCTGCTCCTCTTAGCATGATAAAGAAGGTTCAAAGAGAGTGAGATGCCAGCTCTTTTCATTCAGTCAGTAGCTTCAAACATTTCTGGTATATGAATAACATGATGTTTTTCAATGGCAAAAATCAATGAATATTGTAAATGCACAAACAGTAATTTCTCCGCATTGCAAGGTGCAATTCTGAAATTTTTTGCTTTTTCCTGCTCCTCTTAGCATGATAAAGAAGATTCAAAGAGAGTGAGATGCCAGCTCCTTTCATTCAGTCAGTAGCTTCAAACATTTCTGGACGTTTTTCAATGGCAAAAATCAATGAATATTGTAAATGCACAAACAGTAATTTCTCCACATTGCAAGGTGCAATTCTGAAATGTTTTGCTTTTTCCTGCTCCTCTTAGCATGATAAAGAAGATTCAAAGAGAGTGAGATGCCAGCTCTTTTCATTCAGTCAGTAGCTTCAAACATTTCTGGTATATGAATAACATGATGTTTTTCAATGGCAAAAATCAATGAATATTGTAAATGCACAAACAGTAATTTCTCCACATTGCAAGGTGCAATTCTGAATTTTTTTGCTTTTTCCTGCTCCTCTTAGCATGATAAAGAAGATTCAAAGACAGTGAGATGCCAGCTCTTTTCATTCAGTCAGTAGCTTCAAACATTTCTGGTATATGAATAACATGATGTTTTTCAATGGCAAAAATCAATGAATATTGTAAATGCACAAACAGTAATTTCTCCGCATTGCAAGGTGCAATTCTGAAATTTTTTGCTTTTTCCTGCTCCTCTTAGCATGATAAAGAAGATTCAAAGAGAGTGAGATGCCAGCTCCTTTCATTCAGTCAGTAGCTTCAAACACTTCTGGACGTTTTTCAATGGCAAAAATCAATGAATATTGTAAATGCACAAACAGTAATTTCTCCACATTGCAAGGTGCAATTCTGAAATTTTTTGCTTTTTCCTGCTCCTCTTAGCATGATAAAGAAGATTCAAAGAGAGTGAGATGCCAGCTCTTTTCATTCAGTCAGTAGCTTCAAACATTTCTGGTATATGAATAACATGATGTTTTTCAATGGCAAAAATCAATGAATTTTGTAAATGCACAAACAGTAATTTCTCCGCATTGCAAGGTGCAATTCTGAAATTTTTTGCTTTTTCCTGCTCCTCTTAGCATGATAAAGAAGATTCAAAGAGAGTGAGATGCCAGCTCCTTTCATTCAGTCAGTAGCTTCAAACATTTCTGGACGTTTTTCAATGGCAAAAAATCAATGAATATTGTAAATGCACAAACAGTAATTTCTCCACATTGCAAGGTGCAATTCTGAAATTTTTTGCTTTTTCCTGCTCCTCTTAGCATGATAAAGAAGATTCAAAGAGAATGAGATGCCAGCTCTTTTCATTCAGTCAGTAGCTTCAAACATTTCTGGTATATGAATAACATGATGTTTTTCAATGGCAAAAATCAATGAATATTGTAAATGCACAAACAGTAATTTCTCCGCATTGCAAGGTGCAATTCTGAAATTTTTTGCTTTTTCCTGCTCCTCTTAGCATGATAAAGAAGATTCAAAGAGAGTGAGATGCCAGCTCTTTTCATTCAGTCAGTAGCTTCAAACATTTCTGGTATATGAATAACATGATGTTTTTCAATGGCAAAAATCAATGAATATTGTAAATGCACAAACAGTAATTTCTCCGCATTGCAAGGTGCAATTCTGAAATTTTTTGCTTTTTCCTGCTCCTCTTAGCATGATAAAGAAGATTCAAAGAGAGTAAGATGCCAGCTCCTTTCATTCAGTCAGTAGCTTCAAACATTTCTGGACGTTTTTCAATGGCAAAAATCAATGAATATTGTAAATGCACAAACAGTAATTTCTCCACATTGCAAGGTGCAATTCTGAAATTTTTTGCTTTTTCCTGCTCCTCTTAGCATGATAAAGAAGATTCAAAGAGAGTGAGATGCCAGCTCTTTTCATTCAGTCAGTAGCTTCAAACATTTCTGGTATATGAATAACATGATGTTTTTCAATGGCAAAAATCAATGAATATTTTAAATGCACAAACAGTAATTTCTCCGCATTGCAAGGTGCAATTCTGAAATTTTTTGCTTTTTCCTGCTCCTCTTAGCATGACAAAGAAGATTCAAAGAGAGTGAGATGCCAGCTCCTTTCATTCAGTCAGTAGCTTCAAACACTTCTGGACGTTTTTCAATGGCAAAAATCAATGAATATTGTAAATGCACAAACAGTAATTTCTCCACATTGCAATGTGCAATTCTGAAATTTTTTGCTTTTTCCTGCTCCTCTTAGCATGATAAAGAAGAATCAAAGAGAGTGAGATGACAGCTCTTTTCATGCAGTCAGTAGCTTCAAACATTTCTGGTATATGAATAACATGATGTTTTTCAATGGCAAAAATCAATGAATATTGTAAATACACAAACAGTAATTTCTCCGCATTGCAAGGTGCAATTCTGAAATTTTTTGCTTTTTCCTGCTCCTCTTAGCATGATAAAGAAGATTCAAAGAGAGTGAGATGCCAGCTCCTTTCATTCAGTCAGTAGCTTCAAACATTTCTGGACGTTTTTCAATGGCAAAAATCAATGAATATTGTAAATGCACAAACAGTAATTTCTCCACATTGCAAGGTGCAATTCTGAAATTTTTTGCTTTTTCCTGCTCCTCTTAGCATGATAAAGAATATTCAAAGAGAGTGAGATGCCAGCTCTTTTCATTCAGTCAGTAGCTCCAAACATTTCTGGTATATGAATAACATGATGTTTTTCAATGGCAAAAATCAGTGAATATTGTAAATGCACAAACAGTAATTTCTCCGCATTGCAAGGTGCAATTCTGAAATTTTTGCTTTTACCTGCTCCTCTTAGCATGATAAAGAAGATTCAAAGAGAGTGAGATGCCAGCTCCTTTCATTCAGTCAGTAGCTTCAAACATTTCTGGACGTTTTTCAATGGCAAAAATCAATGAATATTGTAAATGCACAAACAGTAATTTCTCCACATTGCAAGGTGCAATTCTGAAATTTTTTGCTTTTTCCTGCTCCTCTTAGCATGATAAAGAAGATTCAAAGAGAGTGAGATGCCAGCTCATTTCATTCAGTCAGTAGCTTCAAACATTTGTGGTATATGAATAACATGATGTTTTTCAATGGCAAAAATCAATGAATATTGTAAATGCACAAACAGTAATTTCTCCGCATTGCAAGGTGCAATTCTGAAATTTTTTGCTTTTTCCTGCTCCTCTTAGCATGATAAAGAAGATTCAAAGAGAGTGAGATGCCAGCTCTTTTCATTCAGTCAGTAGCTTCAAACATTTCTGGTATATGAATAACATGATGTTTTTCAATGGCAGAAATCAATGAATATTGTAAATGCACAAACAGTAATTTCTCCGCATTGCAAGGTGCAATTCTGAAATTTTTTGCTTTTTCCTGCTCCTCTTAGCATGATAAAGAAGATTCAAAGAGAGTGAGATGCCAGCTCCTTTCATTCAGTCAGTAGCTTCAAACATTTCTGGACGTTTTTCAATGGCAAAAATCAATGAATATTGTAAATGCACAAACAGTAATTTCTCCACATTGCAAGGTGCAATTCTGAAATTTTTTGCTTTTTCCTGCTCCTCTTAGCATGATAAAGAAGATTCAAAGAGAGTGAGATGCCAGCTCTTTTCATTCAGTCAGTAGCTTCAAACATTTCTGGTATATGAATAACATGATGTTTTTCAATGGCAAAAATCAATGAATATTGTAAATGCACAAACAGTAATTTCTCCGCATTGCAAGGTGCAATTCTGAAATTTTTTGCTTTTTCCTGCTCCTCTTAGCATGATAAAGAAGATTCAAAGAGAGTGAGATGCCAGCTCCTTTCATTCAGTCAGTAGCTTCAAACACTTCTGGACGTTTTTCAATGGCAAAAATCAATGAATATTGTAAATGCACAAACAGTAATTTCTCCACATTGCAATGTGCAATTCTGAAATTTTTTGCTTTTTCCTGCTCCTCTTAGCATGATAAAGAAGAATCAAAGAGAGTGAGATGCCAGCTCTTTTCATTCAGTCAGTAGCTTCAAACATTTCTGGTATATGAATAACATGATGTTTTTCAATGGCAAAAATCAATGAATATTGTAAATACACAAACAGTAATTTCTCCGCATTGCAAGGTGCAATTCTGAAATTTTTTGCTTTTTCCTGCTCCTCTTAGCATGATAAAGAAGATTCAAAGAGAGTGAGATGCCAGCTCCTTTCATTCAGTCAGTAGCTTCAAACATTTCTGGACGTTTTTCAATGGCAAAAATCAATGAATATTGTAAATGCACAAACAGTAATTTCTCCACATTGCAAGGTGCAATTCTGAAATTTTTTGCTTTTTCCTGCTCCTCTTAGCATGATAAAGAATATTCAAAGAGAGTGAGATGCCAGCTCTTTTCATTCAGTCAGTAGCTCTAAACATATCTGGTATATGAATAACATGATGTTTTTCAATGGCAAAAATCAGTGAATATTGTAAATGCACAAACAGTAATTTCTCCGCATTGCAAGGTGCAATTCTGAAATTTTTGCTTTTACCTGCTCCTCTTAGCATGATAAAGAAGATTCAAAGAGAGTGAGATGCCAGCTCCTTTCATTCAGTCAGTAGCTTCAAACATTTCTGGACGTTTTTCAATGGCAAAAATCAATGAATATTGTAAATGCACAAACAGTATTTTCTCCACATTGCAAGGTGCAATTCTGAAATTTTTTGCTTTTTCCTGCTCCTCTTAGCATGATAAAGAAGATTCAAAGAGAGTGAGATGCCAGCTCTTTTCATTCAGTCAGTAGCTTCAAACATTTCTGGTATATGAATAACATGATGTTTTTCAATGGCAAAAATCAATGAATATTGTAAATGCACAAACAGTAATTTCTCCGCATTGCAAGGTGCAATTCTGAAATTTTTTGCTTTTTCCTGCTCCTCTTAGCATGATAAAGAAGATTCAAAGAGAGTGAGATGCCAGCTCCTTTCATTCAGTCAGTAGCTTCAAACATTTCTGGACGTTTTTCAATGGCAAAAATCAATGAATATTGTAAATGCACAAACATTAATTTCTCCACATTGCAAGGTGCAATTCTGAAATTTTTTGCTTTTTCCTGCTCCTCTTAGCATGATAAAGAAGATTCAAAGAGAGTGAGATGCCAGCTCTTTTCATTCAGTCAGTAGCTTCAAACAATTCTGGTATATGAATAACATGATGTTTTTCAATGGCAAAAATCAATGAATATTGTAAATGCACAAACAGTAATTTCTCCGCATTGCAAGGTGCAATTCTGAAATTTTTTGCTTTTTCCTGCTCCTCTTAGCATGATAAAGAAGATTCAAAGAGAGTGAGATGCCAGCTCTTTTCATTCAGTCAGTAGCTCCAAACATTTCTGGTATATGAATAACATGATGTTTTTCAATGGCAAAAATCAGTGAATATTGTAAATGCACAAACAGTAATTTCTCCGCATTGCAAGGTGCAATTCTGAATTTTTTGCTTTTTCCTGCTCCTCTTAGCATGATAAAGAAGATTCAAAGAGAGTGAGATGCCAGCTCCTTTCATTCAGTCAGTAGCTTCAAACATTTCTGGACGTTTTTCAATGGCAAAAATCAATGAATATTGTAAATGCACAAACAGTAATTTCTCCACATTGCAATGTGCAATTCTGAAATTTTTTGCTTTTTCCTGCTCCTCTTAGCATGATAAAGAATATTCAAAGAGAGTGAGATGCCAGCTCTTTTCATTCAGTCAGTAGCTCTAAACATTTCTGGTATATGAATAACATGATGTTTTTCAATGGCAAAAATCAGTGAATATTGTAAATGCACAAACAGTAATTTCTCCGCATTGCAAGGTGCAATTCTGAAATTTTTGCTTTTACCTGCTCCTCTTAGCATGATAAAGAAGATTCAAAGAGAGTGAGATGCCAGCTCCTTTCATTCAGTCAGTAGCTTCAAACATTTCTGGACGTTTTTCAATGGCAAAAATCAATGAATATTGTAAATGCACAAACAGTATTTTCTCCACATTGCAAGGTGCAATTCTGAAATTTTTTGCTTTTTCCTGCTCCTCTTAGCATGATAAAGAAGATTCAAAGAGAGTGAGATGCCAGCTCTTTTCATTCAGTCAGTAGCTTCAAACATTTCTGGTATATGAATAACATGATGTTTTTCAATGGCAAAAATCAATGAATATTGTAAATGCACAAACAGTAATTTCTCCGCATTGCAAGGTGCAATTCTGAAATTTTTTGCTTTTTCCTGCTCCTCTTAGCATGATAAAGAAGATTCAAAGAGAGTGAGATGCCAGCTCCTTTCATTCAGTCAGTAGCTTCAAACATTTCTGGACGTTTTTCAATGGCAAAAATCAATGAATATTGTAAATGCACAAACATTAATTTCTCCACATTGCAAGGTGCAATTCTGAAATTTTTTGCTTTTTCCTGCTCCTCTTAGCATGATAAAGAAGATTCAAAGAGAGTGAGATGCCAGCTCTTTTCATTCAGTCAGTAGCTTCAAACAATTCTGGTATATGAATAACATGATGTTTTTCAATGGCAAAAATCAATGAATATTGTAAATGCACAAACAGTAATTTCTCCGCATTGCAAGGTGCAATTCTGAAATTTTTTGCTTTTTCCTGCTCCTCTTAGCATGATAAAGAAGATTCAAAGAGAGTGAGATGCCAGCTCTTTTCATTCAGTCAGTAGCTCCAAACATTTCTGGTATATGAATAACATGATGTTTTTCAATGGCAAAAATCAGTGAATATTGTAAATGCACAAACAGTAATTTCTCCGCATTGCAAGGTGCAATTCTGAATTTTTTGCTTTTTCCTGCTCCTCTTAGCATGATAAAGAAGATTCAAAGAGAGTGAGATGCCAGCTCCTTTCATTCAGTCAGTAGCTTCAAACATTTCTGGACGTTTTTCAATGGCAAAAATCAATGAATATTGTAAATGCACAAACAGTAATTTCTCCACATTGCAATGTGCAATTCTGAAATTTTTTGCTTTTTCCTGCTCCTCTTAGCATGATAAAGAAGAATCAAAGAGAGTGAGATGCCAGCTCTTTTCATTCAGTCAGTAGCTTCAAACATTTCTGGTATATGAATAACATGATGTTTTTCAATGGCAAAAATCAATGAATATTGTAAATACACAAACAGTAATTTCTCCGCATTGCAAGGTGCAATTCTGAAATTTTTTGCTTTTTCCTGCTCCTCTTAGCATGATAAAGAAGATTCAAAGAGAGTGAGATGCCAGCTCCTTTCATTCAGTCAGTAGCTTCAAACATTTCTGGAAGTTTTTCAATGGCAAAAATCAATGAATATTGTAAATGCACAAACAGTAATTTCTCCACATTGCAAGGTGCAATTCTGAAATTTTTTTGCTTTTTCCTGCTCCTCTTAGCATGATAAAGAATATTCAAAGAGAGTGAGATGCCAGCTCTTTTCATTCAGTCAGTAGCTCCAAACATTTCTGGTATATGAATAACATGATGTTTTTCAATGGCAAAAATCAGTGAATATTGTAAATGCACAAACAGTAATTTCTCCGCATTGCAAGGTGCAATTCTGAAATTTTTGCTTTTACCTGCTCCTCTTAGCATGATAAAGAAGATTCAAAGAGAGTGAGATGCCAGCTCCTTTCATTCAGTCAGTAGCTTCAAACATTTCTGGTATATGAATAACATGATGTTTTTCAATGGCAAAAATCAATGAATATTGTAAATGCACAAACAGTAATTTCTCCGCATTGCAAGGTGCAATTCTGAAATTTTTTGCTTTTTCCTGCTCCTCTTAGCATGATAAAGAAGATTCAAAGAGAGTGAGATGCCAGCTCCTTTCATTCAGTCAGTAGCTTCAAACATTTCTGGACGTTTTTCAATGGCAAAAATCAATGAATATTGTAAATGCACAAACAGTAATTTCTCCACATTGAAAGGTGCAATTCTGAAATTTTTTGCTTTTTCCTGCTCCTCTTAGCATGATAAAGAAGATTCAAAGAGAGTGAGATGCCAGCTCTTTTCATTCAGTCAGTAGCTTCAAACAATTCTGGTATATGAATAACATGATGTTTTTCAATGGCAAAAATCAATGAATATTGTAAATGCACAAACAGTAATTTCTCCGCATTGCAAGGTGCAATTCTGAAATTTTTTGCTTTTTCCTGCTACTCTTAGCATGATAAAGAAGATTCAAAGAGAGTGAGATGCCAGCTCCTTTCATTCAGTCAGTAGCTTCAAACATTTCTGGACGTTTTTCAATGGCAAAAATCAATGAATATTGTAAATGCACAAACAGTAATTTCTCCACATTGCAAGGTGCAATTCTGAAATTTTTTGCTTTTTCCTGCTCCTCTTAGCATGATAAAGAAGATTCAAAGAGAGTGAGATGCCAGCTCATTTCATTCAGTCAGTAGCTTCAAACATTTGTGGTATATGAATAACATGATGTTTTTCAATGGCAAAAATCAATGAATATTGTAAATGCACAAACAGTAATTTCTCCGCATTGCAAGGTGCAATTCTGAAATTTTTTGCTTTTTCCTGCTCCTCTTAGCATGATAAAGAAGATTCAAAGAGAGTGAGATGCCAGCTCTTTTCATTCAGTCAGTAGCTCCAAACATTTCTGGTATATGAATAACATGATGTTTTTCAATGGCAAAAATCAGTGAATATTGTAAATGCACAAACAGTAATTTCTCCGCATTGCAAGGTGCAATTCTGAAATTTTTGCTTTTACCTGCTCCTCTTAGCATGATAAAGAAGATTCAAAGAGAGTGAGATGCCAGCTCCTTTCATTCAGTCAGTAGCTTCAAACATTTCTGGACGTTTTTCAATGGCAAAAATCAATGAATATTGTAAATGCACAAACAGTAATTTCTCCACATTGCAAGGTGCAATTCTGAAATTTTTTGCTTTTTCCTGCTCCTCTTAGCATGATAAAGAAGATTCAAAGAGAGTGAGATGCCAGCTCTTTTCATTCAGTCAGTAGCTTCAAACATTTCTGGTATATGAATAACATGATGTTTTTCAATGGCAAAAATCAATGAATATTGTAAATGCACAAACAGTAATTTCTCCGCATTGCAAGGTGCAATTCTGAAATTTTTTGCTTTTTCCTGCTCCTCTTAGCATGATAAAGAAGATTCAAAGAGAGTGAGATGCCAGCTCCTTTCATTCAGTCAGTAGCTTCAAACATTTCTGGACGTTTTTCAATGGCAAAAATCAATGAATATTGTAAATGCACAAACAGTAATTTCTCCACATTGCAAGGTGCAATTCTGAAATTTTTTGCTTTTTCCTGCTCCTCTTAGCATGATAAAGAAGATTCAAAGAGAGTGAGATGCCAGCTCATTTCATTCAGTCAGTAGCTTCAAACATTTGTGGTATATGAATAACATGATGTTTTTCAATGGCAAAAATCAATGAATATTGTAAATGCACAAACAGTAATTTCTCCGCATTGCAAGGAGCAATTCTGAAATTTTTTGCTTTTTCCTGCTCCTCTTAGCATGATAAAGAAGATTCAAAGAGAGTGAGATGCCAGCTCCTTTCATTCAGTTAGTAGCTTCAAACATTTCTGGACGTTTTTCAATGGCAAAAATCAATGAATATTGTAAATGCACAAACAGTAATTTCTCCGCATTGCAAGGTGCAATTCTGAAATTTTTGCTTTTACCTGCTCCTCTTAGCATGATAAAGAAGATTCAAAGAGAGTGAGATGCCAGCTCCTTTCATTCAGTCAGTAGCTTCAAACATTTCTGGTATATGAATAACATGATGTTTTTCAATGGCAAAAATCAATGAATATTGTAAATGCACAAACAGTAATTTCTCCGCATTGCAAGGTGCAATTCTGAAATTTTTTGCTTTTTCCTGCTCCTCTTAGCATGATAAAGAAGATTCAAAGAGAGTGAGATGCCAGCTCCTTTCATTCAGTCAGTAGCTTCAAACATTTCTGGACGTTTTTCAATGGCAAAAATCAATGAATATTGTAAATGCACAAACAGTAATTTCTCCACATTGAAAGGTGCAATTCTGAAATTTTTTGCTTTTTCCTGCTCCTCTTAGCATGATAAAGAAGATTCAAAGAGAGTGAGATGCCAGCTCTTTTCATTCAGTCAGTAGCTTCAAACAATTCTGGTATATGAATAACATGATGTTTTTCAATGGCAAAAATCAATGAATATTGTAAATGCACAAACAGTAATTTCTCCGCATTGCAAGGTGCAATTCTGAAATTTTTTGCTTTTTCCTGCTACTCTTAGCATGATAAAGAAGATTCAAAGAGAGTGAGATGCCAGCTCCTTTCATTCAGTCAGTAGCTTCAAACATTTCTGGACGTTTTTCAATGGCAAAAATCAATGAATATTGTAAATGCACAAACAGTAATTTCTCCACATTGCAAGGTGCAATTCTGAAATTTTTTGCTTTTTCCTGCTCCTCTTAGCATGATAAAGAAGATTCAAAGAGAGTGAGATGCCAGCTCATTTCATTCAGTCAGTAGCTTCAAACATTTGTGGTATATGAATAACATGATGTTTTTCAATGGCAAAAATCAATGAATATTGTAAATGCACAAACAGTAATTTCTCCGCATTGCAAGGTGCAATTCTGAAATTTTTTGCTTTTTCCTGCTCCTCTTAGCATGATAAAGAAGATTCAAAGAGAGTGAGATGCCAGCTCTTTTCATTCAGTCAGTAGCTCCAAACATTTCTGGTATATGAATAACATGATGTTTTTCAATGGCAAAAATCAGTGAATATTGTAAATGCACAAACAGTAATTTCTCCGCATTGCAAGGTGCAATTCTGAAATTTTTGCTTTTACCTGCTCCTCTTAGCATGATAAAGAAGATTCAAAGAGAGTGAGATGCCAGCTCCTTTCATTCAGTCAGTAGCTTCAAACATTTCTGGACGTTTTTCAATGGCAAAAATCAATGAATATTGTAAATGCACAAACAGTAATTTCTCCACATTGCAAGGTGCAATTCTGAAATTTTTTGCTTTTTCCTGCTCCTCTTAGCATGATAAAGAAGATTCAAAGAGAGTGAGATGCCAGCTCTTTTCATTCAGTCAGTAGCTTCAAACATTTCTGGTATATGAATAACATGATGTTTTTCAATGGCAAAAATCAATGAATATTGTAAATGCACAAACAGTAATTTCTCCGCATTGCAAGGTGCAATTCTGAAATTTTTTGCTTTTTCCTGCTCCTCTTAGCATGATAAAGAAGATTCAAAGAGAGTGAGATGCCAGCTCCTTTCATTCAGTCAGTAGCTTCAAACATTTCTGGACGTTTTTCAATGGCAAAAATCAATGAATATTGTAAATGCACAAACAGTAATTTCTCCACATTGCAAGGTGCAATTCTGAAATTTTTTGCTTTTTCCTGCTCCTCTTAGCATGATAAAGAAGATTCAAAGAGAGTGAGATGCCAGCTCATTTCATTCAGTCAGTAGCTTCAAACATTTGTGGTATATGAATAACATGATGTTTTTCAATGGCAAAAATCAATGAATATTGTAAATGCACAAACAGTAATTTCTCCGCATTGCAAGGAGCAATTCTGAAATTTTTTGCTTTTTCCTGCTCCTCTTAGCATGATAAAGAAGATTCAAAGAGAGTGAGATGCCAGCTCCTTTCATTCAGTTAGTAGCTTCAAACATTTCTGGACGTTTTTCAATGGCAAAAATCAATGAATATTGTAAATGCACAAACAGTAATTTCTCCGCATTGCAAGGTGCAATTCTGAAATTTTTTGCTTTTTCCTGCTCCTCTTAGCATGATAAAGAAGATTCAAAGAGAGTGAGATGCCAGCTCTTTTCATTCAGTCAGTAGCTTCAAACAATTGTGGTATATGAATAACATGATGTTTTTCAATGGCAAAAATCAATGAATATTGTAAATGCACAAACAGTAATTTCTCCGCATTGCAAGGTGCAATTCTGAAATTTTTTGCTTTTCCCTGCTCCTCTTAGCATGATAAAGATGATTCAAAGAGAGTGAGATGCCAGCTCCTTTCAGTCAGTCAGTAGCTTCAAACATTTCTGGACGTTTTTCAATGGCAAAAATCAATGAATATTGTAAATGCACAAACAGTAATTTCTCCACATTGCAAGGTGCAATTCTGAAATTTTTTGCTTTTTCCTGCTCCTCTTAGCATGATAAAGAAGATTCAAAGAGAGTGAGATTCCAGCTCTTTTCATTCAGTCAGTAGCTTCAAACAATTCTGGTATATGAATAACATGATGTTTTTCAATGGCAAAAATCAATGAATATTGTAAATGCACAAACAGTAATTTCTCCGCATTGCAAGGTGCAATTCTGAAATTTTTTGCTTTTTCCTGCTCCTCTTAGCATGATAAAGAAGATTCAAAGAGAGTGAGATGCCAGCTCCTTTCATTCAGTCAGTAGCTTCAAACATTTCTGGACGTTTTTCAATGGCAAAAATCAATGAATATTGTAAATGCACAAACAGTAATTTCTCCACATTGCAAGGTGCAATTCTGAAATTTTTTGCTTTTTCCTGCTCCTCTTAGCATGATAAAGAAGATTCAAAGAGAGTGAGATGCCAGCTCTTTTCATTCAGTCAGTAGCTTCAAACAATTCTGGTATATGAATAACATGATGTTTTTCAATGGCAAAAATCAATGAATATTGTAAATGCACAAACAGTAATTTCTCCGCATTGCAAGGTGCAATTCTGAAATTTTTTGCTTTTTCCTGCTCCTCTTAGCATGATAAAGAAGATTCAAAGAGAGTGAGATGCCAGCTCTTTTCATTCAGTCAGTAGCTCCAAACATTTCTGGTATATGAATAACATGATGTTTTTCAATGGCAAAAATCAGTGAATATTGTAAATGCACAAACAGTAATTTCTCCGCATTGCAAGGTGCAATTCTGAATTTTTTGCTTTTTCCTGCTCCTCTTAGCATGATAAAGAAGATTCAAAGAGAGTGAGATGCCAGCTCCTTTCATTCAGTCAGTAGCTTCAAACATTTCTGGACGTTTTTCAATGGCAAAAATCAATGAATATTGTAAATGCACAAACAGTAATTTCTCCACATTGCAATGTGCAATTCTGAAATTTTTTGCTTTTTCCTGCTCCTCTTAGCATGATAAAGAATATTCAAAGAGAGTGAGATGCCAGCTCTTTTCATTCAGTCAGTAGCTCTAAACATTTCTGGTATATGAATAACATGATGTTTTTCAATGGCAAAAATCAGTGAATATTGTAAATGCACAAACAGTAATTTCTCCGCATTGCAAGGTGCAATTCTGAAATTTTTGCTTTTACCTGCTCCTCTTAGCATGATAAAGAAGATTCAAAGAGAGTGAGATGCCAGCTCCTTTCATTCAGTCAGTAGCTTCAAACATTTCTGGACGTTTTTCAATGGCAAAAATCAATGAATATTGTAAATGCACAAACAGTATTTTCTCCACATTGCAAGGTGCAATTCTGAAATTTTTTGCTTTTTCCTGCTCCTCTTAGCATGATAAAGAAGATTCAAAGAGAGTGAGATGCCAGCTCTTTTCATTCAGTCAGTAGCTTCAAACATTTCTGGTATATGAATAACATGATGTTTTTCAATGGCAAAAATCAATGAATATTGTAAATGCACAAACAGTAATTTCTCCGCATTGCAAGGTGCAATTCTGAAATTTTTTGCTTTTTCCTGCTCCTCTTAGCATGATAAAGAAGATTCAAAGAGAGTGAGATGCCAGCTCCTTTCATTCAGTCAGTAGCTTCAAACATTTCTGGACGTTTTTCAATGGCAAAAATCAATGAATATTGTAAATGCACAAACATTAATTTCTCCACATTGCAAGGTGCAATTCTGAAATTTTTTGCTTTTTCCTGCTCCTCTTAGCATGATAAAGAAGATTCAAAGAGAGTGAGATGCCAGCTCTTTTCATTCAGTCAGTAGCTTCAAACAATTCTGGTATATGAATAACATGATGTTTTTCAATGGCAAAAATCAATGAATATTGTAAATGCACAAACAGTAATTTCTCCGCATTGCAAGGTGCAATTCTGAAATTTTTTGCTTTTTCCTGCTCCTCTTAGCATGATAAAGAAGATTCAAAGAGAGTGAGATGCCAGCTCTTTTCATTCAGTCAGTAGCTCCAAACATTTCTGGTATATGAATAACATGATGTTTTTCAATGGCAAAAATCAGTGAATATTGTAAATGCACAAACAGTAATTTCTCCGCATTGCAAGGTGCAATTCTGAATTTTTTGCTTTTTCCTGCTCCTCTTAGCATGATAAAGAAGATTCAAAGAGAGTGAGATGCCAGCTCCTTTCATTCAGTCAGTAGCTTCAAACATTTCTGGACGTTTTTCAATGGCAAAAATCAATGAATATTGTAAATGCACAAACAGTAATTTCTCCACATTGCAATGTGCAATTCTGAAATTTTTTGCTTTTTCCTGCTCCTCTTAGCATGATAAAGAAGAATCAAAGAGAGTGAGATGCCAGCTCTTTTCATTCAGTCAGTAGCTTCAAACATTTCTGGTATATGAATAACATGATGTTTTTCAATGGCAAAAATCAATGAATATTGTAAATACACAAACAGTAATTTCTCCGCATTGCAAGGTGCAATTCTGAAATTTTTTGCTTTTTCCTGCTCCTCTTAGCATGATAAAGAAGATTCAAAGAGAGTGAGATGCCAGCTCCTTTCATTCAGTCAGTAGCTTCAAACATTTCTGGAAGTTTTTCAATGGCAAAAATCAATGAATATTGTAAATGCACAAACAGTAATTTCTCCACATTGCAAGGTGCAATTCTGAAATTTTTTTGCTTTTTCCTGCTCCTCTTAGCATGATAAAGAATATTCAAAGAGAGTGAGATGCCAGCTCTTTTCATTCAGTCAGTAGCTCCAAACATTTCTGGTATATGAATAACATGATGTTTTTCAATGGCAAAAATCAGTGAATATTGTAAATGCACAAACAGTAATTTCTCCGCATTGCAAGGTGCAATTCTGAAATTTTTGCTTTTACCTGCTCCTCTTAGCATGATAAAGAAGATTCAAAGAGAGTGAGATGCCAGCTCCTTTCATTCAGTCAGTAGCTTCAAACATTTCTGGTATATGAATAACATGATGTTTTTCAATGGCAAAAATCAATGAATATTGTAAATGCACAAACAGTAATTTCTCCGCATTGCAAGGTGCAATTCTGAAATTTTTTGCTTTTTCCTGCTCCTCTTAGCATGATAAAGAAGATTCAAAGAGAGTGAGATGCCAGCTCCTTTCATTCAGTCAGTAGCTTCAAACATTTCTGGACGTTTTTCAATGGCAAAAATCAATGAATATTGTAAATGCACAAACAGTAATTTCTCCACATTGAAAGGTGCAATTCTGAAATTTTTTGCTTTTTCCTGCTCCTCTTAGCATGATAAAGAAGATTCAAAGAGAGTGAGATGCCAGCTCTTTTCATTCAGTCAGTAGCTTCAAACAATTCTGGTATATGAATAACATGATGTTTTTCAATGGCAAAAATCAATGAATATTGTAAATGCACAAACAGTAATTTCTCCGCATTGCAAGGTGCAATTCTGAAATTTTTTGCTTTTTCCTGCTACTCTTAGCATGATAAAGAAGATTCAAAGAGAGTGAGATGCCAGCTCCTTTCATTCAGTCAGTAGCTTCAAACATTTCTGGACGTTTTTCAATGGCAAAAATCAATGAATATTGTAAATGCACAAACAGTAATTTCTCCACATTGCAAGGTGCAATTCTGAAATTTTTTGCTTTTTCCTGCTCCTCTTAGCATGATAAAGAAGATTCAAAGAGAGTGAGATGCCAGCTCATTTCATTCAGTCAGTAGCTTCAAACATTTGTGGTATATGAATAACATGATGTTTTTCAATGGCAAAAATCAATGAATATTGTAAATGCACAAACAGTAATTTCTCCGCATTGCAAGGTGCAATTCTGAAATTTTTTGCTTTTTCCTGCTCCTCTTAGCATGATAAAGAAGATTCAAAGAGAGTGAGATGCCAGCTCTTTTCATTCAGTCAGTAGCTCCAAACATTTCTGGTATATGAATAACATGATGTTTTTCAATGGCAAAAATCAGTGAATATTGTAAATGCACAAACAGTAATTTCTCCGCATTGCAAGGTGCAATTCTGAAATTTTTGCTTTTACCTGCTCCTCTTAGCATGATAAAGAAGATTCAAAGAGAGTGAGATGCCAGCTCCTTTCATTCAGTCAGTAGCTTCAAACATTTCTGGACGTTTTTCAATGGCAAAAATCAATGAATATTGTAAATGCACAAACAGTAATTTCTCCACATTGCAAGGTGCAATTCTGAAATTTTTTGCTTTTTCCTGCTCCTCTTAGCATGATAAAGAAGATTCAAAGAGAGTGAGATGCCAGCTCTTTTCATTCAGTCAGTAGCTTCAAACATTTCTGGTATATGAATAACATGATGTTTTTCAATGGCAAAAATCAATGAATATTGTAAATGCACAAACAGTAATTTCTCCGCATTGCAAGGTGCAATTCTGAAATTTTTTGCTTTTTCCTGCTCCTCTTAGCATGATAAAGAAGATTCAAAGAGAGTGAGATGCCAGCTCCTTTCATTCAGTCAGTAGCTTCAAACATTTCTGGACGTTTTTCAATGGCAAAAATCAATGAATATTGTAAATGCACAAACAGTAATTTCTCCACATTGCAAGGTGCAATTCTGAAATTTTTTGCTTTTTCCTGCTCCTCTTAGCATGATAAAGAAGATTCAAAGAGAGTGAGATGCCAGCTCATTTCATTCAGTCAGTAGCTTCAAACATTTGTGGTATATGAATAACATGATGTTTTTCAATGGCAAAAATCAATGAATATTGTAAATGCACAAACAGTAATTTCTCCGCATTGCAAGGAGCAATTCTGAAATTTTTTGCTTTTTCCTGCTCCTCTTAGCATGATAAAGAAGATTCAAAGAGAGTGAGATGCCAGCTCCTTTCATTCAGTTAGTAGCTTCAAACATTTCTGGACGTTTTTCAATGGCAAAAATCAATGAATATTGTAAATGCACAAACAGTAATTTCTCCGCATTGCAAGGTGCAATTCTGAAATTTTTTGCTTTTTCCTGCTCCTCTTAGCATGATAAAGAAGATTCAAAGAGAGTGAGATGCCAGCTCTTTTCATTCAGTCAGTAGCTTCAAACAATTGTGGTATATGAATAACATGATGTTTTTCAATGGCAAAAATCAATGAATATTGTAAATGCACAAACAGTAATTTCTCCGCATTGCAAGGTGCAATTCTGAAATTTTTTGCTTTTCCCTGCTCCTCTTAGCATGATAAAGATGATTCAAAGAGAGTGAGATGCCAGCTCCTTTCAGTCAGTCAGTAGCTTCAAACATTTCTGGACGTTTTTCAATGGCAAAAATCAATGAATATTGTAAATGCACAAACAGTAATTTCTCCACATTGCAAGGTGCAATTCTGAAATTTTTTGCTTTTTCCTGCTCCTCTTAGCATGATAAAGAAGATTCAAAGAGAGTGAGATTCCAGCTCTTTTCATTCAGTCAGTAGCTTCAAACAATTCTGGTATATGAATAACATGATGTTTTTCAATGGCAAAAATCAATGAATATTGTAAATGCACAAACAGTAATTTCTCCGCATTGCAAGGTGCAATTCTGAAATTTTTTGCTTTTTCCTGCTCCTCTTAGCATGATAAAGAAGATTCAAAGAGAGTGAGATGCCAGCTCCTTTCATTCAGTCAGTAGCTTCAAACATTTCTGGACGTTTTTCAATGGCAAAAATCAATGAATATTGTAAATGCACAAACAGTAATTTCTCCACATTGCAAGGTGCAATTCTGAAATTTTTTGCTTTTTCCTGCTCCTCTTAGCATGATAAAGAAGATTCAAAGAGAGTGAGATGCCAGCTCATTTCATTCAGTCAGTAGCTTCAAACATTTGTGGTATATGAATAACATGATGTTTTTCAATGGCAAAAATCAATGAATATTGTAAATGCACAAACAGTAATTTCTCCGCATTGCAAGGTGCAATTCTGAAATTTTTTGCTTTTTCCTGCTCCTCTTAGCATGATAAAGAAGATTCAAAGAGAGTGAGATGTCAGCTCTTTTCATTCAGTCAGTAGCTCCAAACATTTCTGGTATATGAATAACATGATGTTTTTCAATGGCAAAAATCAGTGAATATTGTAAATGCACAAACAGTAATTTCTCCGCATTGCAAGGTGCAATTCTGAAATTTTTGCTTTTACCTGCTCCTCTTAGCATGATAAAGAAGATTCAAAGAGATTGAGATGCCAGCTCCTTTCATTCAGTCAGTAGCTTCAAACATTTCTGGACGTTTTTCAATAGCAAAAATCAATGAATATTGTAAATGCACAAACAGTAATTTCTCCACATTGCAAGGTGCAATTCTGAAATTTTTTGCTTTTTCCTGCTCCTCTTAGCATGATAAAGAAGATTCAAAGAGAGTGAGATGCCAGCTCTTTTCATTCAGTCAGTAGCTTCAAACATTTCTGGTATATGAATAACATGATGTTTTTCAATGGCAAAAATCAATGAATATTGTAAATGCACAAACAGTAATTTCTCCGCATTGCAAGGTGCAATTCTGAAATTTTTTGCTTTTTCCTGCTCCTCCTAGCATGATAAAGAAGATTCAAAGAGAGTGAGATGCCATCTCCTTTCATTCAGTCAGTAGCTTCAAACATTTCTGGACGTTTTTCAATGGCAAAAATCAATGAATATTGTAAATGCACAAACAGTAATTTCTCCACATTGCAAGGTGCAATTCTGAATTTTTTTGCTTTTTCCTGCTCCTCTTAGCATGATAAAGAAGATTCAAAGAGAGTGAGATGCCAGCTCTTTTCATTCAGTCAGTAGCTCCAAACATTTCTGGTATATGAATAACATGATGTTTTTCAATGGCAAAAATCAGTGAATATTGTAAATGCACAAACAGTAATTTCTCCGCATTGCAAGGTGCAATTCTGAAATTTTTGCTTTTACCTGCTCCTCTTAGCATGATAAAGAAGATTCAAAGAGAGTGAGATGCCAGCTCCTTTCATTCAGTCAGTAGCTTCAAACATTTCTGGACGTTTTTCAATGGCAAAAATCAATGAATATTGTAAATGCACAAACAGTAATTTCTCCACATTGCAAGGTGCAATTCTGAAATTTTTTGCTTTTTCCTGCTCCTCTTAGCATGATAAAGAAGATTCAAAGAGAGTGAGATGCCAGCTCTTTTCATTCAGTCAGTAGCTTCAAACATTTCTGGTATATGAATAACATGATGTTTTTCAATGGCAAAAATCAATGAATATTGTAAATGCACAAACAGTAATTTCTCCGCATTGCAAGGTGCAATTCTGAAATTTTTTGCTTTTTCCTGCTCCTCTTAGCATGATAAAGAAGATTCAAAGAGAGTGAGATGCCAGCTCCTTTCATTCAGTCAGTAGCTTCAAACATTTCTGGACGTTTTTCAATGGCAAAAATCAATGAATATTGTAAATGCACAAACAGTAATTTCTCCACATTGCAAGGTGCAATTCTGAAATTTTTTGCTTTTTCCTGCTCCTCTTAGCATGATAAAGAAGATTCAAAGAGAGTGAGATGCCAGCTCATTTCATTCAGTCAGTAGCTTCAAACATTTGTGGTATATGAATAACATGATGTTTTTCAATGGCAAAAATCAATGAATATTGTAAATGCACAAACAGTAATTTCTCCGCATTGCAAGGAGCAATTCTGAAATTTTTTGCTTTTTCCTGCTCCTCTTAGCATGATAAAGAAGATTCAAAGAGAGTGAGATGCCAGCTCCTTTCATTCAGTTAGTAGCTTCAAACATTTCTGGACGTTTTTCAATGGCAAAAATCAATGAATATTGTAAATGCACAAACAGTAATTTCTCCGCATTGCAAGGTGCAATTCTGAAATTTTTTGCTTTTTCCTGCTCCTCTTAGCATGATAAAGAAGATTCAAAGAGAGTGAGATGCCAGCTCTTTTCATTCAGTCAGTAGCTTCAAACAATTGTGGTATATGAATAACATGATGTTTTTCAATGGCAAAAATCAATGAATATTGTAAATGCACAAACAGTAATTTCTCCGCATTGCAAGGTGCAATTCTGAAATTTTTTGCTTTTCCCTGCTCCTCTTAGCATGATAAAGATGATTCAAAGAGAGTGAGATGCCAGCTCCTTTCAGTCAGTCAGTAGCTTCAAACATTTCTGGACGTTTTTCAATGGCAAAAATCAATGAATATTGTAAATGCACAAACAGTAATTTCTCCACATTGCAAGGTGCAATTCTGAAATTTTTTGCTTTTTCCTGCTCCTCTTAGCATGATAAAGAAGATTCAAAGAGAGTGAGATTCCAGCTCTTTTCATTCAGTCAGTAGCTTCAAACAATTCTGGTATATGAATAACATGATGTTTTTCAATGGCAAAAATCAATGAATATTGTAAATGCACAAACAGTAATTTCTCCGCATTGCAAGGTGCAATTCTGAAATTTTTTGCTTTTTCCTGCTCCTCTTAGCATGATAAAGAAGATTCAAAGAGAGTGAGATGCCAGCTCCTTTCATTCAGTCAGTAGCTTCAAACATTTCTGGACGTTTTTCAATGGCAAAAATCAATGAATATTGTAAATGCACAAACAGTAATTTCTCCACATTGCAAGGTGCAATTCTGAAATTTTTTGCTTTTTCCTGCTCCTCTTAGCATGATAAAGAAGATTCAAAGAGAGTGAGATGCCAGCTCATTTCATTCAGTCAGTAGCTTCAAACATTTGTGGTATATGAATAACATGATGTTTTTCAATGGCAAAAATCAATGAATATTGTAAATGCACAAACAGTAATTTCTCCGCATTGCAAGGTGCAATTCTGAAATTTTTTGCTTTTTCCTGCTCCTCTTAGCATGATAAAGAAGATTCAAAGAGAGTGAGATGTCAGCTCTTTTCATTCAGTCAGTAGCTCCAAACATTTCTGGTATATGAATAACATGATGTTTTTCAATGGCAAAAATCAGTGAATATTGTAAATGCACAAACAGTAATTTCTCCGCATTGCAAGGTGCAATTCTGAAATTTTTGCTTTTACCTGCTCCTCTTAGCATGATAAAGAAGATTCAAAGAGATTGAGATGCCAGCTCCTTTCATTCAGTCAGTAGCTTCAAACATTTCTGGACGTTTTTCAATAGCAAAAATCAATGAATATTGTAAATGCACAAACAGTAATTTCTCCACATTGCAAGGTGCAATTCTGAAATTTTTTGCTTTTTCCTGCTCCTCTTAGCATGATAAAGAAGATTCAAAGAGAGTGAGATGCCAGCTCTTTTCATTCAGTCAGTAGCTTCAAACATTTCTGGTATATGAATAACATGATGTTTTTCAATGGCAAAAATCAATGAATATTGTAAATGCACAAACAGTAATTTCTCCGCATTGCAAGGTGCAATTCTGAAATTTTTTGCTTTTTCCTGCTCCTCCTAGCATGATAAAGAAGATTCAAAGAGAGTGAGATGCCATCTCCTTTCATTCAGTCAGTAGCTTCAAACATTTCTGGACGTTTTTCAATGGCAAAAATCAATGAATATTGTAAATGCACAAACAGTAATTTCTCCACATTGCAAGGTGCAATTCTGAATTTTTTTGCTTTTTCCTGCTCCTCTTAGCATGATAAAGAAGATTCAAAGAGAGTGAGATGCCAGCTCATTTCATTCAGTCAGTAGCTTCAAACATTTGTGGTATATGAATAACATGATGTTTTTCAATGGCAAAAATCAGTGAATATTGTAAATGCACAAACAGTAATTTCTCCGCATTGCAAGGTGCAATTCTGAAATTTTTTGCTTTGTCCTGCTCCTCTTAGCATGATAAAGAAGATTCAAAGAGAGTGAGATGCCAGCTCCTTTCATTCAGTCAGTAGCTTCAAACATTTCTGGACGTTTTTCAATGGCAAAAATCAATGAATATTGTAAATGCACAAACAGTAATTTCTCCGCATTGCAAGGTGCAATTCTGAAATTTTTTACTTTTTCCTGCTCCTCTTAGCATGATAAAGAAGATTCAAAGAGAGTGAGATGCCAGCTCTTTTCATTCAGTCAGTAGCTTCAAACATTTCTGGTATATGAATAACATGATGTTTTTCAATGGCAAAAATCAATGAATATTGTAAATGCACAAACAGTAATTTCTCCGCATTGCAAGGTGCAATTCTGAAATTTTTTGCTTTTTCCTGCTCCTCTTAGCATGATAAAGAAGATTCAAAGAGAGTGAGATGCCAGCTCCTTTCATTCAGTCAGTAGCTTCAAACATTTCTGGACGTTTTTCAATGGCAAAAATCAATGAATATTGTAAATGCACAAACAGTAATTTCTCCACATTGCAAGGTGCAATTCTGAAATTTTTTGCTTTTTCCTGCTCCTCTTAGCATGATAAAGAAGATTCAAAGAGAGTGAGATGCCAGCTCTTTTCATTCAGTCAGTAGCTTCAAACAATTGTGGTATATGAATAACATGATGTTTTTCAATGGCAAAAATCAATGAATATTGTAAATGCACAAACAGTAATTTCTCCGCATTGCAAGGTGCAATTCTGAAATTTTTTGCTTTTCCCTGCTCCTCTTAGCATGATAAAGATGATTCAAAGAGAGTGAGATGCCAGCTCCTTTCAGTCAGTCAGTAGCTTCAAACATTTCTGGACGTTTTTCAATGGCAAAAATCAATGAATATTGTAAATGCACAAACAGTAATTTCTCCACATTGCAAGGTGCAATTCTGAAATTTTTTGCTTTTTCCTGCTCCTCTTAGCATGATAAAGAAGATTCAAAGAGAGTGAGATTCCAGCTCTTTTCATTCAGTCAGTAGCTTCAAACAATTCTGGTATATGAATAACATGATGTTTTTCAATGGCAAAAATCAATGAATATTGTAAATGCACAAACAGTAATTTCTCCGCATTGCAAGGTGCAATTCTGAAATTTTTTGCTTTTTCCTGCTCCTCTTAGCATGATAAAGAAGATTCAAAGAGAGTGAGATGCCAGCTCCTTTCATTCAGTCAGTAGCTTCAAACATTTCTGGACGTTTTTCAATGGCAAAAATCAATGAATATTGTAAATGCACAAACAGTAATTTCTCCACATTGCAAGGTGCAATTCTGAAATTTTTTGCTTTTTCCTGCTCCTCTTAGCATGATAAAGAAGATTCAAAGAGAGTGAGATGCCAGCTCATTTCATTCAGTCAGTAGCTTCAAACATTTGTGGTATATGAATAACATGATGTTTTTCAATGGCAAAAATCAATGAATATTGTAAATGCACAAACAGTAATTTCTCCGCATTGCAAGGTGCAATTCTGAAATTTTTTGCTTTTTCCTGCTCCTCTTAGCATGATAAAGAAGATTCAAAGAGAGTGAGATGTCAGCTCTTTTCATTCAGTCAGTAGCTCCAAACATTTCTGGTATATGAATAACATGATGTTTTTCAATGGCAAAAATCAGTGAATATTGTAAATGCACAAACAGTAATTTCTCCGCATTGCAAGGTGCAATTCTGAAATTTTTGCTTTTACCTGCTCCTCTTAGCATGATAAAGAAGATTCAAAGAGATTGAGATGCCAGCTCCTTTCATTCAGTCAGTAGCTTCAAACATTTCTGGACGTTTTTCAATGGCAAAAATCAATGAATATTGTAAATGCACAAACAGTAATTTCTCCACATTGCAAGGTGCAATTCTGAAATTTTTTGCTTTTTCCTGCTCCTCTTAGCATGATAAAGAAGATTCAAAGAGAGTGAGATGCCAGCTCTTTTCATTCAGTCAGTAGCTTCAAACATTTCTGGTATATGAATAACATGATGTTTTTCAATGGCAAAAATCAATGAATATTGTAAATGCACAAACAGTAATTTCTCCGCATTGCAAGGTGCAATTCTGAAATTTTTTGCTTTTTCCTGCTCCTCCTAGCATGATAAAGAAGATTCAAAGAGAGTGAGATGCCATCTCCTTTCATTCAGTCAGTAGCTTCAAACATTTCTGGACGTTTTTCAATGGCAAAAATCAATGAATATTGTAAATGCACAAACAGTAATTTCTCCACATTGCAAGGTGCAATTCTGAATTTTTTTGCTTTTTCCTGCTCCTCTTAGCATGATAAAGAAGATTCAAAGAGAGTGAGATGCCAGCTCATTTCATTCAGTCAGTAGCTTCAAACATTTGTGGTATATGAATAACATGATGTTTTTCAATGGCAAAAATCAGTGAATATTGTAAATGCACAAACAGTAATTTCTCCGCATTGCAAGGTGCAATTCTGAAATTTTTTGCTTTGTCCTGCTCCTCTTAGCATGATAAAGAAGATTCAAAGAGAGTGAGATGCCAGCTCCTTTCATTCAGTCAGTAGCTTCAAACATTTCTGGACGTTTTTCAATGGCAAAAATCAATGAATATTGTAAATGCACAAACAGTAATTTCTCCGCATTGCAAGGTGCAATTCTGAAATTTTTTACTTTTTCCTGCTCCTCTTAGCATGATAAAGAAGATTCAAAGAGAGTGAGATGCCAGCTCTTTTCATTCAGTCAGTAGCTTCAAACATTTCTGGTATATGAATAACATGATGTTTTTCAATGGCAAAAATCAATGAATATTGTAAATGCACAAACAGTAATTTCTCCGCATTGCAAGGTGCAATTCTGAAATTTTTTGCTTTTTCCTGCTCCTCTTAGCATGATAAAGAAGATTCAAAGAGAGTGAGATGCCAGCTCCTTTCATTCAGTCAGTAGCTTCAAACATTTCTGGACGTTTTTCAATGGCAAAAATCAATGAATATTGTAAATGCACAAACAGTAATTTCTCCACATTGCAAGGTGCAATTCTGAATTTTTTTGCTTTTTCCTGCTCCTCTTAGCATGATAAAGAAGATTCAAAGAGAGTGAGATGCCAGCTCTTTTCATTCAGTCAGTAGCTTCAAACATTTCTGGTATATGAATAACATGATGTTTTTCAATGGCAAAAATCAATGAATATTGTAAATGCACAAACAATAATTTCTCCGCATTGCAAGGTGCAATTCTGAAATTTTTTGCTTTTTCCTGCTCCTCTTAGCATGATAAAGAAGATTCAAAGAGAGTGAGATGCCAGCTCCTTTCATTCAGTCAGTAGCTTCAAACACTTCTGGACGTTTTTCAATGGCAAAAATCAATGAATATTGTAAATGCACAAACAGTAATTTCTCCACATTGCAAGGTGCAATTCTGAAATTTTTTGCTTTTTCCTGCTCCTCTTAGCATGATAAAGAAGATTCAAAGAGAGTGAGATGCCAGCTCTTTTCATTCAGTCAGTAGCTTCAAACATTTCTGGTATATGAATAACATGATGTTTTTCAATGGCAAAAATCAATGAATATTGTAAATACACAAACAGTAATTTCTCCGCATTGCAAGGTGCAATTCTGAAATTTTTTGCTTTTTCCTGCTCCTCTTAGCATGATAAAGAAGATTCAAAGAGAGTGAGATGCCAGCTCCTTTCATTCAGTCAGTAGCTTCAAACATTTCTGGACGTTTTTCAATGGCAAAAATCAATGAATATTGTAAATGCACAAACAGTAATTTCTCCACATTGCAAGGTGCAATTCTGAAATTTTTTGCTTTTTCCTGCTCATCTTAGCATGATAAAGAAGATTCAAAGAGAGTGAGATGCCAGCTCTTTTCATTCAGTCAGTAGCTTCAAACATTTCTGGTATATGAATAACATGATGTTTTTCAATGGCAAAAATCAATGAATATTGTAAATGCACAAACAGTAATTTCTCCGCATTGCAAGGTGCAATTCTGAAATTTTTTGCTTTTTCCTGCTCCTCTTAGCATGATAAAGAAGATTCAAAGAGAGTGAGATGCCAGCTCCTTTCATTCAGTCAGTAGCTTCAAACATTTCTGGACGTTTTTCAATGGCAAAAATCAATGAATATTGTAAATGCACAAACAGTAATTTCTCCACATTGCAAGGTGCAATTCTGAAATTTTTTGCTTTTTCCTGCTCCTCTTAGCATGATAAAGAAGATTCAAAGAGAGTGAGATGCCAGCTCTTTTCATTCAGTCAGTAGCTCCAAACATTTCTGGTATATGAATAACATGATGTTTTTCAATGGCAAAATTCTGTGAATATTGTAAATGCACAAACAGTAATTTCTCCGCATTGCAAGGTGCAATTCTGAAATTTTTGCTTTTACCTGCTCCTCATAGCATGATAAAGAAGATTCAAAGAGAGTGAGATGCCAGCTCCTTTCATTCAGTCAGTAGCTTCAAACATTTCTGGACGTTTTTCAATGGCAAAAATCAATGAATATTGTAAATGCACAAACAGTAATTTCTCCACATTGCAAGGTGCAATTCTGAAATTTTTTGCTTTTTCCTGCTCCTCTTAGCATGATAAAGAAGATTCAAAGAGAGTGAGATGCCAGCTCTTTTCATTCAGTCAGTAGCTTCAAACATTTCTGGTATATGAATAACATGATGTTTTTCAATGGCAAAAATCAATGAATATTGTAAATGCACAAACAGTAATTTCTCCGCATTGCAAGGTGCAATTCTGAAATTTTTTGCTTTTTCCTGCTCCTCTTAGCATGATAAAGAAGATTCAAAGAGAGTGAGATGCCAGCTCCTTTCATTCAGTCAGTAGCTTCAAACATTTCTGGACGTTTTTCAATGGCAAAAATCAATGAATATTGTAAATGCACAAACAGTAATTTCTCCACATTGCAAGGTGCAATTCTGAAATTTTTTGCTTTTTCCTGCTCCTCTTAGCATGATAAAGAAGATTCAAAGAGAGTGAGATGCCAGCTCTTTTCATTCAGTCAGTAGCTTCAAACATTTCTGGTATATGAATAACATGATGTTTTTCAATGGCAAAAATCAATGAATATTGTAAATGCACAAACAGTAATTTCTCAGCATTGCAACTTGCAATTCTGAAATTTTTTGCTTTTTCCTGATCCTCTTAGCATGATAAAGAAGATTCAAAGAGAGTGAGATGCCAGCTCCTTTCATTCAGTCAGTAGCTTCAAACATTTCTGGACGTTTTTCAATGGCAAAAATCAATGAATATTTTAAATGCACAAACAGTAATTTCTCCACATTGCAAGGTGCAATTCTGAAATTTTTTGCTTTTTCCTGCTCCTCTTAGCATGATAAAGAAGATTCAAAGAGAGTGAGATGCCAGCTCTTTTCATTCAGTCAGTAGCTTCAAACATTTCTGGTATATGAATAACATAATGTTTTTCAATGGCAAAAATCAATGAATATTGTAAATGCACAAACAGTAATTTCTCCGCATTGCAAGGTGCAATTCTGAAATTTTTTGCTTTTTCCTGCTCCTCTTAGCATGATAAAGAAGATTCAAAGAGAGTGAGATGCCAGCTCCTTTCATTCAGTCAGTAGCTTCAAACATTTCTGGACGTTTTTCAATGGCAAAAATCAATGAATATTGTAAATGCACAAACAGTAATTTCTCCACATTGCAAGGTGCAATTCTGAAATTTTTTGCTTTTTCCTGCTCCTCTTAGCATGATAAAGAAGATTCAAAGAGAATGAGATGCCAGCTCTTTTCATTCAGTCAGTAGCTTCAAACATTTCTGGTATATGAATAACATGATGTTTTTCAATGGCAAAAATCAATGAATATTGTAAATGCACAAACAGTAATTTCTCCGCATTGCAAGGTGCAATTCTGAAATTTTTGCTTTTTCCTGCTCCTCTTAGCATGATAAAGAAGATTCAAAGAGAGTGAGATGCCAGCTCCTTTCATTCAGTCAGTAGCTTCAAACATTTCTGGACGTTTTTCAATGGCAAAAATCAATGAATATTGTAAATGCACAAACAGTAATTTCTCCACATTGCAAGGTGCAATTCTGAAATTGTTTGCTTTTTCCTGCTCCTCTTAGCATGATAAAGAAGATTCAAAGAGAGTGAGATGCCAGCTCTTTTCATTCAGTCAGTAGCTTCAAACATTTCTGGTATATGAATAACATGATGTTTTTCAATGGCAAAAATCAATGAATATTGTAAATGCACAAACAGTAATTTCTCCGCATTGCAAGGTGCAATTCTGAAATTTTTGCTTTTTCCTGCTCCTCTTAGCATGATAAAGAAGATCCAAAGAGAGTGAGATGTCAGCTCCTTTCATTCAGTCAGTAGCTTCAAACATTTCTGGACGTTTTTCAATGGCAAAAATCAATGAATATTGTAAATGCACAAACAGTAATTTCTCCACATTGAAAGGTGCAATTCTGAAATTTTTTGCTTTTTCCTGCTCCTCTTAGCATGATAAAGAAGATTCAAAGAGAGTGAGATGCCAGCTCTTTTCATTCAGTCAGTAGCTTCAAACATTTCTGGTATATGAATAACATGATGTTTTTCAATGGCAAAAATCAATGAATATTGTAAATGCACAAACAGTAATTTCTCCGCATTGCAAGGTGCAATTCTGAAATTTTTGCTTTTTCCTGCTCCTCTTAGCATGATAAAGAAGGTTCAAAGAGAGTGAGATGCCAGCTCCTTTCATTCAGTCAGTAGCTTCAAACATTTCTGGACGTTTTTCAATGGCAAAAATCAATGAATATTGTAAATGCACAAACAGTAATTTCTCCACATTGCAAGGTGCAATTCTGAAATTTTTTGCTTTTTCCTGCTCCTCTTAGCATGATAAAGAAGATTCAAAGAGAGTGAGATGCCAGCTCTTTTCATTCAGTCAGTAGCTTCAAACATTTCTGGTATATGAATAACATGATGTTTTTCAATGGCAAAAATCAATGAATATTGTAAATGCACAAACAGTAATTTCTCCGCATTGCAAGGTGCAATTCTGAAATTTTTTGCTTTTTCCTGCTCCTCTTAGCATAATAAAGAAGATTCAAAGAGAGTGAGATGCCAGCTCCTTTCATTCAGTCAGTAGCTTCAAACATTTCTGGACGTTTTCCAATGGCAAAAATCAATGAATATTGTAAATGCACAAACAGTAATTTCTCCACATTTCAAGGTGCAATTCTGAATTTTTTTGCTTTTTCCTGCTCCTCTTAGCATGATAAAGAATATTCAAAGAGAGTGAGATGCCAGCTCTTTTCATTCAGTCAGTAGCTCTAAACATTTCTGGTATATGAATAACATGATGTTTTTCAATGGCAAAAATCAGTGAATATTGTAAATGCACAAACAGTAATTTCTCCGCATTGCAAGGTGCAATTCTGAAATTTTTGCTTTTACCTGCTCCTCTTAGCATGATAAAGAAGATTCAAAGAGAGTGAGATGCCAGCTCCTTTCATTCAGTCAGTAGCTTCAAACATTTCTGGACGTTTTTCAATGGCAAAAATCAATGAATATTGTAAATGCACAAACAGTATTTTCTCCACATTGCAAGGTGCAATTCTGAAATTTTTTGCTTTTTCCTGCTCCTCTTAGCATGATAAAGAAGATTCAAAGAGAGTGAGATGCCAGCTCTTTTCATTCAGTCAGTAGCTTCAAACATTTCTGGTATATGAATAACATGATGTTTTTCAATGGCAAAAATCAATGAATATTGTAAATGCACAAACAGTAATTTCTCCGCATTGCAAGGTGCAATTCTGAAATTTTTTGCTTTTTCCTGCTCCTCTTAGCATGATAAAGAAGATTCAAAGAGAGTGAGATGCCAGCTCCTTTCATTCAGTCAGTAGCTTCAAACATTTCTGGACGTTTTTCAATGGCAAAAATCAATGAATATTGTAAATGCACAAACATTAATTTCTCCACATTGCAAGGTGCAATTCTGAAATTTTTTGCTTTTTCCTGCTCCTCTTAGCATGATAAAGAAGATTCAAAGAGAGTGAGATGCCAGCTCTTTTCATTCAGTCAGTAGCTTCAAACAATTCTGGTATATGAATAACATGATGTTTTTCAATGGCAAAAATCAATGAATATTGTAAATGCACAAACAGTAATTTCTCCGCATTGCAAGGTGCAATTCTGAAATTTTTTGCTTTTTCCTGCTCCTCTTAGCATGATAAAGAAGATTCAAAGAGAGTGAGATGCCAGCTCTTTTCATTCAGTCAGTAGCTCCAAACATTTCTGGTATATGAATAACATGATGTTTTTCAATGGCAAAAATCAGTGAATATTGTAAATGCACAAACAGTAATTTCTCCGCATTGCAAGGTGCAATTCTGAATTTTTTGCTTTTTCCTGCTCCTCTTAGCATGATAAAGAAGATTCAAAGAGAGTGAGATGCCAGCTCCTTTCATTCAGTCAGTAGCTTCAAACATTTCTGGACGTTTTTCAATGGCAAAAATCAATGAATATTGTAAATGCACAAACAGTAATTTCTCCACATTGCAATGTGCAATTCTGAAATTTTTTGCTTTTTCCTGCTCCTCTTAGCATGATAAAGAAGAATCAAAGAGAGTGAGATGCCAGCTCTTTTCATTCAGTCAGTAGCTTCAAACATTTCTGGTATATGAATAACATGATGTTTTTCAATGGCAAAAATCAATGAATATTGTAAATACACAAACAGTAATTTCTCCGCATTGCAAGGTGCAATTCTGAAATTTTTTGCTTTTTCCTGCTCCTCTTAGCATGATAAAGAAGATTCAAAGAGAGTGAGATGCCAGCTCCTTTCATTCAGTCAGTAGCTTCAAACATTTCTGGAAGTTTTTCAATGGCAAAAATCAATGAATATTGTAAATGCACAAACAGTAATTTCTCCACATTGCAAGGTGCAATTCTGAAATTTTTTGCTTTTTCCTGCTCCTCTTAGCATGATAAAGAATATTCAAAGAGAGTGAGATGCCAGCTCTTTTCATTCAGTCAGTAGCTCCAAACATTTCTGGTATATGAATAACATGATGTTTTTCAATGGCAAAAATCAGTGAATATTGTAAATGCACAAACAGTAATTTCTCCGCATTGCAAGGTGCAATTCTGAAATTTTTGCTTTTACCTGCTCCTCTTAGCATGATAAAGAAGATTCAAAGAGAGTGAGATGCCAGCTCCTTTCATTCAGTCAGTAGCTTCAAACATTTCTGGTATATGAATAACATGATGTTTTTCAATGGCAAAAATCAATGAATATTGTAAATGCACAAACAGTAATTTCTCCGCATTGCAAGGTGCAATTCTGAAATTTTTTGCTTTTTCCTGCTCCTCTTAGCATGATAAAGAAGATTCAAAGAGAGTGAGATGCCAGCTCCTTTCATTCAGTCAGTAGCTTCAAACATTTCTGGACGTTTTTCAATGGCAAAAATCAATGAATATTGTAAATGCACAAACAGTAATTTCTCCACATTGAAAGGTGCAATTCTGAAATTTTTTGCTTTTTCCTGCTCCTCTTAGCATGATAAAGAAGATTCAAAGAGAGTGAGATGCCAGCTCTTTTCATTCAGTCAGTAGCTTCAAACAATTCTGGTATATGAATAACATGATGTTTTTCAATGGCAAAAATCAATGAATATTGTAAATGCACAAACAGTAATTTCTCCGCATTGCAAGGTGCAATTCTGAAATTTTTTGCTTTTTCCTGCTACTCTTAGCATGATAAAGAAGATTCAAAGAGAGTGAGATGCCAGCTCCTTTCATTCAGTCAGTAGCTTCAAACATTTCTGGACGTTTTTCAATGGCAAAAATCAATGAATATTGTAAATGCACAAACAGTAATTTCTCCACATTGCAAGGTGCAATTCTGAAATTTTTTGCTTTTTCCTGCTCCTCTTAGCATGATAAAGAAGATTCAAAGAGAGTGAGATGCCAGCTCATTTCATTCAGTCAGTAGCTTCAAACATTTGTGGTATATGAATAACATGATGTTTTTCAATGGCAAAAATCAATGAATATTGTAAATGCACAAACAGTAATTTCTCCGCATTGCAAGGTGCAATTCTGAAATTTTTTGCTTTTTCCTGCTCCTCTTAGCATGATAAAGAAGATTCAAAGAGAGTGAGATGCCAGCTCTTTTCATTCAGTCAGTAGCTCCAAACATTTCTGGTATATGAATAACATGATGTTTTTCAATGGCAAAAATCAGTGAATATTGTAAATGCACAAACAGTAATTTCTCCGCATTGCAAGGTGCAATTCTGAAATTTTTGCTTTTACCTGCTCCTCTTAGCATGATAAAGAAGATTCAAAGAGAGTGAGATGCCAGCTCCTTTCATTCAGTCAGTAGCTTCAAACATTTCTGGACGTTTTTCAATGGCAAAAATCAATGAATATTGTAAATGCACAAACAGTAATTTCTCCACATTGCAAGGTGCAATTCTGAAATTTTTTGCTTTTTCCTGCTCCTCTTAGCATGATAAAGAAGATTCAAAGAGAGTGAGATGCCAGCTCTTTTCATTCAGTCAGTAGCTTCAAACATTTCTGGTATATGAATAACATGATGTTTTTCAATGGCAAAAATCAATGAATATTGTAAATGCACAAACAGTAATTTCTCCGCATTGCAAGGTGCAATTCTGAAATTTTTTGCTTTTTCCTGCTCCTCTTAGCATGATAAAGAAGATTCAAAGAGAGTGAGATGCCAGCTCCTTTCATTCAGTCAGTAGCTTCAAACATTTCTGGACGTTTTTCAATGGCAAAAATCAATGAATATTGTAAATGCACAAACAGTAATTTCTCCACATTGCAAGGTGCAATTCTGAAATTTTTTGCTTTTTCCTGCTCCTCTTAGCATGATAAAGAAGATTCAAAGAGAGTGAGATGCCAGCTCATTTCATTCAGTCAGTAGCTTCAAACATTTGTGGTATATGAATAACATGATGTTTTTCAATGGCAAAAATCAATGAATATTGTAAATGCACAAACAGTAATTTCTCCGCATTGCAAGGAGCAATTCTGAAATTTTTTGCTTTTTCCTGCTCCTCTTAGCATGATAAAGAAGATTCAAAGAGAGTGAGATGCCAGCTCCTTTCATTCAGTTAGTAGCTTCAAACATTTCTGGACGTTTTTCAATGGCAAAAATCAATGAATATTGTAAATGCACAAACAGTAATTTCTCCGCATTGCAAGGTGCAATTCTGAAATTTTTTGCTTTTTCCTGCTCCTCTTAGCATGATAAAGAAGATTCAAAGAGAGTGAGATGCCAGCTCTTTTCATTCAGTCAGTAGCTTCAAACAATTGTGGTATATGAATAACATGATGTTTTTCAATGGCAAAAATCAATGAATATTGTAAATGCACAAACAGTAATTTCTCCGCATTGCAAGGTGCAATTCTGAAATTTTTTGCTTTTCCCTGCTCCTCTTAGCATGATAAAGATGATTCAAAGAGAGTGAGATGCCAGCTCCTTTCAGTCAGTCAGTAGCTTCAAACATTTCTGGACGTTTTTCAATGGCAAAAATCAATGAATATTGTAAATGCACAAACAGTAATTTCTCCACATTGCAAGGTGCAATTCTGAAATTTTTTGCTTTTTCCTGCTCCTCTTAGCATGATAAAGAAGATTCAAAGAGAGTGAGATTCCAGCTCTTTTCATTCAGTCAGTAGCTTCAAACAATTCTGGTATATGAATAACATGATGTTTTTCAATGGCAAAAATCAATGAATATTGTAAATGCACAAACAGTAATTTCTCCGCATTGCAAGGTGCAATTCTGAAATTTTTTGCTTTTTCTTGCTCCTCTTAGCATGATAAAGAAGATTCAAAGAGAGTGAGATGCCAGCTCCTTTCATTCAGTCAGTAGCTTCAAACATTTCTGGACGTTTTTCAATGGCAAAAATCAATGAATATTGTAAATGCACAAACAGTAATTTCTCCACATTGCAAGGTGCAATTCTGAAATTTTTTGCTTTTTCCTGCTCCTCTTAGCATGATAAAGAAGATTCAAAGAGAGTGAGATGCCAGCTCATTTCATTCAGTCAGTAGCTTCAAACATTTGTGGTATATGAATAACATGATGTTTTTCAATGGCAAAAATCAATGAATATTGTAAATGCACAAACAGTAATTTCTCCGCATTGCAAGGTGCAATTCTGAAATTTTTTGCTTTTTCCTGCTCCTCTTAGCATGATAAAGAAGATTCAAAGAGAGTGAGATGTCAGCTCTTTTCATTCAGTCAGTAGCTCCAAACATTTCTGGTATATGAATAACATGATGTTTTTCAATGGCAAAAATCAGTGAATATTGTAAATGCACAAACAGTAATTTCTCCGCATTGCAAGGTGCAATTCTGAAATTTTTGCTTTTACCTGCTCCTCTTAGCATGATAAAGAAGATTCAAAGAGATTGAGATGCCAGCTCCTTTCATTCAGTCAGTAGCTTCAAACATTTCTGGACGTTTTTCAATGGCAAAAATCAATGAATATTGTAAATGCACAAACAGTAATTTCTCCACATTGCAAGGTGCAATTCTGAAATTTTTTGCTTTTTCCTGCTCCTCTTAGCATGATAAAGAAGATTCAAAGAGAGTGAGATGCCAGCTCTTTTCATTCAGTCAGTAGCTTCAAACATTTCTGGTATATGAATAACATGATGTTTTTCAATGGCAAAAATCAATGAATATTGTAAATGCACAAACAGTAATTTCTCCGCATTGCAAGGTGCAATTCTGAAATTTTTTGCTTTTTCCTGCTCCTCCTAGCATGATAAAGAAGATTCAAAGAGAGTGAGATGCCATCTCCTTTCATTCAGTCAGTAGCTTCAAACATTTCTGGACGTTTTTCAATGGCAAAAATCAATGAATATTGTAAATGCACAAACAGTAATTTCTCCACATTGCAAGGTGCAATTCTGAATTTTTTTGCTTTTTCCTGCTCCTCTTAGCATGATAAAGAAGATTCAAAGAGAGTGAGATGCCAGCTCATTTCATTCAGTCAGTAGCTTCAAACATTTGTGGTATATGAATAACATGATGTTTTTCAATGGCAAAAATCAGTGAATATTGTAAATGCACAAACAGTAATTTCTCCGCATTGCAAGGTGCAATTCTGAAATTTTTTGCTTTGTCCTGCTCCTCTTAGCATGATAAAGAAGATTCAAAGAGAGTGAGATGCCAGCTCCTTTCATTCAGTCAGTAGCTTCAAACATTTCTGGACGTTTTTCAATGGCAAAAATCAATGAATATTGTAAATGCACAAACAGTAATTTCTCCGCATTGCAAGGTGCAATTCTGAAATTTTTTACTTTTTCCTGCTCCTCTTAGCATGATAAAGAAGATTCAAAGAGAGTGAGATGCCAGCTCTTTTCATTCAGTCAGTAGCTTCAAACATTTCTGGTATATGAATAACATGATGTTTTTCAATGGCAAAAATCAATGAATATTGTAAATGCACAAACAGTAATTTCTCCGCATTGCAAGGTGCAATTCTGAAATTTTTTGCTTTTTCCTGCTCCTCTTAGCATGATAAAGAAGATTCAAAGAGAGTGAGATGCCAGCTCCTTTCATTCAGTCAGTAGCTTCAAACATTTCTGGACGTTTTTCAATGGCAAAAATCAATGAATATTGTAAATGCACAAACAGTAATTTCTCCACATTGCAAGGTGCAATTCTGAATTTTTTTGCTTTTTCCTGCTCCTCTTAGCATGATAAAGAAGATTCAAAGAGAGTGAGATGCCAGCTCTTTTCATTCAGTCAGTAGCTTCAAACATTTCTGGTATATGAATAACATGATGTTTTTCAATGGCAAAAATCAATGAATATTGTAAATGCACAAACAATAATTTCTCCGCATTGCAAGGTGCAATTCTGAAATTTTTTGCTTTTTCCTGCTCCTCTTAGCATGATAAAGAAGATTCAAAGAGAGTGAGATGCCAGCTCCTTTCATTCAGTCAGTAGCTTCAAACACTTCTGGACGTTTTTCAATGGCAAAAATCAATGAATATTGTAAATGCACAAACAGTAATTTCTCCACATTGCAAGGTGCAATTCTGAAATTTTTTGCTTTTTCCTGCTCCTCTTAGCATGATAAAGAAGATTCAAAGAGAGTGAGATGCCAGCTCTTTTCATTCAGTCAGTAGCTTCAAACATTTCTGGTATATGAATAACATGATGTTTTTCAATGGCAAAAATCAATGAATATTGTAAATACACAAACAGTAATTTCTCCGCATTGCAAGGTGCAATTCTGAAATTTTTTGCTTTTTCCTGCTCCTCTTAGCATGATAAAGAAGATTCAAAGAGAGTGAGATGCCAGCTCCTTTCATTCAGTCAGTAGCTTCAAACATTTCTGGACGTTTTTCAATGGCAAAAATCAATGAATATTGTAAATGCACAAACAGTAATTTCTCCACATTGCAAGGTGCAATTCTGAAATTTTTTGCTTTTTCCTGCTCATCTTAGCATGATAAAGAAGATTCAAAGAGAGTGAGATGCCAGCTCTTTTCATTCAGTCAGTAGCTTCAAACATTTCTGGTATATGAATAACATGATGTTTTTCAATGGCAAAAATCAATGAATATTGTAAATGCACAAACAGTAATTTCTCCGCATTGCAAGGTGCAATTCTGAAATTTTTTGCTTTTTCCTGCTCCTCTTAGCATGATAAAGAAGATTCAAAGAGAGTGAGATGCCAGCTCCTTTCATTCAGTCAGTAGCTTCAAACATTTCTGGACGTTTTTCAATGGCAAAAATCAATGAATATTGTAAATGCACAAACAGTAATTTCTCCACATTGCAAGGTGCAATTCTGAAATTTTTTGCTTTTTCCTGCTCCTCTTAGCATGATAAAGAAGATTCAAAGAGAGTGAGATGCCAGCTCTTTTCATTCAGTCAGTAGCTCCAAACATTTCTGGTATATGAATAACATGATGTTTTTCAATGGCAAAATTCTGTGAATATTGTAAATGCACAAACAGTAATTTCTCCGCATTGCAAGGTGCAATTCTGAAATTTTTGCTTTTACCTGCTCCTCATAGCATGATAAAGAAGATTCAAAGAGAGTGAGATGCCAGCTCCTTTCATTCAGTCAGTAGCTTCAAACATTTCTGGACGTTTTTCAATGGCAAAAATCAATGAATATTGTAAATGCACAAACAGTAATTTCTCCACATTGCAAGGTGCAATTCTGAAATTTTTTGCTTTTTCCTGCTCCTCTTAGCATGATAAAGAAGATTCAAAGAGAGTGAGATGCCAGCTCTTTTCATTCAGTCAGTAGCTTCAAACATTTCTGGTATATGAATAACATGATGTTTTTCAATGGCAAAAATCAATGAATATTGTAAATGCACAAACAGTAATTTCTCCGCATTGCAAGGTGCAATTCTGAAATTTTTTGCTTTTTCCTGCTCCTCTTAGCATGATAAAGAAGATTCAAAGAGAGTGAGATGCCAGCTCCTTTCATTCAGTCAGTAGCTTCAAACATTTCTGGACGTTTTTCAATGGCAAAAATCAATGAATATTGTAAATGCACAAACAGTAATTTCTCCACATTGCAAGGTGCAATTCTGAAATTTTTTGCTTTTTCCTGCTCCTCTTAGCATGATAAAGAAGATTCAAAGAGAGTGAGATGCCAGCTCTTTTCATTCAGTCAGTAGCTTCAAACATTTCTGGTATATGAATAACATGATGTTTTTCAATGGCAAAAATCAATGAATATTGTAAATGCACAAACAGTAATTTCTCAGCATTGCAACTTGCAATTCTGAAATTTTTTGCTTTTTCCTGCTCCTCTTAGCATGATAAAGAAGATTCAAAGAGAGTGAGATGCCAGCTCCTTTCATTCAGTCAGTAGCTTCAAACATTTCTGGACGTTTTTCAATGGCAAAAATCAATGAATATTTTAAATGCACAAACAGTAATTTCTCCACATTGCAAGGTGCAATTCTGAAATTTTTTGCTTTTTCCTGCTCCTCTTAGAATGATAAAGAAGATTCAAAGAGAGTGAGATGCCAGCTCTTTTCATTCAGTCAGTAGCTTCAAACATTTCTGGTATATGAATAACATAATGTTTTTCAATGGCAAAAATCAATGAATATTGTAAATGCACAAACAGTAATTTCTCCGCATTGCAAGGTGCAATTCTGAAATTTTTTGCTTTTTCCTGCTCCTCTTAGCATGATAAAGAAGATTCAAAGAGAGTGAGATGCCAGCTCCTTTCATTCAGTCAGTAGCTTCAAACATTTCTGGACGTTTTTCAATGGCAAAAATCAATGAATATTGTAAATGCACAAACAGTAATTTCTCCACATTGCAAGGTGCAATTCTGAAATTTTTTGCTTTTTCCTGCTCCTCTTAGCATGATAAAGAAGATTCAAAGAGAATGAGATGCCAGCTCTTTTCATTCAGTCAGTAGCTTCAAACATTTCTGGTATATGAATAACATGATGTTTTTCAATGGCAAAAATCAATGAATATTGTAAATGCACAAACAGTAATTTCTCCGCATTGCAAGGTGCAATTCTGAAATTTTTGCTTTTTCCTGCTCCTCTTAGCATGATAAAGAAGATTCAAAGAGAGTGAGATGCCAGCTCCTTTCATTCAGTCAGTAGCTTCAAACATTTCTGGACGTTTTTCAATGGCAAAAATCAATGAATATTGTAAATGCACAAACAGTAATTTCTCCACATTGCAAGGTGCAATTCTGAAATTGTTTGCTTTTTCCTGCTCCTCTTAGCATGATAAAGAAGATTCAAAGAGAGTGAGATGCCAGCTCTTTTCATTCAGTCAGTAGCTTCAAACATTTCTGGTATATGAATAACATGATGTTTTTCAATGGCAAAAATCAATGAATATTGTAAATGCACAAACAGTAATTTCTCCGCATTGCAAGGTGCAATTCTGAAATTTTTGCTTTTTCCTGCTCCTCTTAGCATGATAAAGAAGATCCAAAGAGAGTGAGATGTCAGCTCCTTTCATTCAGTCAGTAGCTTCAAACATTTCTGGACGTTTTTCAATGGCAAAAATCAATGAATATTGTAAATGCACAAACAGTAATTTCTCCACATTGAAAGGTGCAATTCTGAAATTTTTTGCTTTTTCCTGCTCCTCTTAGCATGATAAAGAAGATTCAAAGAGAGTGAGATGCCAGCTCTTTTCATTCAGTCAGTAGCTTCAAACATTTCTGGTATATGAATAACATGATGTTTTTCAATGGCAAAAATCAATGAATATTGTAAATGCACAAACAGTAATTTCTCCGCATTGCAAGGTGCAATTCTGAAATTTTTGCTTTTTCCTGCTCCTCTTAGCATGATAAAGAAGGTTCAAAGAGAGTGAGATGCCAGCTCCTTTCATTCAGTCCGTAGCTTCAAACATTTCTGGACGCTTTTCAATGGCAAAAATCAATGAGTATTGTAAATGCACAAACAGTAATTTCTCCACATTGCAAGGTGCAATTCTGAAATTTTTTGCTTTTTCCTGCTCCTCTTAGCATGATAAAGAAGATTCAAAGAAAGTGAGATGCCAGCTCTTTTCATTCAGTCAGTAGCTTCAAACAATTCTGGTATATGAATAACATGATGTTTTTCAATGGCAAAAATCAATGAATATTGTAAATGCACAAACAGTAATTTCTCCGCATTGCAAGGTGCAATTCTGAAATTTTTTGCTTTTTCCTGCTCCTCTTAGCATGATAAAGAAGATTCAAAGAGAGTGAGATGCCAGCTCCTTTCATTCAGTCAGTAGCTTCAAACATTTCTGGACGTTTTTCAATGGCAAAAATCAATGAATATTGTAAATGCACAAACAGTAATTTCTCCACATTGCAAGGTGCAATTCTGAAATTTTTTGCTTTTTCCTGCTCCTCTTAGCATGATAAAGAAGATTCAAAGAGAGTGAGATGCCAGCTCTTTTCATTCAGTCAGTAGCTTCAAACATTTCTGGTATATGAATAACATGATGTTTTTCAATGGCAAAAATCAATGAATATTGTAAATGCACAAACAGTAATTTCTCCGCATTGCAAGGTGCAATTCTGAAATTTTTTGCTTTTTCCTGCTCCTCTTAGCATTATAAAGAAGATTCAAAGAGAGTGAGATGCCAGCTCCTTTCATTCAGTCAGTAGCTTCAAACATTTCTGGACGTTTTTCAATGGCAAAAATCAATGAATATTGTAAATGCACAAACAGTAATTTCTCCACATTGCAAGGTGCAATTCTGAAATTTTTTGCTTTTTCCTGCTCCTCTTAGCATGATAAAGAAGATTCAAAGAGAGTGAGATGCCAGCTCTTTTCATTCAGTCAGTAGCTTCAAACAATTCTGGTATATGAATAACATGATGTTTTTCAATGGCAAAAATCAATGAATATTGTAAATGCACAAACAGTAATTTCTCCGCATTGCAAGGTGCAATTCTGAAATTTTTTGCTTTTTCCTGCTCCTCTTAGCATGATAAAGAAGATTCAAAGAGAGTGAGATGCCAGCTCTTTTCATTCAGTCAGTAGCTTCAAACATTTCTGGACGTTTTTCAATGGCAAAAATCAATGAATATTGTAAATGCACAAACAGTAATTTCTACACATTGCAAGGTGCAATTCTGAAATTTTTTGCTTTTTCCTGCTCCTCTTAGCATGATAAAGAAGATTCAAAGAGAGTGAGATGCCAGCTCTTTTCATTCAGTCAGTAGCTTCAAACATTTCTGGTATATGAATAACATGATGTTTTTCAATGGCAAAAATCAATGAATATTGTAAATGCACAAACAGTAATTTCTCCGCATTGCAAGGTGCAATTCTGAAATTTTTTGCTTTTTCCTGCTCCTCTTAGCATAATAAAGAAGATTCAAAGAGAGTGAGATGCCAGCTCCTTTCATTCAGTCAGTAGCTTCAAACATTTCTGGACGTTTTCCAATGGCAAAAATCAATGAATATTGTAAATGCACAAACAGTAATTTCTCCACATTTCAAGGTGCAATTCTGAATTTTTTTGCTTTTTCCTGCTCCTCTTAGCATGATAAAGAAGATTCAAAGAGAGTGAGATGCCAGCTCTTTTCATTCAGTCAGTAGCTTCAAACATTTCTGGTATATGAATAACATGATGTTTTTCAATGGCAAAAATCAATGAATATTGTAAATGCACAAACAGTAATTTCTCCGCATTGCAAGGTGCAATTCTGAAATTTTTTGCTTTTTCCTGCTCCACTTAGCATGATAAAGAAGATTCAAAGAGAGTGAGATGCCAGCTCCTTTCATTCAGTCAGTAGCTTCAAACATTTCTGGACGTTTTTCAATGGCAAAAATCAATGAATATTGTAAATGCACAAACAATAATTTCTCCACATTGCAAGGTGCAATTCTGAAATTTTTTGCTTTTTCCTGCTCCTCTTAGCATGATAAAGAAGATTCAAAGAGAGTGAGATGAAAGCTTTTTTCATTCAGTCAGTAGCTTCAAACAATTCTGGTATATGAATAACATGATGTTTTTCAACGGCAAAAATCAATGAATATTGTAAATGCACAAACAGTAATTTCTCCGCATTGCAAGGTGCAATTTTGAAATTTTTTGCTTTTTCCTGCTCCTCTTAGCATGATAAAGAAGATTCAAAGAGAGTGAGATGCCAGCTCTTTTCATTCAGTCAGTAGCTTCAAACATTTCTGGTATATGAATAACATGATGTTTTTCAATGGCAAAAATCAATGAATATTGTAAATGCACAAACAGTAATTTCTCCGCATTGCAAGGTGCAATTCTCAATTTTTTTGCTTTTTCCTGCTCCTCTTAGCATGATAAAGAAGATTCAAAGAGAGTGAGATGCCAGCTCCTTTCATTCAGTCAGTAGCTTCAAACATTTCTGGACGTTTTTCAATGGCAAAAATCAATGAATATTGTAAATGCACAAACAGTAATTTCTCCACATTGCAAGGTGCAATTCTGAAATTTTTTGCTTTTTCCTGCTCCTCTTAGCATGATAAAGAAGATTCAAAGAGAGTGAGATGCCAGCTCTTTTCATTCAGTCAGTAGCTTCAAACATTTCTGGTATATGAATAACATGATGTTTTTCAATGGCAAAAATCAATGAATATTGTAAATGCACAAACAGTAATTTCTCCGCATTGCAAGGTGCAATTCTGAAATTTTTGCTTTTTCCTGCTCCTCTCAGCATGATAAAGAAGATTCAAAGAGAGTGAGATGCCAGCTCCTTTCATTCAGTCAGTAGCTTCAAACATTTCTGGACGTTTTTCAATGGCAAAAATCAATGAATATTGTAAATGCACAAACAGTAATTTCTCCACATTGCAAGGTGCAATTCTGAAATTTTTTGCTTTTTCCTGCTCCTCTTAGCATGATAAAGAAGATTCAAAGAGAGTGAGATGCCAGCTCTTTTCATTCAGTCAGTAGCTTCAAACATTTCTGGTATATGAATAACATGATGTTTTTCAATGGCAAAAATCAATGAATATTGTAAATGCACAAAAAGTATTTTCTCCGCATTGCAAGGTGCAATTCTGAAATTTTTTGCTTTTTCCTGCTCCACTTAGCATGATAAAGAAGATTCAAAGAGAGTGAGATGCCAGCTCCTTTCATTCAGTCAGTAGCTTCAAACATTTCTGGACGTTTTTCAATGGCAAAAATCAATGAATATTGTAAATGCACAAACAGTAATTTCTCCACATTGCAAGGTGCAATTCTGAAATTTTTTGCTTTTTCCTGCTCCTCTTAGCATGATAAAGAAGATTCAAAGAGAGTGAGATGCCAGCTTTTTTCATTCAGTCAGTAGCTTCAAACAATTCTGGTATATGAATAACATGATGTTTTTCAATGGCAAAAATCAATGAATATTGTAAATGCACAAACAGTAATTTCTCCGCATTGCAAGGTGCAATTTTGAAATTTTTTGCTTTTTCATGCTCCTCTTAGCATGATAAAGAAGATTCAAAGAGAGTGAGATGCCAGCTCCTTTCATTCAGTCAGTAGCTTCAAACATTTCTGGACGTTTTTCAATGGCAAAAATCAATGAATATTGTAAATGCACAAACAGTAATTTCTCCACATTGCAAGGTGCAATTCTGAAATGTTTTGCTTTTTCCTGCTCCTCTTAGCATGATAAAGAAGATTCAAAGAGAGTGAGATGCCAGCTTTTTTCAATCAGTCAGTAGCTTCAAACAATTCTGGTATATGAATAACATGATGTTTTTCAATGGCAAAAATCAATGAATATTGTAAATTCACAAACAGTAATTTCTCCGCATTGCAAGGTGCAATTTTGAAATTTTTTGCTTTTTCCTGCTCCTCTTAGCATGATAAAGAAGATTCAAAGAGAGTGAGATGCCAGCTCTTTTCATTCAGTCAGTAGCTTCAAACATTTCTGGTATATGAATAACATGATGTTTTTCAATGGCAAAAATCAATGAATATTGTAAATGCACAAACAGTAATTTCTCCACATTGCAAGGTGCAATTCTGACATTTTTTGCTTTTTCCTGCTCCTCTTAGCATGATAAAGAAGATTCAAAGAGAGTGAGATGCCAGCTCTTTTCATTCAGTCAGTAGCTTCAAACATTTCTGGACGTTTTTCAATGGCAAAAATCAATGAATATTGTAAATGCACAAACAGTAATTTCTCCACATTGCAAGGTGCAATTCTGAAATTTTTTGCTTTTTCCTGCTCCTCTTAGCATGATAAAGAAGATTCAAAGAGAGTGAGATGCAAGCTCTTTTCATTCAGTCAGTAGCTTCAAACATTTCTGGTATATGAATAACATGATGTTTTTCAATGGCAAAAATCAATGAATATTGTAAATGCACAAACAGTAATTTCTCCGCATTGCAAGGTGCAATTCTGAAATTTTTGCTTTTTCCTGCTCCTCTTAGCATGATAAAGAAGATTCAAAGAGAGTGAGATGCCAGCTCCTTTCATTCAGTCAGTAGCTTCAAACATTTCTGGACGTTTTTCAATGGCAAAAATCAATGAATATTGTAAATGCACAAACAGTAATTTCTCCACATTGCAAGGTGCAATTCTGAAATTTTTTGCTTTTTCCTGCTCCTCTTAGCATGATAAAGAAGATTCAAAGAGAGTGAGATGCCAGCTCTTTTCATTCAGTCAGTAGCTTCAAACATTTCTGGTATAGGAATAACATGATGTTTTTCAAAGGCAAAAATCAATGAATATTGTAAATGCACAAACAGTATTTTCTCCGCATTGCAAGGTGCAATTCTGAAATTTTTTGCTTTTTCCTGCTCCACTTAGCATGATAAAGAAGATTCAAAGAGAGTGAGATGCCAGCTCCTTTGATTCAGTCAGTAGCTTCAAACATTTCTGGACGTTTTTCAATGGCAAAAATCAATGAATATTGTAAATGCACAAACAGTAATTTCTCCACATTTCAAGTTGCAATTCTGAAATTTTTTGCTTTTTCCTGCTCCTCTTAGCATGATAAAGAAGATTCAAAGAGAGTGAGATGCCAGCTTTTTTCATTCAGTCAGTAGCTTCAAACAATTCTGGTATATGAATAACATGATGTTTTTCAATGGCAAAAATCAATGAATATTGTAAATGCACAAACAGTAATTTCTCCGCATTGCAAGGTGCAATTCTGAAATTTTTTGCCTTTTCCTGCTCCTCTTAGCATGATAAAGAAGATTCAAAGAGAGTGAGATGCCAGCTCCTTTCATTCAGTCAGTAGCTTCAAACATTTCTGGACGTTTTTCAATGGCAAAAATCAATGAATATTGTAAATGCACAAACAGTAATTTCTCCACATTGCAAGGTGCAATTCTAAAATTTGTTGCTTTTTCCTGCTCCTCTTAGCATGATAAAGAAGATTCAAAGAGAGTGAGATGCCAGCTCTTTTCATTCAGTCAGTAGCTTCAAACATTTCTGGTATATGAATAACATGATGTTTTTCAATGGCAAAAATCAATGAATATTGTAAATGCACAAACAGTAATTTCTCCGCATTGCAAGGTGCAATTTTGAAATTTTTTGCTTTTTCCTGCTCCTCTTAGCATGATAAAGAAGATTCAAAGAGAGTGAGATGCCAGCTGTTTTCATTCAGTCAGTAGCTTCAAACATTTCTCGTATATGAATAACATGATGTTTTTCAATGGCAAAAATCAATGAATATTGTAAATGCACAAACTGTAATTTCTCCGCATTGCAAGGTGCAATTCTGAATTTTTTTGCTTTTTCTTGCTCCTCTTAGCATGATAAAGAAGATTCAAAGAGAGTGAGATGCCAGCTCCTTTCATTCAGTCAGTAGCTTCAAACATTTCTGGACGTTTTTCAATGGCAAAAATCAATGAATATTGTAAATGCACAAACAGTAATTTCTCCACATTGCAAGGTGCAATTCTGAAATTTTTTGCTTTTTCCTGCTCCTCTTAGCATGATAAAGAAGATTCAAAGAGAGTGAGATGCCAGCTCTTTTCATTCAGTCAGTAGCTTCAAACATTTCTGGTATATGAATAACATGATGTTTTTCAATGGCAAAAATCAATGAATATTGTAAATGCACAAACAGTAATTTCTCCGCATTGCAAGGTGCAATTCTGAAATTTTGGCTTTTTCCTGCTCCTCTTAGCATGATAAAGAAGATTCAAAGAGAGTGAGATGCCAGCTCCTTTCATTCAGTCAGTAGCTTCAAACATTTCTGGACGTTTTTCAATGGCAAAAATCAATGAATATTGTAAATGCACAAACAGTAATTTCTCCACATTGCAAGGTGCAATTCTGAAATTTTTTGCTTTTTCCTGCTCCTCTTAGCATGATAAAGAAGATTCAAAGAGAGTGAGATGCCAGCTCTTTTCATTCAGTCAGTAGCTTCAAACATTTCTGGTATATGAATAACATGATGTTTTTCAATGGCAAAAATCAATGAATATTGTAAATGCACAAACAGTATTTTCTCCGCATTGCAAGGTGCAATTCTGAAATTTTTTGCTTTTTCCTGCTCCACTTAGCATGATAAAGAAGATTCAAAGAGAGTGAGATGCCAGCTCCTTTCATTCAGTCAGTAGCTTCAAACATTTCTGGACGTTTTTCAATGGCAAAAATCAATGAATATTGTAAATGCACAAACAGTAATTTCTCCACATTGCAAGGTGTAATTCTGAAATTTTTTGCTTTTTCCTGCTCCTCTTAGCATGATAAAGAAGATTCAAAGAGAGTGAGATGCCAGCTTTTTTCATTCAGTCAGTAGCTTCAAACAATTCTGGTATATGAATAACATGATGTTTTTCAATGGCAAAAATCAATGAATATTGTAAATGCACAAACAGTAATTTCTCCGCATTGCAAGTTGCAATTCTGAAATTTTTTGCTTTTTCCTGCTCCTCTTAGCATGATAAAGAAGATTCAAAGAGAGTGAGATGCCAGCTCCTTTCATTCAGTCAGTAGCTTCAAACATTTCTGGACGTTTTTCAATGGCAAAAATCAATGAATATTGTAAATGCACAAACAGTAATTTCTCCACATTGCAAGGTGCAATTCTAAAATTTGTTGCTTTTTCCTGCTCCTCTTAGCATGATAAAGAAGATTCAAAGAGAGTGAGATGCCAGCTCTTTTCATTCAGTCAGTAGCTTCAAACATTTCTGGTATATGAATAACATGATGTTTTTCAATGGCAAAAATCAATGAATATTGTAAATGCACAAACAGTAATTTCTCCGCATTGCAAGGTGCAATTCTGAAATTTTTTGCTTTTTCCTGCTCCTCTTAGCATGATAAAGAAGAATCAAAGAGAGTGAGATGCCAGCTCCTTTCATTCAGTCAGTAGCTTCAAACATTTCTGGACGTTTTTCAATGGCAAAAATCAATGAATATTGTAAATGCACAAACAGTAATTTCTCCACATTGCAAGGTGCAATTCTGAAATTTTTTGCTTTTTCCTGCTCCTCTTAGCATGATAAAGAAGATTCAAAGAGAGTGAGATGCCAGCTCTTTTCATTCAGTCAGTAGCTTCAAACATTTCTGGTATATGAATAACATGATGTTTTTCAATGGCAAAAATCAATGAATATTGTAAATGCACAAACAGTAATTTCTCCGCATTGCAAGGTGCAATTCTGAAATTTTTGCTTTTTCCTGCTCCTCTTAGCATGATAAAGAAGATTCAAAGAGAGTGAGATGCCAGCTCCTTTCATTCAGTCAGTAGCTTCAAACATTTCTGGACGTTTTTCAATGGCAAAAATCAATGAATATTGTAAATGCACAAACAGTAATTTCTCCACATTGCAAGGTGCAATTCTGAAATTTTTTGCTTTTTCCTGCTCCTCTTAGCATGATAAAGAAGATTCAAAGAGAGAGAGATGCCAGCTCTTTTCATTCAGTCAGTAGCTTCAAACATTTCTGGTATATGAATAACATGATGTTTTACAATGGCAAAAATCAATGAATATTGTAAATGCACAAACAGTATTTTCTCCGCATTGCAAGGTGCAATTCTGAAATTTTTTGCTTTTTCCTGCTCCACTTAGCATGATAAAGAAGATTCAAAGAGAGTGAGATGCCAGCTCCTTTCATTCAGTCAGTAGCTTCAAACATTTCTGGACGTTTTTCAATGGCAAAAATCAATGAATATTGTAAATGCACAAACAGTAATTTCTCCACATTGCAAGGTGCAATTCTGAAATTTTTTGCTTTTTCCTGCTCCTCTTAGCATGATAAAGAAGATTCAAAGAGAGGGAGATGCCAGCTTTTTTCATTCAGTCAGTAGCTTCAAACAATTCTGGTATATGAATAACATGATGTTTTTCAATGGCAAAAATCAATGAAGGTTGTTAATGCACAAACAGTAATTTCTCCGCATTGCAAGGTGCAATTTTGAAATTTTTTGCTTTTTCCTGCTCCTCTTAGCATGATAAAGAAGATTCAAAGAGAGTGAGATGCCAGCTCCTTTCATTCAGTCAGTAGCTTCAAACATTTCTGGACTTTTTTCAATGGCAAAAATCAATGAATATTGTAAATGCACAAACAGTAATTTCTCCACATTGCAAGGTGCAATTCTAAAATTTTTTGCTTTTTCCTGCTCCTCTTAGCATGATAAAGAAGATTCAAAGAGAGTGAGATGCCAGCTCTTTTCATTCAGTCAGTAGCTTCAAACATTTCTGGTATATGAATAACATGATGTTTTTCAATGGCAAAAATCAATGAATATTGTAAATGCACAAACAGTAATTTCTCCGCATTGCAAGGTGCAATTCTGAAATTTTTTGCTTTTTCCTGCTCCTCTTAGCATGATAAAGAAGATTCAAAGAGAGTGAGATGCCAGCTCCTTTCATTCAGTCAGTAGCTTCAAACATTTCTGGACGTTTTTCAATGGCAAAAATCAATGAATATTGTAAATGCACAAACAGTAATTTCTCCACATTGCAACGTGCAATTCTGAAATTTTTTGCTTTTTCCTGCTCCTCTTAGCATGATAAAGAAGATTCAAAGAGAGTGAGATGCCAGCTCTTTTCATTCAGTCAGTAGCTTCAAACATTTCTGGTATATGAATAACATGATGTTTTTCAATGGCAAAAATCAATGAATATTGTAAATGCACAAACAGTAATTTCTCCACATTGCAAGGTGCAATTCTGAAATTTTTTGCTTTTTCCTGCTCCTCTTAGCATGATAAAGAAGATTAAAAGAGAGTGAGATGCCAGCTCTTTTCATTCAGTCAGTAGCTTCAAACATTTCTGGTATATGAATAACATGATGTTTTTCAATGGCAAAAATCAATGAATATTGTAAATGCACAAACAGTAATTTCTCCGCATTGCAAGGTGCAATTCTGAAATTTTTTGCTTTTTCCTGCTCCTCTTAGCATGATAAAGAAGATTCAAAGAGAGTGAGATGCCAGCTCCTTTCATTCAGTCAGTAGCTTCAAACATTTCTGGACGTTTTTCAATGGCAAAAATCAATGAATATTGTAAATGCACAAACAGTAATTTCTCCGCATTGCAAGGTGCAATTCTGAAATTTTTTGATTTTTCCTGCTCCTCTTAGCATGATAAAGAAGATTCAAAGAGAGTGAGATGCCAGCTCTTTTCATTCAGTCAGTAGCTTCAAACATTTCTGGTATATGAATAACATGATGTTTTTCAATGGCAAAAATCAATGAATATTGTAAATGCACAAACAGTAATTTCTCCGCATTGCAAGGTGCAATTCTGAAATTTTTTGCTTTTTCCTGCTCCTCTTAGCATGATAAAGAAGATTCAAAGAGAGTGAGATGCCAGCTCCTTTCATTCAGTCAGTAGCTTCAAACATTTCTGGACGTTTTTCAATGGCAAAAATCAATGAATATTGTAAATGCACAAACAGTAATTTCTCCACATTGCAAGGCGCAATTCTGAAATTTTTTGCTTTTTCCTGCTCCTCTTAGCATGATAAAGAAGATTCAAAGAGAGAGAGATGCCAGCTCTTTTCATTCAGTCAGTAGCTTCAAACATTTCTGGTATATGAATAACATGATGTTTTTCAAAGGCAAAAATCAATGAATATTGTAAATGCACAAACAGTATTTTCTCCGCATTGCAAGGTGCAATTCTGAAATTTTTTGCTTTTTCCTGCTCCTCTTAGCATGATAAAGAAGATTCAAAGAGAGTGAGATGCCAGCTCCTTTCATTCAGTCAGTAGCTTCAAACATTTCTGGACGTTTTTCAATGGCAAAAATCAATGAATATTGTAAATGCACAAACAGTAATTTCTCCACATTGCAAGGTGCAATTCTGAAATTTTTTGCTTTTTCCTGCTCCTCTTAGCATGATAAAGAAGATTCAAAGAGAGTGAGATGCCAGCTTTTTTCATTCAGTCAGTAGCTTCAAACAATTCTGGTATATGAATAACATGATGTTTTTCAATGGCAAAAATCAATGAATATTGTTAATGCACAAACAGTAATTTCTCCGCATTGCAAGGTGCAATTTTGAAATTTTTTGCTTTTTCCTGCTCCTCTTAGCATGATAAAGAAGATTCAAAGAGAGTGAGATGCCAGCTCCTTTCATTCAGTCAGTAGCTTCAAACATTTCTGGACGTTTTTCAATGGCAAAAATCAATGAATATTGTAAATGCACAAACAGTAATTTCTCCACATTGCAACGTGCAATTCTGAAATTTTTTGCTTTTTCCTGCTCCTCTTAGCATGATAAAGAAGAATCAAAGAGAGTGAGATGCCAGCTCTTTTCATTCAGTCAGTAGCTTCAAAAATTTCTGGTATATGAATAACATGATGTTTTTCAATGGCAAAAATCAATGAATATTGTAAATGCACAAACAGTAATTTCTCCACATTGCAAGGTGCAATTCTGAAATTTTTTGCTTTTTCCTGCTCCTCTTAGCATGATAAAGAAGATTCAAAGAGAGTGAGATGCCAGCTCTTTTCATTCAGTCAGTAGCTTCAAACATTTCTGGTATATGAATAACATGATGTTTTTCAATGGCAAAAATCAATGAATATTGTAAATGCACAAACAGTAATTTCTCCGCATTGCAAGGTGCAATTCTGAAATTTTTTGCTTTTTCCTGCTCCTCTTAGCATGATAAAGAAGATTCAAAGAGAGTGAGATGCCAGCTCCTTTCATTCAGTCAGTAGCTTCAAACATTTCTGGACGTTTTTCAATGGCAAAAATCAATGAATATTGTAAATGCACAAACAGTAATTTCTCCGCATTGCAAGGTGCAATTCTGAAATTTTTTGATTTTTCCTGCTCCTCTTAGCATGATAAAGAAGATTCAAAGAGAGTGAGATGCCAGCTCTTTTCATTCAGTCAGTAGCTTCAAACATTTCTGGTATATGAATAACATGATGTTTTTCAATGGCAAAAATCAATGAATATTGTAAATGCACAAACAGTAATTTCTCCGCATTGCAAGGTGCAATTCTGAAATTTTTTGCTTTTTCCTGCTCCTCTTAGCATGATAAAGAAGATTCAAAGAGAGTGAGATGCCAGCTCCTTTCATTCAGTCAGTAGCTTCAAACATTTCTGGACGTTTTTCAATGGCAAAAATCAATGAATATTGTAAATGCACAAACAGTAATTTCTCCACATTGCAAGGCGCAATTCTGAAATTTTTTGCTTTTTCCTGCTCCTCTTAGCATGATAAAGAAGATTCAAAGAGAGAGAGATGCCAGCTCTTTTCATTCAGTCAGTAGCTTCAAACATTTCTGGTATATGAATAACATGATGTTTTTCAATGGCAAAAATCAATGAATATTGTAAATGCACAAACAGTATTTTCTCCGCATTGCAAGGTGCAATTCTGAAATTTTTTGCTTTTTCCTGCTCCTCTTAGCATGATAAAGAAGATTCAAAGAGAGTGAGATGCCAGCTCCTTTCATTCAGTCAGTAGCTTCAAACATTTCTGGACGTTTTTCAATGGCAAAAATCAATGAATATTGTAAATGCACAAACAGTAATTTCTCCACATTGCAAGGTGCAATTCTGAAATTTTTTGCTTTTTCCTGCTCCTCTTAGCATGATAAAGAAGATTCAAAGAGAGTGAGATGCCAGCTTTTTTCATTCAGTCAGTAGCTTCAAACAATTCTGGTATATGAATAACATGATGTTTTTCAATGGCAAAAATCAATGAATATTGTTAATGCACAAACAGTAATTTCTCCGCATTGCAAGGTGCAATTTTGAAATTTTTTGCTTTTTCCTGCTCCTCTTAGCATGATAAAGAAGATTCAAAGAGAGTGAGATGCCAGCTCCTTTCATTCAGTCAGTAGCTTCAAACATTTCTGGACGTTTTTCAATGGCAAAAATCAATGAATATTGTAAATGCACAAACAGTAATTTCTCCACATTGCAAGGTGCAATTCTAAAATTTTTTGCTTTTTCCTGCTCCTCTTAGCATGATAAAGAAGATTCAAAGAGAGTGAGATGCCAGCTCTTTTCATTCAGTCAGTAGCTTCAAACATTTCTGGTATATGAATAACATGATGTTTTTCAATGGCAAAAATCAATGAATATTGTAAATGCACAAACAGTAATTTCTCCGCATTGCAAGGTGCAATTCTGAAATTTTTTGCTTTTTCCTGCTCCTCTTAGCATGATAAAGAAGATTCAAAGAGAGTGAGATGCCAGCTCCTTTCATTCAGTCAGTAGCTTCAAACATTTCTGGACGTTTTTCAATGGCAAAAATCAATGAATATTGTAAATGCACAAACAGTAATTTCTCCACATTGCAAGTTGCAATTCTGAAATTTTTTGCTTTTTCCTGCTCCTCTTAGCATGATAAAGAAGATTCAAAGAGAGTGAGATGCCAGCTCTTTTCATTCAGTCAGCAGCTTCAAACATTTCTGGTATATGAATAACGTGATGTTTTTCAATGGCAAAAATCAATGAATATTGTAAATGCACAAACAGTAATTTCTCCGCATTGCAAGGTGCAATTCTGAAATTTTTTGCTTTTTCCTGCTCCTCTTAGCATGATAAAGAAGATTCAAAGAGAGTGAGATGCCAGCTCCTTTCATTCAGTCAGTAGCTTCAAACATTTCTGGACGTTTTTCAATGGCAAAAATCAATGAATATTGTAAATGCACAAACAGTAATTTCTCCACATTGCAACGTGCAATTCTGAAATTTTTTGCTTTTTCCTGCTCCTCTTAGCATGATAAAGAAGAATCAAAGAGAGTGAGATGCCAGCTCTTTTCATTCAGTCAGTAGCTTCAAAAATTTCTGGTATATGAATAACATGATGTTTTTCAATGGCAAAAATCAATGAATATTGTAAATGCACAAACAGTAATTTCTCCACATTGCAAGGTGCAATTCTGAAATTTTTTGCTTTTTCCTGCTCCTCTTAGCATGATAAAGAAGATTCAAAGAGAGTGAGATGCCAGCTCTTTTCATTCAGTCAGTAGCTTCAAACATTTCTGGTATATGAATAACATGATGTTTTTCAATGGCAAAAATCAATGAATATTGTAAATGCACAAACAGTAATTTCTCCGCATTGCAAGGTGCAATTCTGAAATTTTTTGCTTTTTCCTGCTCCTCTTAGCATGATAAAGAAGATTCAAAGAGAGTGAGATGCCAGCTCCTTTCATTCAGTCAGTAGCTTCAAACATTTCTGGACGTTTTTCAATGGCAAAAATCAATGAATATTGTAAATGCACAAACAGTAATTTCTCCGCATTGCAAGGTGCAATTCTGAAATTTTTTGATTTTTCCTGCTCCTCTTAGCATGATAAAGAAGATTCAAAGAGAGTGAGATGCCAGCTCTTTTCATTCAGTCAGTAGCTTCAAACATTTCTGGTATATGAATAACATGATGTTTTTCAATGGCAAAAATCAATGAATATTGTAAATGCACAAACAGTAATTTCTCCGCATTGCAAGGTGCAATTCTGAAATTTTTTGCTTTTTCCTGCTCCTCTTAGCATGATAAAGAAGATTCAAAGAGAGTGAGATGCTAGCTCCTTTCATTCAGTCAGTAGCTTCAAACATTTCTGGACGTTTTTCAATGGCAAAAATCAATGAATATTGTAAATGCACAAACAGTAATTTCTCCACATTGCAAGGTGCAATTCTGAAATTTTTTGCTTTTTCCTGCTCCTCTTAGCATGATAAAGAAGATTCAAAGAGAGTGAGATGCCAGCTCTTTTCATTCAGTCAGTAGCTTCAAACATTTCTGGTATATGAATAACATGATGTTTTTCAATGGCAAAAATCAATGAATATTGTAAATGCACAAACAGTAATTTCTCCGCATTGCAAGGTGCAATTCTGAAATTTTTGCTTTTTCCTGCTCCTCTTAGCATGATAAAGAAGATTCAAAGAGAGTGAGATGCCAGCTCCTTTCATTCAGTCAGTAGCTTCAAACATTTCTGGACGTTTTTCAATGGCAAAAATCAATGAATATTGTAAATGCACAAACAGTAATTTCTCCACATTGCAAGGTGCAATTCTGAAATTTTTTGCTTTTTCCTGCTCCTCTTAGCATGATAAAGAAGATTCAAAGAGAGTGAGATGCCAGCTCTTTTCATTCAGTCAGTAGCTTCAAACATTTCTGGTATATGAATAACATGATGTTTTTCAATGGCAAAAATCAATGAATATTGTAAATGCACAAACAGTAATTTCTCCGCATTGCAAGGTGCAATTCTGAAATTTTTTGCTTTTTCCTGCTCCTCTTAGCATGATAAAGAAGATTCAAAGAGAGTGAGATGCCAGCTCCTTTCATTCAGTCAGTAGCTTCAAACATTTCTGGAGGTTTTTCAATGGCAAAAATCAATGAATATTGTAAATGCACAAACAGTAATTTCTCCACATTGCAAGGTGCAATTCTGAAATTTTTTGCTTTTTCCTGCTCCTCTTAGCATGATAAAGAAGATTCAAAGAGAGTGAGATGCCAGCTCTTTTCATTCAGTCAGTAGCTTCAAACATTTCTGGTATATGAATAACATGATGTTTTTCAATGGCAAAAATCAATGAATATTGTAAATGCACAAACAGTAATTTCTCCGCATTGCAAGGTGCAATTCTGAAATTTTTTGCTTTTTCCTGCTCCTCTTAGCATGATAAAGAAGATTCAAAGAGAGTGAGATGCCAGCTCCTTTCATCAGTTAGTAGCTTCAAACATTTCTGGACGTTTTTCAATGGCAAAAATCAATGAATATTGTAAATGCACAAACAGTAATTTCTCCACATTGCAATGTGCAATTCTGAAATTTTTTGCTTTTTCCTGCTCCTCTTAGCATAATAAAGAAGATTCAAAGAGAGTGAGATGCCAGCTCTTTTCATTCAGTCAGTAGCTTCAAACATTTCTGGTATATGAATAACATGATGTTTTTCAATGGCAAAAATCAATGAATATTGTAAATGCACAAACAGTAATTTCTCCGCATTGCAAGGTGCAATTCTGAAATTTTTTGCTTTTTCCTGCTCCTCTTAGCATGATAAAGAAGATTCAAAGAGAGTGAGATGCCAGCTCCTTTCATTCAGTCAGTAGCTTCAAACATTTCTGGACGTTTTTCAATGGCAAAAATCAATGAATATTGTAAATGCACAAACAGTAATTTCTCCACATTGCAAGGTGCAATTCTGAAATTTTTTGCTTTTTCCTGCTCCTCTTAGCATGATAAAGAAGATTCAAAGAGAGTGAGATGCCAGCTCTTTTCATTCAGTCAGTAGCTTCAAACATTTCTGGTATATGAATAACATGATGTTTTTCAATGGCAAAAATCAATGAATATTGTAAATGCACAAACAGTAATTTCTCCGCATTGCAAGGTGCAATTCTGAAATTTTTTGCTTTTTCCTGCTCCTCTTAGCATGATAAAGAAGATTCAAAGAGAGTGAGATGCTAGCTCCTTTCATTCAGTCAGTAGCTTCAAACATTTCTGGACGTTTTTCAATGGCAAAAATCAATGAATATTGTAAATGCACAAACAGTAATTTCTCCACATTGCAAGGTGCAATTCTGAAATTTTTTGCTTTTTCCTGCTCCTCTTAGCATGATAAAGAAGATTCAAAGAGAGTGAGATGCCAGCTCTTTTCATTCAGTCAGTAGCTTCAAACATTTCTGGTATATGAATAACATGATGTTTTTCAATGGCAAAAATCAATGAATATTGTAAATGCACAAACAGTAATTTCTCCGCATTGCAAGGTGCAATTCTGAAATTTTTGCTTTTTCCTGCTCCTCTTAGCATGATAAAGAAGATTCAAAGAGAGTGAGATGCCAGCTCCTTTCATTCAGTCAGTAGCTTCAAACATTTCTGGACGTTTTTCAATGGCAAAAATCAATGAATATTGTAAATGCACAAACAGTAATTTCTCCACATTGCAAGGTGCAATTCTGAAATTTTTTGCTTTTTCCTGCTCCTCTTAGCATGATAAAGAAGATTCAAAGAGAGTGAGATGCCAGCTCTTTTCATTCAGTCAGTAGCTTCAAACATTTCTGGTATATGAATAACATGATGTTTTTCAATGGCAAAAATCAATGAATATTGTAAATGCACAAACAGTAATTTCTCCGCATTGCAAGGTGCAATTCTGAAATTTTTTGCTTTTTCCTGCTCCTCTTAGCATGATAAAGAAGATTCAAAGAGAGTGAGATGCCAGCTCCTTTCATTCAGTCAGTAGCTTCAAACATTTCTGGAGGTTTTTCAATGGCAAAAATCAATGAATATTGTAAATGCACAAACAGTAATTTCTCCACATTGCAAGGTGCAATTCTGAAATTTTTTGCTTTTTCCTGCTCCTCTTAGCATGATAAAGAAGATTCAAAGAGAGTGAGATGCCAGCTCTTTTCATTCAGTCAGTAGCTTCAAACATTTCTGGTATATGAATAACATGATGTTTTTCAATGGCAAAAATCAATTAATATTGTAAATGCACAAACAGTAATTTCTCCGCATTGCAAGGTGCAATTCTGAAATTTTTTGCTTTTTCCTGCTCCTCTTAGCATGATAAAGAAGATTCAAAGAGAGTGAGATGCCAGCTCCTTTCATTCAGTCAGTAGCTTCAAACATTTCTGGACGTTTTTCAATGGCAAAAATCAATGAATATTGTAAATGCACAAACAGTAATTTCTCCGCATTGCAAGGTGCAATTCTGAAATTTTTTGATTTTTCCTGCTCCTCTTAGCATGATAAAGAAGATTCAAAGAGAGTGAGATGCCAGCTCTTTTCATTCAGTCAGTAGCTTCAAACATTTCTGGTATATGAATAACATGATGTTTTTCAATGGCAAAAATCAATGAATATTGTAAATGCACAAACAGTAATTTCTCCGCATTGCAAGGTGCAATTCTGAAATTTTTTGCTTTTTCCTGCTCCTCTTAGCATGATAAAGAAGATTCAAAGAGAGTGAGATGCCAGCTCCTTTCATTCAGTCAGTAGCTTCAAACATTTCTGGACGTTTTTCAATGGCAAAAATCAATGAATATTGTAAATGCACAAACAGTAATTTCTCCACATTGCAAGGCGCAATTCTGAAATTTTTTGCTTTTTCCTGCTCCTCTTAGCATGATAAAGAAGATTCAAAGAGAGAGAGATGCCAGCTCTTTTCATTCAGTCAGTAGCTTCAAACATTTCTGGTATATGAATAACATGATGTTTTTCAATGGCAAAAATCAATGAATATTGTAAATGCACAAACAGTATTTTCTCCGCATTGCAAGGTGCAATTCTGAAATTTTTTGCTTTTTCCTGCTCCTCTTAGCATGATAAAGAAGATTCAAAGAGAGTGAGATGCCAGCTCCTTTCATTCAGTCAGTAGCTTCAAACATTTCTGGACGTTTTTCAATGGCAAAAATCAATGAATATTGTAAATGCACAAACAGTAATTTCTCCACATTGCAAGGTGCAATTCTGAAATTTTTTGCTTTTTCCTGCTCCTCTTAGCATGATAAAGAAGATTCAAAGAGAGTGAGATGCCAGCTTTTTTCATTCAGTCAGTAGCTTCAAACAATTCTGGTATATGAATAACATGATGTTTTTCAATGGCAAAAATCAATGAATATTGTTAATGCACAAACAGTAATTTCTCCGCATTGCAAGGTGCAATTTTGAAATTTTTTGCTTTTTCCTGCTCCTCTTAGCATGATAAAGAAGATTCAAAGAGAGTGAGATGCCAGCTCCTTTCATTCAGTCAGTAGCTTCAAACATTTCTGGACGTTTTTCAATGGCAAAAATCAATGAATATTGTAAATGCACAAACAGTAATTTCTCCACATTGCAACGTGCAATTCTGAAATTTTTTGCTTTTTCCTGCTCCTCTTAGCATGATAAAGAAGAATCAAAGAGAGTGAGATGCCAGCTCTTTTCATTCAGTCAGTAGCTTCAAAAATTTCTGGTATATGAATAACATGATGTTTTTCAATGGCAAAAATCAATGAATATTGTAAATGCACAAACAGTAATTTCTCCACATTGCAAGGTGCAATTCTGAAATTTTTTGCTTTTTCCTGCTCCTCTTAGCATGATAAAGAAGATTCAAAGAGAGTGAGATGCCAGCTCTTTTCATTCAGTCAGTAGCTTCAAACATTTCTGGTATATGAATAACATGATGTTTTTCAATGGCAAAAATCAATGAATATTGTAAATGCACAAACAGTAATTTCTCCGCATTGCAAGGTGCAATTCTGAAATTTTTTGCTTTTTCCTGCTCCTCTTAGCATGATAAAGAAGATTCAAAGAGAGTGAGATGCCAGCTCCTTTCATTCAGTCAGTAGCTTCAAACATTTCTGGACGTTTTTCAATGGCAAAAATCAATGAATATTGTAAATGCACAAACAGTAATTTCTCCGCATTGCAAGGTGCAATTCTGAAATTTTTTGATTTTTCCTGCTCCTCTTAGCATGATAAAGAAGATTCAAAGAGAGTGAGATGCCAGCTCTTTTCATTCAGTCAGTAGCTTCAAACATTTCTGGTATATGAATAACATGATGTTTTTCAATGGCAAAAATCAATGAATATTGTAAATGCACAAACAGTAATTTCTCCGCATTGCAAGGTGCAATTCTGAAATTTTTTGCTTTTTCCTGCTCCTCTTAGCATGATAAAGAAGATTCAAAGAGAGTGAGATGCCAGCTCCTTTCATTCAGTCAGTAGCTTCAAACATTTCTGGACGTTTTTCAATGGCAAAAATCAATGAATATTGTAAATGCACAAACAGTAATTTCTCCACATTGCAAGGCGCAATTCTGAAATTTTTTGCTTTTTCCTGCTCCTCTTAGCATGATAAAGAAGATTCAAAGAGAGAGAGATGCCAGCTCTTTTCATTCAGTCAGTAGCTTCAAACATTTCTGGTATATGAATAACATGATGTTTTTCAATGGCAAAAATCAATGAATATTGTAAATGCACAAACAGTATTTTCTCCGCATTGCAAGGTGCAATTCTGAAATTTTTTGCTTTTTCCTGCTCCTCTTAGCATGATAAAGAAGATTCAAAGAGAGTGAGATGCCAGCTCCTTTCATTCAGTCAGTAGCTTCAAACATTTCTGGACGTTTTTCAATGGCAAAAATCAATGAATATTGTAAATGCACAAACAGTAATTTCTCCACATTGCAAGGTGCAATTCTGAAATTTTTTGCTTTTTCCTGCTCCTCTTAGCATGATAAAGAAGATTCAAAGAGAGTGAGATGCCAGCTTTTTTCATTCAGTCAGTAGCTTCAAACAATTCTGGTATATGAATAACATGATGTTTTTCAATGGCAAAAATCAATGAATATTGTTAATGCACAAACAGTAATTTCTCCGCATTGCAAGGTGCAATTTTGAAATTTTTTGCTTTTTCCTGCTCCTCTTAGCATGATAAAGAAGATTCAAAGAGAGTGAGATGCCAGCTCCTTTCATTCAGTCAGTAGCTTCAAACATTTCTGGACGTTTTTCAATGGCAAAAATCAATGAATATTGTAAATGCACAAACAGTAATTTCTCCACATTGCAAGGTGCAATTCTAAAATTTTTTGCTTTTTCCTGCTCCTCTTAGCATGATAAAGAAGATTCAAAGAGAGTGAGATGCCAGCTCTTTTCATTCAGTCAGTAGCTTCAAACATTTCTGGTATATGAATAACATGATGTTTTTCAATGGCAAAAATCAATGAATATTGTAAATGCACAAACAGTAATTTCTCCGCATTGCAAGGTGCAATTCTGAAATTTTTTGCTTTTTCCTGCTCCTCTTAGCATGATAAAGAAGATTCAAAGAGAGTGAGATGCCAGCTCCTTTCATTCAGTCAGTAGCTTCAAACATTTCTGGACGTTTTTCAATGGCAAAAATCAATGAATATTGTAAATGCACAAACAGTAATTTCTCCACATTGCAAGTTGCAATTCTGAAATTTTTTGCTTTTTCCTGCTCCTCTTAGCATGATAAAGAAGATTCAAAGAGAGTGAGATGCCAGCTCTTTTCATTCAGTCAGCAGCTTCAAACATTTCTGGTATATGAATAACGTGATGTTTTTCAATGGCAAAAATCAATGAATATTGTAAATGCACAAACAGTAATTTCTCCGCATTGCAAGGTGCAATTCTGAAATTTTTTGCTTTTTCCTGCTCCTCTTAGCATGATAAAGAAGATTCAAAGAGAGTGAGATGCCAGCTCCTTTCATTCAGTCAGTAGCTTCAAACATTTCTGGACGTTTTTCAATGGCAAAAATCAATGAATATTGTAAATGCACAAACAGTAATTTCTCCACATTGCAACGTGCAATTCTGAAATTTTTTGCTTTTTCCTGCTCCTCTTAGCATGATAAAGAAGAATCAAAGAGAGTGAGATGCCAGCTCTTTTCATTCAGTCAGTAGCTTCAAAAATTTCTGGTATATGAATAACATGATGTTTTTCAATGGCAAAAATCAATGAATATTGTAAATGCACAAACAGTAATTTCTCCACATTGCAAGGTGCAATTCTGAAATTTTTTGCTTTTTCCTGCTCCTCTTAGCATGATAAAGAAGATTCAAAGAGAGTGAGATGCCAGCTCTTTTCATTCAGTCAGTAGCTTCAAACATTTCTGGTATATGAATAACATGATGTTTTTCAATGGCAAAAATCAATGAATATTGTAAATGCACAAACAGTAATTTCTCCACATTGCAAGGTGCAATTCTGAAATTTTTTGCTTTTTCCTGCTCCTCTTAGCATGATAAAGAAGATTAAAAGAGAGTGAGATGCCAGCTCTTTTCATTCAGTCAGTAGCTTCAAACATTTCTGGTATATGAATAACATGATGTTTTTCAATGGCAAAAATCAATGAATATTGTAAATGCACAAACAGTAATTTCTCCGCATTGCAAGGTGCAATTCTGAAATTTTTTGCTTTTTCCTGCTCCTCTTAGCATGATAAAGAAGATTCAAAGAGAGTGAGATGCCAGCTCCTTTCATTCAGTCAGTAGCTTCAAACATTTCTGGACGTTTTTCAATGGCAAAAATCAATGAATATTGTAAATGCACAAACAGTAATTTCTCCGCATTGCAAGGTGCAATTCTGAAATTTTTTGATTTTTCCTGCTCCTCTTAGCATGATAAAGAAGATTCAAAGAGAGTGAGATGCCAGCTCTTTTCATTCAGTCAGTAGCTTCAAACATTTCTGGTATATGAATAACATGATGTTTTTCAATGGCAAAAATCAATGAATATTGTAAATGCACAAACAGTAATTTCTCCGCATTGCAAGGTGCAATTCTGAAATTTTTTGCTTTTTCCTGCTCCTCTTAGCATGATAAAGAAGATTCAAAGAGAGTGAGATGCCAGCTCCTTTCATTCAGTCAGTAGCTTCAAACATTTCTGGACGTTTTTCAATGGCAAAAATCAATGAATATTGTAAATGCACAAACAGTAATTTCTCCACATTGCAAGGCGCAATTCTGAAATTTTTTGCTTTTTCCTGCTCCTCTTAGCATGATAAAGAAGATTCAAAGAGAGAGAGATGCCAGCTCTTTTCATTCAGTCAGTAGCTTCAAACATTTCTGGTATATGAATAACATGATGTTTTTCAATGGCAAAAATCAATGAATATTGTAAATGCACAAACAGTATTTTCTCCGCATTGCAAGGTGCAATTCTGAAATTTTTTGCTTTTTCCTGCTCCTCTTAGCATGATAAAAAAGATTCAAAGAGAGTGAGATGCCAGCTCCTTTCATTCAGTCAGTAGCTTCAAACATTTCTGGACGTTTTTCAATGGCAAAAATCAATGAATATTGTAAATGCACAAACAGTAATTTCTCCACATTGCAAGGTGCAATTCTGAAATTTTTTGCTTTTTCCTGCTCCTCTTAGCATGATAAAGAAGATTCAAAGAGAGTGAGATGCCAGCTTTTTTCATTCAGTCAGTAGCTTCAAACAATTCTGGTATATGAATAACATGATGTTTTTCAATGGCAAAAATCAATGAATATTGTTAATGCACAAACAGTAATTTCTCCGCATTGCAAGGTGCAATTTTGAAATTTTTTGCTTTTTCCTGCTCCTCTTAGCATGATAAAGAAGATTCAAAGAGAGTGAGATGCCAGCTCCTTTCATTCAGTCAGTAGCTTCAAACATTTCTGGACGTTTTTCAATGGCAAAAATCAATGAATATTGTAAATGCACAAACAGTAATTTCTCCACATTGCAACGTGCAATTCTGAAATTTTTTGCTTTTTCCTGCTCCTCTTAGCATGATAAAGAAGAATCAAAGAGAGTGAGATGCCAGCTCTTTTCATTCAGTCAGTAGCTTCAAAAATTTCTGGTATATGAATAACATGATGTTTTTCAATGGCAAAAATCAATGAATATTGTAAATGCACAAACAGTAATTTCTCCACATTGCAAGGTGCAATTCTGAAATTTTTTGCTTTTTCCTGCTCCTCTTAGCATGATAAAGAAGATTCAAAGAGAGTGAGATGCCAGCTCTTTTCATTCAGTCAGTAGCTTCAAACATTTCTGGTATATGAATAACATGATGTTTTTCAATGGCAAAAATCAATGAATATTGTAAATGCACAAACAGTAATTTCTCCGCATTGCAAGGTGCAATTCTGAAATTTTTTGCTTTTTCCTGCTCCTCTTAGCATGATAAAGAAGATTCAAAGAGAGTGAGATGCCAGCTCCTTTCATTCAGTCAGTAGCTTCAAACATTTCTGGACGTTTTTCAATGGCAAAAATCAATGAATATTGTAAATGCACAAACAGTAATTTCTCCGCATTGCAAGGTGCAATTCTGAAATTTTTTGATTTTTCCTGCTCCTCTTAGCATGATAAAGAAGATTCAAAGAGAGTGAGATGCCAGCTCTTTTCATTCAGTCAGTAGCTTCAAACATTTCTGGTATATGAATAACATGATGTTTTTCAATGGCAAAAATCAATGAATATTGTAAATGCACAAACAGTAATTTCTCCGCATTGCAAGGTGCAATTCTGAAATTTTTTGCTTTTTCCTGCTCCTCTTAGCATGATAAAGAAGATTCAAAGAGAGTGAGATGCCAGCTCCTTTCATTCAGTCAGTAGCTTCAAACATTTCTGGACGTTTTTCAATGGCAAAAATCAATGAATATTGTAAATGCACAAACAGTAATTTCTCCACATTGCAAGGCGCAATTCTGAAATTTTTTGCTTTTTCCTGCTCCTCTTAGCATGATAAAGAAGATTCAAAGAGAGAGAGATGCCAGCTCTTTTCATTCAGTCAGTAGCTTCAAACATTTCTGGTATATGAATAACATGATGTTTTTCAATGGCAAAAATCAATGAATATTGTAAATGCACAAACAGTATTTTCTCCGCATTGCAAGGTGCAATTCTGAAATTTTTTGCTTTTTCCTGCTCCTCTTAGCATGATAAAGAAGATTCAAAGAGAGTGAGATGCCAGCTCCTTTCATTCAGTCAGTAGCTTCAAACATTTCTGGACGTTTTTCAATGGCAAAAATCAATGAATATTGTAAATGCACAAACAGTAATTTCTCCACATTGCAAGGTGCAATTCTGAAATTTTTTGCTTTTTCCTGCTCCTCTTAGCATGATAAAGAAGATTCAAAGAGAGTGAGATGCCAGCTTTTTTCATTCAGTCAGTAGCTTCAAACAATTCTGGTATATGAATAACATGATGTTTTTCAATGGCAAAAATCAATGAATATTGTTAATGCACAAACAGTAATTTCTCCGCATTGCAAGGTGCAATTTTGAAATTTTTTGCTTTTTCCTGCTCCTCTTAGCATGATAAAGAAGATTCAAAGAGAGTGAGATGCCAGCTCCTTTCATTCAGTCAGTAGCTTCAAACATTTCTGGACGTTTTTCAATGGCAAAAATCAATGAATATTGTAAATGCACAAACAGTAATTTCTCCACATTGCAAGGTGCAATTCTAAAATTTTTTGCTTTTTCCTGCTCCTCTTAGCATGATAAAGAAGATTCAAAGAGAGTGAGATGCCAGCTCTTTTCATTCAGTCAGTAGCTTCAAACATTTCTGGTATATGAATAACATGATGTTTTTCAATGGCAAAAATCAATGAATATTGTAAATGCACAAACAGTAATTTCTCCGCATTGCAAGGTGCAATTCTGAAATTTTTTGCTTTTTCCTGCTCCTCTTAGCATGATAAAGAAGATTCAAAGAGAGTGAGATGCCAGCTCCTTTCATTCAGTCAGTAGCTTCAAACATTTCTGGACGTTTTTCAATGGCAAAAATCAATGAATATTGTAAATGCACAAACAGTAATTTCTCCACATTGCAAGTTGCAATTCTGAAATTTTTTGCTTTTTCCTGCTCCTCTTAGCATGATAAAGAAGATTCAAAGAGAGTGAGATGCCAGCTCTTTTCATTCAGTCAGCAGCTTCAAACATTTCTGGTATATGAATAACGTGATGTTTTTCAATGGCAAAAATCAATGAATATTGTAAATGCACAAACAGTAATTTCTCCGCATTGCAAGGTGCAATTCTGAAATTTTTTGCTTTTTCCTGCTCCTCTTAGCATGATAAAGAAGATTCAAAGAGAGTGAGATGCCAGCTCCTTTCATTCAGTCAGTAGCTTCAAACATTTCTGGACGTTTTTCAATGGCAAAAATCAATGAATATTGTAAATGCACAAACAGTAATTTCTCCACATTGCAACGTGCAATTCTGAAATTTTTTGCTTTTTCCTGCTCCTCTTAGCATGATAAAGAAGAATCAAAGAGAGTGAGATGCCAGCTCTTTTCATTCAGTCAGTAGCTTCAAAAATTTCTGGTATATGAATAACATGATGTTTTTCAATGGCAAAAATCAATGAATATTGTAAATGCACAAACAGTAATTTCTCCACATTGCAAGGTGCAATTCTGAAATTTTTGCTTTTTCCTGCTCCTCTTAGCATGATAAAGAAGATTCAAAGAGAGTGAGATGCCAGCTCTTTTCATTCAGTCAGTAGCTTCAAACATTTCTGGTATATGAATAACATGATGTTTTTCAATGGCAAAAATCAATGAATATTGTAAATGCACAAACAGTAATTTCTCCGCATTGCAAGGTGCAATTCTGAAATTTTTTGCTTTTTCCTGCTCCTCTTAGCATGATAAAGAAGATTCAAAGAGAGTGAGATGCCAGCTCCTTTCATTCAGTCAGTAGCTTCAAACATTTCTGGACGTTTTTCAATGGCAAAAATCAATGAATATTGTAAATGCACAAACAGTAATTTCTCCGCATTGCAAGGTGCAATTCTGAAATTTTTTGATTTTTCCTGCTCCTCTTAGCATGATAAAGAAGATTCAAAGAGAGTGAGATGCCAGCTCTTTTCATTCAGTCAGTAGCTTCAAACATTTCTGGTATATGAATAACATGATGTTTTTCAATGGCAAAAATCAATGAATATTGTAAATGCACAAACAGTAATTTCTCCGCATTGCAAGGTGCAATTCTGAAATTTTTTGCTTTTTCCTGCTCCTCTTAGCATGATAAAGAAGATTCAAAGAGAGTGAGATGCTAGCTCCTTTCATTCAGTCAGTAGCTTCAAACATTTCTGGACGTTTTTCAATGGCAAAAATCAATGAATATTGTAAATGCACAAACAGTAATTTCTCCACATTGCAAGGTGCAATTCTGAAATTTTTTGCTTTTTCCTGCTCCTCTTAGCATGATAAAGAAGATTCAAAGAGAGTGAGATGCCAGCTCTTTTCATTCAGTCAGTAGCTTCAAACATTTCTGGTATATGAATAACATGATGTTTTTCAATGGCAAAAATCAATGAATATTGTAAATGCACAAACAGTAATTTCTCCGCATTGCAAGGTGCAATTCT